>NC_137251.1:2790389-3432889 GCF_051294905.1 Botryllus schlosseri | reverse complement strand
TTGCTTTCCGTTTGTGAATATTTAGTTACTCTGTACTATGAGCTTGACCCGCAATCACACTGCACGAACGTAATACACTAAATGTGGGTAGTCAGCGATTGATGCTTATTTTAACCAATCATTGAAAATGATATAAAAAATACGTCGTTGTCTAATGTAAAATATCCAGACGGTGTACGGGATCAATCTTGATTACATATGTTTATTGTATCATAACAAAAAAATATCTGCTATTGGGGTGATGGCTACTGCATAACTTGTTTATGGCGTAACATTGGAACCAAGTATAGAAACCCATTTTACAATCTGCTCAATATAAATATAGCAATATAATAGTCAGACACCAAATACATTGTCCGGTCTGGACTCGACTGTAAAGGCATAAGCTTATATTCCCTTGCAAGTCCTGGTCAAACTTGTTGGCAAAGTGACGGAAGATGTTGATTTTATGGGACTATTATAGCATTTTAACCGGAACCTTTCAGGGGTTCGCACCATCCCTAGTATTCGGTCTCCAGTTCGTTCATTACGACTATGCACGGGAATGCGGCCGTAGGCTACATAAGTAATCGAAATGCGGCCTTGAATAGCAAAAAGTTTGCTGCTGCTGCTGTTTCAGTTGCTGAAGAGTGGTGTCAGGCAATGTTCCCTCTAATTTTTCACGAGTCTGCGCAAACAGGCCAACTCACTGCGCAGACCCCCGGAGTCTGCACTTTTTTCAGTACTTACCATCTGTATTGTGTGCCCGTTTAGTGGTTGTCTCTGCTAAGCGCGCGAGGCGCGAACAATTTATATCATTCATCAATTAATCGGTCAATCTGATAGGGAATTGCATATGTATTGGAATTAATCGTTATCCTCTCTCTGCTCACATAATCAGATTTACCGGTGGAGCTGATCAAGTGGGGTGTTTGGGAATAGATAGGCCCGCTAAATAATAATAAAACATCTTCGGGTGTACCCGTTGGTATCATTACTTCGTAACATGATGCTATTTCGTGACTATCTGCTATGTCAAAAGATATTGAAATCGCCCAAACGTATTGAACTAAAAGACGTACACGATTTCAAATTGGTCTTTCACTACTGGAAAAAAATGTTCTCTAGATATGGCATTTGTCTTGTTGTGGGACTCGGATCGCCAGGATAGGAACATTCGGCCCCAGCTATTTAGGACCTATGGACAATTAAACATATATGTAGCCTATATATATCGAAGTTTTCATTCAGCACAGGGGCAATCCTTTTCGGCCAAAGTTTTCTCGCTGCTGATCGTTCTGGCGCACTTCTTGGAGTCGCATGTTACATAGCCTATAACTTCATATGTCTTGGCGCGTCGTGGTGCGGTAATGGCCGACGCCCAAGTGCCCGTTTCTATAAATCATGTGTATTTTTTTGTTTGGAAAGGGTACCCAATAATCAAGATATCTGACAATATTAAATCGCGCCCAGCGCGAGAAAATTTATTGAAAAGTCCCAAAAAATACACCATGATTTATGTTAATTCACGAAATAATTTTCGGCCCCCTTCGAGCGAGGCATCTCCAACTGGGGGGTTTGGGGTGCGGCAGTTACGGTCCTGAGTCAATCTTACGCAATGTTCATGCCACGCAGAGAAGACTATTCGTTAGTTTCTCGCAGATTAACTTCGAGATGGCCCATTGTTATTTATAACTTTGGTAAACCATGTTATTTCGCCATTCCCAGAAGATAATGTGCTATTGAAATGATATCAGTATCGCTCACGCATACGAGACCATACTAAAAAATTTCTTTCGTGAGGCGCGCGTGATTGCAAATTCTCATTTCTTCGCGGAGCGCAATAATTAACTTTGCGGGCCGCACTTGTACCTCAGTTTCAGACTTCAGTGATAACGCTATTTCCCTATGGCAATGTTCCATCTAATTTTCCACGAGTCAGCGTGCCTGCGTGGTCCATTCTCCATTGGACAACAGTGCGCAACGACTAAAAAAAACATCACTTCGGATATTTTGTGCGCAGCTTAGATTTTCTGTGCGCAGAGACCGTTTCAGCACTGCGCATTTGCGCACGTGCGCAGCTTAGATGGAACACTGGTGTCAGGTATCATGCGCAGCTCATAGTTCAAAATAGAAAGAAATTGATGATCATGATTACTTTTTGTTGTATTTGTATTTCTTCAATAAAATATTATTTCTTTGTGGTTACTATGCCCTTCGCTCATGTTAAAGAGTAGAGCGTTGTACTGACGTAGAGTCATCAAAACAGCGTTACCTATTTCAATCTCGATATTGAAGTCATGCGTCCCGCGGTCTCTACGAATTTCGAAAAGTGGTCCACGACCCATTTTGAGTTGGCGACCCCTGTTCGAAATGGTATTTCAACGATACATTTCAATGGATGACTTTGAATCGGTATTCCAGGCAAGGATTTTAATTAGAAACATAATTCGTATATAGAGGGATTTCTACTTTTGGTAATTAAAACCCCCCTCAAAATATGTTGTGCTCTCTTTACCAGCTATTTTCTATGTACAGACCGTTGAAACAGATAGCATCTGGTGCAATCTGGGTTCTTGAAGAAGATGAGCGATTGAACACAGTGGAGTCGACAAGGAACATTAGTCGCTCTAGTCCACCCCGGCATTCCAAATCAAATAAACGAAAGATGGCGTCGGTGAAAGAGGATATGCATGAAAAACAAATTTTGGATGGTCTGAAATCTAATATAAGCCCACTACATTCGCAAACGTGACGCGTTCTATCTCCGACACTTTCAGATGATATCAATAGTGAGTCTAGCACTGAATGGAGAGCTGCTTCATCCGGCCAACATATAATGATAAGCTACCAATGGGCTCATCAAAATATTGCAATACGAGTAAGATTACGTATGTATTCAGCCATATTGCTAACTGAAAAGGAGTCACGTCGATGCGATATTAGTAATTAGTATAGATGGGCACAATGATCCAAGAACTCGATTCCGAATCATGATTCGAGTCGAGTCGAGCAGTGCAAGACAATCTTTTCGAGTAGTAAAATTACCTGCCCCGCTCCACTAAAAGTTATATTACACAATGTACATACCTTGATCACCAGAATCTGTGAGCAATATTTCACCGGGAAGAGTACATGGCTTCGGCCTTCATATTCCCATACGAGCACACTCTTAACGGTGTAATTTATCCGGGATAAGAGTTTCAAATGTGGCGGGCCGAAAGTCCCGTCAGCTCAAAACAAGAGGCTGTATAGTATAGCAGCCGAGGGATGCGGCCACAGACGTACCTTCAGTTAGCTATCTGCAAGTCTCGCCTGCAATACTTTGAGAAGTCGAGTGAGAGTCGGCAAACCCAACAGTATCAGGCATTCTAGTACGACCTGGCTGGCAACCAGGTACGAAATGCCTGATCTGTACTCACTGTACCTTCCGATCATAGGCAGAGGTTTTTCTCCGGGCTCTCCGGTTTCCTCTGTCAGATAGGACGAGTGAAGAGAAACAGAAAAGAGAGAAATACAGAAAAAGAATACACCAGAAGGCAAACTAAACCAGAGGAGAAACATTTGGTACTTTCGACCATTTGGGAACCCAAACCAAATTGGCAAAAAAAGCCAGAGGGGGAGTAGGCTGCGGCCCTTCAGACCCTTGCCTGGTCTCCGGTCATGCTAACTTCGCCAGGTACCAATTTGAAAATGCGATACCAACAAGTATTGCGTATATCACACTTCTAGATATCATAAAATTATATTTATATGTACTGTATATACAAGATGTTGCTTGTCTTTCGACGGAAGTGAAGGTTCACCATGATACAAAATCAAGGGTTGAGCAATTACATAAGTTCTAATTGTAGAATTGTAGCTAATTTTTCAGAATCCTCGAAAATTGCTGCGCAATAAGTATGAATTTTACTTATCATTTATGGTCCCATGTATGAGGCTGCCGCTATCCATAGATATTGGCTGCAAAGTGGTTAAGCCGGAGGTCGGTCGCGGGCCATGCAGTTTGAGCGTCTCTGATCTAAGCTGAACAAACGGCTAATCCCGACATATTATACCCAAAGGAAATGTGTGTCTGAAAATGGTTCTTGCAAAACCGCATTACCGTTTATTATCCGGTGACAATCGCGCAACTCAGTATCTTCTAACACATTTTCAGATAAAGGATGAATTGGAAAAGTCAGGATACCGAGTATGGATAGATACGGAGTCTATGGGCGGATCAACATTACAGGTATATGAGCTAATATTTTGTATGAGCTGATATTTTGCCTTGCGATTTCTGTTGGGGTGCGACTTGCGGGGGAAGTTTGTGTGGCGTATAATTAGTTAAACACGCCAATCCTTCTGGAGATATATCCCATGACCGTATAACGAGTGTTGTTTGCGTGTAACACCTTTTTGGATTTCTTGGGTGGTACACGAAAACAGAAACCATGACACCCCTGGGATATATATCCATAAGAATTGATGTGCTTGACTCATTTACACCTGTTGGAAGGGTGTGAAAGCACAATTTGGTATCTGGAAGTGCCGTTGACCTGATTTATATCCCACGCTATGGTGGAAATCTGATAAATGGGTATACAGCAGGGGTTTTTGAAGTATGGGTCGCGACCCAAACATCGATCGCGAAGTGTCTAATTTTGGGTCGAGACGGAACCAGAGAGATCTTAGAATCTGTGTGTAGTTTAATATTTGTTGCATCATGCAACAGAAAAATTCATCTGGATAGTTTAGGCATTTCCGCGGTTACTATAGCCCAGTCACCCCAGTGCTTTCCAACCTGTGTGACGGTTCGCACTTGTGCGACTGAAAAAAATTGCAGTGCGGATGACGAAGGTGGTGCGAATAGTGCGAATGAAAATCCGGATCAAGTGCGAATGAAAATCTCTGTTAAATTTTCTGACGTGGAATAATTCAAATAAACCTTATAGCAAATTTAAGATCAGTGTAACTTTTGTAGTTGCGACGCAATTGTAAAACTTATACGACGCACCACTAATCGTAGCTCTCACAAGCCGTAGTGAATTAATATTCCGGCACTATAATTATTACGTAACCAAAAGCCTGGTTTGGACGCTGGTTTAGTGGCAGTATAGAGATCTCTGCAATCTCTATAGTGGCAGACATACAGTATGAAAAATGACTTCAAATTGACTTTCTACTCTCTTTCGCTAAACAATCATCATATTTTTGTAATAACTGTTCGATAAGCGCGAAGCACGAGGATAGTAGTAAATACCACCCACCATTACATACTCAAACTTGCAAGTTACCGTAACGCAAATTTTTACCCCTTCAAGGGTTATTAAAGTATGGGCCGCAAAGGGTATATTTTTGGGTCGACACGGTGCTATCTGTTAATATGTATGTAATATTTATTGAATTTATTGCAAAAAATCCTGCGATAGATTTTACATATCCAAGGTCATTGTGTTGATTGTATGAATTCCTTTTCATGGGTGAGGCTCGGCCGCTCGGGTCGCGAGATGCCACAAAAACTCAGATTTTGGTGGTAGTCGAAAAGCAGCTTTACCGTTATTAAACTTTAATGAATTCTTAAGTTAGATTGAGCTATCGAGTAAAACACACAGTATCGTGAGTTATTTGCTCTTCTCATAAACTCGCGAGACAGAAGTTGGAGCAACGTATCATAAGGTAGCGATCTCTAATGTGCCTTGATCGTTTTGCACCGTATGTTCCAATGACATAAGGCAAAAGCCTCTACACAAACATGTGGGCGTTTCATCCTTTCGACAAACTAGAGCCTCGCAGGACCTTTGTGTCGACTCTCAAAAACGATTCCTGCCAGAAAGCATTTTTCACTCGCGAAAAATACGCTGTATTTTGGATAGTAGTGCAAAACAGATTATAAGACCTGGCCATCCAAGCACTATAGTAGACGTTCTTGTGCAAATTCCCAACAACATTGTTTGGCCGAGAAGGGTTTTAGGGAAATAGTTGAAAGCAAAACAAGCGAAAAAAGTTGCCTTTTTAATGAGACACTTGACAGCTTAAGCTACATAGTAGTCAATTTATTGCACATCTATACAAAATGTTGTTAAGTAGGCCTATCTTCATCTTCTTTATGTGTAACAATTTTCGATTAGTTTGTGCGAATGAAATTTATTTTACAAAAAAAAGTGCGAAACGAGCTCAAAAGGTTGAAAAGCACTGCTATAGCCAATAAGCGAGACAAGTAGAAAAACGTTACTACACTATGGCTTGATCATGAAAATTAGGGTCACCATATGTTCTCCATTCCGGATTCCAAAATATAGTAACCCTATTAAAATTTGCCGACCTTTATATTACACAAATAGGTTCGTGGTCATGCTAAGATGTCGGAAGTTGGATTCTTGGAAAACACTTTGGGAGACCGATGGAGTGCTTTATAGTAGGGGTGTGCAACTAGCGGGTGCAAGAATATGATAGTGTTGGGATGACTCGAGTCATGACTTGACTCGAGTCAGACTCGAGTCACCTTTTTCGCATGACTTGACTTGACTCGAGTCACTTTGCTAAAATGACTTGACTTGACTTGACTCGGCGTATCAGAAATGTGGATTGACTTGTGACTCGGACCAAAATTCACGAGTCAATTTCAAGTCATCAAGTTATCGGTGTGGATAAAAATCACTGTATCTTGCATATATTAGGATTGTTCGCGAAACGCTGGTGTAACCCGTGAGAGCGAATAATCAATCAAATATTGTGCGTTTCACTAAGTCTCGATTGTTCTCTCACAAATAAATTGACCGCAAACGAAGTGATTGAAGCTTACAGCTTACGTTGTCGTAACTTGAGTACTAAATTAATAAAATAGCGAAATGTCTATTTCTGTTCTCTGTTCTTACCCTAACCAAACCAAACCCTTTGTCTTCTTGAAATCGAATATAGTTTAAGTAATTCTCAATCATTGGCGCAGGCTCGAATTGTATCATCAATTTGTAAATGGGTAATGTGTTGCATCTTATAATTATGTTTGTCTATTCTCTATTTTGGCTGGTAACTATAAACTGAGGCTATGCAAATACGTAGTTTAACAGTTCTACGTATATGTGAGCGATACAGCGTCTTCTTGCGAGTATATTTAACTCTGTATTCGTTCATCGGTTCGGAAGTAATGACCACTCAATCTGCATTTCAAACAGCTAGCAACTTGCAATGACGTAATAATGCATCATACTTCGAAAAGGCAACTTGACTTGAAATGTGACTTGACTCGTGACTTGACTTGACTTGACTCGACTTGACTCGAGTCACCTCCAAAAATCGAGTGACTTGACTTGACTCGAGTCACCTTTGAAAATCGATTGACTTGACTTGACTCGAGTCAAAATGTGCAATGACTCGAAATGACTCGTGACTCGAAGGTAGTGACTTGATCCCAACACTGTATGATACACGGTATTTCGAGGTCAATCACTTCCGCGCCTGGACACATGAATGCATGAAGTTTTGGCCAACATGACGAGTAAAGTGCGGTTTCAAAAAGAGCTGCGGCGATAAAAACCCAGGCCAAAATTGACCATCGCTGGTTGGCCAAAACATTCGATCTTGATATGGATATATGGATGTGGACTTGGAGTAGTCTTTGAGATCAGACACCCACCTAAGCCTAGGCGAAGTAAAAAAGAGGCATGCACACTGAATGAAAAGTACAGCAGAGTACAGCATGTGGCGGAAGTCGAGATCGATGTTAGGTCGTGGTCTGGTAATCCTGAAGGCTGGCTAGTATTCATAAGAAAGTGCTTGTATTTCGACTTGAATGCGGTCATGCTCGACGACTGTCGGATAGCCGGCGAGATGCTGTTTCACAATTGGGGTCCGGCATACTTGATAAAGCAATGCGTTTTCGTGTATTCCGTCCTGATCATATGATAGTTGTTCTTCGTTGACACGCGTTTGCGGTACTTGTGCGCTTTTGACTCCGAGGTGAAGTAGTCGTTGAAATCTGAGGGACACTGACCGCAATGGAACTGATACATAAACTTGGGAATTTCTAGCTTCCTCATATCTTCTACGTTTAGAACACCAAATCTTTTGAGTAGCGATTTATCAGTTGCACATCCAGGCCCCCGTATGGGGCTTTGGCAATGATACGGATGATCCGATGTTGTAGTTTCTGCAGTGGGTCAATCGTATTCTTGCAGGCAGCACCCCAACAAAGAATTCCGTATTGTAACTTTGATAGGCGTTGAATAGTATCGACAGAACCCTAACTGGTAGAATGTAGGTAAGGCGGCGAAACGGACCACATACCTTCGATAATTGTGGTTTAAGGGATTGTATGTGACTCTTCCAAGACCTGTCCGAATCCAGTAAAACACCAAGGTATTTAGCATTTTTAGCGTTGGAAATTGGTTGGCCAGCGATGTCAACGGTTAGGTTATCGCAGGAATTCATGACCAATAATTGGGATTCGCAGCGTTAACCAGAAGGCTATTATGGGACGTCCATACTCATGAACTTTGGGCATTTGATCACGGGTTGCGGCATTCAAGCTTGCGGTAGTATGTGTGTGTTTAGAATGTATACATTCTATAGTGCGTGAGATAGGAGGTGACTATATCGTCAGCGAGCAGTGTGGTATTCAATGCTGAGGTTTCAAAGATATAATTGACATATAAAGTAAAAAAGACCGGTCCAAGAACTGAGCCTTGCGGAACACCATAGGTAAAAACGTGGGGGGACAAGGTGTTGGATATCGAGACCATTTGATAAATCGTAGTCAGCTAACTTTTCATGAGCTCTAGTTGTGGACCCCGGAACCCGTAGCGCGCCAATTTCGAGAGAAGAATACCATGATCGACGGAGTCAAACGCTTTGTTAGATCAAGAAAAATGCTACACCCGACACTTCATTTCTCCAAGACATCATATAGTAATGTTCAGCCACTGTTAGCAGGGTATGCGGGGTTTGATGCTTTTTGCGGAAGCCGAATTGCTGTGGAGAAATGATAGACATCTTGGCGAGGAACGAAGATAGGCGGAAGAGGAGCAATTTTTCGAACACAATTCCAATACACGTTAGGACAGATATAGGTCGGTAGTTGGTGACATATTAGCTCTATCTCCGGCTTTGTAAACCGGGACAACTCTGGCAGTTTTCAAATAATTGGGGTAGGCACCATTTTCTATCATGAAATTGAGAAAATGGGCAGTTTTAAAAACCAGGCTGGAATTACATCATATCCAACTGCCTTAATGGATTTAAGTTCATGAATTGCAACATAGCTCTTCCGTGGAAGTTGCAGGCTCGAGCATGATGGAGTGGGATACTGATTTAACATTTAACAACGCAGGTTTCGAGATAGATGAGGCGATATTAGGCCCTACATTGCAAAAATATTAATTGAAGTAATTTGAGATGACCGCAGGATCTGTCAGATTGTCCCCGGTAATCGAGTTCGTGATTTGCGAGACAGGCCTGGGGCGTTTTTCTGGTGCAAGAGCAATTTAATTCTTGACCAGGTGTTGTGAGTGTCCTTCCTATGTTTGTTGAAGAATTTCGCGTTAGCCTTCGCTTTTGCCTTGGAGACATGATGGGCGACGAGATTTCTGAAGCGTCTTAATATTTCTCGTTCGTCTTGGGGAGTGTTCGTGGTATCGAGTCTGTGATGCAACCGGTTTCGTTTTCGGATCAGTTGCACCAACTTAGAAATGGTCGGCACCAAAAAGTTGCATCCTTGCAATCTCACTAGACAGTAGTACACACGCAGTATAAATGCGACCCCTGAGGAAAATAAAACACGCCAATTTGAAGTCGCGTGCGCCAGACATGTTTCATAGCGGTGCGTTGCGCACAACTGTTGACTGCGTTTCATGATGTTATTTCGTGACCTCATATCTGCTACGTCAAAAGACATTGAAATCGCCGAAACGTACTAAACTAAAAGACGCACACGATTTCAAATTGGTATTTCTTCGCTGATGGCGGGATGGTATTTGCCTTGTGGGATTCAGATTGCCAGGACAGGAACATTCCGCACCAGACATTTAGGCGCCTATGGACAATTAAACCTTAGTGTATGGATATCGAAGTTTTAATTCAGTATAAGGTCAGTCCATTTTGGCCTTGGTTTTCTCGCTGCTGATCGTTCTGGCACACTTCACAGAGTCGCATGTTACATGGCCTAAAACTTCATACGTCTTGATGCCGCCGGTGCGTCGTGGCGCGATAATGGCCGAAGACGAATTGTCTATTTCTAAAAATCATGCATATTTTTTTCGGGGGTAGGGTACCCAATAATCAAGATATTTGTCAGCATTAAATCGCGAAAATTTTTAGAGTAAATCGCATAAACTTTTAAAAATATACGCTATAATTTATGTTAATTCACGAAATAATTTTGGGCCCCTTCGAGCTCGCCCTCCCACTCACAGTTATATCGTGGTCACATAATATACTACGTGCCTACGTCTTTATATACGGGCAAGCATCATTTGGATTAGAATGTGGCGTTTGATTTATACCGTGGTGTAAGTCTGAGGTAGGTTCTAGTTTTCTGTACCACGGGTGTATATTCACACCCGTATATCATGGGGATATATGGGTGTCAATACACGCTTTTTTCGCTAAGATTTTAGATTATTTGTGCAAGTCATCACTAGGGCCAGTTTTTGCAACTTCTGCAACTTTTTTTACACCTTCCGGCAGCTTCCTAGATACTCAGAATCTATGTACTATGACGTTTTAAGCTGTTTGGAGGGATCTTATAGTGCAACTTTTTGCAACTTTCTCAATTTTTCATGCCACTTTTTACTGCAACTTTTGTCAAATATTGCGTAAAAATGTGAAGGAGTGATTTAAAGAAACATGCTATAAACTATTTCTAGATTGGTTCTATTCTCTTTTACTTGCATAAGAAAGAACTATATGATGAGTTAGATCAGGCCTGGGCAAAGTGCGGCCCGTGAGACAAATGCGGCCCGCGAAGCCATTCTGTGCGGCCCGCGAAAGGTTGCTTGGAATTCATAACATTAAACCTTCTCTTTGAATGTTGATACGTGTACTAAAACCATCAACTAAACAGGAACTTCGTTTAGTTTGAAGCCTGTTCATTATTATGCAACAATTACGCTGCCTACGTACCTGACATTCGTAATCCAGATTCAAAATAAAGGCAATGTGGCAAAGTATGAGTAACCATTGAATTCACAGGAAATCACTCTTTCCATATAGTTTACGTCAAACCTTCTTTGTTTCCATTGTCACATTATGCATCATGCGGGTACGGGTACATGTTGCAAATTGTTACGAGAGGCGTTTCCAAATCCTTAATTCGGAAAACAAATCAATCTGTGCTCGCGTGCTCATCTCTATCACCCATAAAAGACAAAAGGGCATGTCAAAAAGAGAAAGCCGAAAGCTGAAATTCAAAGAAGGTTTAGAGCACTAAATATTTGTATACTGGAGTAAACTCGGTAAACCCATCCTTTTAGCTTGTGCCGGTACGATATGGCGAATTCACACATGCACGGTTGCCGGGCACGATGTTTGGCCAGTAAGATTTTAATTATGACAAAAACACGAAACAATCGGTCAAGGGAGAGCGAATTTCAGAAAAACTGCAAACTATGCTCAACATCAAGGCTATTTGAGCTGCACACTGCTCGGAATCCAGCAACCAAGACAAGCTTTGTACTAACCGCTATACATTTCAGTGCAGTGGCTCTCGAACTGGGGGACGTGAATGCATCTGAAGGGAAGCGCGCAGCTGAAGTTGAATGAAAAATTTTTCGAGCTCCGCTCGATTTAACTCCGGCGTATGCTATATTGCTCTGTGTATTGTCCGACTTTGATATTACAGAATTCTCTCGTCAACAACCTTAACCCTCCATGCCGTCAAACTATCCGTCGGGATTGCTAGCATGCTGGTTGCTCTTTTTAATATGTTGTGATATCATGATATCTCTATCTTCTCTATCATGAAGGGGGCGTGTCTAAAAAAGTTTGAGAACCACTGTTTTAGTATAGGGGTTTAAAAAGAGTTAAAATGTATCATGTTCAATATTGTTTCGAATCATGACGGCTAATATATATTTTTTAATTAACCGCCACTTTCTCATTACCTAACATCAACACATGCACAGAGCAGCATTTATTAACATTGTAATTTAGAAATAAAATAGAAATACGTTGGAAAATATAGCTAAAATTTTTCACTCGGCCCGCCAACGTATTTTCTACTTCTCGTTTGCCCGCGGAGGAAAATAATTGCCCACCCCTGAGTTAGATCATGCTGGCCTACTAAAACAGTAGCCATGGTTAGATGCATCTCAATGTCTTATGTGACACGATTCCTTGCAAGCAAGAAGTTAAACTACCCCTGCCAAGCCCCAACGTGCCCAAACAATATGTTAATTATTCGCTTTTTTTAATTCTGTCGTTTAAATTTGAGATAGTTTCCTATTTCACGAACGTCCAGGCTATTGATTTTGTTAAATCGCCAAGAGTGAGTTTTTCTGCAATGCCGTGGGTCAAGTTTGCAGACCTAGGGGTTTGGGGTGCGGTCATAGGCGCTGAACTCTGATTTTCCCTAGGTGTGCGAGATCGATGACGTCACAAAGGGCTGGCGTCATAGTGCGTCATAATTGACAAATGAGCCGACTCGCAAGCGTTCAATATCACCTCTCACTTGTATATGGTGACAAAATCACGATACTATTAAGCAGGCGCGTAGCCAGCCGGCCGCTTTCTGGACTGATTGAATTCATTTCAAAGTTACCAAGGTCGCATCAGTTTATTATGGTTAAGCACATGCACCAATGCCGGTAATACATCGATCGGATCAGCATCCTTGTGTAATGGACTCGCTCGCGTGATATATATATGCGTTACACATCACGCTACCATAAGATTACAAGCGAGTCCGACTGTGCATGTGAGCTGTGCAGTCAATTAGCGGGCTACATATTAGCCAACACGCGCGCCGACAATTAGGAGATTTCACCTCGAGAACAAACGAATACGCATTTTTGGCGACGGCTAATAAACTACAGTTACGGAAATTAATCTCCCAAATGGAAAGTCAGTTCCGGACTCTACTCATTAGTGACTCTGATTTCAGAGGAGTCAGAAGTTTCGATATCAAGAGCCTGAAAGACATTTTCCAATCATAGTATTAGCGTTAATCAAAATCAGGGGTGGGCAGTTATTTTCCTCCGCGGGCCAAATGAGAAGTAGAAAATACGTTGGCGGGCCGAGTGAAATTTTTTAGCTATATTCTCGAGCCTATTTTAATTTTATTTCTAAATTACATTGCTAAGAAATGCTGCTCAATGAATGTGTTGATGTTGCGTAGTGGCGATTTATTAAAAAAATATCTATTTGCCGTCATGATTCGAAAAATGATAACATGATATATTTGTAACTCTCTTCAAACCCGTGTACACGTTCTTCTGTTAAGATACTAAAACTGGTTCTTTTTGGGCACGCCCCCTTTTCTATGATCGTGAAAAATTTCGCGCGCAACCCCCTCCCCATCATGCTATCACAAGATACTAAAATGAGCAACCAGAATTCTATTAATCCCACCAGATAGTTTCGTGGCATGGAAGGTTATGGTTGTTGGTGAGAGAATTCCGTAATATCGAAGTCGGACAATACAGAGAGCAGTAGCTATACTATAAGCTGGGGTATATCGCGCGAAGCGCGAAAAAATATCAACTTCAGCTTCGCGCCTCCCTTCAGATGCTTTCACGCCCTCTCCAGTTTTCGAGAACCACCGCACCGAAATGTAACTGGGATAGTGCAAAGCTCGTCTTGGTTGCTGCATTCCGACCAGTGTGCACCTCAAATAGCCTTGATGTTGAGGGAAGTTGGCAGTTTTTTCTGAAATTCGTCCTCCCTTGTCCGAGTGTTTCGTGTTTTTGTCATAATTTAAATCCTCAATCTCAGCGACATGCTCGGCAAAAACCAAAAGGACCGGTTTGCCCGTAACTCCAGTAATGCTCTAAACCTTCTTATTTGAATTTCAGTTTTCGGCTTTCTCTTTTTGACATGCCCGTTCATCCTTCATGGACCCACCCGTGATAGATATGAGTCATATAGTAATCGCGAGCACTGATTGACTTGTTTGTACGAATTAGTGATTAGGAAACGCCTCACGTAACAATTTGAAACACGTAGGCCTACACCGTATATTGCGTAATGTGACAATGACAACAACGTAGACTTGACCTAAACTTTATGGACTGAGTGATTTCTTGAGAATCAAATTGTTACTCATACTTTACCATATAGCCTTTATTTTCAATCTGGATTACGCATGCGAGGTAGGTAGGCAGGGTGATCGAGGCACATTAATAAGCAGGCTTCAAAGTAAATGAATCTCCTGTTTAGTTGATACAGCCTACGGTTCAACTCCTCGCATCAACATTAAAAAAGCAGGTTTTTTATGAATTCCAAGCAACCTCTCGCGGGCCGCACAGAATGACTTCGCGTGCCGCATTTGGCCCGCGGGCCGCACTTTGCCCAGGTCTGATCAAAATCAATTACGCCGCCGTCTGCTTACGGTCAGAATGTATTTCAATCAATTCCGTCGATGTTCAATGTCTGCGCCAGTCTGACACCACAATCACAGAAGACGCGATAGTTCCGGCCGGCGTATCAGATATCATATGTTTACTGTACACAGCACAAGATGACAATCGCCACATTTCGCGTCCAGAGAAATTGACATCTCTGCTAGTATCGAGGTCTCGGTTTTGTTGGTTGCCTGTCTCCTAAATACTTGCGTCCAATGTATTCAGGCGCATGGCCGAGTTGTTATGGAGTCTGTTTTACAATGGCGGCGATTTCAGGTGGTTTAACCCTTTCTCATCTTTTATAACTCAAACCTTGACACACATCTTCTGATGATGCTATGTTCAAGTACGTACGCGTCGCACATTCGATGTCAATCTTTAATCACAATCGAGCGATAGGATCCAAATCATGCTAGGCCCGAGACGCGATAGTTAGGCTAGCAATGATATATTTCGTACCAGGTCTATTTCAGACGCAATTGTGTAGGGCTGTAGGCCAACGATGGTATCGTGCGCAGACCAGCGATGGTATAGTGCGCACCGGACCTATTGCAGATGCGATTCTTCAAGCCAGCGAAACTCGGCTTGGTAGACACGCGATAAATCAGGCCAGCGACGATTGCAGAGCGCGCGGCAATTAATGACGTAATTTCGCATTCATCTCGGCGGGAAACCGCGTTGCGTTACATTGTGCACAAACGATTCCCGCTAATTGGAAACACGCTTCTCGCTAATTGGAGGTGGCCGCGCGCAACTCTGATCAAATAGGACTAACTGAGTACTGTATTAGCGTCGGAATGGCCATTTTAAAAGGACGAGGTTTTGCTACGGGCTTCAATATATTGCTGCTGATTTGCCTACGTGTTCAGCAGCACTACGAAATGCATTGCTTATTTCTAAATCGATCAATTCACCAGCCAGTCAGTTACAGACCTAACCGAATTCTGGGTATGCCGCATACCTAAAATATTCCTAGGTATGCGCGGCATACCTAACATACCTAAGTTCAGGGCCTATGGGTGCGGTATTTGACAGTTGTTTTACGGGGAGGGAGGGGTGGATTATCGCTATGTTGTTCGTCCTTTTTGAGAGAAATTATTCCGCACTGCGTCATCTTATTGCTGTGTACCTGAAAAAAAAAAAGTGATTTTATGCGGTTTCGCCAAACTGTCCGTGAAATGCTAAAGCAGTGGTTCTCAACCTTTTTGGCCCGCGGACTATTCTCAAGCTCGCCTATATATCCGCGGACTCGAGCTATATATTAATGAAAATTAGTTTTTTTTTTAATTTCTATCCAAGAGAGTGCGGTATCAACGAAAAAATCAGGCACTGTTTTTCACTCAACACACACTCAATTAGAGCCTTGTCCTTGAAATTGCTTGACAAGTTTATCGAATTCCGGAATTGTGGTTGGTAATGTAGGCCTACATCTGATGTCATCTAGCGGTTGAAGTCTATTGCGATACTTCTTTTGATCATCGTCAGCGTTGAAAAGTCAGATTTTCACAGGTATGTGGTTGGAAATGGCAAAAGAGCTGTTGCAGCTTGCTAGCAAAGATCTGAAAGACTATGCTCCATCGACTGCACAATTGCCCAAAACTGAGTCAAAGAAGCCTTTTTAAAGTTGTCTTTCCATATCTGTCGGCTTTGCAATGCAAACAACTGTTCATGTTCAGTAATGTAGTCCATATTTCGAGTTCTACTGTTAATAGACAACTATAGATTGTTTCTGTGATGAGCCCAGCATGTCCCTACGATTTATCAATATCCAAATAACGTCTACAAGTGGACCATAAGTCTCAGCGTATATCACTCAGCGTATATCGCGCCGAAAACGCTTGCATACGTGTGTATGAAGAGCTGTCATAGGGGTTTATACCTGGCATTTTCGGTATGTGAATACTCAGCGTCAAATTCCGCATCCAAGCGTACCAAATTCAAGTCAATCCGTCCAAAATTGTACATTTATAACCAGGATGGAATAGGTTATGACAATTTTACCAATGGGCCACCTCGGGCATAAATGTAGGGCATTTTGAAAAATTCCAGTTGGCGATAATAAGGGTTTATAGGCACACCTGACATATTTGGTATCAAGCAAGAAAGATGCTAGCGATGCGCAAAGCATATCCGTCTTGCCTGTGACACTTGCAACCAAATGGATTGCCCAAGACACAGAACATTTCAGGAGAACGAACATTGCTTGGAATGCTGAACAATTTGTTGTAGAGCTTGATGTTTCGTTGTTCATGCGTTTGAAATATACGTGGCGAAACATCGCTTATTGAGGTATCTCTGATATTGCTTTCCAAACTACATTCATTGTAGTATAATTTATTAACTTGAAGGCATTTCGTATGACCCTCATCAAGAGTTAACGGCACAATAAGAAGCATACAACGAAAACCAAATTGGCAAGATATGACGTAACAGTGTAATAATAAAAAGGAACGCTAGCTGGCCAGAGTCAGCTGTACCGGTAGTCTAATAAAGGGACAAGACAAAAATAAAATTATACAATGCACAGAAGACGTTACACAGACAATTAGCGGTATATATTTATGGCATACTTAACGATTGTAGACAAACTCTTTCTCCTTCTTATTGTATATCTCTTGATAAGGGGAACGCGAAAAGTCTTCGAGGTAATAAATTCTACTACAATGAATATAGTTCTGAAAGCACTATTCAAGCTCAGTACCGCTAGTCACATATTTGGGTATCTTTGCATTTTATATGACAGCTATTAAGGTGACTAACAGTTCAAGAGTTGTATTTTGCGAATCACCCATCAAGGTTGAAGCCCAAGTATCAAATCTGAATTTGACGAACCCGGACCAGTACGGGGCTCATGCACTTTCGGACCAAAAAGCTATTTTCTCCGTAAGGCTGTGATGACTTTGGTCCGAAAGTGAACGAGCCCCGTAGGTCCGTCAATTTCATGTTCCGAAATCATATCGGAAATTCAAGAAAAAACTCTAAATTTCGATATTTTATGTGGATATTCGACATGCTCAAGCTAAGACTATGTCCGTGGACCTCCAAATTAGGATCTATGATCGTTTGGTAAGGTTTTATCAATAAAAAATCATCTAATATAACACATTCAAAATGAGACTTCCGCTTTTCCATTGAAAAACATGGGGAAATATCAGGTTGACAATTTGTCAACGTGTGTGTCGATTAATTTACCGAAAATCCCTGTGCTCGCGGACTCATCCATGTCCTTCCACGGACTCATTTGAGTCCGCGGACTCGGGGTTGAGAAACACTGTGCTAAAGTAACAAATTTGACATCTCTGCATGAAGCTTTCGAGTAACTCATACCCTAATAATCTAACAAAAATCATAAATGCAACTTTTGTTAAAATCAAGTGCATCTTTCTGACGATTTTAGTGCAACAAAAACTTGTCCTAGTCATTACTCGATTGAAGAGTCTTTGTACTCGGGGAAGTAAAATTTCCTGCCTCACTTGCATAAAAGGAAAGGAAAAGGACGTAGTTTATTTTTGTCCTTGATGTTTTTGCGGCATATACACCGACTCATGATACACATACACACGATCTGCGCATATGCATACCATGAGTGCTTGATGTACATATGCCGCTGGACAAGGAAGTACAAATATAGCCTTTACGGCTTTCTAAGTCATGCACCACCCCTCCATGCTATCCCAGTAATGCATTAGCACCAAGCAGGGAAGTCATGGATACCAGTGTTACTAATCCGGTCTTTGGTCTGACCCGGCCGGGAATCGAACCCACGACCTACCGATCAAGAAGCCGGACGCTTAACCATTACGCTATCTTGTCCGTTAATGTCGGTGCATACAATGCACAGCCGAGTTTTAGTAGGCCCGAGTGAGGTTAATGGGTCGATCGCTAACGACAACGTCCTTGTCCATCATCCATTCCATCTTTTTATTGCCGCATATAACTTTCCATCGACCAATAAGCATTTGAACTCGTACTTGAGGCGCGCTGTCCGCAGTTAGCAATTACAATCCAGACTATGTCTAGGACAGTGGTTCTTAAGGTTTAATAACCTTGGGAACACTTACGGCCCTTGCGCTATTCTGCAAGCCCAAAGTTTTACTGAGTCATAGAAACATAAGTTTACCACAATGCATATCTAAATACAGATCTAATACGTTACTATAGAATAATATCGTGCACACAATGAACTGTGCATCAACAGAATGTTAAAGGAATAAAACTATTAAAATATAATTCTCACACAATAAAGCGAAAACGTTATAATGAGTGTTTATTGACAATCATTGTGACTCCTGCTGTTTCCTTTCAGACCAGAGAAATGCGAGGCATTGGAAAGTGTCATCGTTTTGTTCGGTCGAAACGCAACAACTTGATCCTAATTGCTTAATTGCAATGGAGCATATAAATACTGCTGATAGTATCGGCATTTCAGAACGACGTGGTTTCGATTTCGAGCCCAAAACCTCCCCTGCCTACGCCACTGCTCATGACTTACCGCGACAACAGTCACCATTCGACAAATGATCGCGCCTAATTCCCTGGAGCCAATGATGGCCATGACGGGCGTATCATCACAAATTATATGCATGAGTTGAGCGTGTGTCTTGACCCTCAGTGAACCACTGAGACTGTCTCATGGAGCCCTGTATAGTGTTCCATGGGACACCGGTTAAGACACATGGTGTATGGTGATTAAACTTCGTGTGAGAAATGACAGAATATTCATTTATCAAATAACTAACTGAAGAGCTTCTTGGAGGTACAGAACTTCAATATACAATTAAATAGTATATTCATATTGAAATGAACCCGAATATGTTCGGCTGACACTCGTCAGGGGTAATCGTCAGCAAAATATTGTAAACACTTGAACTAGTTGCTGACGATTACCCCTGACGAGTGTCAGCCGAAAATATTCGGGTTCATTTCAATATGAAAATAACTAACTGTGTAAATAACAACTTCATTAGCAGCTCGCATGCTGCAAAGGGTTTGCCACCCTTGGCCTACCCATCCCAACGTATACTAAAACACCATTTGGTATTGTACTGATATATAATCCTTGTCTCTCGTCGTTAAGGCTATGGCTGACGCTGTCGAAAAGTCCGCAATCGTACTAATATGTATGTCGCGAAGTTATAAAAGAAGTCGAAACTGCAGAACCGAGGCGGGATATGCGTATAAATTGCAAAAAGATCTGATTCCCATAAGAGTTGCACGAGGCTACGACCCTGATGGCTGGCTCGGTAAGAAAATTGCTACTATTAGGTTCAGGTGGCGTTGTTCAATAATCTCATCAATTCAAAACACCACAACATCGCGATTAAATTTGGTTTAATATAATTTAATTGCGTTACAGTATATATCAATATACGTTTAGGCCTATAGTCGTGTCTCCTGAAGTGCGACGATGAACACAATAGCTCAGTGTTATTAAACCTTTTTGAGCTCCATTCGCACTTTTTTGGTAACATAAATTCCATTCGTACAAACTAGCCGAAAATTATACAAAAAGAAGATGAAGATACTTAACAACATTTAGTTCAGATGTGCAACAAATTGGCTCCTATGTAGCTGAAGCTATCAAGTGTCTCATTGAAAAGGCAACTATTTTCGCTCATTTTAATTTCAACTATTTCACTAAAACCCTTCTCGGCCAAACAAGTTGTTGGGATTTGTACAAGAACGCCTAATAGTGCTTGGATGGCGAGGTCTTAAAATCGGTTCTGCACTACTATCCAAAATACACCGTATTTTTCACGAGTGAATAATGCTTGCTGGCAGAATTCGTTTTTGAGAGCTGACACAAAGGTCACGGAGGCTCCAGTTTGTCGAAAGGGTGAAAATCTCACATGTTTGTGTTGAGACTTTTGCCTTATGTCTTGGAAAATAATGTCCAAAACGATCAAGGAGAGTAGGCACATTAGAGCTCGCTATTACCTTATGACATGTTGCTCCAACTTGTGTTCTGCTTTTTTTCTTTTCGATTTCTCATTTTCTGTCTCGCGAGTAAAAATACCAAAGCATCTTTAATGTGATGGATAACAGGCATTACGTTCATTGTGGTGGCATAAAAGGTACATATTTGGACTTCTACATATTACATCATATTGTGACGTCATAATGACTGATACTCGATTACTCGACTCGAAGCATATTAGGTGATTCAGAATCGAATCACTCAGGTACTCGATTTTGCCCAGCCCTACTTGAGAATCCATAACAGTTTAATAACGGTAAAGCAGCTTTTTAGACTACCACCAAGATCTGAGTTTTTGTGGCATCTCGCGACTCGAGACTCACCCATGAAAAGGAATTCATTTTTAATATTACAGTAGTATCCTACGATTTTACGGACATGTATCACACACAGAACGCGCACACCACAATTCTATACCCAACACAGCACTACAAAACATGTCTGACGCGCGCGATTTCAAATTATGTGGTGAATTCAATTCCTCTGCGTGTCGCAGTTGTACTACTGTAACTACTGTCTACTCAGATTGTAAGAACGGGACTATTCCGTGCCGACAACGGAGCATATCCATATCGAAAGGTTTAGCCATCCAGCTTCGGTCATTTTTTACCAAGGTTATGTCGCCGCTTAGGTTTCTGGCACCGCATTTTATCAGCGGTTTGTTGGCCAAAACTTTTCGTCGTCAGCATGTGCCCCGACGCAGAAGAGGTTGGCCTCGAAATGAATGAGTGTCATAGGCCTGAACTCGCTCGTTGCTCACCCCTACACTGGTTCATCCGAACGGTCTTCGACCATGTTTTCCAGAAAAACCGGTCGGGCAAATCTTAAGGATTCTCATGATAAAGCCATATTTTCTGCGTGTCTCTCTTATTGACTACAGTACTCAACATAATGACCTTGGATATGTAAAAACTATCGCAAGATATTTTGCATTAAATTCAACAAATATTACATACATATTAACAGATAGCTCTGGCACCTTGTCGACCACAAATCATACCTTTTACGGTCCATTCTTTATTAAACCTTGAAGGGGTAAAAATTAGCGTTACAGTAACTTGCAAATGTGAGTCTGTAACGATCGTACTACTATCCTCGTGCCTCGCGCTAATCGGACAGGTATTACGAAAATATGATGATTGTATAATGAAAGAATGCAGAAAGTCAATTTGGCGTCAGTTTTCCAGCCTGTCGCAGGCTCAGACGGTCTGATATACTGTATGTCTGCCACTACACCAGCTTCCAAACCAGGCTTTTGGTTACGCAATAATTATAGTGCGAAAATATTAATTCACTACGGCGTGTGAGAGCTACGATTATAGTGGTGCGTCGTAAGTTAAACAAGATTTTACAATTGCGTCTAAACTGCAACTGTGACACTGTCCTTGAATTCCCTATTAGGTTTATTTGAATTATTCCACGTCAGAAAAATTAACAATTACTCTCGATTTTCATTCGCACTCATCCGGATTTTTCGTTCGCACCATTCGCACCATGTTCGTCATTCGCACTGCAATTTTTTTCATTCGCATAAGTGCGAACCGTCACACAGGCTGAAAAGCACTGCAGTAGCTTTAGCTTATAGATCGTATCGGATTCGGCGAAATGATTCATGTTCCGTGGCAACTTCATAGGGTTAATTCAACAATATGTTCCCTATCGATTTATAAATTTTGTATTGTAAGATATGACCGTTCGCCCGTTGCTGACATATGCACAGTACACACGTACAGATAAGGATCACAGATTCAAGTCAGGACATCATATAGTATTATGCTATCAAAAAATACCATTATTCTGCATTCTACGGATTAGTAACGTCACATGTCCAATGATATCACCCTGCTCCAATCTCAAAGCCTAATAGATGAATAAGAGCGTGTTGGACACTTCCTATGCTGATTGAGGTGGACGAATAAGCACTTATGATATATACTATGCAGTTACGGCACAGAATTATGCGCGGCGGTTCATGAATTGCAAAATGATTGCATTCACAATCATTATATCACGCATGTTTCGAAGTGTTTGTATATTTAAAAATTAACATTTACTAACAAAATACTAAATTTATTAAGGCGCCTTGCAAGAAGCGAAGCTTTACTTCGATTTCAGTGACTTACCGGAGTTCGACACGATGATGCATAAGCTGAAAAAAGAGATCGGAGACAAAGCTAAAATTGTAACTGATGCTATAGTAAGTTTTCTATTTGCAGGAATGTCACATGAAATTAACCTCTCTCGTTCATCGTGGGTTCTCAGGGCGTCGACCCCCGTACCACACTGCTCTGAGACCTATCGGCCTCATAAAATTATACGGAGCACAATCCACCGGCCGGCACATCTTCGCACACACGCCAGCTCAAATATAATAGCCACACAGTAAAACAATGCGCATGGCCCCATAAAGTCATAATATCGGGCAAATATTATTCTCATATTCACCACCGGTCCCACAACACTATCACATACCTTGCCTTTGCAAATCTGCAATGTGATGTAATCTACTGCAAAGCATGAGTCTAGTGGTTTCCAACCTTTTTCGTCTCGTGGACCCCTCCGCCCGATATTTGATCGAAAATCCCTCCCTGAAAAGTTGCTAGGTCGCTAAAAAAGGTACGTGTTGTGTGGTAGAAGACGGTAGCCGAGAATAGGGCAGAGGGCAGAGGGCAGAGGGCAGAGGTGCCCGAACTATTTCGAATGCGGACTGCATTATCCTTTGGTGAGGCTTGCCACTTCTGTAAAAAATTATTCTATTGTCTAGAAAATATATGAATCAAAAGAAAAGAAGTCATCCGCACCCTTTCCGTTGTGGAATCATTGCACTAATTTGGCATTGAATTTTCCCGATCGAGTAGCTGTTGACTACAAATATGTCATCAAGTTCGCTTGCCACGACTTTGAGTCGGATTAGTGAATTTGGAATGTATTTTTAGCGATGGGCAGATGTTGAATTGAAAAATGGTAAATAGGTCCATCGTTCACTAGCGGCCTCGTCGTAATAGATTCGGCATGACTTTACCACGATTAAGAAAGATTTTGTCGAGAGGCTGCCACGGGCTACTCAAAATCGGCTCGCAAGTCGCACATTTAGTACATATGAGCTATATTCTCAAAAATTAGGGGTATTCGTACGAAAAGGGAAGATTTCAAATAACATACTTCAAGCTAATATTCAGCCAAGAGGAACTTAGCTATGGAAAGAACTAGTTTCATACTGTACAGTTCTGCTATACAAATGAAACATTTGGTGAGTCGGGTGTGCCAGCGCTTACTATCCTAAAGCAAGATCCGCCCTAAAAATTACAAATTTCCCCCTGATTGGATAATTCCCCACTGGTTGGAAACTAATCTGAATGATGGAACTACAGGTTTATATGAGCGTTCGTTGATCGTGGTATGATATAACACAACTCGCACTGTTCGACTTGACTTCCAGTGTTTCATGAAGTCCCTTCATTTAGTTATTGGTAGATATTGTACAAAATGAAAAGCTTGCATTTTTCAAAAGGACGGACCCCGTAACATCGCTAAACAACACTCCGCGCATCCGGCGCGTGCCCGCGTAGAGGACTGGATGTCAAAGGAAGTCAGAAAATGGGCCTCCCAGAACAACGTTCAAGCGTGAGATTATACGAAGTTCTGTTATCGGTTACATTGATGAAATAATCGCTTCATGTCTGATGAATATGATCATTGGGAAATTCGTGTGACACTGCCAAACTAAATTGTTCAGACTTTGCTGTGACAGTAAATCGCGCGAAGCGCGAGGTCAATTTTCCAAATTGCTCCCAGATTTTTAATCTCTTCCAAAATACCCAATTTAGTTTCTGTTGGTTTACGGAAAATTTTTGGAGATTCCTCGGGCTTGCCCCCTAAATTGGGTGCTTGGGATGCAGAAGCTAAGGATCTGATTGTGGCGCCATATTACCGAAACTTATTACGTTAATTTTGTTACGAACGGTCATGCATGATGCATATCAACACTATATAGTAGTTTAGACAACGTGGAGCCGAAGGTTAAGCTTATACTTGCTGTAGCATGGACAGGTTTGCATAACGTAAATTGATTGTTTTACAGGAAAACTTTATCATCGTTTGATGGCAGAACCCTCCTATTCTTGAGGAAACTGAGCTGCGACGCTCCGGAGTTCTACTACAGATTTGTATACGACCAGCTGGGTGTGACTGCACTCAGCAGCATCCTGAATCTTAACGAAGCTTTAGAAGCATTGGACTGAGTTTCTTTTAGTGGCACAACGTGAGGTGTTAAACTGTTGAGTTTATGATATAGCAACTTGTTATTTAGTGATATAGGCAGTATAATTGAAAATGTATTTTATTGTAAAGACTGCAGCGGTCGGTGGATCTTCATTGGAATCGGTATTACAGTTTCTGCCGTAACGCACTATATAGCATTGCTGACTAACGACGACCCAGAATTCTCTTTCAAGTCTTCAGCCCACACGCCAATCCAAGGAGCTTATTCATCACATAGAGCATGCAGCTCAATAGTACCATGGTCAGAAACTTGTTAAGTTATCAGATCTGAACGGTACTGCGGTATAATTATCAAGACGTCTGAGTCGTAGTTTGTTAAAATGCCCTGGCTCCGATACCGACTGATTTAAAATCGAACAAATGTTCAAATAACAGGCTGATTCAATTGGTAAAAATAATGTAGCTAAACGTTTAATAAATGTATAATCATTATCTAAGTAGATTTGCTGAAATGTTCTGGTTGGAGATCTATCAAGAAAATATTAGGAGTCGGATTAGGTGTGTGATTGTGTACAAAGTCTCCGGGGTCGGGATCGGTAGGCCTTTATGGAAAATGTTTGGATTCGGAGTCGCAATCGGATTCAGTGGTAAAGTGAGAGAGAGAGAGAGAGAGATATGGTATTCTTTTTCGCCTGCACCATCGAGATGCTTTGACGACGGAGTTGCGATACGGCCCCATGAGGTCATCTAGTCTGCGCCCCCGTTTTTTTCTCCTCCATGCTATCCGTGATTGCTGAGCGCCTAGCAGGATAACTGCGGATACCAATTTTCGAGTCTTTGGTATGATCCGGCCGGGGATCGAACCCACGACCTACCGCTCGAGAAGCCGGACGCATAACCATTACACTACCTCGCTCGAACTCGTGACCTGATTTAACACACCCGGTGACAAGGGGGACGGTATGCGCTCACTGCTTTACTAGTGAGGATGATATAGACAGTACAAGTAAGCACAAGAAAACAATGGGATAAAATTACCACTGCATTGCAATACGGCGACAAGATAATGCAGTCAAGAAGGATTTTAGATATCAAAAGCACCAACTAGGGAATTGAGCTGTTTACAAAGGTGGCGGAGGCAGTGCGTTTACCCTCCATGTCACGCATTGCTGTCGCAACAAACACAGTTACCACCACTTGACATGGCAGACTCCACTCTTCCTCTCAGGAAATTTCCGTGCCGATTACGGTCGGTAATCAAAACGATATCCCGTGGCTGCAAGTCACGCCGGCTGATATTCCATTTAGTAAGTATTTTGCAGTGAGCTGACATTACATTTACATCCGAATGTGTTGGCAAGATACTGGACCCTGCGCCATCTCTTGACCGAAAACCGATCATATTTCTGAACACGAATTTGGGAGGGAAGAAAAACCTTCCACTCTAATGTTATAACATGCGATGGTGATGATAATGTGGAATTTGAGCCGAGTGGTCTTGTAAATTTTTCTCTGCCAAAGTAGGCCTACTGCACAATATTATGTGCGATAAAGACACGTGACGAAATATAACCAACTTTCAACAAGAATGGGTTGAGGAGAGGCTTTCACTGTACTAATTTATCTTTCTAATGCCCACCCCCATGTGACAAACACATTCGATTGGTACAGCTTCAAGGTGACGTTTTAAAATGCATTTCTGGCGCCATCGAAATTTGCGCAGAGGTGGTCAAAGTAGTCAGGAAAGCTACTCAAGTAAAGTAGAAGTACCGACGGAAAAATCTACTCAAGGACGAGTTGAAGTACTTCTTTCATAAGCAACCTAAAACTACTTGAAGTAGAAGTAGAATTGACTGGTTTTAAATCTACTCGAGTAAGTAAGTAGTTGTGAAAACGATCGTAATTCGTTCGCAGGGATTGTCAAAAGGTGCAAATTGAACTATGCGGATGGTTTAGAGAACTTAATTCATATTGATGCATCCCAGGAGGTGTCAATTTTTGACAGAATAAGCAGTCGTCCACATCATGGGATGTAAATGATAGTATTGATACGGAAATGCGATACTAATCCTTTGCTTACTCGAACACCCCTTTTTAGAGAATATCATTGCATGGCGCCCGCCCCCAAATTATAAGGCCCCTAGTTCAGTCGAAGAGCAATACGGAAAAGTTGTGTCGTATACGGCTTTAACACTTTGCGCGATTAGTATACGTTAATTAAAATATTGCAGATCGTAAAAATGCCATATAGTGTATAGTAGGGTTGTCCAAAATTTGGAAAATCTCAAGAATGGTGGGTATCAATGTCTCATTCTATAGATTATTGATAAAAAACCGCAATGAGCCTGGAATAAGCTCACAGGAAAGTTGTTAAGATTTGTCGCCAAGCGTTTGAAAGTAGCTACCGACGAGTGGGCGTACCAGCGACCATAGAACGGCAACAAGACTAGTAATCACGAAATCACGGCTCTCGATTGGCTAATCGGCTATGCTTCAGTGATCACAACGGTAGTGGCTTGCTGATCAGTTGTTAAAGGAGTCTACTAACGGCGGTGATTCTGTAAGCGCATTGTAGGTTGGTTGGCAGATAATGATTTAAGATTGATTCAGGACATGTTGAGTGACTAGATACATGATAATGAACAAACAACAGCTACTTCACACAAACTTAAAGCATGACTGGCTTACTGTGAAGGAAACCGCCGTAGCCTACACATGTCTGTTTTGACCGATGGATAGCACAGAACATGCGGAGAAATATTGCAAAGGCGCTTATGCAAGAGGCGAACGAATTTCTTGTCTCAGAAGAGATGCATCATAGTTGAATACAAATATAAAGCTTAACAATGACACTACTTGGTCTGATCTTATTAGGCTCCAGTCGTGCTGTATAACTCAAGTCTTGAATGCTCTAAGGATTGGCTGAATAAGTTTTATGCTAGGGACTTATTAAACTCGTACAGCAAGATGAATTCATTGGTAAGTGTTGTCAAAGTCGTCAATGAGGCCGTAGAAAGAGGTGTAGAGGTAAGCACAGACTATGCTGGATTGCTGGTATGACCAGCAAAAATACAGTACATCTTAGCACGTCCTGAAGAAATCTTGAATCATTACCGGCTGTAACACTACAAATGCTGGAATGTAAAACGAGCTTAAAATGCAATGAAGCAGTGCGATAGTTACATTTCTTCGTGGTTCCACTAAGCTATATGGTCGGCCAATATAACATCTTCTGAGCAGATAAGATTTTGTGCGGCATCCATCTCACGTATGGTGTGCTGTACCAGTTTGCGATGACTAATATACTTTACTTACGCCCAGTCTGACGTATTTGCAACCATAACTAGGTATTTCTTGGATTTATATCTAGTTCTCAAAGAGCACAATCATTCACCGTTTCACCTCTGTCATGCCTGCAATTCTCTGAGGCTAAGTTAAGCTATACAATCAAACTGTCTTTTTAATGGGCATAATAGCATAGTCTGTGCTTATACCTTTTAACTCTTTGTGCGGCATCATTGACGACTTTGACAGTCCCCAGCATATACGGCTGATTCAGCCAATCCTTAGGGCATTCAAGACTTCAAATATACCACGACTGGAACCTAATAAGATCAGACAAAGTATAGTGTCATTGTTAAGTTTTATATTTGTATTCAATGATGATGCATCCCTTCTGAAACAAGAAATTCGTTCACCACTTGCATAAGCGCCTTTGCAATATTTCTCCGCAGGTTATGTGCTATCCATCGGTCAAAACAGACATGTGTAGGCTACGGCGGTTTCCTTCACAGTAAGTAAGCCTGTCATGCTTAAAGTTTGTGGGAAGTAGCCGCTGTTTGTTCATCATCATGTATCTAGTCACTGAACATGTCCTGCATCAATCTTAAATCCTGATCTGCCAACCAACCTACAATGCGCTTACAGAATCACCGCCGTTAGTAGACTCCTTTAACAACTGATCAGCAAGCCACTGCCGTCGTGATCATTGAAGCATAGCTGATTAGCCAATCGAGAGCCGTGATTTCGTGATTACTAGTCTTGATTCCGTTCTATGGTCGCTAGCACGCCCACTCGTCGGTAGCTACTTTCAAACGCTTTGCGACAAATCTTAACGACGTTCCTGTGAGCTTATTCCAGGCTCATTGTTGTTTTTTATCAATAATCTATAGAATGAGACATTGATACCCATCATTCTTGAGATTTTCCAAATTTTGGACAACCCTAGTGTATAGTTTTATTTTCGGATAATATAAGGCATTAATACACTTGCTGTTATACTTCATCATGTACGTTTTCCAGACAAAAGAACTGCAACTATAATTAGAACTCAACGAATAATACTCGTAATTGAAAGAAAAATACAAATACTACTTCTAAATAGAAGAAAATATATCTCATGTCTTTTGTCCAGAAAGTTTCAACGGTGGTCTGCTAAAACAGGTCTAACGTTAAAAAAAGTCAAAGTCCACTTTTCCAGGTTGGAAAACGTCATGGGCTGCTAGGTACAATAGATAATTGCGAGATTGCGAAACGGTAGTTTCAAACGTTGGGGGGGCCATACTTACTGTGATGAAATATTTGATATTGGCGACAATGCGGGGTGAACGGAACGACGCAACCCGGTATCAAAATTATATTTAGCGATACTTTCGTTAAAATATATTGGTCACTCCATGTGCACTCTGCGCGAAGCGTAACGAAAATTCTGGATATTACATGACTTTTATGAAAATTAAATGCTGGTACTATGTGAAAACAGCCCCGAAATTCCTTGGGCTATCTTTCTTATAGGGGGATTAACCTACTGCTACTTGACAAACTGAAAATAGCGAGATGTAAGTAAGTAGTTCACAAAATATTACGAAGTAGAAGTAGCGTATTCGAGTTAAGTACCCGAAGTAGAGGAAAACTACTTGAGTACTTCGAAAAAGTAGAAGTACTTCGTTACTGACCACCTCTGCATTTGCGCTACAATCACAACTCAGCTGCTTAATGGGACACTGGCGTGCTAACATTCAGCGAAGGGCAGTAATGAGGGAATATGTAGTTATTACGACTCCAAAATAAATAAGGCACAAATAAGTATACAGAGCCAACTCAACCACTCTAAAGAAGTGGGAGATGGAAGAGATTTTTGTACCGCAACTAACATACTTTGACAGTGCACGCATTTGATAGATAGAATGGAGTAGAGACCAACGGGCTTTGTGAGGCTGAATACCTTTTGAGTCGGAAGTTCAATAGCAGTGCCGCCACATATATTTACATCATATTCTTTGACCAGTGTTATTTCCATAAAATAGTTTCATTAGTTTGGCATCGGAGATTTCGACTCTGTTAAAGGGGCACTGCGCTCTAAAAATGATGTGGTCTCAAATTGAAGGGGAAAACGAAAAATATTTTTGGCCGCGGCCATTTTCTTCAGAACGCCACCGTAATGGGGCAGCAATTTATTGAAATTTCCACAGGACCTTCACGCTCCAGCTGTCGCAGTGGCCCTTTAATACTATTACTGACTCTAGTGAAAACGCGATATTGCCCTTGTGCGGTTATAACGATATCTCGCCACGACCACGTTCCATTCGAACCACTCGATTTTCTGCATCATGCAAGGTGTGGTTTTGAGCTCCGAAATGTCACCTACTGTGATAGGTGTGAGTGTAAACTCGCAGCAATGCGATGAGACGATAAAGTTTTCAAGTCATCTGGTTTAGAATTGGTGAATTAAAGCACCATAACCGAATGGATCATGAATGAATGAACAAACCGCAAAAGTTGCAGATACCCGTTCTTACCTGTCGTTATACAAGGCATTTATTGCTCTTCGTGGTGCAGCGTGTATGGTGCTTAATTTTCTATATTCCACCATTACAATCGAATACGCGTTCCTCTTCTTAGACAGGCTGTACGCCTTTCTTGTGACCTTTTGCTCATCATCCATCCATCCACAAAACAATTCGTAGAATTCGTAGAATGAATGTCATACAATATACATTATGTACAATATTGCGTTATTTCGTAGATTTGACGAGACTATATCCGGATTTAATTGAACATTCATTAAGTTCGACGTTTAGTATGAAGACACGCCCACGTCGCCTACTGGTGTATCGTGACTTTTGAAAGAGTGTATGCTACGTATTATTGGTCGGTCTGGAAATAAGCCCATATCTGACTGATTTGATGTTGCATGTATAGTTTTCATTTACAATCCTATGCACACGATACGACCATACCTCAATCGTCGATTGCCGTAGGCCTATGTCGCAAGCCCATGCACTCTCAACTCATCACACAACGTAGATTTACATCGTACGTATCACATCTACATTTTATTCGAACGTCGCTATTTAATAACAATTACAGAGAGACAAACCTCCGGACCAGCATTTAATCTAACTTCTCGGACCAATAGATTCGTGTGGGTGTACCTGACATGAATAAATTATGTATAGAGTAGATGTGGTTCCAATAGCACATGTCTGACATTGATCGTTTTTTATGTTAGTCCAGTCGACTCGCTCTGTTTTTTTGTTCATGTTCATAACTACAAGTACATTTTGCTAGCTACCTTCAACACATATAACTGGCATATATTTCAGATGTGAAGTGCAGGCCTAGGGCTGGTATCATGCTATGTGCTGATATGCATCTTTTTTATTTAATACTATCTTTATTTTCCCGTAAAAATATATTATTTGCAGACAAGGTACTATATACACCCAAATCAAACCAAGTCATGCAGAGTAATTTATGGGGGGATGTGTGGCGCGGTTGGCTAATAGTCACCGTCAGACACGAGAGCTATAGGCTAGTCCCGACTCTGCCTATAGTTTGTATATGTTGAAGACTCGGGGGTTTATCTGCTCTCCTCGTCACCGATCTCACTGTGAATGCGGTGTGTGTGTGTGAAAGACCGGAGTGGACATGAGATGAGCCTAATAATTCAGCAGAAATGACGAAGATAATGTATGGGGAGTGGGGACGCGTGAAAGCGTGAGCAACAGACTGCTAATGAAAGAGCGCGAGGACGAGTGACGAACGACAGATTTGAATAGGCCAAAATGCGACTCTGTTATATGTGTGAATGAAACAAAATGCAGCAAGAAACGGATCTAAAGACAGGTAAGCTTTATAGCGGTGGTTCTCAACCGGGAGTCCGCGGACCCCTGGGGGTCCGCAAAGCCTCAAAATAGTTGATAACCCAATTTGTATTTTTTTCATAATCGGAAAGTCACGAGGCTGTTTCGCTTCGTTAGTAGTAAAACTCCACAGCTCACATCAGCAGAATGACCGTCTGAGATGAAATATCCTTCTGCGTAGACCAAATTGCCAATAGCCTACTGATACAAACATTTTGCTGTTTAGAGATGTTTTGTTGGGGATTGTGGGAAAAAAGTTGGATGAGTTGGGTAGAGTGAGGCAACGCACCTACCCTAAGCGGGAAACGTCATAATACCCACCAAACTAGTCCAAACGGGTTTAATTTCGGAATTTGCGCGCCAGATATTGTCGCCATACTCTACCACAGAGGTCTCAAACTCAAATGTAGTCGCGGGCCAATTTCATAGTTTTTGATGGCACCGCGGGCCGCAGCACCAAAAATAGGGGTATGCAATGTATTTTCAAGTATAAGCCTATTTTACGAGACCTTGCAGGCTGGCATACCGCGCGCGTCATGAAATGTGATTTACTATTGTCATTTCACGCCTGTTACGAAAAATATCACATTTTCAAATGTTTGAATAAATTTGTGGTTGCACTTGGCATAGTCTGTCAAAAAAAGTAGTTATAGACCCCATGCGAGAGTACAAATGCATCTCATGACATTGACGCATGACGCGATAATTTGGCAGCTAGCGGACATTTGACGTGCCGCAACTATTGGTACATTATACAAAACTTGAACGAAGATTGACCTGATATCAGAGCATTGGAGCAATACATCCTAATCCGCGTTTCGGGCATACTCCTGATAACTAGGCTATTGATCATGTCATTACCAAAGTCAAGTTATATTATCAGCGTTAGAATTACAGATCAATAACAACTGCGGACTGATTAATGTACCATAGCAATAGAAATATCTAGTCGTCGACGAATCCATTGGTATTACAGCAATGGAGCGTAGGTTACTGCTACGTTACTCGCAGGAAATAACTACCTACACATTAAGGGGGAACAGAATGCCATTGGTTGTCATACCGACCTATACTTAAATAGCTAAATACGCTCCGCAACGTAAGCTACGGCCTTTCGCTATATTACTATTTCCCATAACTATAACAGTTTGGTAGTTTGTGGTTGTAGCAAGTCACGACATTCCGAGTCACAAGTCCTTCTCTGATTGTAACGTTTGGCCCGACTCAACTCTAGTCATTCTTATTTTACAACCCATTCGGTACGAGATCGAGTAATTCTGCAAAACGTGGCGCCCAAGTACAAACCACAATTTTCAGTCACGAATTATTATCAACGGGCCAAGTCCTATCATCATAAACAGATAACCTGATGTATTTAGCTGATCTTCCACCGCATGGTAACTTTTGAAAGTGATGTGATAGTAAAGTTTGAGAGTATAATCTCAGAATTTTGGAGTAGTTTTAAAAAAAATTTTAAGTTCTCAAATCTAAAAAAATGTATGCGGCAGTTAAATATTGTCGAATACTTAAAAATCCAGAATGCCGACGCGGGCCGCACAAAATGATCTGGCGGGCTGCGTGTTTGAGACCTCTGCTCTGCCACGATCGTCTGGAAAGTCCAGGTATCAATTATCATATGTAAAATTATCATTCATCTATGTCCCCCAATTTGACGTTTTGCTACATGGGTGGGGCAAAACGCCTCCATTGGCTTTTACCCCGTTATACCCTACTAAAATATTGTATGCCACTCAGTGACCGATAAACATTGAATCCCTATACAGACCTATACAGTATACATGCTTCTCCGCCTCATCATGGCGTACCGGATCTTTTGAAAGCAAATTTCATCCAGTAACACCAAATGATTATGAATGTCAAAAAACAAGTCGGAAGTTCTTGAAATATATCTTGTTTACTCGGAGAGATAGTCTATATTCCACAGCTGAATAGAAATTCTTATAGCAATGGTGTTCTCCGAGAAGGCATCCTTGATGAACCAATAAAAGGCTACTCAATCCACATTTACTGGACTTTAAGGGGTGGGTCGTTTTACCCACAGATGGGGTAGGCGTTTTAGCCTCGAGGTCGCCATTGTTTGTGGATCAGCTGCCAGGTGGTTATTGTGTGAATTCGCCTTCGAACTGTGGCTTAAATCCAACTACGTGCAGTGAAATCATAAATCGAAACGGAAAACTCTCTGTAGCATCCGTTAAATATGAAATTTCACATGGTTGTAAAAGGTTCTCTTTTGATAAGAATACATGTAAAGGTCATAAAATATCATAAAGCATTACAAATCTTCATCCTGGTGTGGAAATCAAAGTAACAGTTCCGTCTGACCATTAGGCGATATTTGCGATACTGTGACGCATTCAACGCTCGCTTTATTCTGCCATATTGATGGTGGGCGTCTGACATCGCCTGGGCGTTTTACCCCACTCAACCCCAAGGTCAATCACGGTGAATTCGAAATGTTTACAAAAATCCTTTTTCTTATGTGATATACATAACCATTTTTCCATAATAACTTCAAGATAAGCTGCTAGATAGAAATAACCAGGCTTGACGTTATATGTTCATTGAAAAGATTGTTTGTCAATTTCGGTGCCATATTGGTTGCTATCACACCATCTTATTTTCAAGAAAATTCATTTTGTTGCTGTTTATCACATGACGATTGCACGATAATTGAGCTAAATTTGAACTAAAACTTCGAGGGTGTCCGCGGCGGTCCGTGATGGTCCGATATAGGGGTCCGCGAAGACAAAAAGGTTAAGAACCACTGATCTATATTGAATGTCAGAGGTTCTCAACCCACGGTCCGCAGACGTTTATTTTGCGGTCCGCGATACCGTTCATTGTGAAAGCAATTATTACTGGCACGATATTGTCACATATTAATTTTGATGCTTAGCTCTCTTATCGCACTGTCTCTGTTTCGTATGAATATTCATTTTTGATGTGTTCTGCTTTCTTGATAAATGCTCGAGCTTAGATTGTTATGGTTTTGAATCTGTATTCCGTTGGACTGTGGTTGAAGAGAACCCAGCTGCGTAGTACATATTTTAAAGAGTGTTTCACTCACCGCGAATGCCTTGAACAGAAACAAGAGCAAGGAATGGGAAATTAAACGGCGAAAACTGGGCTTGTAACTCTGCGTGGAACAATGAATTTGCTTTCTCAGATATAAATGGAAAACCGATATGTCATATTTGTCGAAGAACAGTTTTCGTAAGTCGTAACGAAGCGTAGAAGCTTAAAATGATACCACAACATTTTCGTATGGAGTTATACACATCGCCTGATATTAGAAAAAAGGTTGTTAGCTAGGTATCAAACCCAGCAATCCATATTTCGAGGCATTGTAAAATTGCCGACGACGTTGCAAACACATCGTTCCAAATTGCTGGGAATATCGCTAAAGCCAATAAATTTGCTAGACAGGTGTAATTTCAATGAAGTGTGCGAGTAATTGCTGTTTCCGGAACTTAGTAGCAGTGACAACATCACCTGACATATTACGAAGCTACAGTTGTCTGATTCAATTCAACCGTGACCAAAAGAGTAACAGCATTGTCAGTCGATCTTTTATCGCATGTTCTGAAACACGTTGCCTCGTAGACTAATTTATCCTAGCATTGGATGAATTCACCGACTTCACAGACATTGCATAGCTAATTAATTGGGTGCATTTTATCAGAGTGGACATATTTGCAGTGGAAATGCTGGCTGGGCAAACATGGGAGGGGGACCATCGATAAACATCTACTTGACAAAGCTAACTTCTGTAACTAATGGTGCAGGGCCCCTGCCATGCAATGAAAGTGAAAGGAGAAGGGTGATTGGTTTGTTCAGAAATGACCCCGAATGCCAGACTTCTTCTCACATCACGGAGAGCTCAATGTGATATTGGCCTCTGTAACGAAAGAGTTACCATAATTTTATACTTGCTCGCTCACGTTTTGAAACGGAGAGTTCGGTTTTCTGGCGGAAGGGTTTGAAATATGCATATGCCGGCCCGTATACGACTGGTAAATAGGCTACAGTAGTCTAGGGTTACCATACGTCCTCTTTTAAGGTACTTGGTAACATGCAATTGCGCGCAGCGTGAAAAAAATTGAATAAAGTTGCATAAATTTTCAGAAAAATACTTTATAATTTTTTTCAATTACGACATAATTTTGGGCCCGCTTCGAGCTCGGACCGCCCCAATTGGGGGCATTGCGGTGCAGCAGTTACGCTCCTGGGTAAAGGTGCCGTAAACTGTATCCCATAGTTGTACTAATATTTTCACCCTCTCAAGACACATAATACACAATGCGATGAATTGAACAAAAAGGGGGTCGAGGGTGCTGGAATGTTTAATTACGGCAGATGTGTCGTGGATAGGCCCATGAGAATTTAGATTACACAATAAAATCTTGAAGTCTGTCAGCTTGGTTGCATGCATTAGCATTATGCGGAGGTGAACACTTTCACGAAAAGTTAGATATTTAGCTGAGTGGTTGAGAGGGAGGATGAGCAGGTTGGGAATCCTAATCAATAAATAAAGGTCTACATCGAAATGAACTATATGCGTACCTATAGTGTGATACAAAGACGATTATGTTTCATTGAAATATGTAACAATATCTTATCGTTACCCTATTTCAATGGTTCCCAACGTGGGCGATTTGGCGGCCTAGGGGGGCGAAAATGACGAAGGGGGCGAGAGGGGGGCGAAAATGGACAAAGGGGGCGAGAGGGGGTGATGACGCGTTAAAACGGCTATATAGGAGTTAAGTCAGAGAAATGACCTTTTTTTTAGTCAACCCACGGAAATTTAGTTGCAAAAGTGTAAAACCTTTTTTTCTTTTTTTTTAGTCAACCAGCCGATGATTACAGATTGTACACGGATTTTTCAGTTCACAAAATCTGGGGGGCGATGATCGGCGTTGAGCTCGAAAAGGGGACGATGAGTCGAAAAGGTTGGGAACCACTGCCCTATTTGAAGGCTACCCGATACCCCTGTATGTATCTACGCACGTAATTCAGTGAAAGCCGAGCACGCCAGGACTCGAACCTGGAATCTTCTGATTCGTAGTCAGACGCGTTATCCATTGCGCCACGCGCCCATCGACGTCTGAGGTGTGCACACTTCGACATATACCCTTTCACGTTGTCAAGCGTCCTGGACATCTTAACGCGAATGATGCATTTATATCTCATACATAGGGAACCTCATTATACTGTCGAGGCAACATAATATTATTAGAAAAGAGAGAGAGAGAAAACAAAGGAGAGAGAGAGAGAGACAGAGAGAGTGGGAGAGCGAGAGAGTGGGGACGGGACAGGATTCTGCCGAGTGCATTTGCCGACAAGTGCAGGCTTGCCAGATTCCTGTAAGCTGACGTAATCTCAAAAACAATAATTTTCCTGTGTGTCAGCCCTGCGCGGCTACTGGAATTAGATTACATCTGTCACCTGTCTTGCGTGCATCGAAAATTGTGTATTCTTCTGGCACTTTCTGGTACAGAAGAGTTCACTTAGTATGAATGAGACAAATAGACCTATTAAAATAGTGATGTATCCTGCAGGTTTGACGTGTTTTCGGTTTTCTCCCCTGCAGGGGTGATAATATGCATTTTCGCTCCCTGCGTATATACCAAAATCAATTCAGTAGTACCGCTGCGGCAGAAAATATGGAGATTCGTCTTCTGTACTGTAGTTATGATAGCATCATTCGAGCACTGCGTCCAAAACTCTTTACCAAAAGAAAAAATTGCAGTGTCGGGCTGATTGAGTTCGTCACTCTGCGACGCGATTCCATTCGCCAGGATGTAATGCGAATGACACAGTTTGTTACAGGGATATCCCTGAGTTTGTTATCATCAGTCCGTCATATTTCCTATACGATACAATTGCCTACGTTAGGTTAAGTTAAGTTATCGTAGGCCGCGGTGATTAGTTTTATATTTGTCGTTCCAAAATACACCCGCCCAAGGAATCCGCTGATCAACAACTATTCTCGTATATTTGCGAGTACTGATTGCCAGGACTGGATATAATCGAATAACCTGACTGATTCGATTCGGAATCAAGTGTAGGCTTCGAGTCACGTCGAGTACCACTTATTATACCGTCATATGATGTCATAACAGCAGTAATAAAGCAAAGCTTATATACATATGTCGGCATTTGAATATAATGAAAAGAAGACATCATAAACTCCATAAAAAGAGATGGAATACAAATTGAGCTCGTTTACATCAAGTCATGGCGGCAGCATTTCTACTTGTATCCATATATCATCCTTTCTTCATCTTGGAATTACTGTGGCAATCCATTAATTTTACACTGCTGACTGCATACTAATATACCAAGTCTTGCCTGTGACACGTCAATGTTTTGATATGCCTACCGGCACCTTCGGAACGGACAATATGAGTTCCGGACGGTGGCGCATTATATTGCGCTAACATGCCCCATTGCCCCATCGAAGTATGATATACACCAGGAGTTCTCAACTTCTGTTGCATAACTGGCCGCATTTTAACAGCAAAAGACGCCGCGGGCCGCAGAACATTATTACCATGTATTTGTGGGCTAGCCTAATATTAAATTTAGACTACTGAAGGGTTACCATATTTTGGAAATCCGAAATGAGGACACTTTTTCAGAATTTTGAGACTCGAAAAACCGGAGGAAAATCCTGAAAGAATGGTAAATTTGTCCCACTTCGCGGTCGGTTGACTAAAAAAAGGTCAACTTTCCGGCTCAGCTCCCGAAAGACCCGCCGCAACGTACTTCGGTGCTGATTTACGGCATATCAGTCGAATTTGACCGTAAATTTGACCAAAATTCTCAAAAAATGGGACAAAATCTCAAAATAGAAGACAAAAGAGCGTCCACCGAGGACGCTTTCAAAAAAGTAAAAAAGAGAACAAATCCTCTTAAGTATGCAGTGCCCTTTCCCCAAGAAAAAGACCCGTGATTGATAGAAATGGGCATATCAGCGTCGGCCAATACCGTGCCACGACGCACCAAGACATATGAAGTTTTAGGCCATATAACATGCATATATGTTTAATTGTCCATATGCGCCTAAATGGCTGGCGTCGAATATTCCTGTCCTGGTAATCTTAACCCCACAAGACAAATGCCATCCCGGAATGAAAAATTATTTGCCAGTGAATAAATACCAATTTGAAATCGTGTGTCTTTTGGTTAAGTACGTTTGGGCGGTTTCAATATCTTTTGTCTTAGCAGACAGGAGGTCACGAAATAACATCAAGCATAGCGAAGTTACCAACGAGCCCGTCCGAATATGTTTGATGATTATTTACGGGCCCTACATTCTCTAAGACAACACCTCAATCAGATGTACCGATAAATTTGATTACATGGGCAGAGAAAGAATAAAAAAATTCATAGCGATGTATATATATGCAATTTCCGATATTATCGTCCGATTCAATAATGAATTATATAAATTTATAGCGCTTCGCGCGTTTAGGCAGTGTTATACTGACTCAGGAATGAGTAAAACGAAATTCGCTCTCAAGTAGCGGTGAAAACCGTATCCTGACGGGGGGTATGGATGGCTATAATATAGGCTGAATATAGCATTTGCGCCAAAGCTAAATTCGAGCAGAAGCTGTAGGTAGGGTAGTCTGTTCCAATTGGTGCTGACGTCATTCCTCAGTGCGTTCCAGGTCTATGTGCATGTACATTTTCATAATTTGCTTTCGATGTTTTGAGGGGTATTTATGGCCTTTAGCTATGAGATTAAAATTAATTGCTATGACATTTTCGATCGACTGATGCAACATTTCAACATTGCTCGTGTTTCGTTTCGTTCAGTTCAATCAACTATGCATGGATCGGATTCGCAACATTCAAACAGTTAATGGTCGGATAGGGCGAGTGGTATGGTCACGTGCAGTCAATGCAGGGTCTGCCATTATCCTTCTACCTATAGCCAGGGTTGAGAACGAGCCTAAACAACAAACTTTATACGAGTCATTCCAGAGTTTACAGTTTATACGTCAGTCAGGTCGAGAAATTTCCATCAGCGCCACGCGCCAAGCGAACTGAGAGCCCGAGTGTTCGAAACAAGTTTCATTTCATTTCATTTCTCGGCTCATTTGAGTCATTTGCCTGCATGCACCCAGAGCCGTAAATACCGCACCCCAAATCCCCATTTTTTGGGGGGGGCGAGCTCGAAAGGGAGCAAAATTAATTCGCAAATCAACATAAATTATTATGAAGTATTTTGTGGGAAATTTCCTAGAACTATAAAAAATTGTTCGCGCTTCGTGCTATTCAATTACCCTTACCGCTCCACGACACGCCAAGACTTCTGAAGTTTCGGCTAACATGCGACTTAGCGAAGTGTGTTACCAATAAACCCTTCGCCGAAAATGACCGCTGCATGTTGGTCGAAACCATCAATATATATATTGCCAATTGTCCACTGGCGCGATATAGTCCTGCGCTTGCTATCTACAGTTCCGACCTTCCTCAGCTTTACCAGTAAATCTATTCACGTGAACTGAGAGAGGATGAAAAACTAATAGCAATATACGTAATTACCAATGCTATAGTATAGATCAGACCTGGGCAAAGTGCAAAGCTATTTTGTGCGGCGCGCGAAACGTTGTTTGGAATTCAATCAAAACATAAAACTTGCTTTGTGAATGACTAAAACCATAGGCTGTATCAACTGAACAGGTAATTTGTTTACTTTGAAGCCTGATCATTATTATGCCACGATTAGGCTGCCTACGTACCTCGCATGCGTAATCCAGATTCAAAATTAAGGCAATGTGGCAAAGTATGAGTAGCAATTAAAGTCACAAGAAATCACTCTTTCCATATAGTTTAGTTTCAACCTTATTCCTTGTTGTCATTGTCACATTGCGCATTATACGATATGTGTTTCAAAGTGTTACGTGATAGGTTTCCAAATCCCTAATTCGTAAAACAAGTCATTCAGTGCTGGCGATTACTATATGACTCATCATATCTATCACGCACATGCCAAAAGAATAAAGCCGAAAACTGAAATTCAAAGAAAGTTTAGACTTCAAAGAGCACTAAATATTCCAATACTGGAGTCAGGGGTAAATCCGTCATTCTAGTTTTTGCCGAGCATCACGCAGATATTAAGGATTTTAATTAAAATCGGTCTTATGACAAAAACACGAAACACTCGGTCAAGGGAGGGTGAAGTTCAGAAAAACTGCAAGCTTCGCCCAACATCAAGGCTATGTAAGCTGTGCACACTGCTTGGAAGGCAGCGACCAAGAAAATAAGCTTTGTAACATTGCATATTAATTTCAGTGCAGTGGTTCTCGAATTGGGGGCGTGAAAGCATCAGAATGGGCATGCAAAGCCGAAGTTGATGGAAAATCTTTTTCGCGCTCCGCGCGATTAACCCTCAGCTCATAGTTATTGCTCCGTGTATTGTCCGACTTTCATATTTCAGCGCTCTCTTATAAACAGCCATAACCTTCCATACCATCAAACTATCCGTTGGGATTGCTTGCATTCCGGATGCACCTTTTAATATTTTGTGATATCATGATAAGGGGGCGCGACATTTTTCACTATCATAAAGGAAGGCGTGTCTGAAAAAATTTGAGAACCACTATTTTAGAGTCTTAATAGTAGGGTTATCGTATTTTGGAAATCTGAAGAAAAGAAAGTTTTTAAAAAATTTCAGACTTACAATACTGAAGTGAAATTCGGAAAAAATGGTAAATTTTTCCCGACTTTGTAGTTGGTTGACTAAAAAAATGGTCAACTTTCCGGCTTAGAATATCAACCTATACTTAACAAAAAATTTCAAAAAAGAGGACAAATCGTCTTAAAAGAGAACGTATGGTAACCCTACCTAATAGAACGTCACTTTCTCATTTCCTAACATCAACACATTCGCTGAGAAGCATTTATTAAAACAATGCAATTTAGAAATAAAATTAAAACACCCTGGAGAATATATAGCTAAAATTGTTCACTCGGCCCGCCAACGAATTTTCTACTTCTCATTTGGCCCGCGGAGGAAAATAATTGCCCACCCCTGGTATAGATAGACGTAGAGAATCTTCAATCCTGAATATGAAATTTTTCGCGCCTTGGGCGCACCACGTGCACTAGTACACAGTTTCCCAATAACGTTTTGGGGTGGGGCTGACGAAGTACTGCTTCGGTCCCACACGCACCAATAAATACCCTATTAGACAGATATCGGGCATCCTAAAGGCCCGTTGGAGGCACTTTTTGTGTTTTAAACAATTGCATTTTGTTTTCGAAATTTGTAAAATAATGTTATAATTGTGTAAATACTTTCGAAAAATCGTGTACTATGAGCCTTTGGACGACCTTTACTAAACATAATCTACGTATACGATATGGAATGGTTGGAACCCTCGAAATCGTGGCCAGTTCAACAGTTATAATACATGGTTATATATCAGTGGAACGGAATGGATATTCTGTTGATGACCGCCGACTGATGCCGCGTGACAATGTAGTCTTGGTCAAAGATATTTTTGATCCATTCAAAACGGGCCGGAAACCTTATTCGGGAATGGAGCCATATTGACCCTATTCATATGGAGCCATGGAACAATGCCAATCTATTGTGACTTCCCTATTGAAAATTCGTGACGTCATGGCGTAGCAGTAAAAAACTTGTTCTGAACGAGAGCCCATGTTTGTTTTATATTGATACTTGTTGTGAATGCAACCTTACGCGTATCGTTCCGAATTCTGTCAATGTTACCAATCGACGGTGCTATACTTCACTTCGCTCTTGTTGTTGAGGAATACGTTGATAACAGAAACATAATTGGCGAATTTGTACGCAGTATGTCTATTTATTAAACGAGCATTATAGTGCCCGAGTACCCTCAAAAACAAAATCGTTTGCACATCGTTGAAATCGCAATTCTGAATGGCTGAATTCATGTATGGGCCCTACTGGGAGAAGACGTGAATGCATATCTTGCAATCATCCTTGAATCGAAGTTCCTTGGGGTTATATAGCGTTTGTAGAGTTAAAATGTGCTGTGAAAAGTTGTAACACAGTATCCAAAGGTATCTAAAATACCTAAAGAATGGCAATAATCCGAATTATACTACGATTTTAAATGTCGTAGTTGCGTCGTAACATCCATACACCGACGCTAGATTGTGACTGACGCCGTACCTTGCACCGAACAGAATATGTCTCTGCATTAGAAGGAACCGTGAATGCGAGTAGCTGGTAGCTAAAGCTTGTACGGCCTATCTGTCAAGCATCGAACCGAACACAGTCCCGTCTCAAAATAGTGCAGCCGCAAAATTTTGCAAGTTTATAATCCTAAAACGAAAACTGTTGTGAAGCGATGTTTTGTATTGACAACTTCACCATTATTACTAACTAGGGATGGTGTGAACCTCTGAAAGGTTCAGGTTAGTGTGAACGCGAACCTTTTTGAAAGGTTCTGTGTGAACACGAACGCGAACCTCATGACGTCACGTGACGTCATATTGCTAATTCCAAACCTACATTTCAGTGAAGTAATATATAATGTACAGCACGATACCTAGTGACGACTCGAGCCACATAATGCCACAGTGCTAAAGTACATACTAACGTTTTAAACGTCGCCAAATGTATCCACTGGAGCAATCAACTGATATATTAATCCCATAAAATCAATATCTGCCGTCGCTTTGCCAGCAATTTCAACAAAGACTTGCAAGGAAATATAAGCTTACGCCTTAACGGTCTAGGCCAGACCAGACAATGTATTCGGCGTCTGAGTGTTGCTAGGTTGATATTGAGCAGAGTGTGCTATGGGTTTTACCTCATTAACAAATTATACAGCAGTAGCCAACAACCCAATCGCACGGATTTGGTTTTCATGATACAATGAACATATGAAATCGAGATGGACCCCATAAGCTTGCTAGATTTTTTTACATCAGACAACGATATCAATTTCCTTGATTGGTTGAATAAGCATCATTCGCTGACTACCTATACATGTAGCGTATTTCGCTCTTGATGTTGTGTGATTGCGGGTCAAGCTCACAGCAGAGAGTCACTAAATATTCACAAATAGAAAGCTGGATAATTCGAGAAAACTTTTGTAACAAAACAGGTAAAATGTTTGAGATTGTCGAAGTGCATGCTCGTTTATTGTTGATTTTGTATGCTGCCAGCGCCATGTATAGAGTGGACCGGAGTTTCAGCCACTTTCAGTCAAAGATGTTATATTGACGTGAAATTGTAATATGAAAAGGTTCACAGAGCAGAACCTACCAAGGTTCGTTTGTGAACGCGAACCTCTAAATTTCCGAGGTTCACACACAGAACGCGAACGTGAACCTCACGTTCACACCATCCCTATATACGAACGCATAAGATAGTATCTTGCTAACCAATCTACTGCTGCTATGCGCAATTGCACAAATGCACATGTACTGTGCTTATACAACCAATGACGTGGCCGAAGTCCTGCAAGTAGCCTTTTAAACCGATACTGTAAGAAGTTATGAATCTTCCTATTTCTAGTGGTAACTTCGTTTGAGCGCCAGCTGTGACCAATATCATGCGAGCCCTGCATCCGGACACCCTATTTTCGCAGATAAGTTTGGTCAACGCGTTCCATACGTGGTTCGTGCGTGATCTGTGTTGGTTTTGACCGAATAATCCGAAAATTCGCTGACACCATGCGATTGCGAAACCCTATTGAGTAAACCGTGAGGTGGCAGAAAACGCACCAATATGATGTACAGAAATCTTCACGCCTTCTAAACGCCAACAATATACGTCACTGAGCGACGGGTATATAAGCAGAAAGCACTCTCGATCGTCCTCCTTCGCTTAGTGCGCGTCCGCTCAGCTGGTAGCTAGCGCTCTAGGTTAGTCACATGTTGCTTGCTAGTGGCGGGAATGCAAAATGTGGTGATCTGCTTATTCTATGCGGGTAGCTTGTTATAATGCATATGGATTTGCGGTATGTTATATAGATATGCGCGTGCAGACAGTGTATTGTTTGAGATGTTTTGCAACAAATTTCATCGTTATCGTTTTGATTGCAGCTGCATTATTCTAGCATTTCCATCGTGAATTATTCGTACATATTCTAACTAGCAACATGAACGGTCATACGAATGGTAATAGCAAGCCCAAGCATACGGGAAGCCACGATGATACCTTCCTCTTCACATCAGAATCGGTAGGCGAAGGTCATCCAGGTAAGATTTTCCATAAACAAAATATGTTGGTGTTATCAAGTTGTAGGCATAATGTATTTTGTGAATGTCTTGACTGTTGTGCACCGGCTGTATAGTTGACTTCATGATATGCTGATCTCGTTGCTACGCCCTGGTTATGCAATGGTAGCAAGTAGCCTGTACAGCTAGCTCTCTTCTGTATTTATGTATATTTTTGTGGAATTGAACAATTCTTAATCTTTGAATCTCAATCGCCTTGATACTAGTTTTATGTATGCAAAATATTTATTATTGCAATTTCTTTCAGACAAGATCTGTGATCAGATTAGTGACGCAGTTTTAGATGCTCACCTCGCTCAAGATCCCAACGCTAAAGTTGCTTGCGGTATGTTGCTTCGCCTACTGCAATTGAATGTGTCATGCAACCAAATATTATGCTGTTTTTAAATCATAACTGCAGTGCCATATCGATGCTATATCACCTACTGCAAGCATGCTGCACAATTCAAGTCAAATATTTGTTTGTTTATTGTTAGAAACCTTTGCAAAGACCGGGATGATATTAGTCGGCGGCGAAATCACTTCGAAAGCTGTCGTTGATTATCAAAGGATAATCCGTGACACTATTAAAAAAATAGGATATGACGATTCTGCAAAAGGTACGTAGTCCGTGATGCCGTAAGTGGTAACCACCTAACCTAACGTATTCACGTTTTTCCAGGATTTGACTACAAGACTTGTAATGTTTTAATTGCACTGGAACAACAGAGTCCTGACATTGCCGGCGCCGTTCATGTCGGTAAAGAAGACGAAGATATTGCGGCCGGTGACCAGGGACTAATGTTCGGCTACGCCACTGACGAGACGGAAGAGGGCATGCCCCTTACCGTAATTTTAGCGCACAGACTCAATGAGAAAATGGCGGAATTGAGACGTGACGGCACGCTCGGATGGTTGCGTCCCGATTCGAAAACCCAGGTCTCTACAGTTACTCTTCTTCAAAATATATATCAATAGACACCCAGTGCGAATTACTGAGTTATACTAAGAATAACGGGCTTTGAATGGATTGTAAATACAAAAGTTTTCAAAAGTTACCAGGTGTTGGATGTTAACTGTTCTCTTCAAACATGCAATGGCTATTGTTTATTAAACTCTAGCTTACAAAATTGACATTAGCTTTTGCACAATAACAAGCTCAGCAAATTTTTGATATGAAGCCAAATGTTTGTGCCGCGCCAGATAACATGTAGATATTAGAACGATATTCAATTAATCAGTGATCATGGCACCATTTCTATGAAGTGTGATCAAGGCTTTCTTATCGACATCATAAATATGATCTAGACAATTGAATATTGAATAACCCGTCAATAACTAGAAATAATCTGACAAACTTGATTGTAATGCAGGTTACCATTGAACACAAACTCGACGACGGGGCAGTTATCCCTCTCAGAGTCCACACAATCGTGATATCAGCTCAACACGCACCCGAAATTGGTATTGAAGACCTTCGTCGCGAACTCATGGAGAAGGTAAATTTGTTAAAATAGTGATTGGTTGGTTTTATATAGAGAAATAATTTTATAATTACAGCTGAACAGTTTGCTTACTGCAAGTGTATTTGTTGCAGTCTTTGTTTTGTGAGCAAAATTGAACATGTCTTGAAACAACGTAATAGGAAAAATAAGCATTGTCAACTGACTGAATTCACCAAATTCAGTATCACTGTAATGATGCCTTTTTTCTCTCCGAATGCAACTGATCACTGTTTCTATGAGTAAAATGCGGCAATTATTATATATTCTGGGTGTTACCAATAGAATCAGCAGTGCATTCATTCTGTATGACTAGGAATACATTTGCATCATTATTGCCATTTATTGAGGCATCTTGCAATGCATGAGTAGCAAACTGTTTATAGCCTTCAGATGATATGCGGAGCTCTGCCACCTTTATCATCCCAGTGCATGTTTACTAGGGTTTGTAACATGTTTTTGTGGAGTACCACAACGCAGCTCCTATCTAGTAATGTAAATTGATCTTGTGATAATTGGCGCTTCGCACGGTACAAGGCAAATATTTTTCTGACTCTTCTCGGGCCTATTTCGTGGCTGCAATCTGCAAGTTGACACAGTTTAGGACTTTGCACCCCTTCTGTCCATCCTACTAGCTGTTATGTCATTTCTATGGTGATGTCAACAACTCAAATGTTGCTTTTTAGGTGTAATGATTTGTTTTTCAGTTAATACTTATACAAGATTTTCAAGTTTGTGCATACTAATACTCTGGTAGTGAAACCATCTTCGAAATATATCTTTTTTCAATATAGAATAGATGTTTTTTTGTTTTCAATATGGATTTGCAATTTATGTGCTTTCAATATGGAGTTGTCAGTCATAAGATCAATCACTACACGCTTTTGGCATCATATCCAGTATCCACTGCTTCAGTGCCTAATTTTACCTAAAAACAGCCTAAATATCAATAATTTGCTTGTAACTTTTTTCTGTTCATTTTCAAGACAAAGTTCTGTGGAAGTGAGATAGAAAGGTTCTGCATCTTTTAAGCCCAAAATCAGCTTTCTAGCGTAAGCGGTAATCAATATATAGCAAAATTAGCTATTTTTGGCTCGTTCAGTGCAATTGCACGACCACTAGAGGGTGCACAAGCCCAAAATTATCATAGAAATTTATTTTTTTAATTTGGCACCACATATCAAGGGTCCGTTTTGAAATTCAAAGTTTTCCATTTTTCACTCCACCCTACCATATTATATTGCGTAAAATGTGTTGGCACATTTTGCATATCATTTAGTCGGCGCGTTACTTTGTACAGGTTGTAAAGGTCGTCGTGCCGTCTAAATATTTGGACCAGAACACCGTGTACCATATACAACCGTCTGGAAAATTCATCATCGGGGGTCCACAGGTGGGGAGACGATTATTTTTTCGTAATCGAGTCTGCGCATGGGTGTAGATCAGTGGTTTTCAAACTGCAAATTCTGCCGGATGATTCGGCTTGGCTATGAGATCATCGTTGCAATTTATGACAGGACTGAGAGTGAGTGCTACTCGATGTTATATCAAGTGGTGGTCCATGTAATCTGACTGGGGTGTGACAGCTCAGCGGAGACGTGTCTGCCAATCAGCATTTTACCCTGTTATTTAAACTGGGCGAGATGACGAAACCGGCCCTCATAATTCTTTCCTAACATCATACACTGCCGACACTAGAATGATGCAGCTACTGCAATGTAAACAGTGGCTCCATACTCGAGCGCTACCTTGTCTTAGAATTGTGATGATTTCACTGACAAGCCCAACGCATGTTGCCTTGCGTAATAATATGCTTAGAAACTGGTTTGTGATTTGTTATCGAGTGTGGTGATAGAGCGTGGCAGACCTTTTAGTAGGATTTTGTGTTTTCTAATTTTCAAAACATAGTGATTTACGATGTTGAGCTGATGCGTACAATTAATTCAGACGATGTCGTGCAATGTATGTGAGTTGTGACGTCTTGCGATGATCGTGCAATTATTGATACGGCAATGTGTGAAAGAATTTTAGCAGTGTATTATTTTACTGGCAAATAGATGTGATCTGCGGTGGGCTCGTTGTGGCCGCATTTAATCAGATGTGTTGTTGAAGTGACACGATTTCATGATTCAAAGCTGGGAGTGCGTCTTAATTGATTGCGGATTCAAATTCATTATACATGGGTGTGTTAGTATGGTACAAATTACTAAAAGTACACAACTCTTATGAATCTTAAAGACAAAAGATCATGAACCTGATCAATCTGACGATGTACGGTTTCGTTTGAACGAAATTTATGGACAAATTGCTCCATCCACGGGAATTTCTTGCTCAGACCTGCAGGCAACTACACTTGTACCTATCCCGCTCTGTATCAGTCAATACTATTTCCTCTTCAAGGCGTCCTGCCGTGTCTAATAGCGAAGTGATTAATGCAATTACTCAAATGTAAGTGTTGTCAAGTCTCAATACCTGCAGGCTATTTCTATCCTGCTTTGGAATCTATTTTTGGTCCGGTTGTTTGAGCTGTTTTTAACCTTCGCTCCTACTCGCTGTACCTGTACTATCCGGTTTGGCGCTGTTTAAACAAGGTGTCTTTGTCGGTCGCCGCAGCTAAATATTTGCTCGGGAACTCTGCTCAACCTGAAGCCGGCTGTTGTTCCCTCGCTCGTGTTGTAGTGAATGTTGTTGATTCATAAAAATTAATGCAGGGGCGTAGCAGGGATGAGGCGTCACAAAGTTCAGATCTGTTGTGGACGATCGAATGATATGATGTCTTAATCCTGAGTGGGCCCTGGATTTTTAGCTCCCTCGCTACGCCCGTCGAGTTGTATTTATTTAATTTACGGAGTTGAGTATTTATTTAATTTACGGAGTTGAGTAGATGAAATTTGCTAATTTGTGAAATTGCTGTTTTTAATCAGTAATCGTGGTGATGTGTTAGCAGCGGGTTGGCTGATTGCCTGGCACCGATGTAGAGATTTGGGATCGATTGGCATGGTGTGCGGTGTCGATAACAGATATCGGTGTAATGATGTCGCTGACATGGTGCTGTCTGTAGGGAGACGCTGGCTTAACCGGCAGGAAAATCATTGTCGACACGTACGGGGGCTGGGGCGCACACGGTGGAGGTGCCTTCTCCGGCAAGGACCCGTCCAAAGTGGATCGTTCTGCGGCGTACGCCGCGAGATGGGTCGCCCTGTCGCTGGTGGCGGCCAAGATGGTGAAGAGGGTTCTGGTACAGGTACGGTTCGTCATTTTAGTGGTTACATAATTGGTACTGATGTTACAAATCACGTCAAAAGGTTTCTTACGCTATCGGAATCGCAGAGCCTATGGCTATCTACATCCACAGCTACGGCACTTCGTCCAATTACTCCGATAACGAACTGCATGATATCGTCACTCACAATTTCGACCTCCGGCCTGGTGCCATTACCAGGTACGATTCCTTTTCGATTCAATAAAATAGGACGAAGTTTTGAATAACCGATTGTGTTTCATAGAGCGCTGAACCTCAAGGCTCCGATTTATCACAAGACTTGCGCCAACGGCCACTTCGGCCACACTGAATTCAGCTGGGAAAAGCCGCAACCTTTGAAGATCCCGAAACATATGATTTAATTTTGCCGCGACGCGTTGAATGGACCTAGTCGGTTTCGCGCGATACATGCCTAATTGACTTCTGAAGTCCTTACCTCAATTGTTTAAATTACGATGCCAAAGTTGAATCCAACTATACCGCCGTTGCTGGTGTCCTAATCATGGTACGCGGTGCTTTTAGTATTACAAAATATTTCGATTTTAATTGCTCACGGTACATACTTGCCGACGGTATGGCAGGATACTACCTATTTGCATGCGATCTTGTGCCTTTCATAAAGTTGCAAACATGCCATTGCTTTTACGGTTTTATTTTACTTCCTAAATGTTTTTCTGTCTCGTTGATTTTTTGCATGCGCCAGCGTCTCAAAAAGCTCAATTGTGTTGCGAATGTGCTTTGTGTTACCACACCAAGGGAAGGCTTGGCTTGTTAGTAGTGTCAACTGAAACTTTTCAACTTCCAAATGTGAGATTACTCATGGGCCCCTGCACATTGTTGGAAATACAGCCCCATGTTTCGATGCTACTGAATTTTTATCCTGACACCAACTTAACTATTTAACACAGATATGATTCCTGTAAATCAAAGATAGTCTAAATTTGGGAATGCGATTGTACAACTATGCTAATCGTCTTTAATTACTTTATCGCTTACAAGTACATGTCTCGTCGCACACATTGCACTGTCCTGTGACTCGCGCTCTGTGGATGCATTCGTGCTTTTTACTTTTGACATTGTGAAAGGTATTGCGACCATCTCATTGCATTTGCGATCATTCGTCCGCAGCTGTGTGGGAATGGAATAAACATGTTCAGCAGTTGCACACCTTTTGGGTTCGATGTTTTTACTGGTGGAGAAGGTAAAGATAAACCGGTTCGAAAAGTTTCAAGGCTGGTAAATTCCGGCTGCATCCAGTTTTGTGGACTTGCAGTATCAGGCACTGGACTCGGATTATCGATAAGCGACATATATTGTGATCGCGAACGATTGTCGGCTTATTGACCAAGTGAAGTCGAATGACCCTACATGGACTCGTTTACCCAGACTTTCTGTTTGCAGTAGTAGCTGGCTGTGTTTGCAGTATCGGGTCTCATTTTAGCAGGCGATAATTAATGACTCTTGCAATCGAAAAGGTAAGGAATGGGTGTGAATGGTTACTCTACTCACCGAGAGATTGAAAATGACAAAGCAAAGATTGTTGACGTATCCGGTGTCTGGCGTTGAGAGTCACAGAATGTAAATATTTTGTCAGAAAGTACCCTGCGTAATTGACAAGATGTTCGGTGTGAATGACATAGCCTATCGAGAATTACTGCTTTTTTTCTGAGATGTTGAAACGTTACAATTAGCTGAACTTGATATTTTATTTCAGAGTGACGCGGGTTTAACGGGACGAAAAATTATCGTCGACACGTACGGTGGATGGGGAGCGCATGGGGGCGGTGCTTTTTCTGGCAAGGATTTTTCGAAAGTCGATAGGTCAGCCGCATATGCAGCGAGATGGGTCGCCAAGTCTCTTGTGTCTGCCAAGCTGTGTAAAAGAGTATTGGTCCAGGTATGTTGTTTTATCAAAGATAACTGGCGATGGGACATATGTCGACCGTCCCTAAACAGTACCGAGGTTTTGCTGTTAGACCTCCGTCTTACTCGTTTTGCTAGATGAGCCAGAGAATGTCTTTTTCCACTTTACAATATTTTGGCCATGTCCTATGACTGAATTACACGCAAGAAATAGACTGCATCATTACAATTTGAAATTAATTTCAAAATTGCATCTTTCTGTAATGCATTTTGAGGCGCTCTGTCTAAAACACATTTTGAAACTTGTGTGGTCTGCTATCCATGTGACTAGATATTGTCAGCATTGTTCCATACTCACTGCCTGATTAGTTTTGGTGTCCCTTAATCTGTTTTGACAGTTATTGATGGCAGCATTATTTTGACTTGATGATATTGTGATGGATCCTGATTTTTTTTTGCATTTTTCATTGATATAATTATCGTTTTCAATTCATTTTACAGGTTTCTTATGCGATAGGGATCGCTCATCCTCTATCGATATTCGTAAGTTCATATGGTACATCGAGCCTTGAGGATAAAGAGTTGCTCAATATCGTGCAAGAGAATTTTGATTTGAGACCTGGAGTAATTGTGAAGTAAGATTTGTGTCTGTTTATTTTTCAACTCTACCCACTAAATAGACTTGGTATATCATGACATTTATTGATGGGTGGGATTTATGTAGAAACTGGATTAATTCCACATTAGTAAACATTGAATGGGCTGGTCATATGTTTTGAGTCGATAACAATAATAGATGCTCAATACCTTTGGCGCTGTTAGTGCATTGGATGAAAGATCATGCGTGCAGCTTCATGCTCCATCCAACTTCGGAGATCTCATTTCATAATTTAAAATCTCTGTAGTTTTTGTTCCACACTGGCTATCAGCAGCAGACTTGGGGGTAAATATGTTCCGTAATGTCGTTCAAGTCATTGTCGGTGGTAAGACTGTCACTGGCATTGTCATCAAGCCAACTGACACTCAGTAGTAGTAAATAATAAATACATCAGCATGCAAGAATATTAGTAGTGAAGGAATGGTGCGTAAGAAGAATATAAAGTAAAGTAAACGCTAATTTTATATTATATAAATTACGGCATGCAGATATTTTTGTATAGGCCTACCATCCCTCCATAGTTATCACGTTAACAATCGATTAAAGACAACATAAATTGTCAATTTATGTGAGTGCAATCATGAAAATGTAGAGGGAGGTGTCATATATAGCTTGATATCGGAGGTTTCAAATAGCTCAACACTGTTCATAGTAGTGCAGAATATTTGTGCTTGAACGGAGTGCTGTTGTGTGGATGGTTGGTGTTTCTGTATTTTTGTCAAGTCATGGTTATACTCTCTTCACCAGGGACCTTTCTTTGAAAAATCCAATTTACGGCAAAACCTCATGCTACGGTCATTTCGGAAGGCCGTGCTTTGCGTGGGAGCAACCTAAGAAGCTGGTAATTTCTAAAGCAGTGCAGGCGAAACTTGATGTGGAGATTGCCGAACCGAAAGAAAAACGAATGCGAAATCACTAAATTATTTCTCTTAGTCTTATTGCGAAGCATTGATGTACAACATCAGTATGTTATTTTCCTCGTGTCTGCATGCTCGAGTTTTGGATCAATATTTTTACTGCAGATTCATAATGCCATATTTTGTCACTGGATTGCTTGATTTCGTCACTACAATTATGGGAATCATCAATCGTGTGGCAATTTGTGTCTGATTTTGTTAGTTTATCTTCTGCACGAGAGAACACTGCTCCAAATTCATGGAGTGACCTTATGCTGCTATTGATCAAACAAGATACTTTTCCTCTGTGTCTTTCCTAATGTTTTCACCGCATTGTCGACTTTGTTGGTTGGAATGGCACGCTATTCTTGTGTTAACATGACTTGGGTTTTTGGTGAACGTATATTGAGTTGTCTAATAATTCAAATAGGGCAGGTTAGCAACTGGAGCTGAGGGATCATTGAAGCACATCACGTTTGGAAATGGGCATTAGTTTTATTAAAACGATCAGAGACCACCTTTCTAGATCAGGACACGCCATGTACTGCTAGATTTCGAAACGGTAGTGCCAAACGTTTCGCTAGGCCATATTTACTATGATGAAACGTGTCATATGGGCGGCAATGCGTTGTGAACGCAGCCCGGTACTCAAATTACATTAGGTTTATTATTAACAATTTCAATACACCACAAGACTGCGATACAATGAAAAGATAGGATGGTGTCGAAACGACTTGGAGTAGTCTACAAAGTCAAGACACCCACCTGGCCCATGCGATGTAAACAGGAGGCATGCACACAGAATGAAAAGTAAAAGGAGAGGTGACCTGTGTCGGAAGACGAGATCGGTATGTCTGGTCGTGGTCCGATAAACTTGATTCAGAACTAGTACTGATTCAGTAGAAGTTGTTCGTATTTCGACTTGAATGCGGACATGCTCGACGACTGCTGGATAGCTGGCGCGATACTCTTCCACACTGTAGGTCCGGCGTATTCAACTGTACTTTCGTGAAAACATATTTGTCACAACACATCTACTTTGCACGAAGCGCCATGAAAATTCTATCTATGCTTTGCATAACATTTGTGAAAATTATATTATTGTTGGTACGTTGGTACGCCGTGAAAACGGCCCCGAAATTCCTTCGCCCCTCTCTCTAATTGGCGGATTATAATACTTCTACTTGACAAACTTGTAAATAGTGAAAAGTAAATAAGAAACTCAACATATTACGAAGTAGAAGTGGCGGAAAATTAGATTTACTTGAGTAAGCACTACACGTAGTGGTAAACTACTTGAGTACTTTGAAAAAGTAGAAGTACGTCGATAATGACCACCTTTAGTGCCTCGTCTCTCAACCTACGCCAGTGTTGGCGCGATTATCGTGCGCGTTCTCACATGTGATGACACAATCGGCGTTGACTAAATCGTACGAGCAGTTTTGATGTAACCTGATAGCAGTCAACGATTGTTCAGCGTGGTTCTGCTGAGCCTCCATTGTTATGCCACATAAATTAACTTCAAACGAAGTGATCAGATACCGCTACTACACAATTATTTGAAATGCCCCTATTCTCAAATTTCTATACTATGGTTGTACGCGGTTGGGGGCGACTGGCGAGATAGCGTAGTGGTATAATCCACTGCTGCAACACCAATGGGTTGCGGGTTCGAGTCTGACCGATATCGACTCCAGATGTTCCTTCCTAAGTGTTGGAGGTTTATCTAGGTTCCTCCTCGCCATCTCGTCCGCGTAAGCAGTGTCTTACGAAAAGCCTATAGAAGTGGGGCGTGCTACAAGTCTGCAGTTACGGAATAGGCCTACAAATGGAAAATATCCACCTGGTGTTAATGACCATAGTATTCGACAAACACAATGAGTACCACAAGCAAACAAACATAGCGCAAACTATGATTTCAATTGGTTATAGCATGAGGATGCAAAGCCTGAACATGGCTCACTGACCAAACCAAAGGAGACAATAAAACAGTCATAATGTGCCTATCGTAGATATCAAGACAGTATAGTTCTTGCTATATTCTTTCGATACAAATGAACTTTCAACCACTGTTTGAGATGACTCAAGTCATGTTTCGTAATGACTTGATTTCATTCCAGTTTCTGCCCTATTATGACATGAGTCAGAGTCGAATTTTCGAGTCATTGACTATTCTACTGTGTAAAGCCAACTAAATTTATCAGCCTCTTTGAGATAAAATGACAACGGCATTGTTACCAATCCTTTTTTACTTAATTCCATAAAGTAAGTTATTGCAGACCGAATAGAACAAGGGATCGGCAACATCTCGTATGCAACGTGCCAAATGTCAAAGTATTTCCAACTCGCGTGTTAAACATATATATTTTTGTCATATTTATTGTCGTTCCAAGCAAGAAATACCACGAACCGCTTATCTGAAGGTGGCAACGACATCGTTTACGCCAGTGTTTCTCTAAGTAGGCCCTACTGCAATGGTTCTCAACCTTTTTGTCTACGCGAACCCCTTTTGGACCGCCACGGACCCCTAAAATTTTAGTTCAAATTTTGCTCCATTATCGTGCAACCGTCCCCTGTCTTGTGAGAATATCATTGTGGGCTAATGATAAACAGCAACAAAATGCCCATTCTTTAAAATAACATCATACCCTGCTATTTATGGAGAAATTGGGAAGACTTTTACTATTTCTGTAGCTATATATTTTTTTAAACCGCGGTCGTGTCTTGAAAATCCGCGCCGTGGATTTGTTATGAACGAATGCCGAAAATCCATCTCCACAAAGATAGCTGGTGGCGAATGTAATAGTAACGCGCAACACTTCCGACGACACTTTTGGGTATGATTGCAACATATATGATATCAAAACTGAGACACAGATTCTTAGTGAAGATATATCATCCAGCAGTCATATCCATCTATCAGTATTCTGGAATAGAGGCTATGCATATCACAGGAGAAAAATGGATTTTCGCAAACAGATTTTTTTCCTACTCCTCCCCCCCCCCCAAAAAAAAAAAATCATCTCGAAATAGCAGTATGTTTGTATCCGTAGGCTATTGGCAATTTTGATATTAATATTAGTTTGCCCAGTATATTATTTCATCTCAGACGGTCTTTCTGTTTCTGTGAGTTACTAAGTTTTTTTAGTTATGAATTGAAACTGTCCCGTGAATTCCCTAAGTTACAAAGTAGGTTATCAACCATTTTGCAAATTTGGAGGTTTCGCGGACCCCCTGAAAATGCTTCGCGGACCCCCGGTTGAGAGCCACTGCTCTACTGGTTGCAAAGGGTATAAATTTGGGTCGTGACCGCACCGGAGCTGTCGTTTAATTTACGTAAGAATTGATTAATTTCTTGCAAAAAATATTCGTACTTCGATCGATCTTCTGTGGCTGCTTCGGTCGTTTCCTATAGCCTCATGTGTCCGCTACCGTAGCCAATAATTGGCACGGACACCAACCACGGCTTGATCATGAAAAACGTGACCAGGCCTACTCCCGCATTATACAAGGCTTGGGTCGCGAGGTGTTAATGAAACTCGGATTTTCGTCGTGCTATAGAAATTTTAATCCATTTGGACTAACTTTCAATACCACTAGGAAAATTCGATTCGAGATAAGATGAACATGTTGGTTTAGAAATTAGCATAGACCGCATTCGGCCGTGGTGTAGCTTAGTGACAAAACCAATGCTGATGGGGTCGCGTCCCGCGGGGTCGTAATTTTCCAATTTCAAAATGTTTGTTTTACTTTTTCTAACTATTGTGGTTTTAATGTCGTGTGCGTCAAATCAGTTGACGTGTCATATAAAATCATCACAATTAAGTGGCACACGTTCCGGGGGTTGCCGAGCTCTGGATTTGAAGCTGCATGTAAATGAGCTGAGAAGGTTTGCGATCGCATGAAGTGTGGGAGACATGAAAACCTATGGAAAAAATGGAATTGTGATATGAAATTTTTCAAAATTTCGAACATTTTGGCATGAGTTCCGGACTCATATTCAACAGCAAAATGCCGGAGTATGGCATTCCTAATATAGCTCATTCTTCAACTCGTTTCATGAATGAGCACTTGAGCTGCGTTCTTAATTTCGTGAACGCGGGTTTGGAATTTTAAATTATTTGTTATCATTAGGGGGATTTATTTTGACATGTCAAAAAAAGTCAAAATTTTGCCAAAATTGTAGCGTTCGGTCAAAAAATGTCAAGATTGTTTACAAAGTCAAAGAATTTTTTGCAACCTGCATTTCGTTTGTGTCGTAGATTTTGTACTGGCGGTGAACTCATCTTTGACAATTTACATCTTGTAGCCTACTTTGTAGGCCTACCGTTGCAGATGGCCCATTGTCTGCTCATTATAGATCATAAACATTCAAATGAAACAAATAGGTTGACATGGTGTTATGCTCAACGTACCGCAATATCCGAACTGCAGCAAGACTGCGTGGGCATTGTATGGCTCTTATATCAAGAAGCGCATGATGAAAATTGTTGTTCAGTGTTGTCAGCCAACAACTGCTGCTGCTGAACGTTCTTTCTCTATTCTTGGCAAGCTACTTAGTAAGGACAGACACTTTCCACCCGAAAATGTAGGAAAGTATCTTTCGTCGTACCACAACAAATTTTTACTATTTCTACCATAATACATGATGTTACTGCTGGAATTCTTCGTAGGGCCAGATTTCGTTAAACTAAAGTCTTTTTCAGACAGACAGTTCAGACCAGAAATGAAGATGAGTAGAATAACTCTAAAATTATGTGGGAAAACACCTAATTTGCATACGTTAGATCAAATTCAGTCAAAATTTAGTTTTTTTTAAGTTAAAAAATGTCAAAATTTTGATTTTTTTAGGTCATAATCTTCCTTTTTTAGGTAAAAAAAATCGCCCTAGTAATCATAAACAGTTGGCTTGAAGTCAAAGCTTTAATGATTACAGAACATTGGTGAGAAAAACATTGTTGGGAGACACAGTTTGAATAATTATTATCATTACATAACTTTGTTTACGGCTGCGATGAAGGCCCTATATATATCGTAGACAAACTTATGTAATAATTTAGTCGATAATTAACTAGTAACATATTCCTAATTCTATGTGTGTTAGTGTGTCCTTGGTTAGCTTGCTTTTCTACAATGTGGATAACAACCGCTTGATTGCACAGTTATCAACAAACACATTTCAACTGGCCAGCCGGCGCATGAAGAGGTTTGCAGTCCGTGCTGTATCAGCGTTAAATGATATGTGTTTGCTGATTTTGGCGCAGCTTGGGATATCCCTTCTTCGAGCACAAACAAAAGACACGAAATTTTGTACCTGTCACAATATGTTCATCTTCGCCAAGCAATATACACATTGGTGCTATATAGTTACTAAGGATTTGTGAAGTATTACGTTATGCCGTTTTCCTATATTCCGCACGCGTGAAGAGTCGAAATCCAACGGTTCGGTAGATATTATGAGTTTTAGTCATCGCTTAATTCCATTCATTCTTTATTCAAGAAGATACACTCGCAGTATACCCAAATTGAATCTCAAATGTCCACTCGTTTGAAATTGGCCCCGGTATTTTATTTTTCGCTCCGTACAGGTTATGGCACAAACAGCACTTATCACATCATTTTCTTCACAAAACTCTATCTCATCTGTAAATTTAGATTCATATTCATTGAAAGCAAATATAATGTCGCAATCTTGTATTTGAATCGCTGCAAAATGATGCGAGGCATATCAGCATCGGGGAATTGAGGATGATACCGACGGCTTTAGCGACATCAACTAATTAGTGTTTACAACTAATCGGTGTTTTGTGCCCGGCATAATAGCCTACTTTAGGGATCACCAACGCGGTGCCCGTGATCTACCGGTAGCCCGCGAGAACCAGATGAGTCTGCCGTGGTCACAGTAGCAAATATTCAAACGACCGATTTGAAAGTTCGATCTAAACGGAGAAGGATTTCATATGAGCAGCAGTTGAACATGGGTCAGTCGATCCTAAGGAACATGCGAACGTAGTTTTCGATCGGGGCATTGCTTGTTTCCGCCCACGTGGGGGCTTGGTGGGAATCTAGTAAATATTCCCGAGTTTCGACGCGGAGATTGGCGCTTCGGCGCGCAGTGCGCCAACGCAACTAAACGCGGATACGTTAGTCTGAGTCCCGGTGAGTGAGAGTTTTCTGTTCTTCGTCAAGGGGCGGAAAAACTGCCCAGTGCCCTGAATGTCAAACTAAGAGATGAGGAAATTCAACCGATCACGGATTAACGGTGGGGGAAACTGACAGCCCGTTGCATTAATCAGTAGGCCCACCCAAGGAGTATAGCTCTTGGTTTTAAAAAAAAGGTTGGTGACCCCTGACCTACAGGGTGTCGAAATGTCTCGCACTGGGTATCTCATCACCGGCGGTTCCTGCGGCAAAATATTGGTACAGGATTCGAGACTAGATGTAACTGTTACACAAAGAGTAATTACCTTTACCGCACCATATAGTCACCTAAATCGCCTGATTGCTGAATTGATTGCTCGACCCGAGAGAGAGAGATAGTCTTTATTTTTCATTCAACCGAAATACATTACAAACAGCAATAATGGTGGTACAGAAAATACGCATGCACAGTATTCGGTATTATATAGGAATGATCGATTGGAGATCAACTAGTCTGATCACACCTCGCACCTGATCACATCAAACTGCAGGAGTGCAGGTACACTTAAGTGAATGCGCGCCTTCGTAGAGCGCACGCCATATCACGGCGATTGTTCAATAAATCAACGAACAATAGTGCATCAAGTCGAATTGGACCAAAGGTCGTTATTAATGATAACCTCTTACAGAGATGCAGAGTCGATCTGAAATACGATGCATAATATGTACCTGGATCTCATTAAATTTATTTATAGGTGATTGGAGATTAATATACATGGTCACTGCAAACAATGGGATATATGTGGCAGTTGGTCGTTTGTCCAGCTGGTATTCCATTTCATTGCACAGTTCTACTATGCGGTTATGCTATTGACTACAGATAAATGTTATGTCAGTTACACTCAAGTTTATATTGGGTCGTATTTTGAGTTCTATTTACTGTGCCGACACGGCGGTAAGAAAGGGGATCAACGGTTTCACCATACATTGCTTATTGCCGTCTTTCCGTTATTTCAAGACTTTTCCTTTCCCTAACTGTGTGAAGTATTAACATCAACTTCTCGACTAGCCAAAGCTACAGAGAATCGAGATAACATCTACCTAAGCCAGTGTTTTCCACCTTCCTTATCTCGCGGATATATTCCACATCCACCAAATTACTCGAATCACTAGGAAAGCAGTATTTAACTATTTCGGCCACAAGCGGCCATAGGTTGTTGGTACCAGTTCTGTTCTTCCATAATAGCAACAAAAGTCAACTCTAGCTATGCACGTAATGCAATATTCCGTGCTTCGTTTTTTCATGAGACTTCCTAACCTTCCTATCTTCATTTATCATTAGCTAATTTACAACACCCTTTGTAATCCAGCTACTGTCTAATGGTCATAGCTGGGATGACTCGAATCATGACTTGACTCGAGTCACATTGCAAAAATGACTCGACTTGCCTCAGCGTCTCAGAAATGTGGATTGACTCGTGACAAAATTTACGAGTCAATTTAAAGTCATTGAGTAATCGGCGTCGACGAAAACGCTGCAACTTTAACAGTGGTTCTCAAACGGGGGCCCACGATCCTCTTGGGGTCCGCGAGACAGTTTTTAGGACCGCGAGGCATAGATTGAAATTTTAGATTTTTTGATTATGAAAGGTTATTTAACAATGTTATGGCTGCGCTGTCAAAAACTCAACCAAACAGATTTGATCTGATTGCGAAAATCAGCTACATCCTGTACATCAGGGGTGACCAACCTTTTCGGCGAAAGGGCTTCATGAGCAATGTTCCCTCTAAGCAGCGCACGTGCGCAAATGCGCAGTGCTGAAACCGTCTCTGCGCACAGAAAATCTAAGCTGCGCACAAAAAAAATCGAAGTGATGACTTCTTTTTTTTTAGTCGTTGCACACTGTTCTCCAAGGGACCGCGCAAGCGTGCAGACTCGCGAAAAATTAGAGGGGAAAATAGTGTTATCGCTGAAGTCTGAAACCGAGGTACAGGTGCGGTTGTGCGGCCCGTAAAAGGTAAATATCGCGCTCTGCGAAGAAATGATAATTTGCGAGAGATTTTTCTTTTAGTATGGTCTCGTACGCGTGAGCGATACTGATATCATTTCAATAGCGCAATCTTTTCTGGGAATGGTGAAATAATAAGGTTTAACAAAGTTATGAATAACAATATGGGCTAGCTCGCGGTTAATCTGTGAGAAACTAACGAATAGTCTTATCCGCGTGGCATGAACATTGCGTAAGATTTATTGTACAATTACATGCTGTGAATTTTCGAAGTCATCACTTCCATCAGGCAAATCTGATCACGTATGGCGAGATAGGATAATATGCAGAATACGCAAGTACAAGCACCAATATTGCTGAAAAAAATCCTTCGAACGGGTATCTTCTGTCGATAAGGTCATACGCTGATATTGTTCTTGCTTCAGTCAGACTTGAATATTCGTATCATTATATCTGGCTGGTGGTCTTGATAGTAATCAGTGCATTGCTGGTATTAAGACGTCACATCAGTGTTTTAACGCGGTAGGCCTACATCAGGGGTAACCAACTTGCGGCCGTGGAAGGAAATTTGTGCGGCCATGGACATGAAATGCAATTGGTATGTGCTGGCGGCCGTCGACATGCAATTTGTATTTGCTAATTGACTCCCGATTTCTTGAGATATTTTACCTGATCTTGAAATTTTCTTCGCGCTGCGCGCGATTCAATGTGACTTCATTTTTGGATTTTAATATGTAGTAGCGCCCTTTCTAAGCAGTGTCCACTGAACAGATTCGAACAGTAGGTGATATTTTTCTTTTTCGAGCGAGAAAGGTCTGCGCTCTGCCAAATATGTCGAAAAGCCAAAATAGCAAACGAATTTTCGGATGGTAAAATGTGGACAGCATGGAAGTCACGAAATAGCATCCTGTAACGAAGTCATTATACCAATGGGTACGCCCGAAGATGATTATTTATTATTTGGGGGTCCTAACTTTTCCAACACACCTCCCTCGATCAGCTCTACCGGTAAATCTGATAACGTGAGCAGCGAGAGCATAAAAATTGATAGCTATATACCAATTCAATCATGAATTATAGAACTTTTTCGCACGTTTAGGCGGTACACCTACCAAATGTAGAGACAAGAATGGCGGCAAAAAGCGTAAACCCTGAGGGGGGTCTGGGGGTTCGGTTTATGAACCTATGGGGGGCCTGCTTGCGCACTATTGTCCAAGGGCCTGCGAAGTGAGTTGGCGTGTTTGCGCAGACTCGTGAAAAATTTGAGGGAACATTACTCATGAGATAAAAATAGCACTTATTACCACGCACCAAAATCGATAACAATTATGTCATGAAAACTCTGTAGGCTAAGTCTGTATTCATGTGCTAACCGCGCCAAGCGCGAAATTTTTTGAAAGTTAATAAATGAATTCCGTCAATAATAATTATCGTTGCATTATTTGGTTGCCTCTATATACCACTGGGCTCATTTAGCCAGGACATGACGCTTGGACATAGCAATATAGAAGATGTAAGTGCACATACGCGTCTATAATTTTATGCAAAGGTTTAATCTCCGACGATGTTTCTGCGAGTGCAGACGCGATCACGCGATGTCGCATGTTGACACGTTCTCCCATAATTGCGAATATAATTAGTCTCAATTCCGTAAATTGGGCGTATTTTTAATTTTCAGGGCAGGTGGCACCAATACTAAAAGCATGAAATCGAGTGACAATAAATCTCGCGAAATGCTAAGATAAAATATGAAGTCAAATAAAACTGCCACGAAATATTCTACATTATGATCATATACGAAGATCTACAAAAATTATCGCTACGCCAATGCGTTGGAACTGATATTTTAGTCATCAACATACTAAAGTTTCCTGCTAAGGCCCATCAAATTATAGGTTTGTCTTTCAAGTTCACAATAAATTATCTGAATAATATAATTATTTGATATTATGAACTAATTTCGAGAATTACTTCACGGGCCGCTCAAAACTTCCTCACGCGCCACGGATTGGCCACCCCTGATTTACAGTGACACTATAAAATCGAACGTGCTGTTTTCTGTTGATGTTGTGAGGGACCGTGAGTCATTTAAAAAAATTAATGAGGGACCAATTCCTTTTTTTTTCTAGTTTGAGACCATTGATCAGTACATATATGTTCTGTTCGCTCATTGGTTCTTAACTTTGTCACTAGCGCCCCCAAGGGGCGACTTTGACTGGGAAGCGGTGGAAATACTCATTGGTCGGTATGGGGCACGTTGGGGGCTCTAAAGAATGATGGTATAGCAGTATTCCAATATAGTATGAGATATTTGGGATATATGAGATACTGGGACCGGAAATAATAATATATCCGCGGTAAGTAGAGCTTGGACAAAATGTTGAGCCAGCAATAGATGTCATGTTCTCGACCAAACATTTTTGGGCTAGGGAGCATTTTGCAATTTTTATCCATTAGCACCACATCTCCCCTACTCATTGCAGAATAAATTGTGACCAAAGTGATCAAATCTCTATATTTTACGTCGCGATTCAGGCGAAATATACCGACAATAAGCAGAACGTTTCCACGAATGCATTAGTCCTTATATTCCACGTAAAAGGTGAGTGACGTGATTCATCATCATCATCATCATCATCATCATTGGTTTATTAGCAATTTTATCAGTTCAATACACCACAAAAATGCGATACAATGAAAGATAGGAAGGTGTCGAAGCGACTTGGAGTAGTCTATGAAATCGGACACTCACCTTGCCTAGCTAGGCGATGTAAAGAGGAGGCATGCACACTGAATGAAAAGTAAAGAAGATAGTATAGAAAAAGCAAGCGACAAGAATGGGGTGGCATGTCATGAAAGGCGAGATCGATAGGTCAGTCGTGGTTCATTTAGTAGTAGTTGCTTGTATTTCGACGTGAATGCGCATGCGCATATTTTTAGCACACAATCGCCGTAAACGTAGATTATGCAATAAATAGTTTTCATGCAACAATATGATCTTACAGCCAGATGCATGTCCAAATTTGAGAGCAACAAAAGCAAGAAAACAAAATTCAATAAACTTCAACGTATCGCCCGGGGTAGAAGTGGAATTGATAGGTTGTTACGGTAGTCGGATTTTAGCTCCTAAAATAGAGAATATGATGTTTATATCAGTAATTCGACTATGGTCAATGGTCATCCCAGCCCAAAACAATTCCAATAGTGAAGTCCAAACGAAAAAACCCGATACGACTTCGACCTCTTCGCCACAGTCTATTAGTACATCCATTAAAATAAGGGGCGCTAGAACATCGATAGCTCTGCAACGTTGCACTGTAGAAGAAACGTTAAGAACCACATCGCCAGTGTAACCTGTGGCCAGTAAGAGTAACAAGTCAAGTTGGTTTATATCACAAATAAATTGACCGTAAACGAAGTGATCATAGCATCGGGATGACGTTGTCGTAAACCGAGGAGTAAATTAATATAATATCATTGTATGTCTGTTCTGTAGACTGCTCATGCTCACATATAGTGCTCAGTGCCCATGCCCACCTTAACCAACCCTCTTGTATACGGTCTATACCTGTATATTACGCATCAACAATTGGACTTGTATCTCGTGGATGTGGATGTAGATTACGTATTACATCATAAAAATATGTTTTAACTTTCTGAGTTTCCGTCTTCTATCCTCATTTAGAGGCTGATATTATCTGACTGAAGTTATACAGTTACTTATGTAGTTTAGCAGTGCTACGTATTCGTGAGCGATACAACGCATTCGTGTGTGTAGGCCTATTTAACTCTATATTCGTTCCTCGATGCAAAATAAATGGCGAGCCAATCTATAATTATTCAAACAGCTACCAAAATGCAAAGACGCTTAATCATGCCTCACTTCGAAAATTCAACTTGAGATTACTTGTGACTTGACTCACGACTTGATTCCAGTCACCTCCAAAAATACAGTGACTTGACTTAACTTATAGGGTTACCATACGTCCTCCTTCAGAAGAATGTGTCCTCCTTTTTGGCAATTCGTCCGCCTGTACAGCTTTTACAGCTAGGATAATGAACAGAGTCCAATGGAAATCGGCATAAATGACGGGAAATAGGTAATACGCCGTTCGAGCGGGTCATTCGGGAGTCCATTGTAAGTGGTGACCCTTTTCCAGTAAATATTACAAAGTCAGGTGTTTTCAATTTCGGTCAACTAACTTTTATGATTTGGTAAAAGTGTCCTCCTTTTCGGCTCCCAAAATATGGTAATCCTCTTAACTAAAGTCAGAATGCGCAATAACTCGAGATGACTTGTGACCCGAAGGCAGTGGCTTGATCCAACACCACATTTCGCATGTGACAATAACGCAAGGGGCACGTGATAACTTACGATTATACAATCTGTCAACATTATTACCGACGACAAACGTACTCGATGACATATATCTTTCAAAACTTCGAACTCAGCTGATGAATGCGTGGAGACTCATCAGGTATATAGTACTCCCGATACATGTGCGGAGTACATTGTACAAGTAGGCCTACAATCAAGGGGACTATTCAAATTTCAGTCAAATATGAATTATAGCCATCAGGCAAATATGTTTGTTTCCTAAATTTATACGAGGTTACGAAATAATTGATCGTTGTTGGTGAACTAGAATTTTTTGCTCGACTCCATAGCCACTCTTATCTGCTATCCTGACTTTCCCAACGAACAGGATAAACTGCGAAAATGACCATATCCATTATCCACCTTTTCGTTTCATAAAATATAAGCATATACGATCTCGTTCATCAGTATAATTAATTATCCGCTACGCAATAATGTAACGTTCAGAGCTATTGGCATATATCGTTGCGTTCATATGGTTAAAATGAATGATACATGCATGATATCAGATGTAGAATAAAAATATGTTTTTAAAACTTCTGCCCGCTAAGTGACGATGCCGGTATACACTTGGAGGATGATCAATTAAGAGCTTTCTCGCAAAATCCACCGAGAAGCTTGGCAGTTTCACGCTCGTCGAACATTCCGGCTCCGGATGATGCGGTGGAGTAATCTGTGTGAATTCCAACGTGGTTTAGAGCTTGTGTGTACGGCCTGTTCGGATACCATTTTTGATAAGGAGCCCATTGGCTATTTGTAAGCTTGATCCTTCGTGCCTGATAGAAGATAATCTTGAATTAGACATAATTAAGTGAGCTGTATGAGGGAAGACGTCAGGCCAATCGAACCCTGATTTTTCGGTTCGGTCTCGAAGAAAATATTTTTTATCTTGAACTAGGCCACTGGTTCTCAACCGGGAGTCCGCGAACCCCTATGGGTCCCCGAAGCATTTTCAGGGGGTCCACAAAACCTAGAAATTTGTAAAATTATTCATAATCCAATTTGTAATTTTTTAAATTACGAAAATCACTAGGCAGTTTCGCTTCATAATTGCTAAAATCTCAGGACTCATATCAACGTAATGGACGTCTGAGATGAAATATCCTACTGTGCATTTTTATTACTCAATAGCTTACCGGCACAAACATCTTTCTGTTTAGATATGTTTAGTTGGTGTTTGTGGAAAAAATAAAAAGATGGAGTAGTAAGGTCAATCAGGGTGAAATATTTGCAATACATTTTGGATTTGAAGTTGTCAGTCTCAGCAAATTAATTAATAGTTGTTTGAAATAGAAATTCCTGAAGTTTTTTTCCTAATCTGTGAAAGGCTCGAAACATCATCACGGGATCCATTTTCCCATATAGCCGCAGAGTCTTCATGTAACCACACTTCCAGAATAACTCCAAGATGAGCTGTTTGGACCCCAACTTGTGCGGTCCGTGACGGTTCAAAAGGGGTCCGCGACGACAAAAAGGTTGATAACCCCTGAACTAGGCCGAACGGCAGCCAATACCAATTCTGTAATCTTTATGGCTTGATTGGTTTGTTGTGATTCGTATTGGCAAACGTTGCATTCTCTTCTCAATCCACATGCCACTGGCCAATCCGCCTACGGTCTTCTTGACACCCGTCTACACCACGTTTGCCATCCGCACAAGTGCGTATACCATCCCATAGGTTAAAAAGCACTGCTAGAGGATTTTTGACGATGCACAAATATTGTACATATTGAAGCGTAGGTATTTAAATGTGTAATTCGCTACGTCCCACATACCTGTACGTCTATAGTCATTCCAGTCCAAATGTGATTGTATGTGTGGGCAGTCGGTGATTTGGAGCGTATGAGAGTTTCGACTTTTTGATAATGCTCTCGGTCGTATATATTGCCGAGGTGGCCCCCGAGTCGTGCACATGCTGATTCGGCTTCGGGTACATTTACTCTGGACCCGGGCATAAGTAAGAAAAAGCATTTTTCCTCGTAAATGATATCGCATAATTCTGAATAAAAATACGTACTGGTCTGATTTTCCTGTCATTTCATTGTAATTGAAAAGCCTGGAATTTCCTGATATTTTAAATAATCATTCAATGGTATAACTAGACTGCATTCCGATTTGTCCCTATACGTCACTATAGTAATTTATCCATAATATTCACCAAGCAATTCTTTGCGAATGTAATTTTCTTCGATAAGAGTTAATCTTCTTCTGATTTGATCCAACTCGTCTTCGGTAGTAGACCTCCCTTCAGTCCATGCTGAAACACAAATTAGATTTCATTACAGCGGTGATTTTCACACTTTTTAGAGCGCGACCTCAACCTCACACATCGAAAGATATACATTGCAGATGTTTAGTCCTTAGTACATGCTACGTTTTTACGCGGAAGTATGACATATAGCTAATATGCAGACAACCAGTTGTACGCTACACAATTCTATGAAACAATATTTACAACAATAAAAGTCTTCAATGAAGTTGATATGTCACTGAAATTTGTCCGCCGGTATTATGAATGCACGACTGTTTTATATATTGTGCGGTATGCGTGCGTCAATGGTTGTCAATTCCCCATCGGTTTTCTAGTACCGATCTCCTTGCAGGAAATTCTCAAGCTCGCGGACCCCTTGTCAGCCCACAAGCTTACGGGACCACGGCCTAACATATTGATTTCGCCTTCCGTCACATGTCACCTCATTTTGTCGCTTTAGTATTATCTTCTTTTATTCTTCATTCAGGGTGCATGCCTCACATCACCTATAGGCTCAGGTGGGTATCAAAGACTACTTCGACACCTTCCTAACATTTCATTGTATCGCAGTCTTGTGGATTATAAAATAATGTGAGCATTTAGCATGCCATATGTTGGTGTGAGTTAGATCGCGACTTCTGCTCTGCGATCTCATTTACCCGCTACGGTAGTGACTGCTGATAAGCTAGTCTAAAAACGCTACTGTGTTATCAGTGGTTCAACCTCAGCAAGTCGGGCCCCAACTCTCTCTCTCTCTCTCTCTCTCTCTCTCTCTCTCCCGTGTAATTTGGAGCTTTCTAGAGAAACGAAATGTTAGACTAATCTTTCTATTAGAGCTTCTTGGAGGTATACAGAACTTCAATATACAATTGAATAGTATATTCATATTGAAATGAACCCGAATATTTTCGGCTGACACTCGTCAGGGGTAATCGTCAGCAACTAGTAGAGAATTGGTAACCATGAACACGTCATCAGCCGTGGCATAGAGAGGAAATTAACGCAATTCAACGCAGAAAAACAAACAGAGCCCACCGAACGAACAATAAAAGATGTTTATATCCATCTACCTTGGATTGGCCCCATTTCCACCCGCTTTGAAAATCAATTGATTTCTGCGGTCAGTAAGTGTTACGACACAGTCAAAACCAATGTGATTTTTACGACTACACAACTGCTCCCTTCAACACGCAAAGACGTGCTCCCTGCACTTCAACAAAGTAATGTAGTGTACGAATATAAGTGCCACTGTGATTGTGGCTACGTGGGAAGAACGTCAAAACGTCTGCAGGAACGCATAAACCAACATGTCCCCAGATTTATCAGAACACGTGCATCACGCTCAGTGAAAAGCTCACCCTTAACTCATCCGCTTAAGATTGATGCTGATCGATCAAAGACCAATAATTCTGCCATCGGCAAACATCTGTTAGATAATCCGATTTGTGCGAATAATTATCGAGACGACCGATTCCGAATCGTTGGGCGGGGCCGTTCACAATTCCATTTGTGTGCCTTTGGAGTCGACTTTTATCAAAATACACCAACCAAAACTCTGTCAACAAAAGGAGTTCGTGTACCACCTAAAAATAGTACATTGAACGCTCTCTCTTTCATCCTGGTGACGTCATATTTTGTGATACGATTGTTGATATACAATGTTCTTTCCAATTCTCTACTAGTTGCTGACGATTACCCCTGACGAGTGTCAGCCGAAAATATTCGGGTTCATTTCAATATGAATATACTATTCAATCTTTCTATAACAACAACAAAAAAAACTTGCGTAATACTGGGATGAGGACATTTTTGATGTTCAAGCCATATTGCCGTCACAACTTTTTTGTGTGTTTCGAAGCTTTTACTGTAATGACGAAAATAGAGTTCGATTGATGTGAATATGCATTGAACAATTGTGCGACAGCCGATGATGACAACAACCAAATTCAACATTTGGCTAGTTGCGCAACAAAGTGCCCGAAAGGCGAACAAAACAATTTGAAAAAAACGCATCCCGCAAATCATATATTTCAAAACAAATTTTTCGTCAATTATTCGCTGAAATGCCTGTCGGATGAAAAGCGATGACGTACCTTGCTTCAAATTCGCTAAAGCTTCCTCGTTGACAGGACCAGGTGAACCACGTGGCCCTCTTGAACCCGTTGGACCAACCGCTCCTCTTTTACCGGGTCGACCCTGAAGAATTATTTGCGCCGTATCTTCTGACTGTTCATGACTGCCCAACTGCACAGGCTCACATATCATGCGGTTGCTGATGCCCAGGCAATAACTGGCGAGCATCAAGATTACGAATGATCCACAAAACCTGCCCATCATCATGAATTCCCTGTAATATATGCAGTTATATGCACATTAAACAATGCTTATGTTAATATATTCATATTTGTGAATATATTCACATTATTTAATAGGCCTATATATGCATAATACATCTCATTAAAACTATACCTTCATTGATATAGTATAAAATAGCCTCAAAATACTACTTTCCGCATGTGATATCTAAGCTAAACCGAGAGGCGTATACTCGTCCAGCAGTCGAGTGCTGACTGCTTGAAATGAAGCTCCACAGGCAAATATATACAGAATACTATTCGGGTTTTTTCCCGGCGTTAGAGAATTAGCTCCAAATATACTTGCACATGAAGTGCGATGAGCTCATATAGCATACGCTATAGTTCGAACTAGAAGTGATGGCTCTATTACCTATGTGGTTAAAGTAGGCCTATAGTCATTGTTAAAACTCAAGTAGAAGTAATGCAGTATATTTCTACTTCATTTGGTGTAGAAGTAAAAGTAGATGTAGCGACACGTCAGAACTACTTCATGTGGAAGTAGAGATTGAATATCTGAAGAATACATAAGTGAGTAAATTTGAAAGGCAGACTCGGTGAATATGGTCGCATATTTAGAATTGTCGTTGCCGATCGCGGGTGGCTAGGCTATACCCACTATACTTCGGAAATTGCAGGGTGCATATTTGCGAGCAACGCAAAACATAACTATAACGACAAGTCGAGTCATTTCCATATTTAAGAACCTGTTGACTTGAGTCACGAAAGAGTTGCAGCTTAAGTCCATTCATGACTCGAGTCATTACAACCTAGAATCATAGATACTAGATATCAGGCATAGTTTTTGCACGAAATCGGCTGTGAGAATACATTTACAATTTCAAGGCACGGATTGCAGAACATCAATTACAACGTCACAATTACCCAAGATAAATGCCACTCGACATTGAAATCCTCAGTGCCATAAACTAATATAATTACAGGGTGAGTCGAATTATGGAACAAAGAAATCACAAACAAGTCCACGTGATAATTATTCATTTATTACGATGTTTTCGGTTAAAGCCAACCTATCATTTATATTCCGATAGTGTGAATAGAACTTTATCCTGGCCAATTTTCAGCAGAAATGCATAGCCTCAAAGGGCGAGAAACACTTGTTTTGATTTTGATCAAGCTGATTGATGTGGTAGCGGTCTCGTCATGGGCATGCATACATCTCATTATCACATATCACATTTGCGTGGGAACTTCGCCACGAGCTTATAGTTGCTCTACGCGGGCTCCTGAACGCCATAATTCTGCGAAGAGATCAAATACACTCAGGTGATATTGTGTGTTCAATTCACGCTTTTGAGAAAATGCTACTAGAGAAGATTAGATTATATATATGCTTTCATCGACCACATACGCTTCAGCACATTCTTTAATTTGCAATTTGTTTCTCAAACTTTTTTTAGACACGCCCGCTTTATGATAGTGACAAATTTCTCGCCCCCTTATCGTCCTATCACAAACTGCAACCAGGATGCTAGCAATCCAAGCGGATAGTTTGACGGCATGGAAGGTTGTGACTGTTATTGAGGGAATTCTCAAATATGAACCTCGAACTATACACACACAGCAATAATTATGAATTGGAGGTAGATCGCGCGATGCGCAAAAAATATTTAAGTTGACCGCAGCTTCGCGTCCCCCTTTAGGTGCTTTCGCGCCCCTCAACGGAGTGCACCCCCCTAGTTTGAGAACCACTGCAATAGATGAACAATCTCACGCGGGCGACTTGCTGATGCTGTCAATTATTTTTTGTTCCGTACATGTTTTTATGCTTTCTTGCATCGCTGAGTTTTGTCACAAGTTATACTGTCAAAACCTACTTACGGTCACCAATAGCAGGGCTGGCCAATATCATCGATCACGAGAGGATTATGAGGCTATCGTGTCAGCTACCGTAGAAAAATTAACTGATAGACTCGAATCAGTCATCCGTTGCCAAATTAAGCCATTTGTGAATCCATAAACCTCAACTATATAGGCGGGTCAAAACTGAAATTTCCTTCGCAATACCAGTACTGACCTGTGCTAGAGTCCAAGAAATAGTGAGGAACTAGATCAGGGCTCGGGAATCTTTTCGTCAAAATTTTAGAGCCATTATCATGCAGAAGTAATAACATCCGTCATAATGTTTTTAATCTCTCTCCAAACTCTAGGAATGGTGAATGACATAACCCACCCCGCCGGAACACCTCGACGGACCTTGAAGATGAGATCGACAGCTAACACATGTTCATGTTCATCTTTAATCCAGCCCTTATTTTGGTACTCTCTAGTCCAGGGACAGTTACCTAGGCTTACCATACGTCCTCTTTTAAGAGGATTTGTCCTCTTTTTTGACTTTTTTGAAAGTGTCCTCGGAGGACGCCCTTTTGTCCTCTTTTTTGAGATTTTGTCCTCTTTTTTGAAAATTTAGGTCAGATTTAGAGGAAATTGCGAGTGACATGCCGCAAATTAGCGCAGAAGTGAAGCTCCGGCCGGAATTTCGGAGGGAAAAGCGGTGATTTCAGCTCTGAGCGAAAAGAAGACCTTTTTTTTTTTAGTCAACCGATCATGAAGTGGGAAAAATTTACCGGTTTTTGAGAATTCTTCTGCAGTTTTGTGTGTGTCCTCTTTTTTCATTTCCGAAATATGGTAAGCCTACAGTTACCAAATGAAGTAACGAGCTATAGAAGCAGTTTAAAGTGGCAATGAGCTCTAAATAAGATGGATTCTCATAGTAAAGTTGTAGGAGTGAAAAATATATTGGCAGCAACCATTCTCCTCACAGAGCCGCCGTTTTCGAACTGGATTTTCACGGATACCATTCCACTATATCTCAAAGGTATCGCAGTCACTCTTACGTCACCGCTCATAACCTTTTGTCAAATTTCTGGCATGCATTTCGTCACCGTAGCGTAACACTTTGTCGGCGCGATCAAACAAGTCAGCTGTCCGGGAATGAAAGGAATTCAAGATAGTAGTCAGCCGATATCATGAAGGAATTGTGTCTTACGAACCACGGTGCACATCTTGGTGCAGTTAGTGAGAGCGATGTACTAATTCGTCGAACGTCGTCCAATGTTGTCACGGTGCTGAAGAACCTAATGAATCCGACTGCTTCATTTGAAGTCTATTGATGCTTTACTTATGGAAAGATTGGAGTTCACGCCAACGCATCCAATGACTCGCGGACCTCAGAAGGAGCGTGACGTCGTCTTGTATAGAACGCGCGCCATAACTGGGGGACTCGAGATTCGCCATACGAAATCTTTTCACCCATCTCAGTAAGTGACAACGCCATAATCAACACTTGCTCAGACCAAAACAAGCCTTTGCGTAAAATCACCCCTGCAGACTTTCATGAACTATTCGATGCGCAACTAGAACTAGGAGATACTCACTTCTTAAAACACGCTGCTGGAATTATAACTAACGACCTCAAAAAATACGTACCTAAAAACTAACTAAAGCACGACAATATCAATGTACACTACGCACCAAACTCATTTAGCGCGAGCGAGGTCTTTTTTCAAGGGTCCACTCTGCTGTAAGCGTGGTCCCTCGCGCCGATGGCTTTACCAACCACCCTACCTCATGCCCATGGAAGTCCGGATTCTCAAATTTCGGAATCATTGTATCGCATTGTATATCAAGCGTTCTGACAGGATGATATGAATGAATCGTAGCGCCGGTTTGTTTTGAACTGACATAGCTTAGGCAACTCACTATAGTAAACATTTCAATAGGTTTTGTTCACTTTTCTTCCTTCCAAATACTTCGCGAAGGCCAACTCGCAAGCCAATCCAGGCTGACATCTCTTGCCCCAACCCTCCCAACACGAACACACACGCTGTGTACGGAAATCCAATTTACTTCAACATAGAACTCAGCACGCGAAAAGTCAGCGCTAAGCTATCAACTAGTAATATAAAACTGCCGAGACATTTTCAAAGTGAAAAAAAACTTATGTACACCCTCGAACGAACTCCATAATCGAGGTATGGTGTGCAAGCTTACGAAACGCATCAGTATGAGACGCAAACGACTATTTCATCCGATGCAACAACGCTCAACTACGAGTTATTAACAAAGCGTACGCGAAGCATTAAGGCATAGACACCACTATCAGATAGCTTTACGCAAAAGTAAAGAGCAAACAGACAAAAAAAAAACAGGTAGACATCATCACCTCGCCGAATAATGTGGAGCGGTGTAGCTCACGTTAGCGGGCCGGACCGGCATCGCATTAGCGCCGTGGTGGCCGTACACTTCGTGATATTGTGACGGCTGGTACGAATAACCATGGTAGGGCCGGTGGTCGCCTGGTATATGACAAAATGACGACGTGGCTGGTTTATAAAAGGCGTCGTTTGAGTCGTGTGCGGGCATGTGCGATTCGTTACGGTATTGTTGCGCCGTGTCACTGTTACTGTACGTGGCTGAATTTAGTCTGTGAGACGGGGTAGGCCAGTGGCCCGCATTGCCCGGATTGTACTGCAGTTCAATGGCGGAAGGATAAACAGGATTAGTTGGAAATCTAGGCATGTGCTGTTGAGAGTAAGCGTACTGTTGGAAATATCCCGAAGGGTCCGGCGGTATCGACCCGGCGCTAAGCCAGTGCCTCTGGTACGCCACGCCACTGTCCGACAGCCCCGGATGGGCGGATTGCATCGAGGGCACAGTGGATTGCGTGCAATACACGCCCTGCGACTGCGCGTACGGGGGCACGCTGGTAAAGTGCGGCTGTCCCGGGTGGGCCGGCTGCTTCGCAGCTGTGCCCCGGCGGTAGTCTTGCGAGCATTCCTCACTGTATCTCACGTCTGGCGGGAATTGGGTCGCAGATTTTGAATACTCGCATTGTCTCTGCGCGGAGGAACCTCCTACCGACCAGGACGAGCGGTCCAACCCAGGCCTGTGCCGGCGTTCGACACTACCCGGCCTTGCGTCGGGAGATATGGAAGTATTGTGTCCACGCTGCGAGGCTGTCAAATTCTCGCCCCGCTGCATCATTTGGGCCGATTTCCTGGGTCGCTTCCGTAACGGCCCGGTTTTATCAGGCAAACGCACTGCGTCCACAGACGCATGCCGCCTCTCGTCTATCGTCTCTGGCAGACCGTGCAGGCCCGGCGAAAAAGTAGTCTGATGCGCCGTCGGCGTGGAGGGCTGCTGCCCGCAATCCATACTACTGTTACTCGGCGGACCCGTGCCGCAATAAGACTGGGACCTCCCTCTAGCGCCAGGGATTTGAATGTACCCAGGCGATTGCTGTTGGAGAAGGCACGAAGAAAGCGCTTTGGGGTCGTTCGGCGACTGAACCGGCCCCTGCGCCATTGGGCTTTGCGACAACCGGCAGGGACCCATTTTTGGGGAGGGGCAGATGTAGGTGCCGCTCGTAGAGCTGAGATTGGAAGCGGGCCGCATGGGAACGCTGGGTATCTTCTGACAAGAATCTTGCGGAATTTGTTGTACCGGGTTAGCCTGAACGAGTGGAGCCCCGGTCGTTATGTCCGACCCGGCATTGCTTTGCACTGAACGAAACAAGACATGGCGTTGCGGCAACGTGCGCACTATGCTACATGACAATTTCGACTCACCTGAGTTGGGTGCCGCGGAGCAGACTTGAATGGACGCTTCATATTTCGCGTTCGGGGGTTGAGAATGCCTGTTCTGGACAGACGATCTGGGATTGCCCACCCCTGCAAATAACAAAGTCACAAAATTATACATGGTCATTATATTATTATTATTATATTATAAACAGTTGCCCGACATTTGAGCACGCGATAGTGAAAATGACAGTTGAGCATGTTACACTTTAGCAGGCGTCGCTCAGCACGTGACTTTATATCCCCAAAACTAACCCTAACCCTGGAACTAACGCTTATATATATACCGCAAGAACCCCACCGTGACCCTAACCTAACACTAAATCAAACTAACATGCCCATCTGTCCACGGAATAATATCTCTACTCTACACGCACATATTATTACAAGTGTGAGCAGGGCCCGACTAAATTAATGACAATCACGACCCCAGAAATTAGCTTCAAGGCCAGCAACTGTCTTCCTCAGATTTGTATAGAGGGAAAATAATGTTGAGGAAATTTGTTACTCAATTTCGTTCTCATGCACCAGACTAAATGAATATTTTTACGGGTGCTTGTAATGATATTATAATGACGGTCAAGGCCAAGGTCGAGTCCAAGTGAAGTAATTTCAGGGCGGCGGCTCGAGCCGTTTCTGAGTCATTCAGGAAGAAATAAATGAATAGTATATTCGTATTAAAACGAACCCGAATATTTTCGGCTGACACTCATCAGGGGTAATCGTTAGCAACTAGTAGAGAATTGAAAAGAACATCGTATATCAACAATCGTATCACAAAATACAACGTCACCAGCATGAAATTTCGGATACTAGAGCGTTCAACGCACTATTTTTAGATGGTACACAAGCTCTTTTTGTTGGCACAGCCTTGGCTGGTGCATTTCGATTAAAGTCGATTACAAGTCACACAAATGAAATGGTAAACGGCCCCTTCCAACAACACGAAATCTGTCGTCTCGATAATTTTTCGCACAAGCGGGATTATCCAACAGATGTTTGCCAATGGCAGGATTGATGGCCTTTGATCGCTGAGCACCAAGCTTGAGCGGATGAGTCAAGTGTGATGCGTGTGTCAATAAAGCCAGTGACGTGCTGATTTATGTATCATATTTTGTGATACAATTGTTGATATACGATGTTCATTTCCATTCTCTACTAGTTGCTGACGATTACCCCTGACGAGTGTCAGCCGAGAATATTCGGGTTCATTCCAATATCAATACACTATGCAATTGTATATTGATATTGAAATTCCGTACCTCCAAGAAGGTCTTCGAAGAAGTAAATAAAATTAAAAGCCCGCACTCACCCATCGGATTGTCGCAGCTGTTCATGCTCTCCGGCGACGTGTACGGACTCGAGCCGTGCGCGCTCGAAGACTCGTAACCGCTCGAGCAAGGCTCGTGCGGGTTCGCGCCCTGCCCCTGACCACGCAAGTGCCCGTAGCCTCCCAATTTCCGCGAAGCGTGCCTGAGATACGGCGTTCCCCCAGGCGCCGGCGGCGCGTTCAGTTCGGACTGCGGCGTTTCACTTATCGGCGCCAACACCGAGTTGGATTGCTGGTAGCCGCTGTTGCCCCGATTTTGTTCGTACTGGCAAGCGGACGTATTGTCCCGGCATTCGTCTGCGTCTAACGACACGCCGGGTTCCGATAACGGACCCGCACAAAATTCATCAATGCTTGCGGTGTCCGTCAAGAGCTGCGTCCGTTTTCGCAAGTCAGATTCGACCACGGGCTCGACACAAAAAGTAGCGCTACCCGAATATCCAGCGTATATATTTTGAGATTCACCCGCTGGCTCTCCGGGCATTAAATTTACAGAATTATCGACGCCGTACGACACAGTATTACCGTCCATCGTGCCTACGTTAGGTTCTAAAGTTTGTTGAATTTGACGGAAAGAATCGGCCGCAGACGCGTCGCTAGCCCCGCGCACACGAGGGCCGGCCACTTGCATCTCTGGACCCGTCATAGGCCCGATTTCGCTCTGAGTATTTTGAGTCGATGGCATGCCGGTTATGGAGTCAGGCACGTGAATTTGCAGATCGCGCGATTCTTTCGGCGGCGAAACTGCTGTTTCTACGTTAGGCATGCAGTTCTGCTTGAGTTGGTTATGCAGTTGTTCGAGTTGCGGTATCTGCGACTGTTGTTGGATGTTAGCAGGCGATGTCCAGTACATCGATTCGTTTTGAAATCCGTCCATGTCTGAAGATAAAGAAACGGTCAGACGAGTAAGCAAAATCAGCACAGCAGGATACACCTTTCGATTGAAACTAACAGTGTCGATAATAATAAATAAGCAGAAACAAGCAAGCACAACTAACAAAGTCACGATAAATGTTCGAAGATGAGAAAAAACAAGGCCAGTATGATCTAATATGGGTTAATATACAAGTTTTTTTGGTTCTTATTTCAGAATCTAAGACTTCTCTTCTCCACCGGCACGACATTCCACATCTTTGGCCTTGTACTAATAGAGATCCGGGGCATGGAACTTTGTGCACACGACCAATTAAAAGCACAGCTAGTTGTGTAATAAAAAATTACCTAGATGGCGTAAACAAGTGTGATTATTCTACATTCTTACCTGGACAAGGCGTTATCGAGGCGACGGCAGCATTGATCTCGGCGTTGTTGATTTCTTCTTCCAAACTCCTGCAGTTTTCATCGACCCAATCATTGGCATCCTAGTACAAGGGTTCACATTAGTATTTTCACAGCACTTAACACTGTCCACTACACCTGTATGAGATATACAATCATGTGTTGCTAGCAACCTTATCAAAGTATGAAGGCAATCATGCGAACCGTTGGCTAGTTCAGACATTTTTCAATATTTACAATAGAATTCATATATCAGCATAGCATACAGTCCAGGATTGTTGATACACAATATTATTTCCAATTCTCTACAATTAACCCTGACTAGAGTCAGTCCTAAATATTCGGGTTTATTTCAGCACCGGTACGAATATATTATTCAATTGTATATTGAGGTTCTGTACCTCCAAGAAGCGAGGGTTTGTAATGACTCGACTCGAGTCACGATTTTCTGATGACTTGACTTTACTCGAGTCATTTTCTCAAAATACGGAAATGACTCGACTCGAGTCAATCTGTGTATTGGCTCGACTTGGACTCGAGTCATGGCGCATGACTCGAACCAAGTCATATGACTCGAGACTCAGACAGCCAAGACCGACATTTCATTGTAATTTCGAAGACTAGTTAAGTAACCACACTATTGGGATTTCGTCTATTGGTACTGCTACTTGAAAATGCGACCAGAAACTGCTAAAATTTGTGAAAATTAGTATATTATACAACATATTAGTCAACACAATGACTTGGACTCGGACTCGAGTCATAATATCATGACTCGGAGTCGACCCTCTGCTCGCTTACTTGGACTTGGACTTGACCTGGTGGTGAATTGGAAATGACTCGACTTGACTCGAGTCAAAACTATAAAAGTGAGATTGACTTGTGACTCGGAGCTTTGTGACTTGGTTACAACCCTGGTGATATCTTTACATGTGACTCAATATATTTGATTTATATGTTAGCATAAGGCAAACCAACAACATTAACGAGACGCTCACCTGCAAATCAGCCTCGATATCTGTAGTCCGCTGGCCAGCGTCTACATCGCCAAGATTGTCGTGCGGTAGAACTAAAAAACAAGACCTCGCTCAGTCTACGGCACGAACCACAGAAAATTTCAAACGCACAAACCTTCCCTCTCCTGTACATTACTGTCTTCAATTTCCGCACCGGCGCCGTCCCGCGGAGATCCTTCCTCCCGACTCACGATAACAGACTCGGCCAATGTCGCCGACTGTCTCGTATCGTCGCAAACCACTGTTGCATCACAGTCTCGTGAAATTTTGTCACCACTATCGGACCCAGCGGGACTTCTAACATCGTCCTGCCTCTTTGGAGACGACGCATCAGGACTATTACAGTCGGCTTTACTTTCAGGTGCCACAAACGTCTCCACGGCCGGGTCACTGTTTTCAAAGTTTTTGTCGCCAGGCACATCGCTGTTTCGTTCGGTTTTAGATTCATTTTCGAAACCAGCATCGCTATTATTTCCGTCCGAATCTTCTTGAATTTTCGGTGCCGAATCCATCTTTTCTACCGTTGTCCGAGTCGGTAGATTACTATCCGACTCGCCTCTGTCCTCTGAATCACTACCCCCGTACTCAACAGGAGTATTATTCCCATCAGCCCCCAGTCCCAAGCCATTGTCCACTCTACCACCGTCACCGGACCGGTCCGAATCGCTACCCTTCGTGTCGACGCCGCGGTAATCCCCGACTTTCACATCGGTCCGGATTTTTTTCTGCAAACCGACCGCAGACTGGCGGGGCACAAAACTTTGCCCCGCCGGTCCATCACTGTCGCAAGACGACTCATCACACGACGAGTCGTCGTCGTCAGCAGAGGACGAAGTCAGGTCGCCAGACGTGTCAGACCCGGTGCAAGACGAAGACGACGAGGTTGCCCCGCCGCAGTCCCCGTCACGGCGTCCACCGTCCCGGTACTTCATGTCAGCGGGCCGAAACGCCACGGACGCCGTTTTCGTGAACAGTGCCGGCACCTCTTTCTTCTGCTGCAGAAACGAAACGGGCGAGTCGGGCGGGAGTGCCCCGCCGGTTGTCCGGGGCAGAAACGGCGCGTCGCCGCTTTTCGCATCCCGGGAGAGTCGCTCGAGAAGCTGGGGGCTATGCACTAAAAAATGTTCTCTCTCAGTATTTCCATTATTAGTGGGTTCGGGCGCACGGTCAGAGTCGCAATCCATAGACCCGGCTTTATCGCCGGGCGACCCGGGACTCTTCGCCCCTTCACACTCCTTCGAGTAGCCTTCCGATTCTTTGCGAAACTCTTCGAATATGTTCTCGGAATGGGGGGTGATCTTTCTCGGCGAGCTTTTCAGCTTGCGTTCGGCCCTGGACGACCTCGGAGTCGCGTCAGACGGCGCCCCTGTCCCGTTCGATTTGGGCGAAAAATACTTGAGCAGCTTCTGCTGCTGTAACGCTTTGGACCGTGTCGTCTCCGGTGTTCCGTTACCCCCGGGCGTCGACTGTCTGCTTTCGTTACGACTCTTTGTGATGCCGTTTGGGGTGGGGGCCCCTCCATCCGTACCTGACACGCGTTCGCTGTGGCCGTTCTCTGTACCATTTGCACGTGCTGTAAATATTCACCGGGTGAGACGTAGTAAAGTAACAGGGTTGTAATGACTCGAGTCAAGATTCTCTGATGACTAGACTTGACTCGAGTCATTTTCTCAAAACGCGGAAATGACTCGACTCAAGTCAATCTCTGTATTGAATCGACTGTTGACTCGAGTCATTGTGCATGACTCGATCCAAACCATATGACTCGAGACAGACAGCCAGAACCAACATTTCATCATAATTTCGAAGAATAGTAAAGTAACCACACTATTGAGAATCCATCTATTGGTACTGGTACTTGAAAATGCGACCAGAATCTGCTAGAAGTGAGGAAAATTAGTATATTATAAATGCGAACCATTCGATATAACCGAACAGAGTTATAAAAAGTGGATTTAACAAGACTTTAACTGAAAACTGAGCAGTCAATACCATGACTTGGACTCGACCCTCTGCTCGCTGACTTGACTCGGACTTGACTCGGTGGTGAATTGAAAATGACTCGACTTGACTCGAGTGAAAACTATAAAAGTGAGATTGACTTGTGCCTCGGAGACTTGCTACAGTACAGGCCTGTAAAGTAACAAGAAGGCTTGATTCAAAGAACAGGCAAGTGCTCGGACACAGCATTCAGACGCCAGACTATCACGCAGGGTTGTAATGACTCGAGTCATGTTCTTAAAAACGGAAAATGACTCGACTCGAGTTATGGCGCATACCTCGACACATTCTATTGTTCAAATTGACTTGCGACTCGAAACCTTGAGAGTTGCTTACAACCCTGCTAACCCCGGTAAAATAAGGGTCAATTCGTGTCGTTTTGGCTACTTTGGACACGTCACCACTACAAAACTACCAATTACATTAAGCTAATTGCCTTAATTAGAATTCTAGCAGTTAATTAGAGACTTAGGAAATTGCAAATTTTATTTTAGCGATCAACACAAAACAATTAACGACACCACAAATAAGTACGGTTTCCCAAATACATAATCAGTTTCAGTGATACAGCAACTGTCTGCCTTCGGTGAATTTCAGGGGGTTCAACAAAAGTTATTTCACTTTGACACGTGAACATCAGTCGCCAGCATTAACTCATTACTTACGTTCTGGAAAAACATCAATGTCCGTCCCACAATTATCCGATTCCCCGGAAGTCATGTGAGGCGCCCCCAATCTCCACCCGTCTCCATGGCAGCTGTCTGTTTTTTCTTCCGTTTTCTAAATATCGAAGCAAGGTTAAGAATGGAACAACCTAACAAAGCAAACAACACTAGCAGTTTCATTTTCGGTTTTAAATCTGTCAAAGAGCTCCAAAGAGCGAAGCACATAGGCTCCTTAGTTCCATTGATTGCTAAGCTGGGCATTGCTGTGTGCGACACATCGGTTACGGACAACTGAATTACTCTGTGTTCTTAAAATGCTGAACTAACACAGGAATACAATTTTTCGTTTGACGAATTACGGGCCAAAACTTGCAAGGCAGTTCAAATATGATGGAAGACCATATTTAAAACAAGACGTCAATATCAACACACTAGCTCACGACAAAAATAAAAACTCGTGGAATTACTGAAGAGACATTATCCTGCGGTTTTGCGACAATATGAGAGTTGAAAATGATGTACACAACACTAATTGATGCGTACAAATACTTGCTTAACATAAGTGGAGGCGCATATACCTCATGAATAAAACGGCAAAATCAGGCATTGAAAATCATTTCGAACAAGACTCATCAATGAAATCAGTCGAAAAGCATTTTCACGTCGAAATATACAACTACTACATTATTTGCCGATATCAGTAATTCAACTTGGGTCAATTATATAGATATATATGTTAAGAAAATCAAGTCTGGTGGACTGAAATATGATCACAAAACTCGTACAACAGCTCGACAATCACTCACAACATCGGCATCGAAAATCGTATTGACACTGTCCGTAAGTATTCAAAATATTCAAATATTCAGACCATTTATTACTTATCAACCATGATGCTAGCAAAAGTTCCCATTGACTCACGCATATTGACGTAAGCTATTCGTGGACTGCGTAATTCACTTTACCCCGCGCTATTAATAACCGCAGATTCGCGTGTACCTAGTGTCATACCACGTCAAAATGAATGGCCAGTCACAATGCACCTATTCAGGAAATGATTTGAGTGGTGAGTAGCCTATGCTTTTAGTGACGTTGGCCTGGTCTTGTTTTCAGAAATGTACTCCATAACGTAGGGTCCTGGGGATTTCCCCCACTCTTTTATCAGGCCTAACTCTACCCATGAAACTAGGGCTGTAGAATCTGTTCGGCATGGGGGCAAATTATATAAATCACGCTGTGAGGCAACGATGAACACTAATACCTTAAAAGGCCCACTATCTCATTACGAGTCACCAAAGCGGCGATAGTGAGACGTCAATAAAATTTGATATCTGCTATGCGTCAGGAAAATTTTCACGCTACAGGAACAATATTGTCAAAAATATGTGCATACTTTGTTGATTGTAAGAACAAGGTCACAAAGCCGAGTAAAACAATTGCGGAGTTACGACCAATCATAGTGATTTCGTCAATGTTCACGAAGACCAAGGTAGGATACTAGAGATGCAAGAGCGGTGTAGAAAAGTCATACCAAGTTCCAATAAATGAATGGAATACGCCAGATACCGTGACAAGAATGCCATGACCAAGATTTTATTCCTGGCACCTAGCAGGATGAGATTGATTCCAAGAAAATCCAGAGCTTAGGAAAATCTGAGGATGTAGTGCATAATATAATCCATGTTTTCGGCCACCGGTCTTTTTTGGCTTCTCTCTAAGCCAGGAGTCCTTCACCCGGTGCTCGCTAACTAGTTTTGAGCGGTCCATAAAGGACAATATTGAAACCACAACTATATCAACATTGTCTTCATTAGAAATAGTACGTTGATGCGTAATTTTATTTTGTCCTTCATGTTTTACCGCATATACACCAACTCATGATCTACATACACACGATCTGCGCATATACATACCATGAGTGCATGATGTGCATACGCCACTGGATAAAGAAGTTGAGGCTATCTAAGCTTTGCACTATCCCTCCATAATATCGCGTAAATGATTAGAGCCAAACCCCACGACCCACCTCCATTGTCTTTTCAAGATCAGTCTTCATTTTTTACTTACGTTTAAAAAAATTACGGGTTTCGCGCTCAAAAAGGTCAACAACCCCCTCCCCCCTCGAAGCCCCCCTCAATCTCACCACAAACCAAGCAAAATCGGAAATTCTTCGTAAACAACCAACTCACCTTGGCGGCGGCTTTCTTCTTTTTGATTTTAACCCTGCCCCACGGGTAATCCTTGACCTTCCGCCTCCTGCGCTTCTTGGCCGGCGGCGTCCAAGCCCCCGAGACCTGATTGAGCGCGTCGCTACGGTCGAACATGGGACCGCCGTTGGCGTGATGCGGCGACAGAAAGATCAGCTTCCGCTTCCGAGATTTCATCGGGTGATTCGGGGAAAAAAGCTCGCCATTCGAATTGTCTTCATTATCGCAGTCTACTTCGACAATACAGTCTTTATCAGAGTCTGCGTCAGAGTCGGCCTTGCGTGCGATGTCACTACCCTCGTTTTTCCGCACGTCAGACGACGGCGAATCCTGCCGATCGTCTTTACTGTCGCGGTTCATCGAGTCTTCCGGTGAAACTGTTTTGCCGATCTGTAATACAATGAGGATGAAGCGATAATGATGCTGTGATACAGCTAATCAAGGTTTCAAGGCCTCCTAAATGGGTGGAACATATCGAAACCACAATTCTAGCTTACAAATTAACTCCTAGTGAAGAGGGGCGTATTTTTTATCTCTAGAAAAAAATCATCTCTCGCTATTCGACGCAAAACGTTACGATTAGTATTCAATTCATTGTGCTTAGTTCTACACGCATTACAAATCGTACATATCCAGAGTTTGGCTTCACTGCGATCAACGGCGTCCATCGCAAGCAGTCGGGATCCACCTTGCGCAAGACCTTGGCGCTAGATTCCAGAGCCCGGCGTTTTCGTAGGTGCTCCGCGATCAGTCGCCTCCGTCGCTTGAGATTGAACCTGCACGAGACACAAAAAATTGTGACACCAGGGCGGATGCGGGCAGTCACAGAGCGCTACTGCTTTTCCGAATACCTAATTAGGTCACGTCTATTAGTACCGCTTACTCGGTACCACCTACAGTATTCAGTTAAACTTATTCACTCTTGATTTTGTAAAGTGAAAAGTGGTTATTCTACTATAGTAGATATACTTGTGTCGCTATTTCCCCAAATAAAGCGGGTAGAAATTTGAGTAGCAACCAGTGTTGGGACGGCTCGCGTCAGCTTTTTCAGATGACTTGACTCGAGTCACTTTTCAAAAAGGACTTTACTCCACTCAACGTCTCAAAATTATGGATTTACTCTCGAAGGAAGCAAAAATGTCAAGGCAATTCAAAGTCATTAGGTAATCAGTATCAATGAAGTCGATGTATCTGTGCGTAGCGATAAGTGCCTACTTTGTCGTAGGCTAGCAGTAGGGTTGGGACTTCGGGATCAAATTTAAAATCCCGGGATCGGGATTCCCCGGGATTAGAAAAGTAGTAAAATACACATACAAGCTACACAAACAACATTTTATTGACGCAAAAACATCAGAGCATCAAGAGCATCATCGTTTAGACCAGGGGTCTCAGACTCAAATTTGCTCGCAAGCCAATTTCGTAGTTTCTGATGACGCGGCAGGCCACAGCATCAAATAGGGAGTCTACGACAGCATTCCAGGGCATCGTCGTAATGAACTAGCTGGACACGTGGACAGCTAATGCGCATACTAGGATGTCTATGTTCATTTCTGCTGAGCTCCGGACTTATCTATTTAAACATATAGGCTTGTTATATGCACCGAAATCGCGAGTGGTCACTGTAGTGTTCATGTTATGGGTCTGTACATTGTTTATCCTTCCTCAGCCCGTGTGATCAGATTCACCGGTAGAGTTGATGGATGGGGTGTTTTCAAAATTTTAGGGCCTTCGGGTAGGCCATTTCTTAGTAGTAACTATGTTGCATGCTGTTATTTCCTGACCTCCCATCAGGATTGTCGGTATGTGATTCACCATTGTAATATTCACGAAAAAGTCATATTTTTAAATATTTTATTAAAAATATAGCTGTGCATGGCATAAATTGGCGATATAATGAGTTTAAGACAGTTAGACACCATGCGAGAAGACATATGCATCATGTCATCGTCAAAGCTGTCGCATTATAATTTCGCAGCTAGCGGGTATTTGACAAGTGATAGAATTTAGGTTTTTGGAGTGGTTTTAGAGGGAATGATAAGTTCTTAAATCCGAAATAAGATATTTTCCAGTTAAATATTGTCGAATACTTGAAAAAGGAAAATGCTGAAGCGGGCCGCGAGTTTGAGACCACTGTTTTAGACAATCAGCCGAGTTTGTGACACTGCTTTATCACAAAAATAAAAGAGATGGCGCTGCGTAAGCCTTGCTAGATGCTGTTTACAAATCCCGGGATTTCATTCGTATCAATTGCATTCGTATTAATTGCATTAAATCCCGGGATCCCAGGATCCCGGGATCGGGATTTCCTAGGGTCCCAACGCTACTAGCAGTGTATTCTCTCTGGCAGTGTCTTTCCGCTGAGTGCTAATCATAACGAACCTCTTGCATAATATAAATCAGTTTGATATATTAGCTTATACAGTTATACTATTGAATATTTGGTGACAAGATTGTTGATATACGACGTTCTTACTTCATTTGAAACGGCGGAACGTTTTCCGTTTCGCTTTTGCGTGCGATCATCCCCATCTTTTGCATCGTCGCCGCTATGTCGTGAGGGCACAGACCTGAAAAGAAGTCGACACGGTAACACTCACGCCCACACAGACAAGACAAAGAGAAAAGGTGAACCCCAGACACCGTCACTGCCAGTGTCAGATTGGACGCCCAGACAGCGTTGTTCCCTGATTGCCCTATTCACTGAATCGGTTATGTTTTAACTTAACAACTTACTCTTTACATATTGGATTTTGTAAAGTCTAGCATAATTGGGGATGTTTTCATTACTTTTACCAATAAAATTGTCACCACAGCCACACGAAATAGCCCCTGAATCACTGTAACTGAGTATATTTTCGAAAATTGCACCTATTCGCAGCGTAAGGATCTAGTCGCAAAGCTTCATTTTGCAATTTACAAAGTAGCCACCTGCGATTAACCGCCAATAATTTGCGACCCCTCGATCAAACCCCCTTTTAGACACCACTCGCGCAGATTTCATACCTTCATTTTTCTAATTCGACTTGACGTTGCACAACTATACCAGTACGGTAATTGAGAAGAAATGTACGACGTTACCTCAATTTCTGTTGAGTACCAAGCTGACAAGTTTTATCGCATCTGCCCCTCTATATCTCAAAGCGTATTCACGTCTCAAGTAGAGATGTACACGATTGAGTAAGCCAGTTGTTCTTATCTATCAACTGGTTTACAAACAAAATTTGCAGAACCAGTTCGACTTATGCCGTCACAATGGAATCAGAGTAGGCGTTGTGTACTTGCGCATTTGTAAAATTTCGATTTTCAAATTTATAGAAAATCAAGTTTTTGTAGAAATTTCATTTGTTTTCGGCCATACCTTGGTCATGTTTATGTATATCACATTGTTTCATGATGAAAACTTTTCTCAAAGTTAATTTTCTCAGAACGTGTAAAATGTACATTGGATATAAGCTACTTTGATTACACAGACATGATATAATAATCGGACAAACTATATGGTAATAACATATCCCTAAACCTCTTTGCTTCAAGCGTAAGCCAGTTTTCGAAACACATACCCGTATCCTTGCTGATCGCGCGGAGAGACAGCGACCGACCGTTCTGGCATTTCGAAAAATACTCCAAGAGCACATTCGTCCAGTAAGCCGTGTACGACACTTGACCTAAATCGGAGAGAGGCTTTTCCGGGGTACCGATTTGTCCTTCCATTTTAGACAAAAGGTAACCTGGCGGAACGAGGTCGGAATTAATACCAGCCACTCCAGTACCATTGATGACAACCACTTACTGAACTCTATCAGGAATCGACCAAACCCTTGGCGCTGATACTGCGGCATGGTCATGATACAGGAAACGTTATATTTTTGCTGACAATGCTTCTCCTAAAAAGAAAAGAGAATTGAAGCTCATCCAAAGTGCGAACATATCACTGGCATCCGATCCATAAATATTACGGTTTGTTACAATGACAGCACAACGACATAGACCAAACTAGAAATATTACATTATCATCACCACGCTACAATTCGTCTCTCTAGTGGGGCGTAGTGACAGTTTATGAAAATCAAGTACAATTCTCCCGACCGCTTGGCTAGAAATTCCATACAAAAGCGAGCGATTTCGCGTGTAAAAGAGAGAATGCTTGTGTAAACACGGCCGGTCATTCCGAGATGAGTCAGAAAATTCACATGTCACAATATTCTCGCAGGGAACCGAAATTTCGATCTTACACGAACTGCGACAAGTCGCAGATCGCACGAGGAAAATATCATCATCTATCTCCTGTCATCAAGGGTCAAGGCCACTGAACCATGCAACGCATTCTTGGTGTTGGTGCATTGCTTACTTCTCTGTACGACATATAGCAGCAGTGATATTCACAATATCACCGAGGTCTTACGGCAAATAGGTATGTCAGGTGGACCTCTTATTTGGTGGAGCTGGGACAGTGTCACGGAAAAAGCACACAAAATACCGTATTTTCGTTAAAATAGCTGAAAAAAAGACATAAAAATGTGACTCGTCAATAAATATTATCAATTGCAAAAAACATCATTGAAACGCCGGCCTCCACCTTCAAGTACAATATTATCACTCTTTCAGATACAGACTCGTTGGATAGCACACATTTATCCATTACAACAGATATATTCCTAAAAATATCTAGATCAAATGCAAAAATCCAAAATCAAATTGTCTTCCATCTCCCGATCAGATGCATTTCATACATCAAAATGCATAAGATAGGCCTGCATTAGGATGGTAGCAGTGACTCCTGTGATGACAATCTAGCAGATGTAAAAGGCACCAGAAAAAACAAATTGGACTTTTGTCATACTGAGAAAACAAGAGCCTGAAGTAACGGCGACATTCCATCTTCGATTAAAATGAAAATCTAGTTTGGTCCCGCCCACTCCAAAAAACAGGTGTCTGAAATTCAAAACCGAGCCGTTACCTTTGAAAAATACCCAATCAGATGGCTGCCCTTGCTGTCGTTCTTCGTCAGGCAGTAGAACATAAACGGCTCCACGTCGTAGTAGAGTGTTTTGTGGTCGAGAAACAGTTTAGCCAGAAGGCACAAGTTCTGACAGTAGATCTGAACCGGTAAATAATTCATTACTATTCAAGTTCCCAGAGCTCACGTAACTAAACGATCATAAATCGAAGCCAAAAATACCAAAATGAACACGTGAACGCACGCAGACACCATCATTAACGCTATTGAAAATATTTTTGTGTCCTGTGCGAAAATCCAAGTTAACGATTTTACATCGTCACGACGATATGTAATTTGCATCGTAATACTGTTTAGTGTTTACATGGGGTCGTATTTGAACTCGAAGTTCAACGAGCCAGTTTTGCGCATGCAAAAAAAAAACACAAACAGAGTCAGACTACAAATTGATGCCGAGAACGCTGCAGAAAATCAAAGGCAGAATTCCAAGCAGACATCACTCGAAATTAATTAATTGAGGGATATAAAATGAACCCTGTCCTGAAGTTTTGAAGTAAAATTCCAAATTACAAGTCGATATCAAAAATGCCTCAGCTTTTTGCAAAAATAAATGATCAAGTCAGCGAAAGTTTTAAACACGAATAGACGCTGTTGTTCAAAATAAACTCTGCAGCACAAAAAAAACAGGGCAATCAGTAACTATTCGCATCATCGCAGCAACGGACATGAATCCCTGCTCGCTCTAGCTGTTTACTCCGTTTCGACATAAAGAAATCAATAACATCCTAGCACTGACGCCAATTACAATCACCTCGCACTCCTAGAATATTGGCGTCGGGTGAAATTGCAATAAAGGGCAAATCTAATGGGCGTATCAAGGACGTTTGCCCTGACATCTGAGCATGTGACACTTGAACGAATGATTTTATAACCTCTAGTGGTTAGTAGCTAAGTACTTCAACCTTTTGGAGTCCTTAACTACTGGCATCACTTACTTAAGTGGTTGTTACCAGACTATTTCCACTTCCACTTTCCACCATTTTCATGCAAATAAAAAGGTAAAGTACAAAGTAGTTTTGAGATGGTTTCGCATGACTTTTCCGGGTGAAATTATGCTGTTGACTGGGCGAAATACCGACCACATCATGATAGCAGCGCATTTTTTTACAAATTGCTTTATTAGCAGAAACATCACTTATTTTGTGTTGTCGCAAATACACATCCTGCAATTTTGAAAGCAACTCCTTACCTGTTTACAGCTAAGTGTATGCAACGCAGCAGTCGCAACACCACAGATCGAATATACTTTACAAAACCACTACGTTTCATACCATTAATTTTGTACTTCCACACAAGGTAGCTCTGGAATGACTCTAAAATCGCTACGTTTACTTGTAATCGAGTCTTGCCGCATTACTCCTACTCCTACTTGAGGACAATCCACACTACTTTGAACACCTATGTTTATTACCCCAAAAGTAACCCCCTAAACAAACCATAACCCTAACCCAGTAGTTCTTGCACTGAACTGCAAGCCTTTGGCAAACCCCACATTTTCACTCGAGTCACGAACGCAAATAAATACCATATTACTCATCTAATACATTGCTATAGAATACTGTAGCAAGAAGAAAAAAACAATACAACCGGACTTAAACCCAGAAGAAAAATATTATAATTAAGAGTTACTGCAAATAAGTCTAATTTCTGCTGCATGCGTCCGGTGCGGGCATTGACTTACTCCAAACCACTTAGACTATGATCCCCATTAAGAACCCATGCTTTAAACCTAACCCTATATCCACACCAACCCTACCCATAATTAAAACCCACAATCTCAAGTGTCGTATGCTTGCATGTCTACGGACTATTACGCGCGAAGAAGTTACTGTGTTACCTTGCTGATGTTGCCGTCAACCTCAAATACGGAAAGCTCCCCCTTCTTGTAGATCTCGTTCGCGGGAGGATGAAACCATTTGCACTTGGCCGCATGCCGCCGCAATATCGTTCGTGACTTCATATATTTTAAACAAAATTCGCAAAGAAATAATTTTTTCAACCTGCGACACGAAAAGAAAATCGGTAAATTCTGCGAGGACGACGAAAAGTGACCGCGCATCCACCTGGCGTACTCCTGCGGGTAGGGCGACGAATACCAGGTGTCGATGACAAACTGCCCGAACTCGATTTGTTCGGGGCAGCGCGTTTTTGACGGGTCCGGGACTTCCGCTTCGGTGACGCCCACTCTCTGAAAACGCGGTTTCTATTTAGAGCAGAACTGGACAAGAGATTTTCAACACTTTTTTACCTAGATTAGAATTAATTTACTGAACTCGGGCAACACTCACTTCTGCTTCCACGGCTGTCTGCATTACTTCACAGACTTGACTTTGTGAGGTGGAAAATGTTTTTTCGACAGATCTGCACCGCGTTTATCAGTAAAATTGGGAAAAAAACACAGATATGAGTATTTTTTTGACTTTTCGTTTTCACACCACAATTGGAAAATAGTTTTGGTCTCGTTGAAATAACTGTACAGTTTTACTTCTACCGCAGCCAGAGCACCGTCACCGAATGGTCTGACAACCTTTCCAGTGGTTATGAAAACAAAATCCCGTGACGTTTGAATTTCAGAATTTTTCGATCACACACAATATCGTACATAAACTGCGTATCAGTCGTCGTCACAGACTGGTTCGTCCCGCAAACATCACACCGCGCTCCACAAATCAAACGTATCTCACCTGAAGGGATTCCTCCCTCGCCTTGAAAAACATGTTCTCGTCCAGTTCGGTAATATCCGCTTTACACGATTTCCCTTGACCTACAAAACAAGTACGTTCCCATTGCTGTCATCTGCACAATTAATAAAGCGCCCGGGGCGTTCGGGAAGGATTTCCAAGGCAAAGTATGCTGCCAGTGACAAATAACAAGGCAGACACAACATGAAAATCCGTCTGTAGTTCTGGTAATGTCATCACAGTGAATTCGTAAGGCGTAACCATTCTCATGATCCACATTTTGCGAGAAAATATTTCGAGTTTGACATACATTGTTCGTTTAAAGTAGCTTGACATATTTTGGAATCACTTCTTCAAAGGTCAGTCCCAGTGCCCTCAAATACTTTTCGAGCACCAGCATGACAAAAAAATTTACAAAAATACTTGCGACCCGAGCAATTTGTAAGCAGGTGATTTCCCGGAAAATACACTCTTGCCAAGCTTGCTAGCTTGCTATAACATATTCTCGCAGAAAATAGTGTGCGAATAATTACTTTCTCATCTTTTGGTTATGAGAGCAGACAAAAAGAGAAATGAAAGAAGAATAGATGAAACTTGACACACATAAAACTTATAACCGAAAGAGTGTATTCATTTTCCTCAATGACATAGACACGGTGTTGAGAATAGACCAATTCAATTCCAGGTTTCATTTTAAGACTTGTCTATACAAGACTGTCTTGTGTAACTATATTTAATCTGTATTTGCCTATAAGGTAAGTCAATACCGAAAGTTATACCAAGCGATCTGTTGATTGACTTTGACTCACATTGTGGGTTTCATATTTCAATCGATGGAAATACAACCACCACCCTCAATCGGGATGTGAACTTTCGAAAAGGCCCAAATGCAATGCCTGTATGGTAACAACAGAGTATTTTGTGACCCACACTTGAAGGATTCGTAACATAAATTTTGCTTGCAAGGAGTGTTTTATGGTTTAGTACCTGAATCAGACAGTTAATGACAGTATCTGGAGGGTTATTTAATATATCTAACCTAATATCAAGTAGCTTGTATAACAAAATGTGTTCTATGCATATCACCTTAATTTATGACAAGGAACTACATTTCCTTAGTTCTAGGTATATAAATGCGGCCCAAACTAAACCAAAGAGGCGGCGGCATACAATGTGATACCACTGATAGCATATGCATGGAAGAAGAGTATTTAGCTGATGTTTGTTGTGTCACAAATCACAATATTCAACTACAATTCACCATCGCAGGCGGAAATTTCGTTGAACAAAGCGTAAAGATGTTCCAGGCAGCAGCTATGATATGGCGTATTCAACATCATAATTCATAAACAATGATTCCCATAGAATGTACAAAAGAGGCCACATTCACAGGAAGACATATACTGTTTCAAAACAATTCAAACTGTAACTGCCCATCGATTGTGCTCAATAATTGGAATTAAATCACAAGTCATAACCACGCCATCAATGAATCACCCATGAGAAATTACCCACGTATTGATAAACAAACGCTAGTGTTAGCTTTAATCGAAGAATGACATGGCATTATAATACAATAACAAAACGCATAGCCAGAGACAAGTACATCTACTTCCCTTTTACGTGCGGTTTATAAATAGCACTTGACCAGTTTTAATGTAACTAGCGCAGCAAGCATAGCTCAATTCGTTCAGCAGCCGGAACAACACAAAACAGATTCCTCAATACACTTCTGTGAAAAAATGTCACAGCGCTTTATCATCGCACACAAGATTGCTTTGTTAAAACAAGGCTAGATGTACTTGAAATCTGCGATCGAGGTCAAATACGAGATAATAGCCTCTCAATAGAGAGAAAAGTACCGGAGAGAAGACCTGGTGGGTGGGGTGATATTGAAAAAATATTAATATGTCAGCTCCATAACAAACCCAAAACACAATACTTTCTGATAAATGTCTGGAATCATATCCAAGCATCAATTATGACTTACAAAACAGAGCTGTCGTGTTCGGAACTATTTACAAATATACATAATTACAAACAACATACAGATGCCTCATTAATGTTACAAATCCTTTAAATTCGATTCTAATAATTGTATGTATGATACACAGTGTTATTAATTAATCTTATATCGTGAACATGGTCAAAATAGCAAAGAATCAATATGATAGTAAAATCCAAGAAGAAGAGCTGTAATGTAGGCTAACTAACAAACATCAGTAGGTTCTAATCAGACTGAGTTAACAGAGCTAACTATATCAGTCCCTTGAGACCCTGCTCAAGGTAATTTCCATAGTAGTTACCAGATAAAGAATCATATTCCATCACCAACCATGTCAAAACCAGCAGCCTTAACCCCTTATTAGAAATATGACCTCAACCTGACCCGTAAGGTAAAGATCATGAAATGTGAGGTCATAGGATTAGCAGTAAGCCTACTTATCTTACATAATGAACTAACGAATAGTGTAAACAGGAAAGTGAACAAGGAGCATTTATAAATGTATATCTCACAACCAAGTTTCTGAATTCAAATTGTAAACAGCAATTGACGCAATTACGAATGCTGATCCCGCAAAATAATAATTAGCAGTTCACATCAGGGTAAATTTACCATACAAAAAATATAACTTTGTTCCAGCTCCAAAGCAGGGCTACTCCCATGAAACATTATGCGTTGATACATCTATAGTCTAGACTGGTTTTGTCATCAGTTTAAGTTGTTAATCCTATTTATCCAGAAAACTTGGCGGGACCTATGCTAGTTGGTGGTCTCTGTGAACATCTCCAATACGTTTCATATAGTAGTATACCGTTTCATATAGTAGTATACCGTCAACTCGTTGTATATATCACGCATACTTTGCCGAAAGAAAATCAAAATCTTCAAAAAATTTGTTTTACCCCCCAAGATGCTAAAAGGGACATCAGTTAGCCTACTCTGATTCCAATGCAACGATTATGTGGCCCAGACAAACCAGGTTTACAAAAATATGGACCGCTTGTAAAGACAAATGACTGCTGCTGCGTTACATGACACCGTTTGATGTCAGATTAAGCTGTTGTCAACAATTGCTTTCAAAAAATCATCTATGGCTGGAAGATGCCATATCATTAATATAGGCAATATTATATTGCTATACGATTCACCTATTTTCACCTCGAGAAGTGATTTTGATCAATGCCCCATATATTTGCGAAGGGGGTCGGTTAACTTTCTAAAAAAGTTTTAGGGGTCGGGTCCATAAGAAAAAAGGTTAAGAAACACTGGGTTCTATAAACTTTTGCAGACTTTGAACATAGGTAGACAGTGTGAAGCTGTGAACTCATTACACAAACAACTGTTGACATTGAGGGTATGCCGTTTGAGAAACATTCAACAAAGGAGAGCGTCTCGGAATACAATAATCACCCTCTCACATATGCATAGATTAGTGAGGCTTAAAAGATAGACCAAGGCTCAACCAGGTAGGTAGACCGAGTCAATAATTTCAAAAACAATACCAAGTTCACCAAAATCATACTTACGGTATCGCTATATCACACAAAAGGCAATAACGGGGTCTCAAATAAAGCAGCAGCAAAGCTGACAAGCACGCGTCAAAAATGGCTTAAAATTACCGTCAACTTTAGCCTCGTCGACATCCATTTCCTGTTTTCTATGCTGCCCCATGATCACCAATTGCGTGGTCCGTGCCATGGACGTGATGGTCCTCCGTCCGGACAAGGACGGGGTGAAAAATCTGAACGAGAATCACAAGTGTAATTGGTCCGCACTCTGCCATGCAAGACACGAGCGTTCTCGCGACGTTACCTGGTCATCCCGTCGATAAGTCCTTTTGGCTTTTTGTCATAAGGCACTTGAAGATAATGTTGTCCCCCGGAAGTAGTGATGCTTTTAGCACCGGAATCCGTGACATCTTCTGAGAGAGTAAGAACAAACCGTCAATCTCACTGAGGCTCAAGTCAATGATTATTTTCACAATGGCAGTTGAAAGGTAAGATGATCAGCTTCTGTAGCCCATAGCACGGTAACAATAACTTAACAATCATACCTGCTATTAAAATTTCACTCTTTGATATATCAAATTGATTTACACACGTTTTTTGTGAGCCTGACTTACGAAAATCGAGTACGACAGAAGACAATAAATATTATATTATATTACATAAAATTAGGAAGTGAAGCCCAGTTCCGTACATAATTCCGTAAATAACTGCAATACCAAAGCTTTCCCGGACACACATTGCCTTGTCCATCAGAAATCAATGGAGATAAGACTTTGAATCACTTCACAATTGGAAAGATATTGAATATGCAAAGAGCCGAATTTACGACAAATATCTCCAGTTGCAGATCGTTTATTCGGATAACTGTTCTTGGGTATCGAGAAAACTGATATGAACGCAACGCTATTGATACCTGCCGAGGCAAAATGACAGAGATATCTCTCAAATTGATTTTTCAATCTTGTCGGGCATGAAACCTAATTGGCTTTATCGGTGTCTGGGGTTAATTGTTTCTTTAATGAGTTTTTCATACCAGTATTGATACCAAATAAAAATCTATCTTCAACATCAAGGGTGCGTAGTAATCAAGGATTTAAGGTCCATAGAGATTGGGACAACAAAAAGAATTAAAACTAATAGCTACAGGTCGATCAATTCGGAGACATCTGTGATCAAATCGTTAATGAGTAGAGTTTAACAGTGATCAAACCTGATGTCTTCTGGTCGACTACAGAAATGATTGGGCAAGAACCGTTATTTGTAGATGAACTGTGGTTGTTTGAGACGGACTTGTCAGATTCGGTCTTGCAGATTTGACAGACAAAGGAACCTGAAATGCACGGTAATCGGGTACAAAACGGAAAATCCTGAACAATTCAAAGCCGCATTACCTTTGGGCACCTGCGTTATCCTGGGAGTGCAGCAATCCAAATGGAAACCCCGGTCGCAAGAGTCGCAGAACAGCAAGTTCTCCTGAGAAAATACAATTCAATTAGTCAACGATTTAAATGTTATAGTGTTGCTTGGATGAAAGAAAATAAAAATTTCCCAATAGTACTCATCGAAATTGTATACCAACCACTTAAAATGAGTTAAGTCCCGGTTTGCTCAGTGTCAATGACCGCAATCCAAGAACCAGCTACATGACAAATCATCCTACCTCAATAATGCCACAAAATATTCGGATAAGAAGCTGCCCAGCAGACCACAACTCAAAAGAAACAAAATCGAAAGTACTAATCCCAATCGAATTTTTGATTAAACAAAAGGCAGAGGCAGAGTATAAACTTTGCGCAAAACAAACTCTGTACGATCATAACGCAAAAAGGTGTAAGGTAAATATCTCGGACAGAGTAATCCGTCTGGAGTTCAGATAGGGTAGTCCTTCGATTTGCTGCCTTGAGAATTTCAAGCATTTTGGGTTGAATTGCCACACCACGATGACGGCTGAGCAAGCATATGCCTAGGGCATGCTTTTACAACTAAGACTTCGATGTAGATATACAATTTTCAAGTAGCCACCAACACCGTTTGAACTTGAGCAGAGGGCAGTAAACAATGCAATTTCGGTTTCAATAATTTATCACCCTTTGTACAATGCACACTGCACAGAATATTAGCAAATAGACAGTTGAATTTGCTAAGCCACATACTGCTAACGATACAGTTACATATGTAACCACTATAATTTAATATACAATTGGTTACATACACTTATATAGACTCTGAGATGGATTGGAATAAATTTCATGAACAGATCATACACGTAAAGTACAACAACAACAGTTGTTAGTAACAAATTTGCGGAAAGTGCACACCCATTATTCTTCATTCAGTGCAGAATAACAGGAAACACACCTTGTATATTACTGTCGAGCCTGTACGCTACAAGACCTATCAGGTATCACGAGAAAGACATAACTTCAAGGAAAACAATAAGAAACATCTCGGTTAGCCGTATCTTGTAAATTCGGTTTAGAACCGCACATATGATCCGTCATTACCTAAAGGAGAAATACCATCTGGGTGGTGAGGGATGCGAGATTCCCATTAATTATTCACGAATTCTCAATAAATTAAGGAACAAGTCACATGCTGTGTTTTATTGAGTATGTGGACTTGGAACCACCAATTATAATATATCGCAAAAGGGTAAGGTGGAGTTTAGGAAACACATGAGATATGACAGTAATTTTATCAACATAGTCTTAATTATTCACTATTCAGATGCATAATTTGAAAAAAGGGCATATTGCTATTAACTCTGCTCGAAGAGCTGATGTAATAGCACTGTTAAAATGCATAGTTTATGGCCTTAATATGTACTATTGTACATGATATCATAATAATGCAAGTGGAGCTCTTATTGCAATCAGAACAAGCAAACACTAAAATTGAACACTTCTTAGGTCTATTCCATCAACAGCCATTTTATCTTAAACGCTAAAAACTTACTTCGCTAGATTAGCTAAAATTAAGTTATGAATTAATTGTCAATGAGCAATTTGTTCATGAGTGCAATAATGACCTCATAGGTTTCACTTCGTGCTGCAGACAAATTTTGGCAGATACTGATTGTAGTGCATGAAAGAAACCAGAACAAAGTATAATGACAAGTACCACTAGGGTCACGTTTATAGTTTATTCTGTTATTTATTTAACATACAGTTCCAAATGAACTTCAAAAATACGAAATAGAGATTCGTGAAGTTCATGCTAAAACGCTACAGTTAGCACTGTTCACTAAAACCATACACGAATACAGTGATAAAGTTGTCTGTTCATTAGCGAGACTGTATTGCTGTGTGTGGGGTGATTTTCGACATTAGCAAATAGCAGTGAGTCAGATATTAACACCATGCTGACTCTGGCGAACCAGACATACCTTTCTATTGAATTCTAGACAATACAAAATGATTCAGGGTAGGCATGAAAAATCCACTGCCTACTGAGTCACCAATTATGATGCTATGAAAAGTTTTGAGGAGGGATATTACTCCTTAGTACTCATGATCCAAATTAATTCAATATACACGTCCAGGGTGCTTTTGATTACAATACTGGCAAATAATTGAACAGAAGTCATGCAAAATAACAAGAAACCATATAAAAATTAATTACATAATGAATCCATGAAAAATCAATGCATCAAAGGCACCAGCCCGGCTACAGCAGAACAAATTTCAACTTACAGCATTCATCTGGGAACCACAGACATAGCAACTCTTGCATTCGTTACACTGCCAGCGTAAGGTTTTCACTTTTGCCGTTATTTCAGGAGACAACTTCAAACACGAGGGATGTCCTGCGAAGATGCATGAAAATTCGAGATCAGAGCTACCCAAGAACAACTGAAATCATTCTATCACTCACCGCTATGGCCACAATCAGCGCACGACAGCAACTCTTCCGGCTTTCCAAATTTGTTGCATTCAGCCGTGCCGCGGCAGTCGCCGCATATGTACATGGGCATCGCAACGGCCTAAGATAATAGAGGTTGGTTAGGGATGAAAACACATGATTAAATGATAACCAATAGTGATCATTCTGGATGGACAACACAAATTATTGATTTAAATCAGGTGTTTTAAATATCAAATCAAATTGGATGCAGAGCTACTTTAAAGCTTCTATTTTCTAATTGGGCTTTGTTTTCATTGACAGCTCTCACAAATCTCTTACTCGATCACATACTCCAAGATTATGTACTCACTGTACAGAGTATATTCTCATTCAAGAAGCTGGTAATTGTAAGTATTAGGCCCACTGGTAATTTCATTCAAACAGCCGAAAATATTTAAATTAATGATGCGATTGGGCTGCCCTTGACTTTGCCCATCCCTGGTGATGATTAATAACAAGTCAAATTACAAATCTATATCCAGTTGTGAGCTCCAAAAATTTAAATTTCAAGTCTAAAACGTAAACTCAGTTAACCTTAAAAACGATAATAACTGTTTGTGTTCCCCATCCAAGAGATAGGCTGTTATTGGTAATCAATCATCCGACACAGATACGAGTGTCAGATTCTAGACTTTCTCAAAATGCTCTCACACCCAACCTGTGCTAATGGTAAATAATACAACAACACGATAATGATGTATGGATGTAGGCATGCTTTCAACAATCAAATTGGATGAGACAGAATCAAAATAACGGTAATCCTGAATCTACAATATCCATCAATGCATGGAAACTGTTATTAACATGCCTCAAAACTGTCGTACAATGCCGGGGGGGAAAACTATTAAATCATCTTGACTAGAGTTACTTGAATGCCAAGTGTAATGCGGATGTCGAAGCAGTACACAGCCACAACATGCAATGAAATTTGCATACAGTGGCCAAGATTAAACTATGACAAGAGTCCAGCTGTCTCTTGTCTTGTCTGCAAGAGTGTCTGTTGCAGATATAGGGTATTTAAAATTTCAGCCAGTGCCACAAATAGTTTCAAGGATGCCCTACCCGTGACTGGTGGTACACTGGGACAAGGCTTGACGTGCCAGCCGGTAGTTTCAGGGAAGAATAACATATGTATTTACCGGAACAATGATAACACAGTTTAATTAGAGTTATTCAGATGCGGGTGGAGTGTTGTTTAAAAGAATTGCCGAGGCTCAATCAATACAGTCACAAATGCAGATAACTGGTATGTTATGGTTGTTATGCTTTTTGAATGACGGATCAGATGTAAAAATTTGGATGTGTCCAATCATTTGTTACCGGTAAGCAATAATGTGATAATAAAAAGATGTCTGTCCCCAGTGAACTACTTATCAAGTAAATACTAACTTACGCTACTTCCAACAAGTATACTACAGTGCCAATTTCGCCAATAGATAAGGTCCACTTAGTAGCCTACTTTCCTCAGTAACAGTGGTTTTAGCATCCCGCCGATTACAGCGTAGCAAAGAATGTTGATTGTACAAAACATTACCACCAATTTTGACACATGCATGGGCAAGTTCAAAACCAGTGGCAGGTCAGATTCGACACGCAGGATAAACATTGCCGACCGCGGCCCTACAGCATTGTAACATTGTTTTGACGAATTGGCATAATACATAAATATAGTATCATAATTCAAGTTACAACAAACAATGTATTCATAATTCATATTGCCAAATAATTCAACTCGAAGCTTTTCGACCGACTCTCATCAGGAGCGAACGTACCGATGAGAGTCAGTCGAAGACCTCAAGTCGAAAATTTTGGCAGCATGAAAATATTGTTTGTTGCGATATATTCAAGTTTTGTATGGTGTGGTTTAAGCATGAATATTTTCTTGTTCGTCACATAAATATTGAAATGGGTGGAGAAAATTTTCTCAGTGCCAGAAAAATGATGTGGCTCGCGTACCCCCAAAAATTACCTCGCGTTTCCTGGTTTGAGAACCCCTGTGCCCAATAATCAATCGGCCTAATCACATCATCGGAGTAAAAGCATTCACCTTGGCTACATCCGAATCTTTGGGGCCCTCTGTGACATCGTTATAATCCTTTTTTGCGGCAACTTTTATGATATGACCGTCTTTCAACAATCGATTTCTGGCAACTCCCAATTTGACAGCTCCCCTTAAATGGCGCAAGAATTCGCTTGCGGGCATGCCCTGCAAAATAAGTTTAGACGAATTGGTTCCTGAATTAATATTTCCAAGCAAAAATTTGGGCTCAGCTGCACACGAAGGCTATCCCACCTGAATATAGTAGAAAGATGTGATGTGCTTTTCCACATCTTTGAGAGTGCACCCATCAGGTTGCTTCATGGCAGTGATAGCATGTGACAAGACCTTCACATAGTCAGAGTTCTAAATAAAATCATGAAGTATTTCATGGATTTGCAATCATAAGTCACATGTGAAATCACAAACTTTTATCATCTTGTGCCTTTGCAGAGGATCTTTTGGAATGAGTGTGATTTCCGGAGGAGGAGATGTTGGAACAAGAGGAGATGACGTGGATTTGGGTGCTTTGTTTGAGGCAGCAGTAGGCGTGCGCCCAACCGTTTTCGGAGTCATAGTTTCAGGGTCTCGGAAAGACCATTCTCCGCCACTCATGAGCTTCAATACTTGACCCCTGGCCACCATTTCCTCAATAACTGCAGTAAAATCATCTTCCGAAAGCTTTGAATGCACTTTGCCGACAATGTTGATAATTCTTTTCAAGTTGGGACGTTGTTTCTGGCCTTTGATCTGTAAGTAATCAGTCGAGATGATGAAAAGTACACTAGTTAACTAAAGCTTATCTAGATATCAATTCCACAGGGTTGGAATGACTTGAGTCACGATTTTTTGAATACTTGACTTAACTAGAGTCATTTTTTCAAATGCATAAAATGACTCGACTCTAGGCAATTTGTGTATTGACTTGACTTGTACTCGAGTCATTGTGAAGGACTCAAACCTGATCATATGACTCAAGACTAGGACGGCCAAGACAGACATTTCATTGTAACTTCAAAGAATAGTAAAGTCACCACGTTACTGGTATTTCGTCTGTCAGTCCTGATACCAGGAAAACAGGACCACAAACTGTTGGGACTGAGGAAAATTATATAATATATTATATTATGAATGCGAGCCCTTCTATATCACTCAAGCAGAGTTGAAAAAAGTGGGTTGAATCAGATTGAACTCAAAACTGATCAGTGAACACAATGACTTGGACTCGGACTCGAGTCACAGCACTATGACTTGGACTTGACTCGGTGCGAATTGAACATGACTTGACTTGACTAGAGTCAGAACTATAAAAGTGAGATTGATTTGTGACTCGAAACTTTGCAACTTGGTTCGACCCTGCAAATCCGACTAGTAATGGAACAGCTTTTCGTAATGTAAGTTGATGACAAGATGGCATGTTTTTTGGCCTTTTGAAGCCATTTTTCTATGATTGCTATAAAATTCTAACAGTCTTGCAGTAATATCGAATGTGTGCTAAAAGTCAACACAAAGAACGAGACCTCGTTCAGAGGCACATTTTGAAATAGTATTTTCAATTCAATTCAAAAATAACCATGATGAAGAAATGTTATGGGTTACTGGAGGTGTGGAGCATTCTGGAGTAAAACAGAAAATACTGCATCGTGTTTGATCTCACACATATGGAACAGAATGGCATCATTTACAACAAAGCTGCATGAAAAATAGAGTGAGCTGGTGCTTCAAATGCCATAATATGATCATGTTACTGGCTTCATAAATCAGATAACTTCACTAGCCAATTCTATGGTGTGTCGCCACATTTCTGACATTCACCACCTTGAATTTTCATATCACGCTTGCAAGGATTTCATCATGGCATAGGTTGAATTGTTCAACATTCATGGATGTGCATGACTGAAGAGTTACACCTAGAACTTGGACAACACAACTTGAAACCCTGAGACAAATCAGGTACGTGCAACAATTTAAGAAACCAAGGGAAGCACTATTACTAACCCGATTTATAGCCATCAAGACGTCATCCTTGATTGGGCCCATATCATCGACACTGATTTTTTGAGCTCCAGTTGGGGTGCTGCAAGTACTCCCTTTTTGTGATGTTTGCTTCACCATGTTGGTAGTGAATGCAAAGTGCAACGTAATCGCTCCAATTATACACAATTAAGTTACATCTTCCAGGCAGAAGCCCATAACATTCATTGTAGAATTGTTATACAATAGCTAATTGATTTCTTTTATCAAAAAGTCACAACGGTGATAATGCTGTAGAAATAAAGCACAACATATTAGCAGTTATGAGCACAATGTTACCCTTCTCAAATGTATATTATTAGTATGGATGTTACATTTGGATAAATAAACTTCTGGCGCTGACATAGTGTTAACTGTCGAATATATTGATAAACCAATATAGACAAGAGAGAGAGATCAATGCAGAGAAGACAGACAATTTAATCAATATTGATCAACTCATATATATTTCTAATTGTACACAAATCCTTGAGACCGCACGTCCATGTCAACATATCCCTAAGAGTGATGCGTCAAATCATTGGAGGCGCATGTGAATATAACAGATGCAATACTGAGTTAATTGCAGCACAGAGAGAAATTGTATCATGCTAATTCTTTGCCATCGATCATGCATCGTTCACAGCCATTGTCTCACTTTTTTGTTGGTGTTTACATGCCCCTCAAATCAAGCCAAATCTTGGCGTGTATACTTTGAGCATGTGAGTTCACGGGGGCAACATTGTGGCATAGCATGGTATGTTATGAAACGAAATTTCAATGATTGTGTGATACGCACGCCCATTCGGCTGACAATGGTCTTCAACTCTTCGTATATACGCAAATCTTCCTTCAATACCATACAATACAATTTCCCGGGCCCACATACATCAAGTTCATACACCTCATTGAAAAGCAAATTTGCAGGGCCAAAATGACTACTACAATATCAGACTATGCTCATACCATTACGTATGCAGTTAGATCTGACTTGGCTTGGCTTCTGCAAGTTGTCACTCGGACACAAACACAAGATTACATACCGGTAATACAAGATTACATACTAAGCAGGAAAATACCCATCAGGCTTGTTGCAATCAATCAGATCAAGCTCGCTGTCATTCATGCTTACAACCTCAAGAATCTCACTTATGACTATCACTTGTCGGGTAAATCGAATTAAGTTTAGGCCTACCATACACTTTACTGCTGTGTTCATTTGTTGTTGTGCAATTATATTGTAAACATGTTCGCCAGGCTATGTAACTTCTCCTTTTGATAGCACTAGCCTTGTTTGTCTTGATGCATTCACGCAATTCCAAGTTGATGTTGGATTTGCATCTACTGATGCTTTATCTTATGCAATAAGATTACTACATCCCCCTAGGTATTACTATACGAGCCTTGATACGACTACTTTGATATTTTTGAGCTATATAACACTATGTTTATTTTTTTATTTTTTTTTATTAAATTACTTCAAATCGTCGCTGCTCACCTGATATATCAGGCAAAACGTACCGAGATTCCAGTAGTGACAAGTAGTACGGTATTTGTGTAACATGAACATGACAACATTTATATATATAAATAAAATGAAGTCACTTCAAACTTAATTTCATTTTCCTAAGTCTAAAACAGTCTCGAAATACTTTAAAACTATAGCTCCAGCGCTCCAGCTTGCATCATTGGAAAATCATCTACATACCTTTGTATGAAAGCCACTTCTACATTATTCGAGTATTCTGAGTCTGGGTTGTAAATCGCTAATTGACGACCGTTAACCAATGGATAGTATCTGCCGACTGCTGGTAGCTTAGATATACATGATATTATATATACCTTACTGTACCGCATTCTAAATCTCTCTCGCTATCAATATACCAGCTTCTATACACCTACTCTGGAACCGGAATTAATAGTTAACTAACCTGATGTTAAAGCAACATCTAATTTGTAAATCGGCAAACACAAAAGCAATGGGGAATCAACCCTATTCCGTATATGAACTTCAAAACTTACACCATCATGATACAATAAAGCAGCCGATGCATGGAATCGGAATGAATATGGAAAAAATTGAGAAGCAGATAACATCATGTCACGTGACCAAGAGTTTACGTCATTGTTGGGAATCCTTTCTTTGGATATACGATAGTTTCATTCTTTCAACATTGATGCACAATATCACGATATCTACTGGTAAAATTGACCATTTAGTTAATAAGAAGCTAATGCTGATCCGATTCTATTTTCAAGGTAATCATCATTACGCGTTAATGACAACTTAAATATAAACGGAAATTTTCTCTTTCGAAGTCTACGCTGCCCAACCGTAAACATGCATCACGTGACCATATGAAAGCGGTGTGATGGTTTAGGCCAGGGATGCCAAATTCGATTTGAATCGCGAGCTGAAGTCAAACCTTCTGGTCGCTTGCAGGCAGTACCAGTCAACTAAGGCCTACACCCTACTTCCAAGCCCATATAACTTTCTTTTTTAGTGGAATGATTCATTATCAAGCCAATAGTATGCATAATATCAGATAGCTGGTGCTCAGTTCAGTTTAATCATTTCAAAACACCACAAGACTGCGATACAATGAATAGATAGGAAGGTGTCGAAACGACTTGGATTAGTCTTTGAGATCAGACACCAAACTGGGCCCAGGCGATATAAAAAGGAGGCATGCACCGCACACTGAATGAAAAGTCAAAGTTATAAGGACAAGCAACAAAATGAGGTGGCATAGGACGGGGTAGACGAGGTCGATATGTCAGGTCGTGGTCCGGTAAAGGTAAAGTAGAGTGCTGACTAGTATTCCTTTAGTAGAAATTGCTTGTATTTCGACTTGAATGTGGACAATGGACATGCTTATTGCTCAATGGGCAATTGGACATGCTCCACGACTAGCGGATAGCCGGCGATAGCAGTGCTGATCGTAGGCCTAGTAGCTCATCTATCACTGCATTACCAAAAATCGAATTGGGAAGTATACCATGATTGGCGGATTGACAACAGCTGCAACTCACTAAAACAGTCGCTCTAACCGTCGTGTCACGATCATATAATAAGTTGTGGTGTTTCATCTATGCTCCTTTTGTTTTAGAGTTGATGCGACTGACCCTGTTAATGTATTGTGGGTAATACAAGAGATTTAATGGCAAATGCGGACTCTTCGGATTTGGTCAATCTGTAGATTACTACTGATTGATGTGAAACATGTGACAGGACGGTGGTCTTATCAGGAATGGATAATGACGGCTGCGAATTTCTTGTCACTTCGTAAATAAATAGGCTAAAGTCGGCCTAGGCTGCTGCGACCTAAAAGTAATATTTGTTAAAATCGTCATTAAACGAAAGCTACTGTCGCACTAATTCTGAATAATATTTAAATTATAACCTGGTTTTTCCACAATCCTAAAGGTCGGGAATTGGCATTGTTCCAAACAGTTGCCCGACATATGAGAATGCGACATTTTAGCATGCGTGTTGTTTCATAACCCCAAAAGTACCATAACCCAGTGATTCTCACTTCTCGACCTTTTAGAGCTCGCGGACCGGTAAAACTTCAAACCAAATGTCGTGGACCGGTGACCGGTGTGAACCTTCAAAAATCAAAATTAACCACCCTAAATTCAATTACGCAATAAGCAACGTCTTTGAATGAAATGCTGGATAAATGATATAAAAAGAAAGTGCTGAATTCATATGTGTAGAGCATTAACGTTTGATGGTGTAGGATAACTTATATATTACTCGAAGATTGCGTTGAAATGTTTTAGACAACATTTAGTTGTCGTAAAAGTGTAAAACACGACTCAACTGCATGCAGATTGCAGATACTAGTCCATCACCGGACCACGACTGACATATCGATCTCGCCTTCCATAACATGCCATCCCATCCCATTTCTTGTTGCTTGCTTTTTTCTATACTATATTCTTTACTTTTCATTCGCCTATAGGCCAAGCTGGGTGTCTGATTCCACGGACTACTCCAGGTAGCTTCGACACCTTCCTATCCTTTCATTGTGTCGCATTTTGTGGTGTATTGACCTGATAAAAATTGCTTATAAAACCAATGATGATATGGCAGATCCACAGCGTTTGGCAATTCAATGTTCCCTCTAATTTTAGATGAGTCTGCGCACACTCACCAACTCACTGCGCAGACCCTTGGAAAACAGTGCGTAACGACTAAAAAAAAAGGTCATCACCTCGGATTTTTTGTGCGCAACTTAGATTTTCTGTGCGCAGCGACCATGAAAGCACTGCGCATTTGCGCACGTGCGCAGCTTAGAGGGAACAGTGTTTGGCATGTAGATTCAAGGCATGTGATTCGGGCATTTGTTGCACGCATATGTTCTACAGCGTTAAGCATCTGCTACGAAGCTTTCACACAAGCGAAAGGCTATTTGAGCAAATTTACGCATGTTGATTGATGGTGCTAGTTAAGTTAAGGGCATAGCGAAAGCTGATTCAACGACGACATCGAAAGCGTAAATGAAATGAAATCCAAGGAATATGAGCACTAGGGCTCTTCAAAAATGACTTTTTTTTTCTCAAATCGTACTGGCTACTTGATAAAATTGTTAGGTTACCTAATTTAAGCCTACACACAAAATTTGGTTCAATTCCAGCCAGTAACCGCTTTGCTACTGAAGAAGAAAGTTTCTATTTATTACATAAAAATAAATAATAAAAAATTTGAAAATTTTCTGTTCACCCCATGAAAGTGTTAAGCTGTCTATAGAAACGATCCTCACCAAATTTGGTTCAATTCCAACCAGTGGAAGCGGAGTTATTGCCGTCGAAAAATTTTGATTTGAATAATTTACGGTGACCGATTCTTTGTTTATTTATTTTAGTTGTGCTCACCGTAAATACTATTTTATTCAAATCAAAATTTTTCGACGGCAAGTAGCCAGTACGATTTGAGAAAAAAAAAGTCATTTTTGAAGAGCCCTAATGAGCACAGCGATGACGTGGCTATTAGTGGATGAGAGGGTCAGGATGCTTTGCTAAGTCGAATATTTATTGACTGAAAAATAGGTCCGAAAATTTGTCACCGCGAGTACAAGTCATTCCAAATTTCTCATATATCGTCAAGTCATTAAAACGCGTGACTCGGATCGTCAAGTCAAGCGAAGTTTTTACTCGAGTCATACCAACAGGGATTGGTTGGTACTGAAATTTTCGTATCGTTGCATCTACATCAGGGCTGTCGATCAGACTGCCCTCGGAACGCATCGGCATCCGGCCCGTCCGCGGCTGCAACAACAATGGGTGCGGGTTCGAGCCCAACCGAGGTCGACATCAGAATTCTGATACCTAAGTGTTGGAGGTTGACCTAGGCTCCTCCTCGCCACCCAGGGCCGTAACAGCACTTCGTCAGCCCCCCCAAATAAAACTTTGGTCTTGCCCCCCCCATTGGGTTATAGACCGAACTTATGGGGGGCTTCGCCCCCCAGACCCTCCTTCAGCGATACACTTTTACCGCTATTCATCTTATTAATTGGTACTTTGTTTAGTGAATCAGCTTCTGTCGTCTAAGCGCGCGTAGCGCGGGAAATTTCTGGAAGTCATGATTTCATCGGTCAGTATGATCGGGAATTGCATATATTGTTATCAATTTTTATCTTCTCTCTGCTCACGTAATCAGATTTGCCGGTAGAGCTGAGTGAGGTGTGTTTGAAAAGGTAGGACCACTCAATAATAATTAAACATCTTCGGGGGTATACCCGTTGGCAGGAACGAAACAGCACCTCGTCAGGCCCCAAAAAACGGAGGTCTTGGTTGGGCTCCCTTAGGGTGATAAAACGACACCCCCCCCCATCCCGTTGTTCGCGTTTGTCACGAAATTATCCGTACCGTATTGTGAGCCAGCGCGAGGCGCGAAAATTTTCGATGATTTATGATAAAATCGGTCAATCAGATCGGCGATTACATATATATTATGCTATCAATTTATTGTCCTCACTACTCACGTAATTAGATTTACCGGTGGAGCTGAGTGAAGTGTCTTGAAAACGGGAGGGCCCGTAAATAATGATTAAACATCTTCGGGCGGGCGGACCCGTTGATATGACTTCGTTACATAATGTTATTTCGTGACTTCCAGTCTGCTATATCAAAAAATATAGAACCGCCCAAACGTAGGCTTCTAAACTAAGAGACGCACACGATTTCAAATTGGTATTTCTTCACTGGCATAAAATTTTTCCCAGCGGGATGGTGTTTGTCTTGTGAGGTTCAGATTGCAAAGACAGGAACATTCGGCGCCAGTCATTTAGGAGCCTATGGACATTTAAACCTATATGTATTTTGTGTATATAACGAAGTCTTCGGTCTGCATAAGGGCATAGACCTTTTCGGCCAAGCTTTTCTCGCTGCCGATCGTTCTGGCACACTTCTTGGAGTCTCATGCTATATGGCCTAAAACTTGATTGTATGTCATGGTGGGTGGTGGCGTGGTAATGGCCCAATACCCAATAATATAGATAAAAGGCTACTTGAATTCGCGCGCAGCGGGAAAAAATTCTGAAGTAATTGCATAAATTTTCAAAAAATACTCTATGATTTATGCTAATTCACGAAATAATGTTGTGCCCCCTTCGAGCTCGCCCCCCCCCCAATTCGGGGGTTTGGGGTGCGGCAGTTACGGTGCTGTCGCCACCTCATTCGCGTAAGCGTTGTCTTACAAAAAGCCGTGCCATAAGTCGGCAATTACGGAAAATAAGGAACAATATCGGCGTTGTGTAAATGACCATAGTAGTCGACAAACACACCATACCACAAAATAATAATAGTAAACGCCAAGCCAGCAGTGCGAAAAGAAACGAGCCATATTTGTGAATTCACGGAACCACCGTACCGTGTTGGGCCGGATTTTCGGTAGGACTTTTTCGTTTTTGGCCGGATCAGTACTTTTTCCTGATACGGCCGGAGCCAGAGGGAATTTGCAAACCGGATCGAAGCCGGACCAGAGAATTTGTCGATCCACTCCGCACTATTCCACCGATGTAAAGGCCTACAGCTGCTGACTCAAATCGTTCCGACCATTGGAGAACCCGAATAGTGATTTCATAATAATGAACTAAATTATAACTTACGTGTCTACCGTTAAATCTTTTGTCTTTCTTTCATGCAATGATATGCGTTCAAATGTGTTCAAATGTTCAACGTCGCATCACGACTAAAACGAAGAGGTCACATAAAAATATGTCAACTTTTGTCGTCGTTGAATTTATTTGTTTTAGCGGTTCTTATTGTATTCAATCCTGCAGCCATTCTACCAATTTGACCCATTCCATAATTTGATAATAAAGGCGTTATTATACCCCGTGATTATAAGGTATAGGCCTACTGTAGCTGCAGTGCTTTTCAACCTGTGGGATGATACGCACTTGTGCGAATGAAACAATTGCAGTGCAGATGACAGACGCATAGTGCGGATGAAAATTGTGGATATTTTAATACTTTTTCTGACGTGGTATAATTCCAATAAACTTACTGGGAGATTTAAGTACAGTGGCTCTCTAATTTTGTCATCGCGACGCATTTGAATCAACCTGTTTGACTTATGACACGCACCACTGTAATCGAAGCTTTTATAATAGCTTTGTCTCGCACCAGCCGTAGTGAATTAATATTTGCGTACTATTATTATCAAAGCAATCAAAATATAGTATGGTTTGAAAGCTGGTCTAGTGGTAGACAATAGACGTACAATGAATGAGCAGTGAGCACGTTTGAGCCAACGACACGCGGAGGACATGACCTAAAATTGACTTTCTGTTTTCATTCTTTCAACTATCATCCCGATGTAATTAAGGCTGGGGTTACCACAAGGTTTGCGATTGGTATAATTTTGACTCACGACGCACCAGACCGATCTTCCAATATCAAAAAATTTCTTCGTGCTTCGCGTGATTTCCATCGCATTGTTTGTGAATGGCCGAGGATTTTGTGTTGGGTACTAGCCAATGAGCGAGACACGTAGAAAAGTCGTTATACTATACATGGCTTGATCGTGAAAATGTGCCGACCTCTGTTCAACACGAATTAGTTTGGATTCATGATGAGATTTGTCGGACATTAGTTCCATGGAGAACACGGCTGGGGTGCTTTATTGTAGAGGTGTACATCTGTACAACGAGCTGGTGCGGGACTATATATGAGACACGTATTTCGCGGTCAACCCCTTCTGCGCTAGGACGTATGAAAATATTGGGTATTTGCCTAATTTCGAAAGTAGTTGAATATTCACTACATATACTGATGATTTATTGTTTCAAATTAGTAAGTTTACCTCTACCGATGTTTGCCCATTTTAATCCGCAACTTCGGGTTTTAAGACTGGATTTTGCCTTTTTTATGCAGTCGCGAATTTGCTGACTTTATAATATTAATAATATATAATCAGTTTTTTTGTAAATAGGTTGTGAGTCAGTATATATCTGGCGAAAGTGGGTAACGGTTTCCACTTTTCGGCGTTTTACAGTTAGCCTACCCCTCATAGACAATAAGCGCAGTGGTTCTCAAAGTTTGCGACACACCCTCACTTGATGATAGGGAACAATTTCACGCCCCCCCCCCCTTATCGTCATATCAAAAAATATTCAAAAGAGAAACCAAAATTTTTACAATCCCAACGCATTGTTTGGTTCCATCGTAGATATTATGTAGGGTTACCATAGGCCTACGTCCAAGGCCGTAACTGCCACACCCGAACCCCCCCCCCCAATTACGGGAGGGTGCCGAGCTCGAACGGAGCCCAAAATTATTTCGCGAATTAGCATAAATTATAGAGTATTTTTTGAAAATTTATGCATCTTTTTCAAAACGCACGATTTCAAGTCGCCAAATATCTTGATTATTGGGTGCTCTTCCCCAAAGAATTAATACGCAAGCTTTATAGAAATGGGCGTCGTTACCGAAAACGTCGTTATATATACAAAATACATATAGGTTTAATCGTCCACAGGCGCCTAAATGACTTTTGCGCCGAATGTCCCTGTCTTAGCAATCTGAAACCTCACAAGACAATATACCGTCCCGCAGGGAAAAATTATATGGCAGTGAAGAAATACCAATTGGAAATCGTGCGATCTTTTACTTTAGTACGTTTGGGCGATTTTATATTTTTTGATATAGCAGACGAGAGGTCACGAAATAACATTATGCAACGAAATCATACCAACGGGTAGGCCTACGCCCGCCCGAAGATGATAAATTATTATATACGGGCTCTACAGTTTCAAAAGCATCTCACTCAGCTCTATCGGTAAATTTGATTACGTGAGCAGAGAGGACAAGAAATTGATAACAATATATATGCATTTCCCGGTCTTATTGACCGATTTTATCATGATCGAATTATCGAAAATGCTCGCGCTTCGCGCTTGCTCACTAAACAGTACAGCTATAATTTCGTGGCAAAAGCGAACAACGTGATGGGGGGGGGGGTCAGTTTATCACCCTATGGGAGCCCAAGACTCAAGTTAGTTTTGGGGGGCATGACGAAGTGCTGCTTCGTTCCTGTCAACGGGTATACACCCGAAGATGTTCAATTTGAGTGGTCCTATCAATTCAAACACACCTCACTCAGCTCTATCGGTAAATTAGATTACGTGAGCAGAGAGAGAATGAAAATTGATAGCAATATATATGCAATTCCCGATAATATTGACCGATTCATCAGTCATGATTATGTAAATATCTCGCGCTTCACGCATTTGGGCGAGAAAAGCTGACTCACTAAACGGACAGCGGACACCCAATGAATATGATAATTTGCGGTAAAGAGCACATAGCGTGAGAGGGGTAAGGGGGCGTAGCCCCCCCAGAAGTCCGGTTTATCACCATGGGCCCAAGAACAACGGTATTTTTTTGGGGGGCGGGGGGGCTGATAAAGTGCTGTTACGGTCAACCAACCACGAGGTCGGAAAAAATTACCATTTTTCAGGATTTCCGGTATTGGAAGTCTGAAAATTTTGAAAAAGTGTCCTCTTTTCAGATTTCCAAAATATGGTAACCCTATATTATGGCGGTTGACATACTTCTAGAACATGTAATTCAGACTTTACACAGAGAAAAAAAATTATGAGCTGGACGTAATAAACACGGAGCGCCAAAAAATTTCCAGTTCAATATTTTGTCAAACATAATCTTGTGTCATGGTAGTACCATAGCGTCCTATATGGTGTCGACACAAGCAAATCTCACGCCTCAGTGAAATTGTATCACGTCACAATTTCCATTTGGCTACAGGCAATTTGACGGTCATTTTTGACCGGCTTGCCGAGCATTAAATTTTGGAAAACGGGTATCAATCGAAAGCTGACTCTCCACTGATTACGAAAATATAAATTTAATTCCGCTCATGGCCCTGGAACTCCCACAATCAGCCTCGAATTTTTCATTGTTATGGAGATTGGCACTGGGACGCAACAATGCTGTCTGGCGAAACGAGAGAGTAGCTCAGGACGTAATAATGCTGTCTGGCGAAACGAGAGAGTAGCTCAAGAGAAAAAGAGCCAGACACCATTCTTGCGTCTCAATGCTAATCTTCATAACAATGAAAAATTCGAGGCTGATTGTGGGAGTTCCAGGGACACGAGCGGAATAAAATTTATATTTTCGTAATCAGTGCAGAGTCAGCTTTCGATTGATACCCGTTTTACCCAATTTAATGCTCGTCAAGCCGGTCAAAAATGACCGTCAAATTGCCTGTAGCCAAATGGAAATTGTAACGTGATACAATTTCACTGAGGCGTGAGATTTGCTTGTGTCGACACCATATAGTACACTATGGTAGTACGTAGCACATACATATTTTAGCGATTTTGTTGCCTAATTCCCCACTTGATCTTTGCTCAAACGTATTTGACGATGGTAATCAAATACCAACAGGGAAATGCATTCACCATGCAGTTACACTTCATTCAGGGACATCTTTGGTTCGGTATCAGTCAAAATCTAGCATCGGTGTATGGATGATACGACACAATCATGACCACCCACTGCACAGTATTCGGTATTAGATAGGAATGATCGATAAGACCGTGAAGGTTGTCTAGTCTGATCACACCAGCATCAAACAGGTACACTTGACTCTGAACAGTCTGGCTGTAAAAAATGTTTAGTTAAAAAAGGAAAATATCAAGATTTCGTACAAACTGACGAAACGATCATGATGCCAATTAAGATGTAGAAGGATGCAAGGATAACAATCTACAGCGTCGCTTGTTAGAAATTGCTATGAAGGAAGTATCGAATGCGTCCGTAGGACTTCATGTCAAATTTGCTGGTCCACCGACAGCCGGATGATAGAATATTATCCGGTCTACCAAGCTCCGGAATCCGGATAAATCGATGCAGCCGCAGACCGACCATAAAGACCCGATTTCTCTGGCGAGAAACGAGCGGCAGTATGGACGGAATGACCAGAGAGCTTGAATCAGGGCTGAAAGCTGAAAGCTGGACATCTTGATGTATTCATAGTGTTACGAGCCATTGCTGTTCGCATCTACGGTAAATCTTCTGTGAATGCGAGTTATGTCTTTTCTTGATGCATAGCAGGCTATTGGTACCGATGTACTTTTGCAATGACGGCTGGTGATTTTAACTAATGAATTGGACAGTCGCCACTCTAACGGTACCTAATTTCAGTAATTTGATATTCACCGCACCATATTAGTCAACCTAACAGTTTGATGTCATCACTATGAATGATTTTTATCTCTGTAAAACTTATGCTTAACACATCACGTTATATTACCTCATTACCGCATTATTACTAGAACAGCACAGACAACCTTAAGACTGTCGCCATAAAAAAAACCTATACGTTGCATGAGTATTCTGCAAAATCGTTCCTTATTGCATGCTCCACAGTCCACACCAATCACCATTATAAGAAGAGTTAACTAGAAAAATTGATGTTATCGCGAACCAGCAATTATGAGATCATATAGGTTTTTTGTGTAACTGGTATATTGAAATGCATATGTCATGGTTGCCATTTCACCCCTACTGACTTCCGGTCAGCATCCCTAACTCTAGGTTTACAGTTGCTGAAACGTCGCTATGAATCGCGTTGTGGAAATTTATGTCTTACATATCCTGTGCGATAGTTGAACAAGCACCACTGAGGAGTAGATGAACTATTGTAATGTAATACTATACTACCACATGGTATGGTATGTCAAGTATCGTTCATGGGGTGCTGTGTCATATCTATACTGACTGTGATATTTGTGCATCATCTGATGAGGTATTGATATTGTCTATCACCCTGCTAGTGTGCTGGTATACCTTATAGCAACTGTCCCCTTTGATGACTTCCATGTGTGGCTAGTGATTTCTTGTATTGCAATCATGGAGGGGAAGAGGAGATTGAATTATGATATAGATCATAACAGCTTCAGCTTTGCTTATAACATGTATAAATATGTTGAAATAGTCAGCATTTTTGCAATTGTCCTGTAGTACACGAACTGACGATTTCATATCCCTTCACTGCAGCCATGTTGATCGTTATTTTCATTATTCTCTCTTCATTGTTTCTCGTATTTTACATGGGAACAGAATTAACTTGATTGGTTGATTCTCACTTACAAATCAATTCACTATTCACATAACGTATTGATACCATACCAAGGTTTGATTAAATTTTGTCATCGTTTGGTCGATTGCCAAGAGCGCTCCACAAAGTTGACGTCTTGAACACTGATGTAACAATTGTAAAATCAGTGCATACCTAGTCTGTTCGCTATCATTCTAATGCATTCAAGGCCAGCCGCTACATTCTTGAATGGGTTTTAATGGCCTTGTACAAGCCTGCAAACATTTTGCTCGATGTTGGTTGATTAATGTGGAGATTTCAAACTTTAAAAACTGAGTTTTTTAGCAGTTTGAGTGATTAGGACGTTTTTGCATATGTGTATGCTTTTTAGGCTATCAAGAAATATTTCCAAATTTAGAAACTGCGTTTTACATAGTTACCTGTGGAATCTATGGTTATTTGTGACTGCTGGTGTGTTTGTAGTGACTATCTGGCATCACAGACGATCATCACCTAAAATTTTAGTTTACTGGCAACTTCTCCATTCATTATTTACAATCGCATACAGCCCTTCAGTAGTCGAATGAAGAGCTTTTATGGAATGTTTGTTATGTGTAAACGAAGCCTAATAACCTTGTTAAATTTATGTCTCATCTATATACTTGAATGCATATCTTCTACATGCCTGTATGGCGATATAGCGGGTCTATAGAGTTCTGTTCTATTGTACAATTTTGGTTCACTAGACTGTGAAGGGCGCCACGGTGCCACTAAGCTACTAACCAAGTACTTTCTATCTTGTTGTGGTAAGGATGCTCAATTGTGTGCTACTTTTGGCTTGGCCATGAATTATTTTCAATTTTTCATCAAAGTTATCAGAGATTAGGTTTAATATTTTCAGCAATGCAATGAAATGTTACCCAGATGGGAATCGGCCCAAAAATGTTACTTCAAATTTTCTGTCAAATGAATATATTTTTATAAGCCTATAACTTTTTTCAAACTAATCAGACATTAAATCAACGAAAAGGTTAACTAACCAACGACGTTTATTAAGAGTCAGTTCAAATGCAAACGCCTCTACAAGGATGATGAAATTTTAGACGCTTAACCAGCAAGAAGCTATACAGTAATTGCATGAGCGTTTCACTGATTGTGTCAGTCCTAGAGTTTGTACATAATTGTGACTCGACATGATGTTTCAAATTATATAAAATAAATAGGCCACACACCAGTACAGTGTTATTGTGTTTAATCATCAACAAAACAACGTTTATATTTGGGGGAGTGTTTGGTACCTGGTTCAATGCCCAGGGGGGCACTTTGTGAAAAGAGTGTTTCGAACTCAATGTTATGACCTCAATCAGACCTTCGTATTAGATTATTAGAATTTTCGATCTTCTTTACAGTTATCGTCTCAATTTAGTCTAATAATCGAAGGCGAACTGCCACCACTACATGATATTCAAGAGCTCTGGCTCCATTGAGTTGCTCAATCATGGAGCAGACAACTTTTTGGGTCACAGCCACTTCTAATGGATCTCTGCTGTCCAATAGTTTGGATGAGGGCCAAACGAAAACAGAGGAGCTGGCCTCCGTCTTCAACCAGCCGACCGTCATGAATTTTGCGACAATATTTGCTGGCGCCTCTGCGTCCATCGCTAACACAGGATCCAGCATAGTGAGTTTTTATTATATTTATTGAAGCTCCATCAAGTACTTGTGTGTAATGATGCGTTTTTGGATTCCGAGAGGCAGCTCGTGCACTTGTTTCTTGCTATGGTAGTAAGTAATTAACCCCGAGTTTAAATTACACTGAGTTTGTGGGGTTATTCGTAAATTTCCAGGCACGCATGTACCATTTCCGCTCTTGTCTTGTAGGCCTGTAGAATTGTACTGACTATTTAGCGGTAATTTGCTTATTTAACAACCTTTGAATAGTATATTCATATTGAAATGAACCCGAATATTTTCGGCTGACACTCGTCAGGGGTAATCGTCAGCAACTGGTAGTTAATTGGAAAGAACATTGTAGCCTATATCAACAATCGTATCGCCGGAAATATTCAGGTTCATTTCAATATGAATACCTACAATTCAATTGTATATTGAAGTTCTGTACCTCCAAGAAGCCCTTAACAACCTTTGTACTCAAATTTCTGGATTTCATTTCTGCATTAATAAATGAAGATTCATTAGATAAAATATTCTTGGAAATTGTGTGACTAGACATGAACTTTTCCAAATACATGATGTTTTGGATCTGGTAATTGTAATCCATATAAAGTTTAATGTGAAGTTTATTAAGCCCAGCATATTATGCTCAACTATTACCAGAGACGTCACAAGATTCTTAATGTAGGACTAATGCTTTTGAGAGTCATCCATTTTTTTGCTTACTTGACAAATGATATTTGTATTTCATGACGTCTTAAAAGAAATCAAGTTTATAGGGTATGCAACTCATCTGATTATATCTTTGAATAATGAGTTCAGTTGAAAAACATGTGTAGATCCAGGGTGAAATGGTTTTCAATGTAGAACAGTAAGTGATTACTCTTGTGATATTGCTGAGTTTGTAGAGTCAATTGTTTAATTAATTCCGATTTAGTACACTATGGAGAAGCCTGAAGCCATCCTATTCCAGATCTTACACTGTGCACTGGCATAGCAACTGAAATTCAGTCTACATAAATGCCCTGCTGCCATATTTTATGTTGGAGTGTTACTTGCAGTGTTTGCACTCCAGCATAATGATCATTGGGGAGTTTCCTGTTGCAACAATGAGGTTGTATCTTTGATAACTAGCAGCCTATTTTATGTTCTCACAAATGCAGGCTAATTTGAAAGAAAGCTGGCCCTAGGTACCATAGGTTCTCCTTATCAATGTCGACGTTGTTCATGTATTATGTATGTTGTATGAATGTATCAGCCATCGAATTACAGATTTGTTAGCAAGGCTGCATTTTCTTAAAAAAAAGTATTATTATAAAATCTTGTCTAGTCAGTAGGCCTATGCATTTTCATTCACACTTTCATTCACATTATGATAACAACATTGCTCGATAAGTCTATCTGGTGAGATACACATAGATGTCAATAAAATCTAATATCCTAAACCTTTGTATATCTTTATCATAGCATAAATTGATAAAAGAAATAATGATGACATGCCCTGCCTGGTTTTGAAAATATAATTTATGCCATGTAAAGTGAAATCATCTGCAAATTTCATTTTAGGCAATACATGTAAGTTGTAATGTGCTAACTATGATAACCATGCAATAACCAACTACTATTTTGTAGAAGCGTTATCATAGCAGCAATATTGTAAACATACCACGGGTGCACTTAGGCTATGTAAGCCTTGTGTCCAGATGTGATGTTATCGAAGGCCGATTGGGTGGCTGTTCCTCTCCTGAATTTGTGGTGCAGAACCATTGCATTGACCTCGTACAGGAAGACTCAGACTGGCTATTGCCTTTATTGTAGAAAACAAATTCGCCCTTCCGCTGCATGTCCCTTTAGTGCTAGGTGTCGAGTGACTTGCTGCTATCAAATTTCAGGCCTAGGATATTAACAGGACCATGACACTGTTAACCCTGTTTGTGCATGTAGCCTACAAATAATTGAAGGACTTCTTACTTGTTTTTATGTTCCGAACTCAGTTCACTGGTTTCTTGGTTCAAATGTAAATTCTATTAATTGTTGTGACTACTCGATGGCACTAGTGTTTATGGTGGAAGGCTGTATTTTATCCGCTATAGCCTATGTATTTGCAAGGATAGCTTACGACATTTACCGACATTCCATTAAAGATAAATAGTTGCAAAGTTTTTGATGGAGTCTACAGTGTAAGCCTGGGTCGGAATTTCGAAACCAGCTCCGAACCTCAGACTCGCCAGCCCGAGCCACATTTACGTCGCGTCAGAATCACATGTCAAAACAATTTGATTTTGCCACCAGAGTTTCAGACAGATTTGGGGGAAAACTAAGTTATCACTGTCAACTGTAGGTTATCTGTGAATGGCAAAAATAGAATCCCTCTATCATTGATCCACAAACTTTTGATCGTAGCGAGACGATAGCTTCCATTTGATTGCTAATAAGAAATATATAAGAAAAGTATACATTTGACTTGTATCAATTGATGCATCCAGATAGATTCCAGCGTTTCTAAAACTAAATTTGTTTCCGCCGGCCATGTCGAAATTTGTTTCCGCCCGTTCTGTTTTATGACATTGGTCCAAATTTCATTTCCAGCCTGGACAGACCGTTCCGTCCCTGAACCAAATCGGTATCTCACCATCGAAAAGGACAGCCACACTGATCCCGATCAGCAATCTGCAACCGGTCACGTGCATCACACAAGGATCTCATGGCCCCGGTTCTCTCACACCCACCACAACGCCCATTGTGAACGCGATAAACGGTAGCGTGTGTCGTATGGAAGACATTTTGGGCGCATTTGTAACGTACTGATTATATTTGTAGGAGCCGACTCGTTGACTCCGGTGACCACTGTGTATACCTTGCCGCTGTTAACGGACGCCGGGCAGATTCCGAAGAATTTCATCCAGCAAGCCGCCGCGGAAAGCGGTTTGACATCTGACAATTTAACCAACGGCAGAAATCCGATTTATTTAACTTCAAACCCAGACCATGGATCACAGACTTACGGTATTGCGTGTTTATAATATATTTGTCAAAGATCGTCAACATCTGTGTTGATTGTCTTTACAGAAATTAACGTGTCCACCACCGCCAATAACTCAGATTCTCCGAGCGGCACCAGCTCATCTGAAAACACCATCGCCATTTTGCCATTGCAAAACGAGGCGTTTGTGTGCGGTGAGTAGGCTCAGTGTCCCTTTCTTTTCAGCTTCTCGTAAATGTGGATACCTTCCAGGCGAATGCGGCAAATCGTTTGAAAATGGCGGGCAGTTGAGCTACCATACCTTCGTGGCTCACGGGGAACTGCAAGCGAGGCCCCACAAATGCACGGCTTGCCCGGAGAGTTTTCTGACGGAGCTTCATCTGTCGGTAATGTATAACGTAACGGTTTCAAAGTAGCAGCGATGCGCTGTGTTCAGTTTCATGAGGTGACAGAGGCTGTTTCGATTGCTGTGATGTGACTATTGTGATATACTGCTTTGTGCAAGTGTGTCTCGTTCACTAGTATCTTCGCCTAATGTATTGTCTATCGACTAATTTCTCTAAAAGGTGCTCAAGGCAGACATTTTTAGGACGAAACTGGAGCATTTTATAAGTCGTGATAGTTTGTCTCAAATTAAGACTGCCACAAAATATGTGGCATGCTGTTGAATAGGGGTCTTGACTATACCAATACTTGTCTCTATCAAAGATGAGGTAGCCTCCCTTTTCTTTAGAACACCCCTTTATTCTCGGGCTGGCTAGGCGCCTGGGTACTGATGTTGTTTTAGCATCTGGATGATTTTTATCTGTAAATTTCGCGGCTGTAACGATCTATTTTAAACCAATTGGCAGCATTACTTGGAACTTTCTCCGCTATTAGTGGTGAAACTGCAGTCGTTCCACCCTAGAGTTGTGAACTGTACTGTATTGATAACCACCAACCACACCACCCTCATTGACTAATGGTAGGCAATCTAAATATCAATCTTGAGGTGCTTTATCTTGGTCATAATTTATTCATCTCTTTCTCTGAGCAGTTTTGATTTCTTGGCTAGCTCATGGGAGCACTTATGAATATTGACCTCGATTAATTGTAACTTTGATGGCAATATTTGCACAACTGGTGTAGTTTGAATGTATTGTCAAATATCCTGTTGTGACTATCTTCAGTTATTGTAGGACTCCCATCTCGCTTACATCAAGCAATCACTTTGCTGAGGTCTGGTTTTTGTTGCCAAGAAAGAATATATTGTATCTCCGTGTTCATTTGATATGAATGGAAGTATCTTCTTGTATTTTCTGTTCCTGCATTTGTCTGGTTTTACTCCGAAAATAATCTATCAATGAATTGGACTCATAAACAACTGACTGTTCAGTCATTACTGTGTTTTGGTAGCAGCACCATTTATGGGTTTACGGAGACTAAATTCGTTGCGAGGGTCGTGATCCAAAATTACAATATTACTTATTTGATGTTGCAGATTTGGATATATCATAGCGGTGTGGGGTTATGTAGCAGCAAAGTATGTGCTAGCCACTGTTACCATCCTGGATTTAATAGTAAATTCCATGCTTCTGCATACCGTGTCCATGTATCTCTACTAATTTGGCTATAGCATTAAAGTTCTTTTTATGAGGATTGTTGTCACAACCCCTTCATCATTTTACTGAAATTCTGCATTTAGCCAGTCCGATTGGCAGAAAAAGCTTATATTTTGTGTGAATCATAACCATTCACTCTCCAGGATCACATGAGGGCTCTGCACCTACCCGCTGAGCAAGGGGGCGGTCCCCCTTTCATGTGTAGTGAGTGTCTGGAGGTATTCGACGACGGCTGCAATCTCAATTTTCATTTATATATTGCGCACACGATTCAGGGATCAAAGTCGAAGCAACTGCAATTTCCGTGAGTAGAAAATCTGTCTTCTAAATTTTCCGCAGCGTGAGATTTTGTAAGCTTGTTATTTGTGTGTTTTTGTTATCAAAGTAATCAACGTCAATGTTATTAAATTTCTGGTTTGTCGTAGTTCTTGTTATGTGTATGTGATTTACGTGAATAATATTATATATGATAGCGCTGGTATCATGTTATGTTGAGAGTTCATCGTTACTGCTATTCAGGTGCCCGGAATGCGGCAAGATGTTCCCGAAATCTGTGTTGCTCACTGCCCACATACGCGACGTACACAACACGACAATCTCGACAATTACTCCGACCACTATATCATCAGGATTGACTGTGCTACCTGCTAGCGATACCGTCACGAGTTACAAATGTAAAGATTGTGGGAAGGCCTTCAAAACGCAATCTTACCTAAAGCAACATGTGATGGCCGTTCATGTAAGTATTGTCTTTTAATTTCTCTCAAGTTTCTTTTCCTTCTGATTTTAAATTAGAAATGGCAGTTGTTAGCTGCTGTCTTAGTTCTAAAGCTAGAATCTAACGTAATATAGCTTAATAATACTCGCAATGAAAGCGGCCCGTTTCGAAGCTTGTCCGCTTCATGTACTCTATTGCAATCGGAATATCTGCACCCCGATTTACTGATGAATAATGCATTGGTCTGCAGCAATAATTTTCAGCAGAGGAAGCTCTCGATTTTGCTGCCTGCTATCAATATTTGCATAAACAGGCATCCCTACGTATCAGCGAAATCTGTGGTGGGATGGGTTTGAAGGCAAATCATTTTTATGCGAGTCTTGAAGGCCGGTTCCTCATTCAAAAATCTTTTCTCCTTGTGAGCTTCGAATGCTCCGAAAAACAATCCCATCGCACCACACTTCGATCGACTGCGGTAAAAATTCTGTCATGTTACTTTCCTCGGTAAAATATCAAATAAATTCTCGGGTGCCGGCACCAAGGTGGTTGATCATTAGTGTTTCCTTGCTAACGTCCTGACTTATCTTATTGGTTTAGCTGAACGCGTTGCATATTTTATACTGATTGATAACTGGCTTACACCGAGGTATAACCCGTAATCGTATTCATGAACCGCTAGGGACAGTCTATGAATGGTATTTTTCCGTATTGGTTTCGGTGGTGAATCTAATCGCATCCCTGTAGTGTGCCGAAAACGTTTGCCCGAAATATCAACAGTGACGGCTATAATATTATTCTTACTAATAAGTCTCACACAATGCACAGTATGAGTGTGTGTGTGTGTCTATTAGTTTATTGCGCGCTAATACGTAATAACCACAATCACACTAAGATCTGAACAGATAAAGAAATGGAACTGAACATCTTTAAGCTCCCGCGTGCAGTGCAAAGCCTGGGGAATGCAAGCGAAGCATTTGGTCTGTAACTGTTGAGTAATGGTTTATTATCGTGAGCCATAATTAAAGGAGAGATACTTTACAGCGTAACGACAGTTGTGATGCATCACTTATCAACTCCAGCGTATTTCCGCTAGCAAGTTGAAGATCAGCTCTGTCAGTGCGCAACTAACTCCCCAAATCGCAGTCATTTAATTCAATATTTCATTTTAATAGTATATCCATATTGAAATGAACCCGAATATTTCTTGCTCTTATATTCGAAATTTCATGCTGGTGAACACATATTTTGTGACACGATTTTTGATTTACAATGCTCTCTCCAATTCTCTACTAGTTTCTGACGATTACCCCTGACGGGTGTCAGCCGAAAATATTCTGGTTTATTTCAATGTGAATACACTATTCAATTGTATATTGAAGTTCTGCACCTCCTAGAAGCTCTTCAAATATTCCATTTGTGGCGGCGGCTTATTCTTCACTCCCAGGCACCCTGGGTCTAATCCGTTTCTGAACTACCGATGCTAATCGATTGCGATGTCTGACGCAGAACAAGCCGCTGAAATGCTCCTTGTGCGGACGCGGTTTCGGCAGGAAGAGCGACCTCAAACGTCACACGCGCGGCGTACACATGAAGAAAAGACCGCACGTCTGCGACAAGTGCGGCTGGACGTTCTCAGAGATCGGGAATCTGAAGCATCACATTCAGGTGCCCGTTTGCGACGTTACAATTAAGGAATGGCATGACAATTCGAGTATCGAATTTGATGATTATTGCATTATTTACATTGTCACTGCCAAAACCAGGGTTTCGCAACAGGCGCGCGGCCAGCCGACAGAAGGAGGAGTAGTGAAACAAAATATGAGAGAGGAGGGATATTTTGAACACAGACAATGTTCTGAACTAAATTCTAATATATTAATCAGGTTAAATCTTTGTGCAAATGCCAATGCAACAAGGATCAGATCATATTGCCCTCTAAACCTCTCCAGACATAAAGATATGTCGGTTACGGCATATTAAAATATAAATTTAGATATATTTTACGAAATTCAATACTGCTGCTGGGGAAGGAATCACAATCAAATTTCTCCGCGCTATTGATGACTGGATGTGCTGGCATAATCTACTATAATTAGTGGTTATTTAGAAGATTTATCTTGTTACGGCAGTGTACAATGGCAAGAAGAAACAACATGAACACGATGTGAATGCATTCAGAATATGGGATAAGCAGTTTACAATAGCAGAGAACAATAAGGAATTTTAAAAGGGGTTATCCGTTTCTAACCCCCCTCCGTCTTCGTAACTGGTTCGCAACCTGTTTATAGTCCTTGCCCCATTTTCGATTTGAAAATGTTGTACCACCCACCTCTAAATTTTGTGAGCTGAATACTAAAAAAACGCACCTTTGCAAACTTAGGCTGAACACCATTGACCTTAAACGTTTATATTTGAAGACATGAAGCCTGTAAGCATGACTTACTTTTTGGTACTCGAATTTGCATGTGCTTCACTCGAAAGTTAATCAGGCACTGGTACTCAGTTTTGTCCAGTGATGTAGCTACGATGTGTTGCCTAACTGCGAAGGCGTGACGCGTTCTTTCTTTTCGTGTAGGCGGTCCATCGGAAGCAGAAAAACTTCCGCTGCATGTACTGTGACAAGACGTTCGCTCTGCCGTCGTACTTGAGGACGCACTTGATACGCATGCATAGCGTCGACATTGAGACGTTAAAGGCGGCGTCGGAAAACGAAAAAGGTAAGCGCCATCATAGTGATGACTTGAAACCATGGATAGGGTGGAAAATTCAAATACCTTTCAAGTACCTATTATTCGATCGCAAAGAAAACAACGGGAAGGATTGTAACTAAGTCGCAAGGTTCCGAGTCACGACTCGCGAGTCAATCTCAATTTTATAGTTTTGACTCGAGTCATGTCGAGTCGAGTCCAAGTCAGCTAGTAGAGAGTGGAGTCCGAGTCGTGGTGTTTTGACTTGAGTCCGAGTCCAAGTCATTATGTTCAGTTTCCAGTTCAATACAGTTCAACCCACTTTTTTCAACTTCGCTCGTTCATAATATTGTAATTTTCCTCAGTCTTAACAGTTTCTGGCCCTATTTTTCAAGTAGGCCTACCAGTACCTATAGACCAGGGGTGTCAAACATACGGCCCGCGGGCCGCATCCGGCCCGCCAGACGATTTCATCCGGCCCGCGAAGCAATTCTGAGTAGATTGAAAAATTCTTATATATTCAGCACATTTACAACAAATGTTGAGATTTTTTGCTGGAAATACTTCGTTGTTAATAGGCTCCACTTACAACTTACGGTGAAATTGACATCAAATTTCAAAAAGGCACACTAAGTTCGGAGTTTTACCCAAATATGGACCAAAAAGTGTTTTTTCGCAGAATCAAAAACGTCAATGAGTTATATTCATATACATGGGAAATATATTAGTAGCACAAATATATAATTGACATATCTATGGTGGCGCTGCTGTGTCACTTTCGACGCAATAGATCCACAGACATGAGAGATACCGGACTCGCGATGTAATAATAATAAACCAAATTCCAACGTCCGCGTTTCCAATTATATATCTTGTGTACCTCACAACGCATATGCAGGGCCAACGCCAGATTACGACTGCCACTGTTTTAGCGGTTCTGAACTGTATGCAACAAGACAATCATCGTATTTTGCCAATTCCATTGTTTGCTAATAAAGGTCACTTGTGAACTTATGATCCGTGTTCTATTGTATATGCTTTTGGCGTATTCAAGTGAAAAGCAAGAGCACGAGGTAACATTTTTAAATCAGTTGACTGGTCCGGCCGGCGAGCGATTTGTAGGCTTGAATCCGGCCCGCAACGCAATTTGAGTTTGACACCCCTGCTATAGACGAACTGCCAGTCATGTGGTGACTTCACTATTGAAGTTGCAATGGAATGTCTGTCTTGGCCGTCCTAGTCTCGAGTCATATGACTTGGTTCGAGTCATGCACAACAAGTCGACTCAATGCAATTATTGACTCGAGTCGAGTCACCAAAAAATCGGGACTCGAGTCATTGCAACCCTGATAACGAGCGTTTTCCAGCACATTACAGATATTTTGATATTTTGGTATTTTTCAATGCAGTTAGGGGCAATGCTGTGGTTCGATTGCAAGTTCTCAAAAGTTTTTACCACTGTACGAATTATCAACGGTTTCAAGACTGCCTTGATCGTAGAACAGTATTGAAATTGTTGATTGTTGATTATTGGGAATAGATGTATTGTTTGGGTGCACGGAAAATGTCTCTCACAACTCGACTCCAATCATTACAATTGATACCCAATTAGGATTTTAGTAGTCGAAATACGCTGCTCTACTAGTAACGTCACAGTAAGCTACGGTGGCACGACACTCACCAGCGCAAATTCCGATGCAGAAACGGAGAACTTTGCCGTGGCGCCGTCTCAGTTGAGCCAAGCCCAGCAACAAGACTCGATTTCGGACGCCGTCAATTCGTCCGCGGTGATCAGCCTCACAACGTCCGGCTCGCGGGCCAACGCGATCTCTCTGGAAGGGCTGCAAATCAACATCGCGCAGGTCGTGAGGTGTTACGAGTGCTGCCAGACTTTCGACAACGCCCAGCAGCTTCAGGTGCGATGTAGGAAGCAATGTCCGAACTGTCTTGAATTGAATAATATCGTCGATACAATTGTTGATATATGAAGTTCTTTTGAATTCTTTAATAGTTTCTGACTATGTCCCCTGGCGAAGTGTCAGCCGAAGATATCCGTGTTTCTTTCAATGCGAATACGTTATTCAATTGTATATTGAAGTTCTGTATCGCTAACAGTATCTCCGAATCTCTTTTAGGAGCATGTGATGTCATCACATTCGCAGCCTTTCTGGTGTACTTTGTGCGGGGAAGGTTTCTCGGCCGCGTCGCATTTGCAGGTAAGCGCCATTCGTTTTGTTGAATAGTGTTTATTTTCGTTTGTGGGCAAGTCAGTTTAAGTGACTCCAGCTTCTTCTCGCTGTGTGGCTCGTTATAATGGCGTCTTCACAACAAAAAGGCAGAGAGAAAGACCTGACAGGGGACGTATACAACTAAGTAAAGAAGCAAACGAATACGGATTAAGACACCGAACTTTGCCCTTTCGACATCATCCTATCTATTCATTGCGTCACGTTGCGTCTTGTGTATGGCATCGTACATTGTTCGTGTCTCAAGCAGATAAAAAATATGACAGTCAATAATTGATTTTGTGTCCACGTCCGATTTTAGCTACACCTTCAACTGAGGCATTCCGACATGGAGCAGCAGCCACTGCAGCAGCACTCGGTTCAAACGGTGCAGGCTATCGATTTGCAAAGGAATTCCAACGGTAGGTTATATTATACTTTGTGTTGTTTTATAACGGATTTGCGGTACACAGTTTGAATAAAGCTTTCAAATAAAGTTTGTAATAAAGTCTGTTAACTCGCAGACTTTTTGCGTGCCTCTCGCCAAGAGTTACAGGCGCGATAAAGGAAATAACAGTGTTGAATTCAAAGTCTGATTGGGGATTATTATTGATGTTATTTTTAAAATGTGACATTGTTGCATCATATTTCACTCGTTGAACTGCGGCATTTCCTAAGTCTTGGCAATGGCTCTTGATAAGATGCATCTAAAAAATTTGTTTTTTTGATGAATGTTTTCCTTTTTATTACTTTCGAGGTTTGCAAAATCCACACTTTTTATTGGGATTTGGTTTCTATCGTGGAATTTCGATTGACTGTAAATTTTTATTCGCTGTTGAACGATTTCAAGCCTTCGCCCGATATGACATGATTTTTTTCTTCAAACGTGCTTTATGAGGAATTGAGTACTGGGTTGTAACTAAGTCACAAGGTTCCGAGTCGCGAGTCAAGTCATTTTCGATTCACCACCGAGTCCAGTAAGCTAGCAGAGTGCCGAGTCTGAGTCGTAGTGTTTTGACTCGAGTCCGAGTCCAAGTCATTATGTTTACTGTTCAGTTTTCAGTTCAATCAGGTTCAACCAGGGTTGTAACCAAGTCACAAGTCAATCTCACTTTTATAGTTTTGACTCGAGTCAAGTCAAGCCATTTTCAATTCACCGCTTGAGTCAGGTCAAAGTCCAAGTCATCGAGCAGAGGTTCGAGTCCGAGTCATGGACACAAATCACCGAGTCAAGTCCGAGTCCAAGTCATTCTGTTGACTACTCAGTTTCCAGTTCAAGTCTTGTTAAACCCACTCTTATAACTCTGTATGGTGATACCAAATGGTTCGCATTATAAGATACCAATTTTCCTCAGTTTTGGCGGTTTCTGGTCGCAATTTCAAGTACTAGCACCAATGATAGACAAAATACCAATAGGGTGGTTACTGGTTACGTTACTATTCTTCAAAAATACAATGAAATGTTGGTATTGGCATGACTCTCGAGTCATATTACTTGGTTCGAGTCATGCGCAATGACTCGAGTCCAAGTCAAGTCAATACACAGATTGACTCGAGTCGAGTCAAGTCATTTAAGCATTTTGAGAAAATGACTCGAGTCATGACTCTAGTCATTACAAAACCCTGGGTTCAACCCACCTTTTTCAACTCTCATGGAGTGATATAATAACTCTCATTCACAATATCGTAATTTTCCTGAGTTTCTGACCCTGTTTTCCAAGTATCAGGACCGATAGACGAAGTGCTATAAATGTGGTAACTTGACTATTCTCAAAGTTACAATGAAATGTCTTTCTTGGCGGTCTCGAGTCATATGACTTGGTACGAGTCGCGCACAATGACTCGAGTTCAAGTCGAGTCAATACAAAAATTGTCTCGAGCCGGGTCATTTTTCGCATTTGAAAAAATGACTCAAGGCAGTTCTTCGAGAAATCGTGACTCAAGTCATTAAACCCTGATTGAGTATTTATGACTGCAGTTGACATTAAAACGTTGAAATCCAGCGTCCGGGCATATGTCTCCAACATGAATGATGTTTGCTCCAGGTCAAATTTCTTTCGAAATCCGCAACCCCGTACCTGTAAGCGGCACGATATCGGCCCACGCCATGCCGGTGGCGCCGAAGCAGCACATCCTGCCGTCCCAGCCGTCCGCCATGGAAGCGCCCGTGGAGGTATCGCCGCCTAACCAGGACGTGTCTCCCGCAGACGGCGTGAAATGCAACGACTGCGGCGGCGTGTACGATTCCAACGATGACAAACATTTTTGCTGGAAAAAGGTACGTACCTGAATGTAGAGCACAGACCAGATATGCTAGCCGTCCAATTAGTCTAATTGCAGCGGAATGTGGGTAAGCTAATTCTAATTTAACTTGTGAAATATTTCTTCGCTCCGATTCTAATTCCAATCTAATTTCTGGCTCTCCTGCAAATGTTCAGACCAGGGTTGTAACCAAGTCACAAGTCGATCTCACTTTTATAGTTTTGACTCGAGTCAAGTCGAGTCATTTTCAATTCACCACCGAGTCAAGTCCGAGTCCAAGTCAGCGAGCAGAGGGTCGAGTCCTAGTCATGGTATTATGACTCGAGTCCAAGTCCTTGTGTTGACTGCTCAGTTTCCAGTCTTTTATAACTCTGTTTGGTGATATCGAATGGTTCGCATTGATATTATACTCATTTTCCTCACATTTAGCAATTTCTGGTCGCATTTTCAAGTACCAGTACCAATAGACGAAATCCCAATAAGGTGGTTACTTTGCTACTCTTCGAAATTACAACGAAATGTCAGTCTTCGCCGTCCAAGTCGCGAGTCATATGACTTGGTTCGAGTCACAGATTGACTAAGTCGAGTCATTTCCGTATTTTGAGAAAATGACTCGAGTCAAGTCGAGTCATGTGAAAATCGCGACTCGAGTCATTACGACCCTGGTACAGATGTATGCCATCCTCATGCTTACGAGTATGGACTCTGAATTGAGCCGCACTTGACTGACGTCTGTTGTATTTATTTCTAATTCAGAATGTAATTCAATTTTTAAGTTTTTGAGAATCAGTCGATGAGTTCAGTCATTCTAATCTAATCTGAACACAAATATGTTGCTGTAATTATAATTCTACTCTAATTTCGAAATGCTAAAAATTTTCTGGTTGCGTAATTCTGCTATTGCCCGGTCGATGTTGGAATTTCGAGCCGATATCGCCAGTTGAAATTTTCGATGCTATTTATTGCTTGAAATTTCATCATTTCAATAAACCACAAGACTGCGATACAATGAACGATGGAAAGGTTTCGAAACGACCTTGACTATTTTTGCCAATATAGGCTGTATTACAGTATATATATATATGTCATATCAAAATGCGTCATCATTAGGGCAAATTTTTTTTATTTAAAACCAAAAGATTTTGACCTAAAAATCAGAATTTTGACATTTTTTTACCTTAATAATCTTGATTTTGACCAAATTCGGTGTTTTTCCACATAATGTTAGAATTGTACTACTTATTTTCATTTCTGGTTGGAACTGTCGTCCTGACGAAGTAGTTGACCTGAAAAATACTTTTTTGCCTCAAAAACTGACAAATTTTTACACGAAAAAACTTTATTTTATTGAAATCTTGTCCTATGAAGAATTCCAATAGCTGCATTACGCATTATGGTAGAAATAATCGAAATTTTTTGCGGTATATCGAAAGATACTTTCCTACATTCTCGGACAGAAAGTGTCTGTCTTTACTAAGTAGCTTGCCAAGAATGGAGAAAGAACGTTCACCATCAGCAGCTGTTGGCTGACAACACTGAAGTTGTGCGTACACTGCTGGTGACAAACCGTATCGCTTCATTCTGGCATTGGTGTCTACATCACAATTTTTCATCATGCGTTGCTTGATATAAGAACATTGCAATGCCCACGCAGTCTTGCTTCAGTTAGGATATTGCGATACGTTGAGCATAACACCATGTCAACCTATTTGTTTCATTTGAATGTTTATGATTCACAATGAGCAGACAATGGGCCGTCTGCAACGGTAGGCCTATAAGGTAGGCTACAAGCTGTAAAATGCCCAATGGTAAGTCCACCGACAGTGCAAAATCTACGATGCAAACGAAATGCAGGCTGCAAAAAAGTTTCAACTTTGTAAACATTTGTGGCATTTTTTGACCTAACGCTACAATTTTAACCTAACTTTGACTTTTTTTTACATGTCAAAAAAATCGCCCTGTCATTCAACTAGAACTTCCAATTGGTTGCGGTATTTTGAGAAACAGATCCTATGATAGATTAAAACTCGAAGGTTGTCAAAAAGTCATCGTTGGTAGTCGTACTCAAGTGGAAGTAGAAGTAGCGTTGAAGAATTTCTGCAAACAGAATAGGCTATTATGGAAGCAGCTATCAGCCCGGTATTTTAAGTGCCTGATGCGCTGGTCGTTCACTAATAACACTGTATTTTCATTGTTTCGTACTCAGGAACCGCTAGCAAATTTTCTCTCCACCGACGACCTCACTGTTATGAGAGAGAGGCCGCACCTTTGCAACGCCTGCGGCAAGCGGTTCAAGACGTTGACGCATTTGAAGCAGCACGTCCGCTGCGTGCATTCGAAGGAGAAGCCGCACAAGTGCAGGCACTGTGAGAAGAGTTTTGCGAGGACTAGCGATTTAAACAGGTGCGGCGCCGCCAACGACGGCTTGAAAACCGTCCGGGGCTTTGGAATTCTTCTCGGGTACTTATCGGATAGGGCTGGACGCAAGAAATCAAGTACTCGAATCTGAGACTAGTAACGAAATCGTATCTACGGAGATATAGTTTCGATATTGCCTTACTGAATTGGGAGCCTGAAATTTCGGTTGTTTGTAACTTGGCAGCTGAAACATGTCACGCAAAGCGACGAATGCTCGTTGAAACAATATTTCTGCGAGTCTGCGAGCGACCCACGGAATTGTCACTCAGCGCCATGTTTTAGTCATTGAAAAATATTATTTTTGACAACTCGTCAATGGGAACGGGCAGCTTTTTTTACAACTTCCGGCAGCTTCCTAAATATTCAGAAGCTATGTAGCGTGGTGTTTGAAGCTGTTCGGAGGAATCTTGTATCGCAACTTTTATTTATCTCTTCATGTAACTTCTTGCAACTCTTTTCTATTTTTTGCGCCACATTTTGCAAGTTTTTTTTTTCAATTTTTTATGCAACCAACTTACTGGAAATATTTGGCACTATATGTAAACAGATCGCTTGATTATTTCACTGTCGTTTAAATCCGAGGTTCTTTCTGATCTGACGTACGTTCAGGCTAGACCGCCGAAAATAATATTCATTTTTTCCAGGCTATTGATTTTGCTGAAGTCGCTAACATTGAGTTTAGCTACAGTGCCTTGGATACGGATCAATTCGAGCATCTCATACCCTTGTCCGCAAATGCAACATTTTAGTGCAACTTTTGTGAAAATTAAATGCAACTTTCATGAAAAATAAGTGCAACTTTCCATGGATTTTACGGCAACAAAAACTTTCCCTGTTAATCAGCCTTTTATCATGATATCAAGGAAACCCGAGTGGGTTCACCCTGTCTGATCCATACCATGCGCGAGCGTCTCTATAGTGTGATGACGATGGTTTGTAAGTCTTTCATCTTGCGTTGCAGACACATAAAGGGAGTGCACGAGAAGATGAGGCAGTCCCGTAACGGCATTTTCGTGACGATCAAATGTTCCGAATGCGGCGCCATGTTCACGGAAACGTCGCAACTGAAGCGGCACATCTACACGCAGCACTTGCACGGGAAGCCCAGTTTCAAATGCGCAGACTGTCAGGTAGCCTAATTAATGATGTGCCTGCGTATTGATAACTAATCCACAGATAGATGCGAAACATCTGACTGCTTGGAGTTGTGTCGATTTTTTACTTTTACGGGCATTTTGGACTAGCTGCTGTGTCCTGACCACATTATACTATATATTTTTGGAATCGGTGCGACAGTAGCTTCGTTTAAGATAGAGTTACTATACGTCCTCCGAGTAGGCCCAAAAGTCCTCCTTTTTTGGTAATATGTCCTCCTTTATAACAAAAAATGCCATAAGTGAGGTGAGATCTGGATATCGACAGCGGTAATGGCAAAGATGACTAAAAAAAGGTCAATTGCAACCGATTTTACGTGGGAGCGAGTCTCTCGGGGGTAGAGTTGGGAAAAACACCTTTTTTAGTCAACCCAATAATATCACCTGTCAACTTTTTTAAATTACCCGTCTTCTCGTGCGCTATGATATCCTTGCAAAAAGCGTCCTCTTTTTCCGATGACAATAGGCCCATATGGTAACCCGATGTAGGACCAGGGTTACGAGTCGGAAGATTAGCTGAAATTAGCCAACCGTGCAGTCACTTGTTCCGCATCTATCCACAGCGTAGTCATTCATAGTGTTTTTGAGAATATTTACGAATACGCTTCCGCTGGTATGTGTGGGGCTCTGTTCTGGCTGCCTGAAATGCGGTGAACCCTAGGGATTTGGTTATGTGCCAAAGCAGGGCTAGGCACACTCAAGCCAGTTGTTTTTCGAAGTTGATTTAGTCGAGGCATTGCATACGCAAAATGACGCTAGAACCTGGTGCGGTTGTTGAAAAATATATTTAGCTATTTCGTCAGTTCATGACAGATTACCTCAAGAAAGTGAAGCAAACGTCTCATATAACTGCATTCTGCAAAATGCAAGAAGTAATTTTACCTAAAACACTAACTGGCTGTAGTCTAAGCAAATAGATATGGGGCAGATCCCTCCGTTGCAAGGGACCTTGTGTGTTATATCTAATCCAGTTTACAACCGACTTTACCACACAGACTTCGGATGCCAGTTATGCTGTGTATAGCGGTTTGTATAAACCTTGCACTTGGATGGCGTTGGATATTTCGATAGAACCCTGCCATTAATGGCACTCAAGTATCCAATGACTACTTCCGATCACCTCTTCAAGCTGAATAATACCGAAATATTATATTCCGACACCATAACGGTTAGCTTACCCTGTTGTGCTGTGCGTGGTGAATCTGGAGACTCGGTTGTGCTGTGCGTGGTGAATCTGGAGACACGATTTTTTCATGCTGTCCCCGTTTATCTTGCTTTTACTACGGACACTACCGTGCCAACGTTATCGTTTGCTTTTCAGGAGGGCTTCAAAAATGAGCTTTCGTTCCAAAATCATATTTGCCACGAAGAGGAAAGGCCTCACGTTTGCATGATATGCGCGAAACGATTCCAAAGGATACAGCAGCTGAGACGGCACAGCAGAGCAGCCCACGGCAGACACCATGAGGAACCACAGGTAATTACGTGGTTAAGTCTGATGTTTTCATACTGTTTTAACTTTTGTTTCTAAATTATTTTGTTAATAAATACTGCTAAGTGTAATGAGAAAGTGACGGTTAATTAAAAAATATCTACAGAATGTTAAACATGATACATTTTTAACTCTCTTTAAACTCTAAACCCCTATTCACGCTCTCCTATCAAGACTCTAAAACAGTGGTTCCCAAACTTTTTTTTCACGCCTCCCTTTATGATAGGAAAAATTCCGCGCCCCCTTGTCCTGATATCACAGAATATTAAAAAGTGCCGCCGTAATGCTAGCAATCCCAACGGAAAGTTTGATGGCATGGAAGTTTAAGGCTGTTGACGAGTAAATTCTGAAACGTCAAAGTTGGACAATATATGAAGCAAAAACTGTAAGCGGGGGGTAAATCGGGCGTTTCAATATTCAATAAACTTCGTCTTCACCCTCCCTTCTGATGCTTTCACGCCCCCCTCCCCAGTTCGAGAAGTACTGCACTGAAATGTATAGGCAATAGTACAAGCTTATCTTCTGAACGGCGTGCAACTTACATAACCTTGATGTTGAGCGAAGCTTGCAGTTTTTCTTAACATCTCCCTCATTTGACCTAGTGTTTCGTGTTTTTGTCATAATTAAAATCCTTGATCTCGGTGACATGCTCGGCAAAAACTGAAATGACGGGTTTACCCCTGAATCCAATATACAAATATTTAGTGCTCTAAATTATAAACCTTCTTGGAATTTCAGTTTTCGGCTTCCTTTTTTTGGCTTGTTGGCATTTGGCATGTTGGTTTGATACGGTCTATGGTTTTAGTCATTCAAAAAGCAAGTTTTATGTTTTGGATTCTAAGCAACCTTTCGCGGGCCGCACTTTGACCAGGTCTGGTCTACACTAACAAACAGCTTGTTACAGGTACACAAGTGTTTTCAATGCGAAAGGGTCTTCGGAAGGCCCATCGACCTGGAAAGACACATTCAGGCGGTGCATTTAAAAGTAAGTACCGCCTCGCCTTTACACTGTAGCGACAGAACAGGTGCCCGTACGATTCTACTTGTATGCATTCAAAATATCTCACCTTGTCGAAATTTTTATTATGTAAGAATCACAGGTAGTGGGACTTTATGTCGTTGTAAGGAGAGTTCATACAGGCGGCACCACTAATCTAGTGGTTACTTTCACTGTATCTCAACGTAATCTTGATTTCTACTGATGTAGTATCATTAGTAAAGTCTGTATTCTGTACATGATGATGATAATGTCGCCGCTCCGGCTGGACACAATAATTCAAGTCCTTGGATCGTTGTCTAATAGTACGGGTCAAGTCAATTATTTACCGAGTACCTGTACCAAATTTACATGTCCCTCGTGACTCGTAGATATTTTTTATCGATTGCCATCAGCGTTTTCAAACTTCTCCCCTACTGCTTGACAGCTATATTTGTCATGTCACAGCGTCCAGCTTGAGCACGCGACACTGGAGCATTTCGGTTGAAGTTAGGGTTAGGCTATGGTTAATATCAGGCTTCAGGCCAGATGCATGCTAAAGTGTGACCTGCTCAGCTGTCATTTTTCATTATGTTGTCTGCTCAAATGTTGGGCAACCTTTCACCTTCCCCCGGTGAAGATATTAAAGAATTCCTTCAAAATTTTACCATTTCTCTATTACGAATCGCAGGAAAAACCTCACAAGTGCACGATATGCACCAAGAGCTTCGGTCTGCAAGGGAATTTAAATAAGCACGTGCGCGCGGTCCATCTGCTGGAGAAGCCCCATCAATGCGTGGAGTGCGGCAAACGGTTTGCTCACGTCGGCGTGCTGAAAAGACATCTCAGGTTGGCAGTTCGGCGGTACGCTCTCGTGCCTTGTAGCTAGGCAGATTGCAGGGGTGGTCAAAATAGTTGCCGTTGGTACTCGGGTGGAAGTAGAAGTGGTGTCGGAAATTTCTACTCCGGGACAAGTAACAATTTCCAATAAAGTATTCTAGGCGTGGTTTTGCATAAAGAACCAAAAACTGTTAACTGTGGGCTGAAATAAGAACCACTTGGTGCAGCAGTGCATGTAGACAAAACCTGTTTCAGTACTCTTGCAAAGCAGACGAGCTTAGTTCAGTGGTTCTTAATCTTTAGCACCAATCTGCCAGCCTGCAAGCCGAATTTTCAGTGGGTCATAAAAAACTTAAATCTGTAACAACATACATCTGTAATTACACATGCAATTTATTACTAGTGATTACTAGCGCGCAAAATGAAATGTGCAGCAACAAAGTGTTAAAAAAACGAAACCAATGCACACAACGTACTACCACAACCGTACCAATTAGACCCCTGATCGGGCCTAATTGCCTGCAATCATATTCTTGAGTTGAGTTTGAATCTTGGCCTACCCGGAACCGCTGAGACTGGCTCATGCAACACCTGTTGAAAACCACTTGCTTAGTTACTGACTGGTGGCACGTAACGTTGCGTTGCAGGGACATCCATTTCTACGACAAGAAAAGCAGTGTCAAGCAACGGCTGGCGGCGATACAGATGAAGAAAGCCAGGGCAATTGTGCAAAACGCGGCAGCCAACAACGCCGAAAGCTCTCAAGTACGTTCGATTAGGGAAAAGCGGGTTTTGTTGTCGGGCTAATGTAGATGAGGATTTGTGGCTGTAGAGTAGAGCTGGTCAAAAATGACTTTTTCCAAATTTCGCTGGGAAGTTGCTTGGCTTCCTAAAACACTCTGTTCACGAAATTCGGCTCAATTCCAACCCGTGAAAGCGAAGTTGTCAGAATAAAATCACATCTCTTTACATCAACTACACAGTGAAAAGTTAAGAAAAGTAAAAGAAAAGTTATTGGAGCAGAAAATTTTGGGTTTCCTAAAACGAAAAAAATCTTTCTATTCAGATTTCCCCACGAAATCCAAAATATATGAAAAGATATAAATCCAATGTTTTCTGAAGGATTGTAATCAAGTCACAAGGCTCCGAGTCACGAGTCAGTCTTGCTTTTATAGTTTTGACTCAAGTCAAGTCGAGTCATTCTCAATTCACGGCCGAGTCCAAGTCAGCGGGCAGAGGGTCGAGTCCGAGTCATGGTATTATGACTCGAGTCCAAGTCATTGTGTTGACTGCTCCAGTTGAAGTCTTGTTAAATCCACTTTTCAAAACTCTGCTTGGTTATATCGAATGGTTTGCATTTATTTATAATATACTAATTGTCCTCACTTGTAGCAGTTTCTGGTCGCATTTTCAAGTACCAGTACCAGTAGACGAAATCCCAATAGTTAGTGTGGTTACTTCACTATTCTTCGAAATGTGTCGGTCTTGGCCGTCTGAGTCCCAAATCATGTGCAATGACTCGATTCCAAGTCGAGTCAATACCCAGATTGACTCGAGACGAGTCATTTCCGTATTTTGAGAAAATGACTCTAGTCAAGTCATCAGAATATCGTGACTCGAGAGTTATTACAACCCTGGTTTTCTGCTATGATAAGTTCGCTTCTGCGGGTCGGAATTGAGCCAAATATCGACTTCACCGTGTCAGTGATATCATAATTTGTACAGGGATGCAATTTCAATTGTGTTGGTTTCGGCCCGCGTCTCAAGAAGATACATCGGTTTTATGCAAATATTTAAAAATGTGATATTTTTCGTGCCAGGTGTGAATTGCTAGCCTACATAGTAAATCATGGTCCACTTCCCTACTTAGAAAGACATTGAATACCCAATTGATGCTGCAGCCCACGACGTCATTAAAAATAGGAAATTGACCAACTTTGTTCTCGGACACTTGACTTATCGTGTGTGTCCGCTACAGAGTCGACAAAGGACCGACAACCTGTCTGCCCAGAACGACATGCAGGATTGTCGACAAACCATTACGGACTCGACGGTGGACCAGTCCAGCGTGGAAGCACTCGGGGTGTCTGCTTCCGTCGCGTTCACAGTGCCGCACCAGCTCGCAGCTCAAATCGAACACAACTCGCCGCCCGCGCGACAGTGTGATATTGCAAGGCAGCGCAAGGTGTCTGCATAACCCCGCCTGTGTTACGTATTCTTTGACGTGTTCTTTGTTGATTAATCAAGCGGAATTCTTGTTTTGTATCTTCTACGCTCTTTTTTCTTATTATACAATGTATTGACTGCTGTTCATCTCTCGTGCACTGATAAATGTACATTCTCTCGCCTTTCTGCGATGCGTGGTTCTGTGGAGGTGGATTTTGGTTTTTGGGTGTCGGGGTACGTCTTTCTCTCGATTCAGGTTGGGCATAAGGATGGAGTACACGAATCCGAATCGTACACCCATTTTCACTAACAGTTATGCTATCAACGAGAATTATAGCTTCGATGCTCTTCTCCCGACGTGGAAGCCTTTAAACAGGTCGTTTCACAGCTTCCAGGCATGTAGTCATTGTAGTGCGATGCTACGCACTAAAAAACGTTTGACGTGTCCGATAGCCTGTGAGGGCATACAGCGAGTCTGTTATCTGCGGATAGCGGCTTACAAATATACTCGACTGGCAGTATAGCTGAGACGAACGTCCTGGCGAGTGATTCCTTGACTAGCAGTTCAACAGACGTCCGTTGCCTTTTCCAGATATATTGTACCGAGGATAAATCAAACGGCATCCTATCTTTTCAAGATATCGTATTGTGTCTTATCGCAATGTACATTGTGTGTGACTTGTTCAGATGAAAAATATAACCCAACGATATCATTAAAGCCACTATATTGATTATTTTGGAATAGAATAGAAGACCAACTTCCTTCATCAAACACCATACGACCCATCATAGATACTCGAGTACTGAACCTTAATTTTACAAAGACTAGGGTTGACATATTATGGAGAAGCAAATTCCGGACACTCTTTAGCGCCCACTAGCGGATTTAAAATGAAGTATAACACATTGTCCGTTAATATGACGTCACACTAGCAAAGCATTGCCAATCGACTGTAGACAGCAATGGAGTGGAACATGTCAGAGATGAGCATGGATTAGGATTAGGTTTTGAAAAAACAGGATTTGTGAAATTTTGCCGGATTTGGATTGGATTTGGATTAGACATTTTTTTCAGAACGGATTAGGATTTGGATTGGATTTACCTATTTTTTTGAGATTGAAATGTCGTGTGGCGAATGGCGACAAACTTTATTCAGATCAGTTATTAATGTAATTATGGTTACCAAGTTATCTTGAATCAAGTGAATCGTTGGTTGTGAAAGAAAATTTTCGAATCCCTCCGTTGCATAAATTAGTATTTTTTTCTGAATTTCCAGTGGGAATTGGATTAGGATTGGACATGGACTTGAATATGAAAAAGTTATGGATTTGGATTTGGATTTGAATGTTCGGATTTGGATTGGATTAGGACATAGAAATTTCAAATCCGCTCATCTCTGGAACATATGTCATGAATTGGGCCATCTGTAATGTGACCTCTTGTGATTGCTACTTGCTAGGGTCCGCAATAGATTTATCCACGGGCCGGATGGAATCGCCGTGTCTGGCCTGTCGGGATTGTGTTTGACAGCCCTGCGATAGCCTACTGTTAGGTAGGTTCGGCTATCAGATTGTGTGTTTTAATCAGGTCCGAAACAACATTTTTTCTGCCCCCTTCCTCCCCAAAAAAGCAGTGATCTTGGGCCCACCATAGGGTAATCGATGTAACTTTTTGGGCACTTACCATATGCATTTGGCTGTTGAATTTTATGAATGAATTCTGTCACTAATATTGATTCTTTCGTATATTAGGCTACTATAAAATGCACTAGCAGGTTGTACAGCCGGCGATTTCGAACCTTTTATCGTCGCGACCTCATTTCCAACTTGAAAATGTTCCGAAGCCCAGCTCAAAACTTGAATAAGCTGATTACTCAAAAATTTCTGCTTGCCCAAACTTACTCACGGCCTAAGAAGCTGATTACACCAAACATCTTCGCGATCCCCAGATAAAGGCAAACGACCCCAATATTTGGAACAACTATCTGTGACTGAAGCATCCAATCGGCCTCAACCAACTCTAGGAATATACCGTTAGCTTATAATTATTGGACTTATTTCAGTAAGTGATGGTCATTTATATATATTGTTTATTGCATTTTTTGGCGAGGGTGATGCCTAGTGCCCACTGCCCATACTGATATCAATATACGTTGCATTCGCGAATGAGAATTTCGAATAGCATAAATCTGCTTGAAAATAATATTATTTCTGTTAATTTACGAATAACTTTTGAGCCTACTTCAAGCCTTCAAAATTCCGGACATTTAGGCATATTTTAGAAATTCCTCCCGGACACAGATTTTTCAGTGAAATTCTGGACATGTCCGGGAAATTCCGGACGTATGGCAACCCTATCATAGACGCTATCGGATGGTTCTCAACGTCGCGCAATTCTGCTCGAATACAAGTGCAAGTAGAGATTTCAAAGTAAGTAAGTGGTTATGTTCGTAGACTAACACCACTTCTACGTAACGATTTTACAGTAAGTAGTTATGTTTCTTGGCTACTGTTACTTCTATTATCGAAGCCTCGAATGGGGCAGAAGTGACCTCGGATCAACTCTTTGTACATTCCACAAGCGGGACCATTCAGAAATATCGTGCCACTCTGAAGCATGAAGGTTTGCTCGATCGCGATAATCTAACGCTGAGCGACGAACATAATAGCCTCAGAGGCGGGGATTGGTGCGCACCAAAATTGCTTCATAACACTACTGTAACAGTACTAGATGGGATGACTGGATACTGACCACTGTGAGCACTCGTATCTTTACTGGATATAGGTATTAGATATGAGTGACTAGATACAGCATAGTTGTAGTGGAAGTACGGTAGCCTACCCAGTATCTATCCAACCCATTAACGTTATTTTCCAGTAAATGAAGTTGATGAAAGTCAGAGATTTCTATTTAGCCATCGCTTTCCCTTGAGACCTGACTGGAATCGCTGGCCGTTTTGCCTGATATATCGGGTGAGCAGCGATGATTTTCCAAGTTACAGTAATTTATTAAAAAATAGTCAAAAAATAGAACATAGTGTGATCACAGGTCACGGTATATGGCGATAAAGTGGATTCTCTATCAATGTGCAGAATAACAAGCCAAATATATAACCGATCAAGACGAGGGTCGCACGAGCTAGGCTACCAACTAACTCTGGAGAATCCCATCGCTTCATACAGTCAATATTTATAGATATAGAATATTGATATTACCAGACTCGATCACGTCGATCAACCTCTATCGCTCTGTAGAGGCCGCACGCGAATATCATTCCAAGGACCTGTAAAATTAAATCATCGTTGAGACCACATGAGGAAAAGAGAAAAACATTTATCACGCAGCGAAGCACGGAAAAGCATTACCTCGAGCTGGTTGTTCGTTAATTGGATTGATCTGATTCAATGGCCAAATGAGAACTCACCGCTGATTGTTGTCACAAATCCGTCTCTTCACAGTTGTAATTATTGTGTCAGGTAATAACTAATGAGCTATATCAGGGAAAGTGCGGGTATGTCGAGGAACCGATCATATCTTCGACAGATTGATGTTATCAAAGTGCTTGCTTCAATTTTTAATCGTGCTGAGCGTGTCTGTGGCTATTCTATCCAGGCTAACGCATTTTATTCTTTTGTCCCGACAATGCACGTGGCGCAACCCATCATATCATTGGATTAGAATCACGTCACAATAGGTTTCAAGTTACTCCATACTTTCATTAAAGATACTTTATGGGGTGGTGTGAACTCCCGGTAGGTTCTGGTTCGTGTGAAGGCGAAACTTTTTAAAATATTTCATTTGAACGCAAAAGTGAACGTGAACACGATCCTACAATGTCACGTGACGTCGCAGTGCTAATTGAAATCCTATATTTCCGTAAAGTACTATATTATTGTACATGGCACCTAGCGACGAGTCAAGTCACATTATGCCACAATAATGAAGTAGGCCTAAAAGCTGACATTTTAAGCATCACCTAAGTGGTTCTTAACCTTTTTTCCTCCTGCACCCCCTTTCAAAAATCATCGTGCTTCAGCGCCCCCTCATACTGTAAGGACTCTTATAAAGACAATGGGTAAGGGGGAGGGCCATAACAACACTACGTCAGCCCCCCTGAAAAACGATTGTCGTGCGCACCCATAGCGTGATAAACCAAACTTCTGAGGGCTTCTCCCCCAAGAACCAAGTAGCGTGATTTCGATGGTCAGCAAAGTTTGTGTGGTCTGGTCGCCCTAGGCATAAACATTTTCGATAATGCATGAATGAGTAGGTGGTAATTGCAAATATGTGTCGCTATAAACTTTTTATCCTTTCACCCCACGTAATCGGATTTACCAGTAGCGCTGAGTGAGCTGTGGTATTGGAAAATAAAGGTCACGTAATTATTAATTGAACATATTCGGGGTTGCCCGTTGGTACAAATAATTTGTTACATGTTGATATTTTGTTACCGCTTGTCCCGTTGTCCGCTGTATAGACAAAAGATAATGAAGCGCGTAAACGTATTAAAACAAAGTAAGCACACCATTCAAAATTTATATTTGTTTAGTGGCAAATAATTTTCACTGATGGATGTTATTTGTCCTGTGGGGTTGACAATACGGGGAAATTAATGGTATTGGACTTTGTCTCCCACTGAGAATAAGATGCATTATCTGCTCAGATTGAATTTAGTACTGTACTCAGGTATTAATTTTAACATGAATGTATTCCAAACAAAGCAACTCATATTATATAACGTTCATGTGAGGTTGTTAACCACAACATTAGTTAGCATTACCCTTTCTGATACGATGAAGAGATATCCTGACGATTTCATTTTGTAGATCTCCATTCTCCAATACAAGTATATTTAGTTATTCATCCCGCGCATAAAACTAATTTATGTAAAAGGGGCTCTCACTCTCAAAAGTGATATACAGCGCTTCCTTCTTCGATTTTCACACGCTATGTGCTGCGGTATATAATACCTAATGTGATAGCCTACATGTTGGTGAAAATAACCCTACCAAGCGTGACGGCAGTGTTTTACTGGGAAATTGACGATTTAAAAGTTCGCAAAATTCGTTTTCAGGAATTATAGGCCTAATAACCCATTACATTTATGAAAACATAGCAAACATCGTCAGCGTAGCGCGACCTAAAATTTCGGGATTTTACATGATTTGTGAAATGTTAGTTTGCTCTGATACTCATTAAGGATATATCATACTACCACACCATCTGACCATCTACTGCGAAGCAATTTTTCTTCAGAGCCCCCATATCTCCCCCCTGAGCCCAACCCCCGCTCCCATATCGCCCACTGAGCGTTTCCGCCCCAAGCGCTGAAGGCAAGGTTAAGAACCACTGACCTAATGCATCAACATGAACAATCATATGATATATAGTAATCGCGTAAAATTATATTCTGCCGCTTTGTCAACAATTCCGATGAGGAATCGCATGGGAAGATAAGCTTACGCCTTACTGGTCTAGGTTAGACACCACTATGTATTCTTAAGGCGTCAAACTATTACTACATTGACATCGATCAGAGTGAACATATCAAATCGAAATGTAGATTCCGTACGCCTGCTGTACTGTTTACATTTGGCAATAATGCATTCTTCATTTCAATCTTTGATGGTAATTGTTATTGTTCAAGTATAGAGTATTTAGGGTTACTTCACAGGGTCAATCGATGTGACACACGCTGTCGCTGTACTGCAAATGCATAGATGAACAAACGACCTATTTTCAAGGTTTCCACCATAGAGTCCACCATCTGTGATTTGGCCCCTACGTTAATGCGGAAATCGGCGAAATGCACTGATCTCGTTCACAGTGTGGACCATGGTCAATAGGTTGTTCTCGTAAAAATACAGATCAAGCAAAGTGTTGGAAGCACTCACTTCAACGACGAGGATTCCCAAGCCAACGCCGCCGACGACCCAAATGTAGGTGGACAACTTGGTTTTGCATCCCTCAGTGTTGATATACTGCACGTCTCCGTCTTTGCATTGATTTACATTATCGATGGTTCCTTCCAGCGACAGACGGTCACGAGCGCAACACGAAGTAGGTACGGAATCGGAATATGATGCGTTCCATAATTGATTATCCTTCCAATTGCTGTAGGTGGTGTAGCCACAGCAGCCAATCTAGAAATACCCGACCGGGACTTGAATAAGAAAATACGGTAACAGGATTCACAATAAGACGATGGGTAGAAGTGATTTTGTTCTAGTGAACGTACATACATAAGGTATAATACAATCTTTCCAGTACGCGCGCAGGTGAAAGGGTCAAAAGGCGAACATAGATATCAATTCGGATTAGAAAGACGATATATGGAGACTTTGTCCTGGTTGGCGTCAAAATCGGATTTACAATTATTATTTTTTTTCAAGTTAGATTTGCATTTTGACTTGGTGGTGTACTTTTTATTGACAATTCTGATGTGTCCTTCGGAACGAAAAACCAGATGTGGAAACTGCGCCCTGATTGGGAAAGTTTGATTTGGATTTTGACTTCGCAGCGGAATTTTCAATCACAATTTTGATGTGACTTTTTGAAATAAACTCCTTAATTACAGGACTTGAATTTTAACATATGGAAAATTAATTCTGAATTGGGCGTTGGATATGTATCTTGAGAAAATAACGACTTATGGATTTGATAATATTTAATTCAGCAAGACCGTAATTATACACTCTTTGTGCAATTCAAATGAAGAGACTGTGACCTGCTTACTGTATATGACTAAGTACTATTGACATATTCACAATGTGGATTTACAAATATGGATTGCAATCGCCATACTATTCTTGATAATACCAGGCGCGTTCAATTCAGCAATCCTCGGTAAGGGGATGTCTAGAACTCTTGTCTGGATATCCCTAAAATGGCAGATACCAAACGAGCTGGACATTGATGTGTTGCAGCACATTAGTTTACTATAATTTACTAGATTCAGCAATGTGCGACGTGTCAGACAATTGCGCCGTTGCAGGCAATATACCATTGATCCGATTTCCATTGAACTTCTTTGCTTGGTCATCGCGGCACATTACGGGTTCCAAGCAACTTCCGGATCCTGCCATCGCCGTAGTTGTACGCCCGATGTGGCAGAATTCCTATCTCTAACAGCAAATTCCTTCAATTTAGCTAATGTATATTCTAATATATTGTTAGAAGTGTTCGGCACAGCGCGAAATCGGCGACAAACGCCACTTTTCTCCATTTAAACAATTGTGTCCATAATCCTGACAGTTGAGTAACAGCACCACTCTAAAAGCATGCCGGAATGATATCATCGGAAGAGAGTGAAAAAATCCCTCATCAAACGCACCTGTATATAAAACCATCGGAGAATCAGGTAATAAACGAGACGCACGACGGTAGGAGAGGGTAAAGACTGGGTGCTGTTTTGAAGAAATGCATTTGTACGAAAATAGCTCATTGGCGTAGAACAGCGGTTCCCAAAATCTTTTACACCGTAGCCAACTTCAAAGAGTCTGCTGGTTTGGTCGCGGAAACAGCCATATGTCATACTGAATTTGAATATCCTAGACACTGTGCTGCTTTGTTTTCAGAAGTAACATTGTTGAAAACTTTTATGCGCAACGATGAGAAAGGCCACAGCCAGTGGTGGCTTGCGGGGTGGGCGGTGGACGGGTGGGGGTTCACATCTTTTATAATTTGACAATGTATGATAAAAGGAGGCTCAGGAGCTACAGCAATTCAACATTCCGGCCTGCTTCAAAGCCCTTTTTATAGCTTCATATACACATCACGCAATCCCGTTCCAAATGGCGCACTAATATTAAGTTGGCAACAACAGAGTCGAAAGGGGGTATGGGGGCTCTGCTCCGGTCTGGGGCGCTCCGCTCCGCCCCCAGAGGCCGCGATTACATACTTATAACCCTCCTCCCGTAAGTCTCGCCCAGCCCCCCTCCCAATCGTAGGGTCACCACTGGCAACAGCAATGACATGACAATATACTGTACTATTATTGTACTATTACTTTATTGAATTGATTAATAATTATTTTGTCTTTTGTTGCAGAGGAAAACTAATATATTAGATGATGGTGATGATGAATCTTATCATGCCCTGTGCCCCCACCCCTTTAAAAATGGTTATGACCTCCAGTTGGGCACCCCTGGTCTCGATGATCAAGAAGCTACACAAGTGACTGAATCGCAATGCCCCGATTTTAATCTACTTGGCGGGATGCAATCTCGTGATTCGCTGACATATCGTGCATTTGTCACTAAAGCGTATCTAAGCTGTGCGAAAAGCCACAGAGCGTAGCTATAACGCATTTAGTTGCAGGACAGTTTTGAAATCGGGAGGCGTGATGACGATTGCAATCGCTGGAACATGTTTTGATTTAACCAACAGTGAAATTTTGGCAAGCGCTTTTCGGTCTACGCTTGGAATTCGTTTTCACATGTCTGTCAAATATTTCTCATTTATTTCAAAATCCATATGGAGATGCTGTTGCTTGTGGATCATGTTCAAGTGTGTTTTGTAAATCAGCTGTAACATGCTTTACAGCAGAGGCGGGCAACTTCTCCAGTCGGCGGGCCGGATATAGGAAAATTAAGTACTTGGCGGGCCGGATTGTTGAATCGATACATTATTCGCTCATTTATCCACGTATACAAGGAATAAATCCTATTTAATGAATGTATTTTAGCGACAGGAATGTCACTTCAAAGCCATTTCTCGCCGATAATGAAGAAGACAATGTGGATTTGAGAATAGCATTGTCATACAGACGTCGCCATGTCTGGCGAAACGAGTGAGTAGCTCAAGAGCAAAAGAGCCAGACCGCATTGTTGCGTTCCAATGCCAATCTCCATAACGATGAAAAATTCGAGGTTAATTGTAGGGGTTTCAGGGCCGCGAGAGGAATACAATTTATATTTTCGTAATCAGTGCAGAGTCAGCTTTCGATTGATACCCGTTTTACCAAATTTAATGCTCGGCAAGCCGGTCAAAAATGACCGTCAAATTGCCTGCAGCCAAATGGAAATTGTGACGTGAATCAATTTCACTGAGGCGTGAGATTTGCTCGTGTCGGCACCATATAGGACACTATGGTGCATTCCTTATTTAGGATTTCAATGCGTTCGATAAGCCCGGTACTAGGGATGGTGTGAACTTGAGGTTTACGCTCACGCTCTGTGTGCGAACCTCAGAAATTTAGAGGTTCACGTTCACAAACGAACCTTGGTAGGTTCTGCACTGTGCACCTTTTCTATAGATTACCATTTTTCACGTCATCATAACATCTTTGGTTGGAATCCTTTGCATTTCAACTTCGCACCACTCTATGCATGGCGCTGGCAGCATAAAAAAATCAACACCAAACGGGCATGCACCCACCAATCTCAAAAATTTTACTTGCTTTGTTACAAAAGTTTGCTCGAAAGATCCAGCTTCCCGTTTGTGAATATTTAGTGACTCTCTGCTGTGAGCTTGACCCGCAATCACACAACATCAAAATCGAAATACACCACATTCATGTAGTCAGCGAATAATGCTTATTCAACCAATTATTGAAATTGATATCGTTGTCTAGCAGGCGTACGGGGTCAATCTTGATTTCCTTTGTTTGTGTTATCATAAAAACCAGATCCTAGCGATTGGCGTGTTGGCTACTGCTGTATAACTTGTTAATGCGGTATTATCGGTAGCAAGTATAGAAACCCGTTTTACACTTTGCTCAATATCAGCGTAGCAATACTCAGACGCCGAATGCACTGTCTGATCTGGCCTAGACCGTTAAGGCGCAAGTTTATGATCCTTGCAAGTCCTCGTCGAAATTGTTGGCAAAGCGACGGAAAATATTGATTTTATGGGATTATTATATCAATTGATTGCCCCAGTTGATACGCTTGGCGACGTTTAAAACGCCAATATGTACTTCAGCATTGTGGCATTATTGGCCCGAGTCGTCGCTAGGTATTGTGTACAATGTACATTAATATAGATAAGCTCTCACTTCACTGAAATGTAGGGTTTGAATTAGCAATGTGACGTCACGTGACGTCATGAGGTTCACGTTCGCGTTCACGCGAAACTGAACCTTTCAGATGTTCACACCATCCCTACCCGGTACCCCAAATTTACCAAGATATCAATTCATTAGGGTTGAGTAGGTGACGAGATAGCGTCGTTGTTCATCTGTGTGGCCTAATTAATCTCGATATTGAATTCATGTGGCGATTACCATACCATACCACGATTACCACAAACAACATTAGGGTTGAGTACATCGTAAATGCCGATAATGCAAGACTTCTCGCTTCGAAGAACTTACGCGTAAGATCCACTCTCCTACGCTGCGCACACACGTATATAATAACATACAGTCACTAAAATTTGACGTTTAAGCAAGTAGTGGGGAATCTCAGCAGACTGGGGTCGCGGGCCACATTATCATGTGAGACGGAAAACTGTCCGCGGGCCGGATAAAATCCCTTCGCGGGCCGGATCCGGCCCACGGGTCGTATGTTGCCCGCCCCTGCTTTACAGTACGCATTAGTAAACCGTGACGATCGTTACAAGGTGGTTTTTGATAGTATGATGCGTCAATCCACTGCCCAATGACAGCTAATTCAGCACAGCATACAAAATGCCGCGGTATATCCAATCCACATTTGATGATTAGTTGCAGAAAGCTATAGTCTCACGGTAGCCTGAAACGTATCCCATCCTTGCTTCACGGCTGCCGTAGTGTTGTACAAAGATATCGATTCGAGAGCAGTTGCCTCTACTTGAGGGAAGTATACGAAAACAAGGATCACACCCACGATTTGCACGATGAATATGATCAGGACGAAGACGAAGAGCTGTAAAAATGAATGTAGGTTATCTCTCCACGTAGACATCGTAGGATACGGGATATAACCTAATGCAGTGGTTCCCAACCGGGGAGGAATTCCCCCTTAGGGGTAAGTTAACGGATTTCCCATATTGTTCATGTCCGAACTGTCATGTAGTCAACCAGTTATATCCGAACGTATGCTCCTTATGTTTTTTTTTTGTTTGCTGAAAGTATGTTCAAATGCTATTTGAAATCTCTTTTTCACATACAAGACAATTTTGTAGGCCAGCGACGGCCTCTCAAACAAATATATCCTAAGCGAGAAAATCTCGTACCGAATCTATCACAGCAAGGCCTCTAGTGAAAGTATTTATCTTACATTTTCAAGTCAACATTTTCAGACAGTGACAAAATATTCCAACGTCATCGATTCAAGTCAAAGAAATCGCTAGCCTTGCTTTATTTTTAGTGAACAGCTACCCGATCGAAAAAAGACATGGAAAACTTGGTGCAATGTTGCCGAAACGTAATGGGCAGGGTTGTAATGACTCGAGTCCGTTTTTCAGATGACTCGACTTGACTCGAGTCATTTTCTCAAAATACGGAAATGACTCAACTCGACTCGAGTCAATTTGTGTTTGACTCGACTTGGACTCGAGTCATTGTGCATGACTCGAAGCAAGTCATATGACTCGAGACTCAGACGGCCAAGACCGACGTTTCATTGTAATTTCACAGAATAGTAAAGTAATCACATTATTGGGATTTCGTCTATTGGTACTGGTGCTTGAAAACACGTCCAGAAACTGCTAAAATGACGAATATTAGTATATTATAAATGCGAACCATTCGATATCACCAAACAGAGTTATAAAAAGTGTATTTAACAAGCCTTTAACTGGAAACTGGGCAGTCAACACAATGACTTTGACTCGACGCGAGTCATAATACCATGACTCGGACTCGACCCTCTGCTTGGGGACTTGGACTCGGACTTGACTCGGTGGTGAATTGAAAATGACTCGACTTGACCCGAGTCAAAACTATAAAAGTGAGATTGACTTGTGACTCGGAGCCTTGTGACTTGGTTACAACCCTGGTAATGGGTGTCCTAAATTTCGATGACCTCCAGCAGGGAATCTGATCACGTGTATGTTATATATCAGGGCTGCAGGGCTGCCCGACTGTAGCTTTCGAATACTATCAACGTTAATAAATTTGAGTGCTAGGGTCGTGACCTATGGTATTAGCAATTACGTTGCCGTTTCATGCTATGAAGCGACAAAAAATTTGCGACTCTAGCATAGGGTTACCATATTTTTGTTTCACAAATTCCGGACGCTCTTCAGCGCCCACTAGCGGATTTCGAAATGAGGTGTGAGCGCATTGTCGATCAATATGACGTCACACCAGCAACGCTTTGTTTATCAACTAGAGGTGGTCGCGATCTGGTTCAGGAGTATGTGGTTGTGTATTGTATGTTGTAACCTGGGCCGAAGCCACATATTTTCAGCCCCATCCCGCCCAAATAAACACTGATCTTGGGCCCATCGTAGGGTATTCGATGCAACTTCTGGGAGTTTACTATATGCATCTGGTCGTTAAATGATTTGAATGAATTGTGTCAATAATATTGGTTCTTCCATATATTACAGTATAATTTTAATCCTCTCTCCGCTCACATAATCAGAGTCAGCGGTAGAATAGAGCTAGTGTAGGATGGTGACTTCGAAAATGCAAGGGGCGTGATTGTACATCGTTAAGTCATGTTTATGTCACGCCGATGAGATTATTTATCAGCCTAATGCGGGTGTGCACTTCACCACTGAGCTATATAAACACCGCACATCCGGTGGTTTCCCTCCTTTTATGGTCGCGAATCCATTTCCAATTTGAAAATGTGCCGTGGCCCAGCTCAAAATTTGATGAGCTGATTACTAATTAAAGGTCGGCACATTTGCCCAGACTTACTCACAGCCTATTTTGGAAGCTAATTACTTTTAACATCTTCGCGAATCCCAGAATAAAGGCAAACTACCCCCAGGTTTAGAACCACCATCTTTGAATAAAGCATCCAAACGACCTAAAACGACGACTCTATGAATACCGTTCAATCAATCAATCAATCAGGTTTATTAATATTTTCATCGTATCAAAACATCACAAGACTGCGATACAATGAAAAGATAGGAAGGTGTCGAAACAACTTGGAGTGGCCATTAAGATCAGACAACCACCTTAGCCTAGGCGAAGTAAATAAGAGGCATGCACACTGAATGAAAAGTAATGCAGAGAATATAAGACGCAAGCAACAAAATGGGGTGGCATGTGGTGGAGGGCGAGGTCGATGTTAGGTCGTGGTCCGGTAATCCTGAAGACTGGCTAGTATTGATTTAGAAGAAATTGCTTGTATTTCGACTTGAATGCGGACATGCTCGACGACTGTCGGATAGCCGTTATCTTGTAATTGCGATTACAATTAGACTTCTTTTTGTAAATGAATGTTATTTTTTATTTATTTTTTTATCGCAGTTTTTGCGAGGGCGGTAGTCCCCATATTAAAACCAATATATATGATACTAAATCGCGCGCAGCGCGAAGAAAAATTTCATGTAGCAAAAATCTGCCCAAAAATAGTCTTGTTTAGGTTGATTTACAAAAAAAAATATGAGGCTACTTCAAGCCTTCAAAATTCCGGACATTTAGGCATATTTTAGAAATTCCTCCCGGACGCAGTTTTAACAGTGAAATTCCGGACATGTCCGGGAAATTCCGGACGTATGGCAACCCTACTCTAGCATCACTCGACCGTGAGTCACCTGATGCGCATCTATTCGTAGGTTAGTTATCTATAATCTCACATAGACATTATAGGAGTTCCAGCATAACGACGGGAAAGTTGCAGACATGTTACGCATCAATAATTCTCCCTGCTCAAAAATATGCTTTTCTGATTCTGACATCGTTAACGAAAAATCTACATTTTACAGCTGTACATCAGGGCTCTTCAAAAATAACTTTTTTTCTCTAATCGTACTGGCTACTTGATAAAATTGTTAGGTTACCTAATTTAAGCCTACACACAAAATTTGATTCAATTCCAGCCAGTAACCGCTTTGCTACAGGAGAAGAAAGTTTCTATTTATCATATAAAAATAAATAATAAAAAATTTGAATATTTTCTGTTCACCCCATGAAAGTGTTAGGCTGTGTATAGAAACGATGCTCACCAAATTTGGTTCAATTCCAACCAGTGGAAACGGAGTTATTGCCGTCGAAAAATTTTGATTTGAATAAAATAGTATTTACGGTGAGCACAACTATAATAAATAAACAAAGAATAGGTCACCGTAAATACTATTTTATTCATAATCCAAATTTTTACTGGCCGGAATTGAACCAAATTTTGCGTGTAGGCTTAAATTAGGTAACCTAACAATTTTATCAAGTAGCCAGTACGATTAGAGAAAAAAAGTTATTTTTGAAGAGCCCTACTGTACATTTTAGAAATACTACGAAACCGCGGATACTTACCATCCCAAGAAGACACCTGTTTTCATTGACAGCCCCGCAGCAACCCAAAAAGCCCATTAGGAAAAGTGCCGCACCTACGCCAATGATAATATACACCCCATTGAAGATGACTGGGTTGTCGACCAGCACATCTTTGAAGGAACCCGCACTCACGGCTGCCCAAATCCCCACCGCCAACGTTGCTGCTCCACATATCTGGCATAATTATGTCACGTCAAAGGTTATATATATATATATATATATATATAGAGAGAGAGAGAGAGAGAGACAGAGATATGCGTATCAGAGTATACCATAATCATAGTCATACGCATGCTATGCAGGACACAGTACATTTGAAGATTCATAAAAATCATTAGTGCTTCAACATTTCCCGAAAATGGAATAGAACTTGACTAATTGAGCTCCGTGATGATACGTGTCTATAGAGTGTGGAACAAAGGTGGACCAATTACAATAATTCAGCTAAATTACAATTACTCCCTTACATGTTTCAATTACAGTACAATTACTGAATGCTAAAAATATCAAATTACAATTACAATTACTGTTAAACATGTAATTAAATACAATTAAAATTACAATTATGATTACTGGTGAACATGGAATTGATGCGATAGAGGTGTTCTTTGACTACCGTAGCGACGTAATTAGCAACAGTCTCAAGCTATTAATTTTTCATTCATGATACGTAGAATACCCTTTAATTAAAAAAAACTCGAAATTATTCCAACTATTCCTAATCATGAGTACTGAAAACTACAAACACAGGACATTGTTTCAAGCGACTGTTAACAACCAAACATTTGAGCGACTAACAGCGAATAGGCCACAGGACAGTCAATGAAATTTAATCAAACGAATATGCTACTCAGAGCAGAGTAGAATAATGAATTGGATTTGGTAAGGCGCCAGCGATAAGGGTAATACAGATAAGGTGTGTAAAATTAAAATAAATGCAAAAGGAAAGAACCTCCTGACAACTATGAATTAAAACATTTTGGTTCGCCTTTACATTTTCACTTGGTCGGAAACTGTTAGATAGCATTTGACGAACGTTAGGGTGCGAAAGTTTCTGTCCCCTGTAAATTTGGCCAAGATTGGAGGTAAGATTGGGTTAACATCTCTACAAATGCGTGATCAAGTTTGATGGAGCCTTGGTTGGAAATTTAAATTTCTTTTGCAATTGTTGCAGCAAGCCTCGGTACTGGTCGAAGATTTGAAAAAAATTCTGACCGTGGTGTAGGAAATGGTTCAGCACAGGTTTCAGAAGAGTTTATTTGCCGTTCATCCAGTTTTTAAATATTAGGATTTAGTTTAGCCCACTGGTTCTCTAACTTCTTTAGACACGCCCCGACCCCTTTATGACAGTGAGCTATTTCGTGGCCCCTTTAGCGTGATATCACACATGGAAACCAGAATGTTAGCAATCTTTACAGATAGTTTAATGGTATTGAAGGTTGTGACTGTTGATGAGAGAATTCTGCAATATGAAATTCGGACTATACACAATGCAATAGCTTTGAAATGAAGGTGAAAAAAAAATCAGTTTACCGGAGCTTCGCGCCCCCTTCAGATGTTTTCACACCGCCCAAGGGGGGCACGCCCCCCAGCTTGAGAACCACTGGATTAACCTGTACTGTAATTCACAAAGTTTTTCGTTGCTACTGAAGTATGGGAGACAGTTTAGCATGGCTGAATTATCTAGTTATAACGCGGCACGCATAGAACACCGATGTAAATAGGCTAATTATTACAGGTGGTGACTGTGTAATAAGGCCTTGCGGGCCCCTGGTCCATACCGGATTTTCACTGGTGTGATGATTGATCATGTTATGTCGTGATGACAATGTAATTGAAATTGTAATTGAACAAAATTTTCATCAAATTACAATTACAATTACAATCACACAAAATAGAAATGCTTCAATTATAATCAGAGGTGGTCAGTAACGAAGTACTTCTACTTTTTGAAGTACTTGAAGTAGATTTTGCCTACTCACACTACTTTTTAAGTAGTTATGATTTTGGACTACTTCTACTTCTACTTGCCAGTTTTCAGTTTTGTAGGCAAAAATAAGCGTAGAATACGTACTTACTTACTTACTTGTGATCCACCACTCCTACTTCTACTTGAGTAGAAATTCCGGCGTTACTTCTACTTCTACTTGAGTAGCGACGGTGACTACTTTGACCACCTCTGATTATAATTACAATTACATGAAAATATGTGATTAATTACATTCAGCCCAATTACAAATTACAATTGATTCAACTCTGGTGTGGAATAATTTTGACAAAAGAGATCATTACCAGTGATCATTCTTAACAAATTATAAGCGCCATGAATGGAATGGAAGGATCAATGCGAAGAATTCGTGCCCAAGTTTTCCGACATTCCTCACCGCCACTTAAGCATTGCACACCCAGAGCAAGTACGCCGCGATATACATATGTATATTGTACATTGTACACCATTGTACAGAAGCGGCACCATGGCATAAAGTCGAGATATCATGAAAATGTTCGCATGAAACGAACAAGAACAGTTGGAAACGTAACTGGCATAAATCGACAACTCATTTGCGATGAACGCTGATCAATTCCCTGTGTTATGGAAGCACCAAACATATCATTATAGTATTTCTACAACGTGTTCATTGTTCATCGTACAATTCGTACTACAATTCGTACTGAGGACGATTCCCCTTCTGTGAATATGACCGTTTGGTGGCCGCGAATACTTACGAAGAACAGCAGATTGAAGAAAAACATCAAACATTTAAAGCAATCAAGCGATCCCGACTTCATATTCTTGGTATTATTATTCAACAACTATAGCACTTCAAATTCATTTGGTATATGTTCTGCATTGTATTAAAAAGAAATATTAAGTATCAGGGTTATGAGTAGGCTATCACGATCTCTTTAATAATGACGCCTTACGCTCTCGTCGAACAAGAACTTCTTCCCTCAAGATTGTCTTAACAGCTTGACTCGTTCTATTTGAAATGAGGATCCATTGCTATTCTACATTGGTACGAAATGATCCGAGGATATCCTTACTCTGAATCACCCAAATATATGTATGCATTGTAACTTAAAATCCTATAGCCCTTTTATCATACTATACAGCCAAGAACATACATATGATTCTTTACGGCAGCTCATACTTGGAATTGCACACATATATGTAGGCATTGTAAATTAAAATGCGAGTGCCCTTTTGTCATACAGCAACGAACATGCTTACGTATTGTTACGACAATTAAGATTCGGGAAAACTTACTCACAGGGCAATGGCGTCAAAGTTCGATTGTTTGTTTGTTTTGGGGTATTCATGGTGTTTGTCGACTACTATGGTCATTTACACCAGGCCGATATTCTTTTTATTTTTCGTAACTGCCGACTTATAGCACGGCCCACCTTTAGACTTTTGTAAGACACCGCTGACGCGGATAAGGTGGCGAGGAGGAGCCTAGGTAAACCTCCAACACTTGAAAGTTCGATTGACTTGTCATCCCGTTGACCGCCTTCACTGGGCCGGATATATTTACAGGTGGGAATTTGATGCAATACCAAACGAACAAGTCAACACGCCTGAGATAACTAGATCTGCTAGTATTTAGACGCGACCACCTCATTTAAGATAGCTTCACATGTTCTAGTTGTCTAATGTCTAGTTGTAGTCGGCGTTCGAGTTGTGAACTTAGAAACTGATTGCTGCGATGCGCATGTCGTGATAGCTGGGTTATCAGGATGCCTATTGGTTCAATAGACAGCCCCTCGTCTCAAAGCGATTGTCTACATCACCATTGTCGATGAAAGGCTTACATAATATGACCTAATCTTTTTTCAAACGCCCAGTAAGATATCAGTGAAACACTGTATTATATATTGCAGGTATGACTACCTGTCAATCCAACCACTAGGCTATATATTCAGTTCTAGTTGTTGTACAAGAGCAAGGTGTGTTTCGACAAAGCACTATCTAGTACTTAATACGATTACATACACCGGCACTGTGAACTAAACGTCGTCAATATTACAATAACACGCGGCGCGCGTATGTGCGGTAAATGCGAGACGCCTGGCATCAATCGCGCTATAGCCAATTGTAGCCATCGGTATATCAGCGGTCGTTACACTCGATTGTATTATCGTATGAACCTCACTCAGGTCATTTTAAAATCCTAATATGGCTGTGAAATCAATCAGGCGATGATTCTATCTCGAGCAGGTCTATGTATGAGTGACTAGCACTAGTAGGACGTAGTCACAAATTCAAAAATCAAATTCTTTTTCATTTTCAAAAAGTTGAGAACACTACTTGGTATAGGGGCATCACCTGTTTCTCTCTCGCTTTGAGAGTAGCTCGGTTGGTTAGACGGCTGTTTCACGATTGCAGCGATATATCGAGTGTCGGTTCGAGTGTCGGTTCAAGTCCCGTGGATCAGATTATACGAACATTTTTCTAAATGCTTTGAAATTTGGACTAGAGGCCGGCCTTTCGAGTAGGGTTAATATTATTATGTCGAAGAAGTCTCTCGGCATGGATTGAACGATAGCGGTATAACCACAATCGCCGATAACACAGCTGGTCAACTACATAATGGGTTTATCGCGAGTTTGAGACTTGCACTGTAAACGAAAAACTGCCTATGTCGCCAATTTCCACCATAGCGTCGAGTGCAAATCAGGTACACCTATTACAGTGGATGAAAAGAAGTGAATTACACTGATTCCGTGGATATATTTCCTAGGGGTGAAATAGGTGCAATTTTCGTGCAACACCGTAAAAAGGCGGCACATGTAAATGGTTGCCAGTAAATTTGGAAATAGAAATATAATTATTAATATTAAAGCGATTCATCAATATTGTATTGATGAAATCGAAAATGAATGTTTCACTATATGAGCGTACGGCATGCAATTGGTATGCATCAATGTATTCGGTTTGTGTTAAAGTTGGTGTCCGTTCGAGTTCAAGATTATAGCCCGCCAAGTCGCGAATTCCCTGGAAGGGGTAAGTGGTAAACCCATCGGTTTCAGTAAGGATGGGTGTTTTGGATTGGCTTTGATTCACCTATGGCCTTGAAAGTGAAACTTGGTGTCAGAAAGTGCGGGTGGCTTGATTGCAGTTTTGCACCCTACGCTATGTTGGAAATCTCGTAAAATACAATTATTTTCCACCCATGTACGCAATACAGCAGGGTTGCAATTACTCGAGTCCAGATTTGTTGGTGTCTCGACTTGACTCGGGTTATGTTCTCAAAATACGGAAACCCACTCGACTCGACTTGAGGCAATCTGTGTATTGACTCGACTTGTACTCGAGTCATTGCACATGACTCGGACCAAGTCATATGACTTGAGACTGGGACGGCCAAGACCGACATTTCATTGCAAATTTTGAAGTATAGTAAGGTTACCACACTTGATTTTTCGTCTATTAGTAGCCTACTGGTACTTGAAGCGGCGATCAGAAACGAGGACAATTAATATATTATGAATGCGAAGCATTCGATATCACCAAGCAGAATTGTAAAAAGTGGGTTTAACTAGACTTTACCTTGAAACTGAACAGTCAACACAATGACTTGGACTCGAGCCATAACACTCGTATTCGACCCTCTGCTCGACGACTTGTACTCGGACCTGACTGATGACTCGGTGGTGAATTGAAAATGACTCGCCTGACTGCGAACATTTATCGCGACTCCTGTTAGCGGCAGCTTCTGATCAACACAAATATATCATATATATGGTTTATTGTAAATCGCAAGATAACTACCACGGTGTTGCGGTGTCGAAAGGGAACTTGTACAGATTCCGTGTAGAACAATTATAACATTGTGAGCTATGTACTGAATTAGGCGTAGAAACCAAATAGAAACACTCCTGCGGCAAGCATAACCAGCGCGCCGACATTGACGATGATGGAAGGCCATTTTTCTTCACTGATATCGATTTGTCGCAATTGCGCAGCTTGTTGTTGTGCCGATGTCATTTTCGGGGCCGCGGAGTTGTCTTCCAATCCGCAGAAACTGGTCCACAAAGTTTTATACCACGGACGATCTGTCACAGAATGTACATGGTATCGTTTTAGGCGTGAAGGACTACCAGAATGCCTCGAATGTTGTCAAAATGAAATTCATTTTGCAGGTGTGGAGGCTATGCCCTATCACTGCAACTGCAATTATTCATCTGAAGGTGTTGACCGACGGCGGGGCTCGGCAAACTCATAGGTACGCCAGTTGTTTTGGGATGACATGGTTAGGGAAAGGTGGGAGACAATGGATACCGGGACACAATGGTACATCTTGCATATTTCTAAAACTCTGCATGGAGAATATACACCGCTTCGATGATTTAGTAGTGTCATATCAGCCGTAATTCTGATGTGGTTTTATTTCGCCAGGATCGTTGTCTTTGTGAGAAAATGGCGAGTCTCTTAATTTCGCCAACCTGCGTAAATTTACATCACTACCTTTCAATCGTGTTTTAGGTGGGTATATCTCGTTTGCTGCGCTTGAAATTGGTATACAGCTTAGTCATGGCAGTTAAAAATCACCCTGTATGGTATTTTAGGCGATTTTAAAGAGGTCTTTCTAGGAGGGGTTTCTCTGAAGACGTGGGTGGGGTACAATGGTACAATGGTCCAATGAAATCCAAAGGCAGATTTTACAAAATATATAAAAACACCAATACTCCATTAAAAAGATCCCTTGCACTGTCACACAATAAATGGAGGACGTTAAGGACGTTAATAATCACGGCACGCGGCAAGCCGCGGCAGCGATCATCATGCAAGTTTAATTACGATTCCAAATTTTGGAATGTAAACTATAACTGGTCTTGGACACCCGCTGGTCCGTCCTTTTCTTCAACGGTTCTCAGTTTCTTGCTGACTGATGCGGTGTTTAATTTTTAGTAGGCTACTGTCCCATCTCCCCTACCGCTTATCTCATATCCCTATGGGGCACTATGGGTCTCTTTGGTTGTTTCATCGTATTTTCAAATCATTTTTATTCGGAAATATGCGTTTCATGTTCATTCATCATTTTGTTAAAGTTCATTGGTATTTCTGGATTCGAAATATATTTATGGCTAAAAATGTATGCTTGGCCCATGATGCCCCACCGTCCCCTGCTTTCTTTTGTCTTCTTTCAAATTGCAGCCTGGCTACGCCGATGGACTCTCATTTTACATATTTTGGGTATTGTTCTATTTCTCAAGTTACTATTGGCCCGTCTCCCGTTCAAAAAGCCATTCAAAATGGTTATAGGACTTTGGTTACGCGCTTTGTAACTTATTTGCAAGCAGCCTATATTCTAGGCCAGTGGTTCCCAACCTGTGGTACGCGTACCACTAGTGGTACGCGAAGGTCTTCCAGGTGGTACGCGAGTAGATTCTGTTTTTTTTTCGACCGAAGGGAGTTATTACTTCAGTTGGGGTTGATTTTGAGTTTTTGAAGCCGTCGAAGAAACGAAACAGACTTGTTGCGCCCATGCATAACTTTTGATGCTCTGTGCGCATAGTGTCCTATACTGCGAGCAAACGTATATGCCACGCACCGACCAGCTAGTGGAAAATTAACAAATGCAGCCATCGCCAAATTGACTTTTGCTGTTTGTTGTTATTTCATTATGTTGTTCTACTTGTGACCGGGGGTGAAAGACAATTCCATGCATCCGATCAACCCTGGCTGATAATGCCTAGTTGGATAGAATTTGTTATTAAACCTCGCATGGGTCAAGTACGTGATTATGACGTCATAAATGGTGATTGTAGGTGGTACGCGAGCACTGCCTGAAACCTTGAAATGGTACGTGGACGGGGGAAGGTTGGGAACCACTGTTCTAGGCGAAATACTTCTATTTGAACAACGTATACTACAGAATAGGGTGTTTAGATTTCTATCAAGGAACAGGTACTTTTGAATATTCCTAGTCTAGTTACTCGAACAACTGGTGCATTTTACCCTCATCTCCATTGCTTGAAGCCTCCTCATACACTGGTTCTTCCTCTTCTTCCTTGGGCTGGTTTTTCTAGGGAAAATGTTTACAATAATGCTGAGTTGTAGACTATTGACGGAAACTTGAGAATATAGCATATGATCGTGGTGGTATAATATATGCGAAATCGATTCCATGCGATTCGAAAAAGCCTTAAGTTAGCACACAATTTCAAGCAGAAGTTAGCTTCGTATAGGGCTTGGTTCGTTTGGGTTTGAAAAAATCGACCACCTGAATGAGTCAATTCATGGTCGTATAATTATTATAGATTGACATCGAAAAGACATATATACTAGGGATAGGATAACAGCACGTTCCTGCCATTTCGTCTTCATACTTGTCGTATCGCAAATCAAGTTATAATTACTCGACTCATAGTCTCTTCGATAATTCGAAAATTCCTCCCTGATCGATAATCTAGTAGTTACTAGACGGATGTTTTAGTTAGAGGTGGTCAGCAGCGAAGTACTTCTACTTTTCAAAGTACAAGTACTTCAAGTAGATTTTGCCTCTAACTCGACTACTTTCTCAAGGGGATATGGTTTCAGACTACTTCTATTTCTACTTGACAGTTTTCAGTTTCTTAAGCAAAACTGGGTCTAAAATACCTAGATTCTTACTTACTTGCAAATTGCTACTTCTAATTCTACTTGAGTAGAAATTTACGTTGTTACATCTACTTGTACTTGAGTACCGACGGTGACTACTTCGACCATCTCTGGTTTTAGTGGGCCTAAATGAAACGGTACAATTGGCGTCCACGTCATTCGATTTAGTTATCCTGATCAAGTATTTAAATGTTTTATACTTGGACTATAGAATTCGATAAGGAAGTCTAATCTGTGATACTGGCAAGTGTCAACACCCTAATCGGGTTGACAATACACTGAAATGAGTTCGGTTATGTGGTATTAGTAGACTAACATAAGCGCTAAAACATTTGTCGAATCCACATATGTAGGCTATACCTTTGCAAAGTATTCTTCAACTTCTTGCAAATCAATACGCTTCCTCTTGCTTTGCCTCGTGTACCATGTCAAACGAATGAGCTGTAGTCAAAATGGTAACAGTAAATGCACCCGGATTCGGAACATAATTTAGTCAATGTGAAGCATGAACGACAGTGACAGGACCTCCTTACCTTGACGCATAAGCTTACCATTCACGAAACAAAGGACATTTTTACACGTCGCCAAACATAGAAGATGTAAGATTGTAGATATAGAATGACTAATCTGTTTCTAGTCTCGGTCAATAAAATTTACATGTGGAGGTGCCGAGGTTCATGTGGGCAATTTAAGGCCACTTAGTCACCCATGCCACCGTTTCATCACAGTGAATAGAGCTCAGCAAAAAGTTTGTAATTATACGATATAACATATTTTCAATTGCTAGTATGCCAATCGCGCAAAGCGTAAATGTGGTATTCGATACAAATTATCAGTACCCCTCACCTTCTTATACTGGACAGGAAAAAAAAGAATGGAACCACTGCTCTATAGCAAAGCTATTCTTTGTGCATCATGACGAGGTCGAGTCCTTATGATGTCGAAAATAGATATCTCCTGGATGAGATGCACCAGCACATGTGGTCATTGAGCGCATATTAAGGGCTGCTTTTCAAAACTATTCCCTTAATTACTTGAGTAGTTTTCAAAGGCATCGAATTATACTCCTACTCAAAGTAGTTTTGAGCTGCTTTCAAAAGCACTACTCTACTAGTAATTGAGAGAAATTCCGTATGGCTACTTCTACTTCTACTTGAGTAGTATGCTCCATCGCCTTTGGTGGTACCATACCGACTGCGAAGAACTGGACAGTTCAAATCGCAATGATGTCAACAATTGTCGGTGATATCGACTGTCAACTTGGTTGTTGCACGGTTGGGTGATTCGTATCGGACGCTTATTAGAATATATTCAAATGAATTTTTGCGTAGCATTCGAGTCCCGGATTGGACCATTGCGAAATTATATTCTACCTCCGCAAAGCCAATGAGCTGAGGATTCGAGTCGAATCAAGGTCGATTTAATACTATTCATAGTTAAAAGCAGAATTGCGACCCATACAATCCAACTACAGACAACGAATATACTTACGCATCTTTCGTCAATAGGAGGAGTCAGCAAAGATACAACAACCGCGATAACGCACGAAAGTCCAAAGAGAATCATAGCGAAGTAGAGGTAGTGAACTTTGGTAAGAACCATCGGTCGGTACTCTGGTTCTCCACAGTTCGGTGAACTCACTCCAACTTCAAAGAAGAATCGGAGGATACCCAAAATCATGCCCAAAACAAGCGCCCAGAAGCAGCCCTAAAAGTTTCGTGAATTTAATATATATATATTGTTGCTGACCATAACCGTTGATCATTTAACTTACTGGCTCATTCAACCGTGGCCAAAACACTGCCAGAACAAAGATTGCCGTGATGGGTGGGGTGAAATAGCTGGTTACGGCTTGGATGTAGTCGAATAGTCGTCCGCTGGCGGCGTTCTTCACAACTGGGATCCACAATATGCTCACCACCACCATCACGAGAACGAAAATTCTGAATATACGGGAATAAAACGTGATCCATCTCAAGTCATAAAAGGTGATAGTTTTATGGTTCAAAATACAGAGGTATAGTTGATGACATGGCCATTTGAATAGCTCTCACCTGTCTGTGCTACTATATTCAAATTTCACTGCTATTTGTACTCATATTTGAACATAAATTAACCGTTTAAGGAAAACGAGTATAGGACAGTACTGATTCCGATGATTTGTGGTTGGGATATATACAGTGGTGGTCAGGGTCAGTTACGAAGTACTTTTCAGGCTCACTCATGTAGGTTTTGTCATTGAAAATTTCGCCCATAAACGTGATTTAACTCAACCCGAAAGAACTTTCTACTTGTGAAAATCCGAAGTGCAAAAACGTAAGTAGTTGCGCCTGAAATGTTAAGTAAAATTGGAGATAGTCTAAAAACATAACGACCGGAGGAAGTATAGTACAAGTCGGCGAAATATACTGCAATAGTCCAAAAAAATTAGAAGTAGCCTACTTCGTTTCTCACCAGTTGTCAGTGACCACCTCTGTAATTGAGTCATAACATTATGTTTTATTCAACTTATACTTGAATATCATCAATGACTATACGTATGACCTCTGGCATAATGGAACGTGAGATTCGCCAGTGAACTTTGTTTAACTGCTGTTCCAGGAAGATTTCCATTGTTAATGGCATTAGTGAATTTATGGTGATGATGATTTGAAAAAGGTCACTGGAAACGGATTTAACAACCGTGTGACCGGTCCAACGTTATCGCAAACACTCAAAATAGCCCATGACCACCATTTTGCCATCCTAAAATGGTAGGCCTACCGTTATTGTGCTAATTTATGTATATACTGTTGTCCGGCATTCGCTATTGCGAGTTTCCATACCTCCCAACAATCATAAGCTCTCTTGTCTTTGCCCGAGGACGGATCTTCGTCCACAAATCGCACGTGAATAGCGTGCTTGAACTGTTGAACACTGACGTCAGTGAAGACATGAGAGCAGCGACCATGACAGATAACAGCAATCCTGAAAGCAACATGCAACCAATATAGACACGCTCTCGAGGAATTATGTAATATACGCTGCTAGATTGGAGTCAAAAGGTTCAGCATAAGGTTAAATGGACGGTGCCAGTAATGGGAGTTATATGAATGAATGCATCAGCAACTATATTACACTATAATTCGTAGTAATCCCTGCTGTAGGCTATTCATCATCATTGGTTTATGAGCAATTTTTTCACTGACCTTGACCAGCTATGCTAGAAGTAATGCCGTAAGGAAGTAGAACTAGCCATTCCCTAGAGTCCTGGACGTTTCAAAATTATTGTGAAAGTAGAAAACGAAAGGTTTGAAAAGTTGTTTCGAAAGTAATTTTGGTCGAGGGTTCGTATGCTTTCGGCAGTTAATCAGTGGCGGTTACTTTCGGAATTTCAAGATGCATCTCTGCGACTAACGCAAAATGACTAATAATGACCATAATACAGATATGTTATTGTAGCCTATACATACAATCTTCGAAAATATATTCAGGAGTTACTGTGATGGATATTTCACGAGATTCTTATGACGATTGCACACCAAAACTTATCCCAAAACAGCTTTTTATTTTCCCACATCCAAAGTCTAAAACTGTTCAAGTAGATGTGAATGTAACCTAAAAACAACCCCTTGAGTAATTAGTGCAAACTTAATTGGCTACTTCGAAAAAGTTGGAGTACTTTGTTACTGAACGCATCTGTGTATCCGTAAGAATCGGTATGACATTTCGTTCTTTTAGAAATCTTCACGAGGAGAAAAGAAACTTCACAAATTTCGAAGATTAAACTAGGAACTTCCTTGCTTCAGATGCAGTGGATACGGCTTTACACCAGCACGCTGCTTATCGCCATGTCCTTTATCGCATATCTATATTGCCGAATGGGTAATTTTTCAATCATTTTCACCTTTTAACCCAGTTGGCATGAGAAGCAGAACTAATTTCGCGTACGCATAATTCGAACATCCACTCTCGCTCCCGCAGGCTTCCATACACGTTTCCGGCGTGGCACAAGCAATTTCATCTGAAGCAAAACCGTGTAACATTAGAGTCACTATCGTCTCTGACTAGTATGAAGGAATTTACTCGGAAACACGATTCGGCTAATCATTCCCACCATTACCATCATGTACATCGGTGTGAATTTCACGAAACCGGCAAAAACGCAACCGCCTTTAGCGTGAGAAAGGTTCTTCGCTGCCAATGTCCTCTGTACAATGACCTGCACGCAAGATACAAGATCAAGTTATAGTAGGTTGGGGAATATCTAGTAGAAAATCATACCTGGTCGGTACACCAATACCATGTCGCGATAATAGTAATGCCGAAAATCATGCCGGGCCAAGGGAGATCGCTGTCGACCGGATCTCTGAAAACATGAAAAGCGTCCTCTCGAGGGAGCCCGCAAGTCGTATTGGGAGGCCTTTCATCAGGTATAGCTTGCATGTAGCAGTCTTCCAAGTTAGCGTATCCTCCGATGCGCTGGAAAGCTTAAAGCCGGTACCGCGATTAGACAAGACACGTTATAACTAAAGAACGAGTACAATTATACTCACACACTACCATCATCCAGAATGCCCCGAACAACATAATTAATGTCTGAGCGGTGTCCGTATAAATAACTGCCTTCAGTCCACCCGTAACGGTATACAGTGCTGTAATTGCTAAGAGGCCGAGGACAGAGGGATACAATCTCCAACCTAGTGCTTCTTGAATGAAGATGGCTCCGGCGAAAAGATCGGCCTGCAATTAGGGTTTTCATATGCGTAAGTAGTAAGTACTATAACTATACCTACATACTTGTCGTTCTATTGGCGGAGTGATGATGGTGATGGTATATTATCAAATATATGTAACATCATTGCATATAGAGTGATTTGAAGACGAGAAGCGGTGCCAATGTACGTAACAGCGTATTGTAAATCGCGCAGATGGTGCATTTGTGAACCATTTGACTGACTGACTATTATCCATACGGAAAGTTTTATTCCAGTAAACAAAAGCCACTTTTATCACTTACGTACTGGATATTTAATTGGTAATAAGACTTTGCCAGGGTCATATGTGATATGTCATTTAAAAGTCTAGTTATTTTTCGAGGCTATTAGGTCTACATCACAAAAACAGGAGTCACATAATATTTTCAGAATATCTTGTAAAGGTAGACCAAGGAGCATTTTCAAAGCGGGTAGTGGGACAGGGATATAAAAAGGTTAAATCAGATATATCGCCTACATTCCGATTGCCGTTGGATCGCAATGTTACCCGCACTGCCATTTCATCCGATCGATCTCATATAGTGGTACAGGCCTACTGTGTGTAATACAAAGTCTGCAGTCCCGGAAATGCCCATGGTTAGGATATATCACGCTCACGTGATTTATATTGTAGCAGATTTTAAGCAACCCTATTTGTAATATAGTACGACACATAATTCTCTCAGAATCCCGCTAAATATTGATATTGTGCTTACCGATATTTTCGTGAAGACGTAGGTAAATAACGAGAGAAGGGACAGAAACGGCTGGATTCTAGTTCCACCAAATCTTTTCGCGAGGTATTCAGGAGTGGTGACAATACCGCTGGCGATATAGACAGGAGCAAACAACCATCCCAGCATCATGAGGGTGACCATGGCCTGTATTGGAAAATATTCCATTCAAATCAAAGGCTATATGTGCTATTGATAAGGACATCAGCGTATCTTCGTGAGCTCGTGACAATCTGCAATCCCAGAAGGACATTACGTTATAAGTAGGGATGGGCAAAATCGAGTAACCGAATGATTCGATTCTGAATCACGTATTACGCTTCGAGTCGAGAGAAAGAGAGAGAGAGAAAGAGAGAAAGTCTTTATTTTCATCCAACCAAAATACATAACAAACGGCAGTGATGGTGGTACAGAAAATATGCATGCACAGTATTCGGTATTAGATAGGCATGATCGATAAGACCGTGAAGGTCATCTAGTCTGATCACACCAGCATCAAACAGGTAGGCCTACACTTGACTCTGAACAGTCTGGCTGTAAAAAATTATTAGTTAAAAAAGGAAAATAGAAGAAAAATTAAACGATGGTACCAAATGATCAATGAAGCAATGTTTGGGCGAGGTAGGGCAACAGTGTTAGTAGTATAACGACAGGAGGTGATGAAGTAGGTCTTTCTTGAATCTATTATAAGGCAATTCACGGATATGTGGTGGTAATGCATTCCAGATGATAGGTCCCGAGTAGTCAATAGATCTCTTAGTTAGGCTGCTATTGGGTGGGGGTAAGTAGATATTTTACTTTGACGAGGATCTCGTGTAATGCGAATGGACATTTTTAGCAGGTATGAAAAAGTCATCAAACACAGGCAGACTATTGGAAAAATATTTGTGAACAACTTTTGATACTTCGAAGCGATATAGTTCATCAACTCGCAAAATTCGATGCTTACGGTAGTAAGACGATAAATTGGTACGTAAAGGTACAGATGAGATCAGTCTTATGGCACGATTTTGCAAGGTTCGAATTCTGCACAAAAATGTTGTGCATGCATTTCCCCATACTACGATTCCATATTGCAGATGAGAGTGAAAAAGAGTGAAGTAGACGATTCGTAGTACTGATCTGGAAACCAAGGATTGCAGACGGGTCATTATTCCCACACACCGAGTTAGTTTTGATATTGTGCATTCAATATGCTGCTTCCAAGACAATTTGGAATCAATGGTGACGCCGAGATATTTTGCTGAGTCACATATGGGGGATTTGTTTACGATTGATGTTCACAGTGAAATTATGATTGGCATTATTTAAAACGAGCATCTCGGTCTTATCTGCATTCAAACTTAGTTTGTTTGCTTGCAGCCATCTCGACACTTTTGGGAGTTCCCTATTCACAGATGCATGCAAATCATCGATAGTGCTGGAGGCTATAAAGAGGTGAGTATCATCAGAAAATAGGGTTGTGCGTATGAGTATCACTCATTATCACGTCACAACAGAATGTACTATGTCAAAGTTCAAATGCGTAGCTTTTATGCCACCACAAAAACATAATGCCTGTTATCCATCACATTAAAGACACTTTTGTATTTTTTCGACCTTACCGATTTCGTTGCGTTTTTTGACAATGTTGTGGGATGATCATGACTTCAGAAATGTATTATTTCCAGTAATGTTCGTAGCTTCTGTACTATGTTTGTATGATGCGACATGGCCAGTCAAGGTTTCAAGGCTTCCTCAGTGGAAAATAGTATCAAAACTATAATTCTCGTTAGTAAATTACCTTTCCTTCGCGGGGAGCTTATAATTGCAGTAGGCCCATTCGGAAAAAAGGTCATTTACAACTCGACTCGAATCATTAAAATTAATACTCGATTCAGATTCGAATACTCGAATCATTGTGCCCAGCCCTAGTCATAAGTCGCAGAAACTTTGACGGTACCAGGAGTCGAAACATCGACCTGCGGTGACCAAACTTTTTCTTCTTCAGCTGCCTTTCTGTGGAACAATCTTCCAACTTCTATCAGATTTTCTGACTCACTTTATGTTTTAAAGTGTAAAATCAAAACTCTTTTAATGCAGTAATGTTCATTCATACCCTATAACTATGCCCTCTTTGATACATAGATTTATACATTTTATGCATTTTGGCCTTGTGTACAGCGCCCTAGTGTAGGGATGATATATTGCTACATTCTGCGCTCTATAAATTGTTGTATTACTATTACATTCTTAATTCACAGTAAAACTGGTAAATACACGCCTAGTCCGGGGAGCATCTTGCCCCCTATAAGGAAAATAGCGAGATTGAATTGAAGTGTTATTATGATATGATGCGGATACGGACAAGCACAAGACTAAAGAGAGTAAAAAATATAGATTAAACTTAAAATGTAAGAACGGGCTGCTACAGCCTACGGTGAGGCTGTCTAATGTGTCTATTCACATCTGTAAATGGACTCTTAGAATTGACAATATCATTAATTGACATCAAGGCCAGGAAGTTGCGGAATCGCGAAACCTTACATTCCATTCAAATGAGCCTTGAGCAATCCCCGAAGCTGCTCCAGTACCAGCCAATCCCACGAAGTGTCCGCTGCCAATATTGCTACTGTAGAGCGACGCGCCCACGGGAAACCAAGCCATGCTTCTTCCAGCGAGGAAAAAGCCCGATACGCTCCCCCTTTCAGCGCTGAACATGGCCTGCGAATCAGATAGTAGCGATTGAGAGATTTCAGTTTGAAAGGATGTCTATTGTCTATCTTGTAATAAGTGGCCCGTCCAGGTATCGAAGACACGTGGTACTTTCACACAAGGTTTTAGTTTCAGGAGTGTGAATTTACACATACATCTGATTGAACGACTACTATAAGTCGTCTCGACTACTTATCTTTTCATTGTATCGAAATTCGCACTCGTGTGGTGTTATCAAAATAATATATAAGAATCAATGAACAGGTGACTGGTTGTAGTGATAGTAAATTTCAGGACTACACATTTTGTAGTACAATTTACTGCACTCGAAGAGATCTCATTTGTCCATTGCCAAGAATTAACAAAATATGTATCAAATCAACAGATAATTAAATGAAAAACTATTTTTCAAAGTATGACGTAGCTATTCAAGTCTTCACAATGTAACGCAATAACTGTGACCTTATTTATAAGCCATCAAGGGAATGGGGCTGCGTAAAATCAGAGTGTTTTGTGGGAACACACAGTTTTATGGCACATACTCGCGTACATCATAGACGTGATCGTTGCATTTGAAACTCGAAACAAAACAAGAACGCTTTAATGGGAATAGGTCTCATAAATTTAATAACAACTGACATCACATGGTTGCAGATTGAAACCATCTCAAACTCAAAATTGTTTGAAACAAGTCAACAAAGTTAACGTGTCGCATGATATTTTCTCGTCTGCTCATCCCTATGATGTTGCCTTATTGGTATGACATTTCAAAATGCCATTCAATTGGCGCCATTGGTCATTGGTCTTCCGACGCATGTAAGCTGTAAGACTGTGTGTAAGATATATAAGACTGCATTGTATCGATCATTTCTTACCCATAATCCAACAGCCAGTATAAATATGAAGTATATGGCAATTACAGCGATATCCCATGGTGCCAACGCAGCTTCAGGTAAGGAATCTGCGTCACTAACACCACATATGTTCGGAAGAGTAGTGGTGGCGTCCATACTAAGCTATTAGTCTAAAACCTGTAATCGCAAAAAGTAATACATTACGCTAAATACAGCCAAACATATTTCATAAGGATGCGTCCGCACGAGCCGGAGCCCGATTGCATCGGGATTCATACTGTTACTGATAAGACCGGACTCGGGTCATAGTCGGATTCGTACTTTTTCTAATACGCCTGAAGTACAAGGGAGTTGCGCGCAGGATTTACCCAGAGCCGTAGTGGATATTGACAGGATCTTTTTTGTTCGTGATCGGAGCCGGATTCATATTTTCTTCTGATACGGCCGGTTTCCATTTTGAAGAAGTGAAATATGTCTATCCTACCCGCACTATTTCCTACGGCGCACGAAACATTTTCAGGATATGGAAACCAGCCAATAAAATATCGTATAGATCATGGGTCACCCACTTAAAACGGGTCGCGAGCCACTTTTCAAATTTCGTAGCGGCGGCGGGACGCATGCATTCAATATCGATTTAAAATAAGCAACCACGTTTCAAAACTTTACGTAAGTATAGCTACCTAACATAGTGGATTGCCACAGTGACCACAAAAGAAGTAATATTTTATTAAAGGAATACAAATACAATAGAAAATCATTATCATCAATTTCATTTTAATTTGTACTCTGAGCTGTGCACGATACCTGGAAACGCTTTGCAGCGACTAAGGAATCGATATTGGGGCTAGCGAGATACGTTACTTGCTGAAAGACCATCTCCACGTAAAGCCTGATCCTGAGGGGAAGCCCTAAGCCAGTGGTTCTTAAACCTTTTTAGACACGTTTCCCTTTATGATACTGAAAAATTTCGCACCCCCTTTTCGTCATATCACAAAATGCAAGCAGAATGCTAGCAATCCCAACGGATAGTTTGATGGCATGGAGCGTTGTGACTGAGAGAATTCTATAATATGAATTCCGGACTATACACAGAGCAATAACTATGAATATGATATAAACCGCTCGGAGCGCGAAAAAAAATCACCGCAGCTCCTCGCTCCTTCAGATTCTTTCACGCGCCCAGTTTGAGAACCACTGCCTTAAGCCGTTTTCTGAGGGTCTCGGTCTTGGCATTGTTTGGGCCATTGCAAGTTAAGGCAATATGGCCATTCATATCAGATGATTCTGACTCAATGGAATGCTGCTGCCATTGCCAAATCCGTTTTAGCTAGTGACGAATAGTCAAGTTGGCCACAGGAGAATTGCTTATTCTGAAACAACAACAACAGTATGTTTAAACTGTAGTCAATTTCACGATTTCAAAAAGGTTTTCTTAGCTTTCTTCCGAAGTCACATTATCGCTGTGCTGTGACGCTGACAGGATTATTCACTATAAACTACAAATAGCAGTAACTTCTAAATCAGGGGTTCCCAAACTAGGTGTCGCAGCCCGAATGGGGTCGTTTACCAGACTGTATAGAGTCAGGTGTGTCTGTTTGATGCGGGTGTGGTCAGACTAGTTGACCTTCACGGTCGTATCGATCATCCCTATCTAATACCGAATACTGTCCATGCATATTTTCTGTACCACCATCATTGCCGTCTGTTTTTATGTATTTTGGTTGGATGAAAATAAAGACTCTCTCCCGCTCTGCCTATTCTTTTGGGTCGCGGAGAACTAAAATTAAATACCAATGTCTATTACAATGATATCAATTAAGCGGTTGCTATCGGCGTCTCATTTCTGAATATTTATGTTCAGTTTTCAAAATTGAAGAAAAAGCGACCTCTGAGGTAAACAAGGTATATCAGACCCGTCGAAGCGTCATTTTATTGTGCCACCTCATTACTTCTATATCACTCATAAAATCATTTTCACAAGTTCGCAAAATATATCCCCACCAACTATTTTGCAATAAATCGATATATTTAAGTGTCGACGCGTTTACTACTACACGCAGCGTACTTCGTGTCTATATCCGATACAAACGGCCCTGACTCCGTATTAATGCGCATTCAATAAGGGTATCCCCTTAGTAACAGCATTTTCCCACCCGCTACTCCGGAGAAATTCTTATGAATGACGGTCAAGAGGGCAACCTATATACATTCTCATGGCATTCAATCTCAGCATTTGAATTTTAGACGTCTTGCGATACAAGATTCAAGAGTTCATCTGACCCCATTATGAATTTGCATAGAAATCACTAATAGCCAGATTCGCTCAATAAGGTGAAGAAGAATAAACATACTCAAAAGTGGTCACTCGCGATTGGCACGCTGTTGTATGCACAGTTGCAGACTGCGCAATTTGAGATATGGTACATAGACCGAGCCTTACTGTAAGGAGATGTGTGTGCCTTCTGCAAACTAGGGCGAGATCAGACACCTCGTTGAAAAGTTTATGTGTGATTACACAGATAGCAATATTTGTCAATTTTCAAATTTAGAGTTTACAACACGGTCAACTATACACATAGCCTGGACTTCATTGACGTAATAACGAAGATGACTCACTCCCGCGAGTTGGCTGCAATATTTTTGGTACAGCTCCATAGCCAATAACGGACTGCTTCAAAAATAGTCCAATCTCGTGGATTTATGAATCGACTAGATCATCACCGTCATTAGTTTTGGTCGGTTACCTATGATGCTATACGAAATGACGAGGGCTTAGCCGCATTTGAAAACAAACAGCGATACTGCATTATTTTTACCCACTAAATATTATCACTCGAAAATTTTGTTATGCTATTCTGTCATTCTCACGAGCCACAGAGAGGTACTGAGCTTTCAGCAATGGCGATAACGGGGCAGTTGTTCAATGTTCACTCTCCGCAAATGCACCGACTACGACTGAGCCTGATCAGGTCAGCCGCCGAACCAGTTTACGCCAACTTGACTATACTAACCAGTCCCTTCGGCGCAGCTTTGTCCGCTGTTATGAAAATGAATTTTGGTATTTTCTGTTCGCCATTTTTATACTTTGTGAATAAAACAATATATCTGTCTGGCTGTCTGTCGGTTATTCAACTGCAGAGGGATAATCTAGGGCTAGGCTCCTCGGCTCTCATCGCCAGAGACTACCATTTCTGACACGGCTATTTTTTTCGGGCAATACCATTACTACACTGGCTGAACCGAAAAAATTACATAGGGCAACGTACACAAAGCCTTCGCCCAACCCTAATTAACGATCGAATAGCACCCAGAAGCCAAGCAAAATCGTTATCGTTGGAGAGAGCTATATCTAAAGAAAAAAGGTGAAGTGACGGGGGAATGACGCTGCAAGACAGCTCGGTGGTGAACCCACACGAATCATCTAACATCGAATGAACTCAATACCATCCTGATCACTGATTCAAAAGTTTACTCTGCTGTATATTAGCCGAATCTATTCTTCTCCTGAAGCTGCATAGGATCTTTTTTAGCGAATTTTATTGGATTGAAACAATTTGATTTGCCCAGTCATCTATAGAAAAATTGTTGTTGGAAAGCGATGACACGATACACTTATAAACCAGGAACATGAACAATGGACTATTGGACAATTGGACATAATGCAGTAAAGTGCAGAATTAATTTTACATGACCGCAGTATTTTCAGTATAGCCTACAGGCCACAGAAAAGTCGTCCAAACTACGGCGCACGGGTCAGCGGCCCCATGAACACTTTTCATATATCTGTTGGACCTTCCTAGTTTAACACTAGATTATGCAATTCATTGAAGTAAATGGTTCGGCAACATACAAAAAATGATAAATCTGCAAATTTGCCTTTTATAGTTACGGAAGTATATACAAAAGGAAATGGAAGTCTCCAACCCCAAACGTCTCAGTTAATTTGCACCACCACAAAAGTATGGGGCGGGAAAAACGCCAGTTAATGGATGTATTTCTATCAATCATTGCTATTATATTCGCTTTTCGTCGGATCTGTCAGCTTTTATGCCGAGTAGAATCTGAGTTTTCCAAGACAGTCTCCGATATAGAGTCGGGTCGCAGCATTCAAATCTACATCGTACTGTGATGATGTATATAGTGTCATAGAAGTAGGGGGAAAACTTCATAATTTCGGAGAATGCATTGTTGTTGGGGGTTGCGATACTCATTGGAATATATTTTTGTTGACTTGGCGAAAGGCGTCTTGATTTGAGGATTTTTGCTTATTTGGTATAGTACCGCCTTTTGCTGGCTGCCTTAATAATCTAGTGTAAAACTATGAAGACAAATTTTAGCTGTACTTAAGTTGTCATCGCTGCAAATTTTCAGTTATGTTATCCCTAGTGTAGTATGCGCTATTTTTTCGATCGTATTTCAGTCGGAGGTGAATAAATTAGTTGAAAACCGGAACAAAATTTATATATAACAAGCTTTTAGGGATTCAGAAGTTGAAAATATAAAATATGCATAAATTGTATATTGATATTCTTAATAATGTCAATTTATTCGAATAGCTCGAAGTGAATGTGTTTGGTAGCAAATGGTAAATTGGAGTCATTGTAGGTTTCAACTTTACGTAGTATAAATGAGGTTCCTACCTGCAGTTACGGAAAAAAAGCTAACTAGGCTATATCTAAATTGCTCTCCGTCGTTTCCTCATACATGCCCCCTGTTTCGCCCTCGATCACTTCAGGACTTCTGAACGGATCCAAATCGTTATGCAACTGTTTAGAGAATATGTGATTAATGATTCATCAAATCGTTCTCCGTCAGTTATCGTGCATGTGTAAAGACAACGTAGATTGCCTATATACCGTGAATGTGTAAAGTGCCTATATACTTGAGCCATAACTCAACGTGAAGGCAAATATTTTCTCAATGCGACATTTAGAATTTTTCAAGGATTTCATTTCGGGGAGACAAGCATACACTCGTTGTTGTGTAACGAACCTTCGTTTGTATACGCGCATTGGGAAAAGCAATTTAAGTTTACATATGATATCGTAAAGGGAGGTTCGTCTTGACGCGACCAAGTTACTACCAAATGCCTTATCTAAAATGCTAAACTTGCACTGTCCGTGTACTTCAGCCACCATTAACTGCAATTAAAGGAAATGGCTGTATAGCGAATAGCGAACGTTCAATTCATATCGAGAACGGGCATTGGCTGCCAATTGGCCGAATCCGACGGGAAATCTCGACCAGACTTCCAACTCTGTCTTGGCCCTATAAGATGCCATCCTCAATACTGCTACTATATTTCAGCTGTAAGCGCTATAGAATAGGTTGCAGGTTCTCGACTCGTTTGATTCGCTGCCAACTCGTCAATTTTTACAGTTACTGCTTATGGTAAGCTGCCACATAGCCGTCCAAATGAGCTTGTTATTTCAGAGTACTATACTCACTTGTAAAAGGTAGCCTATAAAGAGGTATAAGTATGGGCTTACCATATTTTCAGACCCAAAAATACGACACTGTCTTATTAGTGGCAAGTTTGGAGGTTATAGACAAAAAGGTTAACATTAAAACAGGACAGTTTATCCGGGCCGCGGGAGAGATTTTTCTCTTTTACTCAACGCGTCGTGAAAAGGTCGAAAAATAAACGGTATCAACGAACACATTGTGCGGCGGTGACCTATTTTTAGTCTTCGCTGTCTAATCGCCTAAAAGTATAGTTGAAATCAAAGAAAGGGGTCGACATACGACAAGAGAGGACATTTGGGCGTCCTCGGCGGATACTTCACTTATATTGAGAAAATACTACAAATCCTTCTAAAAGAGGTCATATGATAGCCTACTCCTAGGTATAGGCCTACCTATAAAATTAGCTGTTCCGTAACTAAGCAGTGTAGCATATTGTATTGCAATCTTGTGCTGATTTGAAATGATAAAATATTTCATAAACTGAACCGAGCATCATGTAATCAGCAACATATTTAAAGCATATATAGACCAGGGGTGTTAAAACATACGGGCGATCTCATCCGTTCCGCGAAGCAATGCTGACTGCTGAGTAAATTAAAAAATGCTTATATTATCCAGATATGACTGTGATCTGGTCCTAAAAAATACCATAATAATTATCTACTCACACGATGGCATTAAATATTGATTGAAACAATGCAAACAGGAAATAAAAAATTCTGATATCAAGCTCAAACCTGATCTGAAATAATTATGCCAACTTGGGAATAGCATGTGGTTTATTTCCATGAACGTTTCACTTTATTCGAGGGTGGAAGAAGGTAAGGCTGTCATATTCTTAGTAAAACCGGCCGTATCACAAAAAGTACTGGCCCTGCTCCGGCCAAAAATGAGAAAATCCAGCCGGATATCCAATCCAGCTTCGATCCATGCTCCGCCATATTGTGGATATGTGAATACCATTGTTTCCGAATCAAGGTGTTGCTAGATTGCTAGAATATAGCTCCCGTAATTCGTAGGCTTGGTATTCTAATCAAAAGCAAAGGTATGAATTTGGAGGTGAGATTTTGGCAGGGTTGTAACCAAGTCACAAAGTGCTGAGTCACAAGTCGATCTCCCTTCGAGTCAAGTCCGAGTCCAAGTCATCGAGCAGAGGGTCGAGTCCGAGTCATGGTATAATGACTCGAATCCGAGTCCAAGTCATTGTGTTGACTGCTCAGTGCTCAGTTTCCAGTTGAAGTCTTTTTAAACCCATATTTATAAATCTGTTTGGTGATATGGAATAATTCGCATTTATAATATATTAATTTTCCTCATTTTTAGCAGTTTCTGGTCGCATTTTCAAGTAGCAGTATCGATACATGAAATCCCAATGGTGTTGTTACCTTGCTATTCTTCGATATTACAATGAAATGTCGGTATTGACCGTCGGAGTCTCGAGTCATGCGCAATGACTCGAGTCCAAGTCGAGTCAATACACAAATTGACTCGAGTCGAGCCATTTCCATATTTTGAGAAAATGACTCGAGTCAAGTCGAGCCATCAGAAATGACTTGAGTCATTACAACCCTGCATTTTGGCATCTTATTTGACTGATTCGGCCCGCAGACGATCAAAAGATTTGAATCTGGCAGGCGACCGAAATCGAGTTTGACACCCCTGATATAGGCCTACGTTCCACATTTAAACCAGGTATAGGCCTACTCTCAAATTGTAAGCTCATGATAGCCTTCACATTCACAGGGATTAGTAACTTGTTGGGATACATCAAATAATTACTTATGAACGGCCGATTGCTGGATTTTAATCATTGTAGTACTGTCGTAAAATATAAAGAGAGATCGTGTATGATGAGGCGATTACGGCCATTGAGTGCAGTGACTTTACAATACGATACACACGACGGCACAATGATCAGCCCTTCAGTATGCTCAAGTTGAACAAACAAAAAGTATACGATGTGACATCAGACATGGGGTGATTACTTCACAAATGTAATCGATTGCGATTACGATTACTTGTGAATCCCGCGATTACGATTACGATTACAGATTACAGTCAAATCAGGAAGTAGTCGATTACGATTACGATTACTTTTCAAAAGTAATCACGATTACTCACGATTACATTTGTTTTGCTGCTTGGAACTAAATTCAGAAGAGATATTGGAAGACAATATAAATAAGGATTGCGATGAAAAGGTCTAATGAGATAACAACTTCCTTTATAAATCATACGTCATTGGCTTGTTACGTCATAATGTACCCATTGCCCACCTCCATGCAGGACTATTCGTAGCACCCAACGATTTGCATTCTTGCCAGGCCCGTAACTGCCACACCCCAATAGGACCGGGAGAGAGCTCTAAGGGGACTCAAAAGTATTTCGTAAATCAACATATTTTCTAGAGAGTTAATTAATTTGAAAATTTTCTTCGAGCTTCGGGATTTAATGTTTCTAAATAGCTTGATTTAGAAATGCATACCTCCCCCCTCCCCCAAGAAAAAAAGCATGCATAATTTATAGGAATAGGCATCTCGGTGGCGGTCATTACCCCGCCACGACACACCAAAAGACGTATGCAATTTTGGCCAACATGCAACTCAACAAAGTGTGCTACCAAAGAATGACCTCGGCCAAAACGTTGGGTATATGTCCATTGTCAGTATCCGCGCTCTGTGGGCGTGACGAATAGTCCGGTCCTTCCAATCTGAGCCCCAACAATGCAAATGCCACCCGAGGCACTCACAGACATGGCAATTTGTGTGTGCGTCTCACGAAAGTTTTTCTTTTAGTCTGCTACGTTTGGGCGACTATACAGTATCTTTTGATTATATAAAAGGCGGGAGGTCACGAATTAACAACATACAATAATGAAATTATAACAGCATAACCAGATGCTATAATTATGAATTACTTGCCCCCAGCTCTACTGGTAAATCTGAATGAATAGCAAGATAATGCAATTACCAATATTATTGACGAAATTCAGTCATCAACTTGAAAACTGACCACCCTATGGGGGCCCCAATACCCGGGGTTGTAATGACTAGAGTCATGACTCGACTCGAGTCGCGATTTTTTGGTGACTAGACTTGACTCGAGTGATTTTTTGTATTGACTCGACTTGTACTCCAGTCATTTTGCATGACTCGAACCAAGTCAGATGACTCGAGACTAGAACGGCCAAGACAGACATTTCACGTGACTTCGAAGAATGGTAAAGTTATTTCGTCTATCAGTCCTGATACTTCGAAATGGGGCCGTAAACTGTGAAAACTGATGAAAATTACTATATTATGAATATGAGCCATTCTATATCACTCGAGCAGAATTGAAAAAAAGTGGGTTGAACCGGATTGATCAGAAAACTGATATTTGAACAAAACGACTTGGACTCGTACCCGAGTCAAAAAATATGACTCGGACTCGACCCTATACTAGCTGACTTGGACTCGGACTTGACTCGGGGGTGAATTGAAAATGAATCGACTTTACTCGAGTCAAAACTAGAAAAGTGAGATTGACTTGTGATTCACAACATTTTAACTTGGTTACAACCTTACCAATACCAACGTTTGGAGTTGAGGGCGAATTTCTGTTTTGGTCGTGATTGTACCTACGCTACAATCCACGCTAACATGGTGTATAAGCGGATGGCTATGGCGACAGGTATAAATGTCGAGTGAGGAATTGTGAAATAACGATTGGCGCCCGTTTCAAGTAGTCATATGAGAATAAGATAAAGTGAACTTATAATTCTTACTTCCACTTAATACAGATACTGCAAGCTGCCGTTATGCCGTTACGAGAAACGGCAAAGAACGGCTCGGTTATGATCAAGGGCGTAGCCAGAAAAAATATTGGGGGGGGGGGGGCGAAAAATTCGATGACGGAAATGACCCCCCCCCCCCCCCATAAAGATAACGAAAAATAGGTAAAAAACGATGATCTTGGGCCCTTATTGGATGATTAACACAACATCTGGGGCGATCGTTATACATATATTTCGCTCACAGGTATAAAGTGATGTGATAATATTATGATTGTGAAAAACTCGGGCGTCAAAACTTTAGCGCTAGGCGCGAAAATTTTTCTTGGTTATAATGAATGGAATTGGTTCATTATATTATTACTTGCGTCTTGCAAATACGTTTTCATTGTCAGATCTACCGGAAGGGCCGAGAGAAGTGGGGTCATTCAGGGGGCACTTAATTGTACAGCTTGAACTATATGTTCATACGACACGGCAAGACTATTTATGAATTTCTAGAGAGTGGGCGCCAGGCGGGACAGTTGTCGTTAATTGCTGTTACTTCATGGCTTGCGGAGAAAGCTGTCACCATTCAGAAGATCACTCACACGCAAGGTCATAGCCACGTAGCCAGAAAAATAATTTTTTTTCATAGGGGGCTAATTATTTCTGAGTAACTCCCTGGTGGGAACACCTCGCAGAACCGTTGATCCTTCCATGGGCAATTTCATCACTACCTTTTTCATGCATACGATGATTCTTAGACGCACACACACATACCCTATGGAAGCTTACAGTTGCCAACTATAGCCTAGCTTGTATTCACCGATCGTTTCACGGATGAGCCAAAATCGCTGGAATGAACGATGAGTGTGAATTTCGGGCCTAGTCGCAAGGAGCGTAAAGTTTTTTTTGAATAAATGAAAGAATTTGATTATTAATATTGGCGCGTGTGTATGAGTGGTGTCCACTGTCCATTCTTATTATAATTACTTCGTTGAAGCACGGTTATTTAGTAACCTCTGGTAAAGATTGACGCCACTTTGAAGATTGGAATCGCTAATACATACCTGACCAAATTTAAAAAACGCATTTATGAAGGAGGGGTCTGATTGCAGGGACAAGAACATTAGGCGCCAGCCATAAGCAACCGGAAATCTATATCGAAGGAGGCTTCGGAATACATGCGTCGGTTTTATGGGCGTCAGTTATTTTGGGAGTGCACTTTGCGGAGTCGCGTGTAGCCTACTCTATTATGTCTTCGTGTGTCACGGAACGGAAATTGCCAGAACTAACAGTCCCCAATCCCCATACTGAACTGACACCCCTATACTCAATCAACTCAACGACCTTGGGCTACCCTACAGAATTTATCTATACTGGTACTGTGCAGTGTTGGGATCAAGTCACTACCTTCGAGTCATTGCGCATTTTGACTCGAGTCAAGTCAAGTCAATCGATTTTCGAAGGTGACTCGAGTCAAGTCAAGTCAGTCGATTTTTGGAGGTGACTCGAGTCAAGTCAAGTCAAGTCACGAGTCAAGTCACAATTCAAGTCAAATTGCCTTTTCGAGGTATGAGGCGTGATTGCGTCATTGTATTTTGCTAGCTGTCTGAAATACAGATTGAGTGTTCACTGTTCATTGATTTTGAACCGATGAACGAATACAGAGTTAAAGATACACCAAAGTAAGGCGCTGTATCGCTCATATACAAGTAGAACTAATAAACTACGAAGTAATTGCACAGCCTCAGTTTATAGTTACCAGCCAAAATAGAGAAACGAATTGATAAGATGCAATACATTACCCTTTTGCACATTGATATGATACAATGCGACCCTGCGCCAATGGTTGAGGACTATGTATTTCGAATTCAATTTCAACAAAACAAGAGGTTTGGTCAAGTTGAGAACGCAGAACAGAAATAGACATTTTGCTATTAAATTACCGTACTATACTATAGTTTACGACAGCGTAAAAAGCTGTAAGCTTCGATCACTTCGTTTGCGATCAATATATTTGTGAGAGGACAATGGAGGCTCAGTAAAACGCACGATCATTGAATGATTGGTAGCTCTCACGGGTTACACCAGCGATCCGAACATATGCAAGATACAGTGATTTTTATCGATACTGATTACTTGATGACTTGAAATTGACTCGTGAATTTTGCTCCGAGTCACGAGTCAATCCACATTTCTGATACGCCGAGTCAAGTCAAGTCAAGTCATTTTAGCAAAGTGACTCGAGTCAAGTCAAGTCATACGAAAAAGTGACTCGAGTCAAGTCATGACTCGAGTCATCCCAACACTGGTACTGTGTATTATCATAATTGAGAATGCAGCTAAATTGAACTATGGGTATTTGCTGAAGAATTTTTTTTCGGAATACCTATAATAAAATAAACACATGTTTGGCCACTTAATCGCGCGAAGCGCGAAGAAATTTTTCAGGTCGCATTCATCTGCCCAAAAATACTGTAATATTTATTGATTTTACGAAGATTTTCCCAAAATTTGGGGGGAGCGATCGCCCCTTTTGCCCCTCTCTGGCTACGCCAGTGGTTATGATACATAAACGCATCTGTTGATTTAAACCATCGTAATGTTTCATTTGACGAGTACAAAACTTCAAATCTTTGTCCGGTGCACGTACAATACATACGTATACTACATAGATAGGCCTACTGCTCGCCATGCAGCAACGGTCAAACTGCGTTTAACTATAAGCATAACCAAACATCAATACATAGTTGTTACTACTTGAAACTAGGCAGAGTGGTGATTATTATCTTGCTTCGAGGTAGTGGCGTCTGCTAACCTGATACACAGCATGTCTTACACTGTTCTAACAATCACACAACAATGTACATCGAATATATACTTACTACGTGTGGATACTTCTTACGCAAGGACGAGCAAAGCTAATACTTCTGACGTAATAATGAGCAGTGGCGTTTGAAAATCAACCGCTTGCGCTATCAATAACCTGGTATAATATCTCTTCCTTGTTCAAGAATGTTCGGTTATGTCATATTCATTGTACAAATAAAAAGAAATCGTTCTTTCACAAAGAAATCGATTAGATATGTGAAGTAGTCGATTACGATTACTTTGGATTTTTTTCGAATGTAATCGATTGCGATTACGATTACTTGAAAATGCTGTAATCCTCGTAATCGATTACGATTACTAATCGCGATTACCCCATGTCTGGACATAACCTCATGTAATGAACAAACCTCGACACGCCTGCGTCATCCCACGTGCACACCAAAGGAACTATACCAGCTACGGCCAATAGTGGGCACAGTAAATTAGTTACCATATATACTGGATTGAAACGCATATCTTCATCATTCCTAGGCGTGACGATATGTCTCGAATACAATCAGCACCTATTCGAGGATTCCCATGCCGTGAACTCACGCAAACCGCAGTATTGAAATTTCCGATGTTATTTCTCGTCTGTTCGAAATCATGGAGAAAAGAGGGCAGATTTCAAACAAGGGTCGTGTTTTGAATGCAATCTTGAAGATGTCAACGGCAATTAAATTTTTATTTTATTTGTACCTACCACGGGATAGCATTTGGAATCAAGTAGCTCAAACTAACCGATGGTTCTGGAGTTTGAATTTGATTAGAAAATCGAATTTTAGCAGTATTTTTCCACTGGAATATACAATGTTAGAATGATTTTTGCCGGACTCTGAATTTCAAATTGCCAACCGGAGCCGGATGGACTCGATTGAGTTCCGAAATTTGAGAATACTTTCATCACCGCTTTTCACTGAACACCCAATACAATCAAATCCGGACAGCGGCCGCTTTATGAGGAAATAACCGAACAAAATAGTGAAAATTGCAAGTGCAAAACTCCTGTTAATCCGGACAATTATCTGATTAATCGGGATACGGGCCCGCAATTATTATCGTTAGGATATGACACAATTAGCAGTAGTTCGTTCGTTTTAACATCTTGAAAGTTCTTTTGGAATAGTGATGTCTATCACGGGACAATCGATTCCGTGGCAGAGGTAGAGTAGTAGAAGTACTAGAAGTACTAGAGAGGTAGTAGAAGTACTTCTTCCACAAGCCACCTAAAACTACTTGAAGTAGAAGTAGATTTGACTGACTTTAAAGCTACCCAAGTAAGTAAGTAGTTGTGAAAACGATCGTAATTCGTTCGCATGGATTGTAAATAGCTGCAAATTGAGCTATGCGAAAACTGCAAAGCTTGATTCATATTGATGCATACCGGGATGTATCTCATTTTCTACAGCATAAGCATTCGTCCGCATCATGGGATGAAAATGATAGGGTTGATATGGAAATGCGATACTAATCCTGTTTACTCAAACACCCCGTTTTCGAAAATATCATAGTATGGCACCCTCCCAAGGTCCGTAGTAGTTTGAGAGCAATACAGAGAAGTTGTATCGGATACGGTGTGAACATATTGCACGATTGGTAAACGTAAATAAAAAATATGGTGGACCATATTGTGTAGCTTTATTTCCGGAAATTAAAGGCATTTCTACACTTGCTTTTATACTTCGACAGGTATGTTCTCCAGACAAAAGAACTGAAACTAATTCTCAACTCAACTCAAAGTTATAATGCTGGGAATTGAAAGAAGAAAATATATATACTACTTCTAAAAGCTAAAAGCGGAAAATGTATTTGATGTCTTTGATCGAGAAAATTTCAAAGGTGGTATGCTAAAACATGTCTAAGGCTAAAATAAAGTCAGAATCCACTTTTCCAAATTAGGACACGCGGTGGACTGCTAGATTATACGATATGATGAGTATACATTGCGAAACATCGGTTTCAAACGTTATAGTGGGCCATATATACTGTGATGAAATATTTCATATGGGCGACAATGCGGTGTGCTGGGAACACGCAACTCGCTATACCTAAACTAAATTATCTTCACCGATACTTTCGTGAAATCATATTGGTCACTGCATATCCACGCGCGCGAAGTGCGACGAAAATTCTGGGCTTTATTCAACATTTAATAAAATTAAATGTTGATATTCCGTGAAAACAGCCCCGAAATTCCTCAGGCTATCTTCCTTATTTGAGGATTAAACTACTTCTACATAACAAACTGAAAATAGCGAAATGTAAGTAAGTAGATCACAAAATATTACGAAGTAGGAGTAGAAGTATCGAAAATCAAATCTACTTGAGTAACTACCAGAAGTAGAGGACAACTACTTGAGTACTTCAAAAAAGTAGAAGTACTTCGTTACTACGTCTGTTCCGTGGAGGGGTTTCAACCCCTTATTAGGGACAGATTAGGAAAATAGTTCAGGAGTTACTTTTTAGCTACCGTAACAGTTCACTAATTTCCTGAGACTGAGAGCAATAAACCCAGAAAGGTTTGCAAACATCGCGAACTCACCGCCCATTGATCTTTCTGTTCAAAACCTTTCCAATAACCCTAACAAAACATCTCTAAACAGAAATATGTTTATTGGTTTAGGCGCCTGCCCGCTGATTAAATATAAATTTTAATAAGATCCAATGTATTCTTACAAGGTCCTCTTGAATAACACACCAGTTACACCGCCTTCGCGCCCGTTTTGTCCATCACATGTGACATGAACAAATCGACCAAGGATCTAGTCGGAGCGTTGAGACTCGCGACTCGAGAGCACACATCCAATCATTACGTTAAACACCATCACATCAATAATAATCATCTGATTATATTTTTACCCGATCAAGACACACACAATGTACAATGCTCCATGAGAGAGAGAGAGAGAGATATTTATTGATTTGTCCAACCGTAAAGAAAACATCATTGGCACATGAAACAACAATAAATGAACTTAACGGTATAGGACAGGGTGTGACCGATATGACTCTGGGTAGGGTCAACTAGTCTGATCACACCCTGCATTACCAAATACAGATAATGTGTCATTAATTTGGATGCATTGGTTGGGATCAATCAATTCAGCTTAGCATAAAAATAACATACTAAAGAAACTACAAATTTGGTGTGAGACAAGCGGATCATTGGTAATGGGAGATGAGGTGACTGAATAATTCCTTTTTGAAGGAGTGGTATGGGAGGTCCCGTATTGATGAGGGTATAGCATTCCATATGAAAGACCGGCATAGTCGATCGATTTCTTTGTGAGGTTACTGGTGGGTCGATGAAAATAGATGTTGCCCTGGGAAGAAAATCTGGTATTGAGTGAACAGTTTGAGCAAGGACGAAGAAATCATTAAACACAGGAGGCAATTCATTTGAAAAATATTGATGCATAAATTTAGCTACTTCAAATGTAAAAATATCGTCAAATTTTAGAATTTTGTATTTGCGGTAGTACTGGGATAATCTTGTTCGATGGGGCACGATGTGATGTAATGAACAGATAGGATGCCGAAACGTCCATTCAGTTGTTGTTTCTTAACCTGGCATCCACCTCGGCCTATGGCGCCCGATCGCACAGTTTTCCGATGTTAATTTTTATTCGGCGATCCTTTTTTGTAGAGATATTTCTTGCGGATTTCTTTTTCGTTCTTCATCCGGTCATTTTCTGTGCTTTATTTTTGTCGCCGTAAGAACGACACGGGGGACCGAGGAGCCCAAAATAACCTCCGACGGCGGCACTTTAACCAGCGGCACTTTACAGGTTTCGCGGAACCCAGGATTTGGAACCACTCTAGATATTATATTTTCTCTGAACAAAGGGAGATCCTTTTATTTTTACCAGATTGTTAACTTTCACGTCAGTTCGCATCAACCCTGATTCGATTACGCATAATCGATTTGCAAGTCGGACTAAAACAAAAATCAGGGATATATAGGCCTAACCCTGACAAAAATCATACGAGTTAGATGGTTTGGTTAGTATAGTACAGGGGCGGGCAACATACGGCCCGCGAAGGGATTTTGTCCGGCCCGCGGACAGTTTTTCGTCTTGCATGATAATGTGGCCCGCGGCCCCAGTCTACCGAGATTCCCCACTACTTGCTTACTACGTCAAATTTCAGTGACTGTATGTTATTATATACGTGTATGCGCAGCGCGGAAGAGGGGAGCTCACGCGTATGTTCGTCGAAGCGAGAAGACTTGCGTTATCGGCATTTACGATGTACTCAACCCTAATGTCGTTTGTGGTAATCATGGTGTTTGTCGACTACAATGGTCAATGATGGTCATGTACACCACGCCGGTATTTCTTATTTTTGATTTCGTAACCGCCGACTTGAAGCACGGCACACTTCTAGGCTTTTGTAAGACACCGCTTATGCCAGGGGTCGCCAACGCAAAACTAGTCACAGGCCACTTTTAAAATTTCGTAGAGGACACGGGCCGCATAAATCCAATATCGAGATTAACTAGGCCCCGCAGTTGAACAATGACGCTGTCTCGTCACCTATACTCAACCCTAATGAATTGATATCTTGGTAAATTCGGGGTAACTAGCTTATCGAACGCCTTGAAATCTTAATTAAGGGTTGCACTATCGAATGTGACATTCGATAGTTGCACCGTGTGTTGATTGATCAGATAGAAGCAGACATGGTGGCGTCTGTATGACAATGCTATTCTCAAATCCACATTGTCTCCGTCACTATCGGTGAGAAATGGTTTTGAAGTGACATTGCTGTCGTTAAAATACATTCATTAAATACGATATATTTCTTGTATATGTGGATGAACGGGCGAATAATGTATCGATTCAGCTATCCGGCCCGCCAAGTATTTAATTTTCCTATATCCGGCCCGCCGACTAGAGAAGTTGACCGCCCCTGGTATAGTATATTAGCGGTCCTTCGTGATTTTGTTCGTACGAATGATATCGACGGCACATCCACTATCCACATATTTCAGATCAGCATTGACAACACACTTTCTCCATCGGTAGCCAGAAAATCCAGAGCGGGATAATTTCAAACAGATAAATTCGGACGAAGAATAATTATTGCCACGACGTATGCGTGCGTATGGATCCAGCACACCGACCAAATCTCCCGTGCCAACCTCTCCAATTATTCTCGCAGCCACTGGTGGCATCAGGTAGGCATAATCGTAATTCATTACTTCACGCCATTCTCAACGGACAACCGACCGCCTCCTAACTCCCACACGACTGCACAAAGCTAACAAGAATACAGCACACAGAAAAGCGCGCTAACGAATTCCAAATTTCCTAAGCCACTCCAGCTTTTGTATGCATTCGTCAATGGCAGTTTTCGTGTCACAGTGCAGCACGTGCATGCCTTTCGTGCTCACAACGACCATCTCCTCTAGACCGTCGCTGTTCACGTCCAAAAACTTGATCCCCACGATAGGATAACACATCCTTTTCGTCCAAACCGGATACACACTGGTAGGACAACACAAATTGCTCGGCGGCGCTGGCACGTCGAACGGATACACCAAAAGCTGATGGCCGTACGTGCCGACCACTATGTCGTGCTTGCCGTCTCTGTTCACGTCGGCTATCTCGCAGCAAGTTACGCAGTCGAAGTCTGAGCTTTGCTCCAGCAGCAGCGGGAACTGGAAGCCTTGCTCTCCGCAGTAGCAATACACGACGGCGGACTCGCGGGCGCACGTCACCAGTAGATGGTAGGGTTCTTCGGGAACGGGATCCACCTAAGGAGAATAGGATTGCTTGAAATAGCAGAGTCATTAGGGAAACAAAACGTAGCCTGTGACGTAGGGCAAGTTTTTGTTGCAGTCAAATCCGTGGAAAGTCGCATTTACTTTACACAAAAGTTGCAGTACGAAGTTACGTTCATTTTTCACAAAGTTTAACTAAAAAGTTGCATTTATATGGACAAGTTTCTTCAAATTATTTGGGTATGAGATACTCAAATCAATCCGTATTCAATGCACTGCGGCAAAACTCAGTGTCGGCGACTTCAACAAAATCAATAGCCAGAAAAATTTGAACCAGTGAAAATATACCTCTCGGTGGTCTATCCTGAACGTACGACAAATCAGAAAGGGCCTTAAATTTGAACAACAGTGAAATAATCAAGCGATCATTTACATACAGTGCCAAATATTTCCAGTAAAAAGTTATTTGCATGAAAAATCGAAAAAGTTACAAAAAGTTGCAATATAAGAATCCTCCAAACAGCTTAAAACACCATACACTACATAACTTCCGAGTATTTAGGAAGCTGCCGGAAGCTGTAAAAAAAGCTGCAAAAACTTGAGCTAGTTTTCACCAATGTAGTACTGCTTTTCCGAAGCAGTCAAGCAGGTTTTGAGACTTTCAACTACTTGTTATGCTTACTCAAGCGTTTATGAGCTATTTCACACGGTTCTTCTAACATCATTACCGATAAACGTGATGCAAACTCAAAAAACTACTAATCACTTTCAAAATCCAAACGGTTAAACATAAGTGGTTTTGCATAAAAGCTGTTCAAGTAGAAGTAGTATGGAAACATAACCGCTCCAGTAAATATTATGGTGTTCCGAAAAAGACGGCATACTTTGCTTCGGACCACTTTTGTTAATATATAATGATAATGCATAAACAAATCAACATACTTTCTTTATTTGAAATTGATTTCGAATGGTACCACTATTTAAACAGATCTACAATGAAAAGGCACGGGATAACTTTTGACATTGAAATTTACTCTTACTCTCCTGGAAAGCTGTTTTGATTTTTCTGTAGGAACTCTGCAACGCCGAGGCACGCAGCAAAGAATAAGCTATTATGAACTAATAGTCTACATGTACATTTAAATTTGGATATTCACCTCACTTGATGCAAACATTATTCATACTGTATAATTCAAATTGGCTCTGCGTCGGCTTCTACTGTTGGAATTGAGCTAAATTTGTGTGCAGCTCTTTTTTTAGGCAACCTAGCAAATCAATCGGTGAATCCCCGGAATCCGGAAAAAAAGTCATTTTTGAACAACCGTAACATTCACTTACTGCAACGTCGACCTTTTTTGTCAGGAACTCGGGCTTTGGCGAGCTTGAAAACTTCGAAAACAATCTCACTGACGTCACCGGACTATCGCACTGGATTTCATGACAGGATCTGACCCAATCATCGGACGTCAAATCGGTTACATACAGCGAAACTTCTCCGGATGCTTTGCCCAGCACACTTATCCGTTTCCTTCCACCTTGAGTGATCTATACAATAGAGATAAGCGGGCTTGACATTTTCAAATGCAAATATATATCAACAATTCATTTCGTGTCATGTCCGAATGCAAGCCAACACGGTTGTAACCAAGTCACAAGGTTCCGAGTCACAAGTCGACGTCTCCCATTTATAGTTTTGACTCGAGTCCAGTCGAGTCATTTACAATTCACCACCGAGTTAAGTTTGAGTCCAAATCAGTGAGCAGAGGGTCAAGTCCGAGTCATAGTGTTGTGACTAGGGTCCGAGTCTAAGTCATTGTGTTCACTGTTCAGTTTTGAGTTCAAGTCATGTTAACCCACTTTTTTCCACTCTTCGTCATTTTGTGTTACTTGCAAAGATATATCATAACTATGCCGATTTTTTTTGACATGTAAAAACAAGTCAAAATTAGGTCAAAATTGTAGCGTTAAGTCAAAATTTGTCAAAATTGTTTACAAAATCAATCATTTTTTGACCTCTGCATTTCGTTTGTATCGTAGATTTTGCGCTGTCGGTGAACTTATCAATTGATATTTTACAGATTGTAGCCTACTTTATAGGCCTACCGTTGTAAACGGTCCATCGTCTGCTCATTGTGAATCATAAGCGGTCAAATGAAACAAATAGTGACATGGTTTCATGGTCAACGTACCGCAATATCCTAACTGAAGCAAGACTGCTTGGACATTGCATGATTGTTATATCAAGAAGCGCAAGCTGAAAAATTGTGATATAGACAACATTGTCAGAATGAAGCAACACGGTGTGTCCCCAGCAGTGTGCACACAACTTCAGTGTTGTCAGCCAACAACTGCTGCTGTTTAACGTTCTTTCTCCATTCTTGGCGAGATACTTACTAAGGACAGACAGTTTCTACCCGAGAATGTAGGAAAGTATCTTCCGTTCGTTGTACTACAACAAATTTTAATTATTTCCACCATAATACGTAATGTAACTACTGGAATTCTTCATAGGGCCAGATTTCGTTAAAATAATAGTTTTTTCATGTAAAAAGTTGTCAGTTTTTGAGCCAAAAACGTTTTTTCAGGCCAATCTACTTTGTAAGGACAGACAGTTCCAACCAGAAATGAACATAAGAAGCACAATTTTAACATTATGTGCGAAAACACCTAATTTGCATACGTGAGGTCAAAAATTGGTCAAATTTCAGTTTTTTTAGGTCAAAAAAAGTCAATATTTAGATTTTTCAGGTCAAAATCTTCCGTTTTAGGTTTAAAAAAAATCGCCCTAATCATAACTGTTAAATAGCCTATACGTAAGCTAACGACCAAATCAATTTTTCAACACTACTTTTTTAATGACATTGATATATCTAAATCTTAATTGCTACAGTACTTCTACCTGTAATTGGGTAGAAATTCAAGGTGTTACTTTTATTTCAGAGTAGCAACACTGCTGGGATCACCCAGGGGTAGAGTTATCCAACAGATATGTTCGGCTTGAAATTGTACTTTATTCAAAATAGTATATTTCAAATATAAGATAATATTATGTCAGGGGTGCTCACACTTATGCTAGTATGCGATTACTTTTCAGATGCGGACCATACCATGATCTGCCAGTCCAAATTTTTCAGGTGATCGACTAAAAAAGGTCTCATCGATTACAGTCAACTTCACTGTCACCATAGGCCTATCAAATATATTCTGGCATTGATATCATTCATTTCACCTGACGGAAGATTAGAAGTACTTGGGAGTCTACCGAACGACAAAGTTATCTACCTGTAGATCGCGATCGATGTAATGAGCACCCCTGGTGTACGGTCCTACCTTGCTATCAACACATAGCGGAGCCACCGTCACATTTTCGAATTCTGGGAAATACTCATGCAGCAATCTCTCTGAAAATTCTTCGTCATAATCGTTCTGCGAGAAGACGCGAATTCGGCAGTCTCCCCCGAGTAGAAGGAATACTGGAGTCAGCGATTCATTCACAACTGTAAATTAACCAGACTCGCATATCAATTCGGTACAAATCCAAAGCTGATAAGACTAATTATAGTCAGTTTTGAAACATTTAGCCAAGACTTACCTTTCTTTGGTCTTGCTTGGCAATGAGTTACTTGAAACGGTGGCTGAGCGCCAAGCTCAAAATATGCTGGATTGCTCAACTCAATATTCTCCAGTAATGAATGATCTTTTTTTGAACAAGCCTTGGCACAGATGCTCAAGGTATGTACTTGTCTCCCACCAATTTCCTGTTGTACGATGTGAAGATAAGTGTGATTTTAGATATCATAATATTAATATTAATATTAACTTTTTGGCAGCCGTTCCACATATATACAAATTTCGTCGAACAGTAAAATAAGTCAATACTAAAAGGCAATATGAGGCATTGAGAGAGCAGCATTTGGACAATGTTAATTCACGACGAGACGGATTTTACAGCCCAAACAGCATGGCAGAGCTAAATTTCCTCTAGCATGGCAGCATACTGAATGTATATACATACAGATGACACAGCAGGTGTCAAGATTGAACAATGAGATGCAACCTCAATAATTTCAGTCAAAGGAAAAAATTGCCGACAGAAACAATATAACGAACACGCAGCCTGGGCGTTTCTGTGGGAAGTAGCCTACTGAGAGAGGGATAATATTGATTGGAGAACCCTCTGCATAGCATTACAGGATATCAATGAGAATAGCATATTTAAAGTAACACACAACTTTGCTTAGCCTTGACTTGCATAGACTTGTTTGCTATTTTCATGTCTAAATAATCCCAACCGCCCATACATATCATCTCAACATGAAAAGGTATGATCGCACTGGGTCAAAGTTGAAATACATCTTCTTAAACCCACCTTGCAGAAAACAAGTGCGAGTGCGAATCCACCATTTCCCAATTTCATGAAGTCAACCGCTGTGTATACAGTGTCTGTCGTCATAGACTTGAACAATTCGCAACAGTCTGGGTTTGCAAAGGACGGTCCGCTGCTCTTCAGGCTGTAAGACAGAACTTTGCCCCTGTACAAAGCAACAATTAAGCTGTCGGTACAACCCATTCCGGTGACTGATGTTATTCCGTAAATAGTCGGTAGGCCGTTCATGAAACTGTGGAAACTGTCTTCTGTGAAAAATTCTTCTGGGTACTGGGCTGCTACGCTTTGCAGGCTTTCTTGCTCAGCTCGATCGGAGTCACAGGATCTCGGAGAAATCATAGAGGCCATATTTTGACTCACTAAAATGGTACCTAAGATACCAATGGCAATTTCTGCAGACAGGTCAGAGGTCAGTGCCACTGTACCAGGACTAGGGCAGAGTTCAAAACAGGATAATCTTTTCTAAACTACACTAGAATTACTGAATTCACAGAAACTGGAATAAAGTCCTGAATTAGTAAGAAACCAACGAATATCAAGTTCAGTTAATATCAAATCAGAATTTATCCTTATAAGCATGAGGATGGAAAATGTCTGTACACCAAGCTTGGCTCGTTTTGCACTGTATAATTGTCCTGTAGCATTTTCAGGAAACGAGAAATCACATTCGAATTAAATTCCTTTATACCGTAATTAGTTTACCGGCGTATTACTCTAATTATTACAATTTGACAACTAGCATTATCCAATTGTCCGTTGTCGAAGTCTGGATTGGACGAGGCCGAGTTCGAGCAGGGTGTTATTTTATTATTATTATTATTATTATCACCGCCACCTCATAAACGTAACTTTAAGACAATAAATCTGCAGCTCTGGGTAATACAGCGTATTTTCTTTCCATCTTCAAAGTCAGTTATAATGGTTTGCCTAATAAGTCAAGCAAAAGAAGACGTGACAGACAGGGCTCTGTCTCCACATTATTGAGTCCGAAGCTCGCAGCTCGCAGTCGCAGCTGCACCACATCGGCGAGATCGGGCGCATCTGCATTCTGCAACCGAGTCGGCAATCATCGATCATACATCTTCGTTCTGGTTGGCTGGATGATGTTGTTATTGATATGCATCATTGATATATGCATCAAACATAAAATTCTGTAATTTCTTCACTCCAACCAGCGTGTACTCAAACTACACGCTGCTCCAACCATAGTGTCCTATATGGTGTCGACACAAGCAAATCTCACGGCTCAGTGAAATTGGTCTACGTCACGGTCACACTTTCCCTTTGGCTAAAAGCAGTAATTTTTGACCGGCTTGCCGAGCGTGAAATTTGATAAAAGACGTATCAATAGAAAGCTACCGCGGTATTGATTGCTAAAATATAAATTTTATTCTGCTCATGGCCTTGGAACCTCCCAAAATCAACCTTGAATGTTGAATTGTAGCGGAGTTTGGTATTGTGACGCACAATAACATCGAAGATTTCGGCCAACTCGCGGCACTCAGTTAGGGTAATGGTTTTCGTGGCTTCCTGTTCCGTCCAAGAATAATTTCTCTGCGAAGTATAGGACTCTTGCTGTGTAGCTTATGGTATATCGTCAATGGTCATCATCGTAATGGCAGCGAATATCCGTTCGTAATCAATGGAATCGCGCCCACTAGTGGTTACGACTTTTACAAGTCAGACAAGACAACAAGATTTGCAGTTAATATTAATTAGCTAGATATATGATTGATGGTGTATTTCCCACTTGCCTACGTTACATACATATGTTCCATTTAACTGTTCCAGACGTGTCGAAAAAGATAACATGAAAATGATTTCCAAAGCGGTACTGTAATCAAGATTGCAATGAACAAATGAACTGAACATAAATACATAGTTGTACACAGGGATAGATTTACAATTGAAGAATCGTCCAAACACCCGTCTACGCGGTATGTACCATCCGCATAGATCCATTTATTACTCTTTCAACAAGCGCTAACTCATTAGAAATCTGTCGAAGTAAAGTAATCGTGTGTGATTTTTTGGGATATTGACCAGTACGTATTTTATATCTTACAGAGTATATGCTTGTTCGCCTTTCGCATCATTCGCAGCAAGTGTCAATCAAATAAGAAAATATTACGCAACGACACGACCTTCATCGTTGCTACAACTGGAAATTCAACCGATTGTGTAGCTAACGTTCCAAACAATTCTCTTCGCCCGAGGCGATACTTCGTTACAACACACAAACGAACAGCAGCCAAGTACATCAGCTGTTAGCAGGAAATTTGAGTGTAAACTACCACGTTTGGATAACTAATTTACGAGCAGAGTAATTGCATTTGATTGTAGCTTTCTGCGTCGCGCCATGTATTATGTACATACCTTTTCACTCGATTTTATGCCACAGATACATGACTCCTGTTTTGTGGAATGAACTTTTGGAGGATTCCTTTACAGCATAATTAATTTCTGTGGTTTCTTGTATGTAATAGAATATTTATATAACTCAGTGAATAGAATACCGGTAGAAAGTAACTTATGACTTGTTCAATCCGGTTACCATGTCTCGTGTTTATTTCGTTGGTACTGAGATGCAGTTCTGTCTCAATTGACACAGAGATCAGTCGCAGGCTGAAGAGACAAACCCAAGGAGGGTCATTTATCTGTCCAGAAGAATGCATATGTACGGACTACGGAGACAGTAAGTGGCGACTCTGCAGATGCTTACTACGAAAAGTTTGCATGATTTAAAATTACATGGAGAAGTAGGCCTACAAAATGTATTTTGTATATCCAAACACACGATATAAGAACACGTGGGAATCATGCAAATCGTTCCAAGCCTGATAACGCCGACCTCTCACTGTACACCAGAGGTCTCAAACTCAAATGTGCTCGCGGGCCAATTCCTACTTTTGGATGGCGCCGCGGGCCGCAGCACCAATAATAGGGGAATTCAATGTATTTCAAAGTAGGCCTTATTTCCGGGTTTCGAGCATAGGCCTACTCCTGATAACTAGGCTATATTGATCATGTCTTTACCGAAGTCAAATAGAATCAGCGCTTGATTTTAACTTCGAATGTTGGAATAGGTCAATAACAACTTGAACATAATGGATACTGTGCCATAGCAATAGAAATGTGCAATCGCCGAAGAATCCATTGGTGTTACAGCTGTAAAGCGTAGGCTACGACTAGTTAATACTCGCCACATTAAACTGGCGATAATGACATATATAAAGATGCCCAAGATGACACAGGATGTATCCAATTATACATCAAAGGGGTAACATAATGCCAATGGCGGTTGCCATACCTACCTGCTTAGATATCTAAATAAGCTATGCAACACAAGCTACGACTTTTTGATATTTTACCATTTCTCATACCAGTTTTCAGAGTTTGTTCATAGTGTCCTATATGGTGTGGACAAAAGCAAATCCCACGGCTCAGTGAAATTGGTCTACGGCACACTTTTCGTTTGTTCAAAGGCAATTTGACGGTAATTTTTGACCGGCTTGTCCAGCATTAAATTTGATAAACGGGTATCAATGGGAAGCTATCACCGTATTGATTGCGAAAATATAGATTTTTTTCTGTTCGTGGCCCTCGAACTCCCCAAAATAAGCCTCGAATGTTGCGTTGTAAGTGAGTTTGGTATTGTGACGCAACCATACCGTCTGAGCAGCTCAGGAGCAAATGCGCACGAGAGTGAGAGTGTGAATGCTCAATCGCTTGCGCAACAATGGTCAATTCGCTTGCAGCTTGTGGTGCTCCTCACCTGCTCCCAGACGTCATTGCTGCGTCACAATACCAAACTCACTTACAATGCAACATTTGAAGCTTATTTTGGGGAGTTCCAGGACCACGAGCAGAATAATTTCATATTTTCGCAATCAGTACCGTAGTAGATTTCGATTGATACCCGTTTTATCAAATTTCATGCTCGGCAAGCCGGTAAAAAATTACCGTCAAATTGCCTGTGACCAAATGGAAAGTGTGACGTACACCAATCTCACTGAACCGTGAGATTTGCTTGTGTCCACACCATATAGGACACCATGGTTTGTTGCGTGCGTGGTTGTACCAAGTCACAAAAGTCCTTCTCTGATTGTAACGTTAGACGCGACGAGTACGAGTACGAGTAATTCTACAGAAGGTCGCGCGCTATAGTCCAAATCACAATTTTCAGTCACGAATGATCAACGGGTCATGTTTTACGATCATAAACAAGTAATGTCACGTAATAGTTGATCTTTCACTGCGTGGTAACTTTTGAAAGTGATGTATTAGTGAGGTTTGATGAGTAGTTTCAGGCTTCTGGAGTAGTTTTAGAGCGAGTTTTAAGTTCTCAAATTAAAAAAAATCGGAGTTAAATATTGTCGAATACTTCGAAATCCAAAATGCCGTCGCGGGCCGCACGAAAGGGTCTCGCGGGCCGCATGCGGCCCGCGGGCCGCGTGTTTGAGACCTCTGCTGTACACAGTGTTGTACAAGTAGCTCGAGCAGTTTTTGAGTTTCGCACTGTAGGCCTATACAAATGGAAGCTCGGGAACCATAAGCTATTTCCGATCCTCCTCGTATGCAGTAAAACGAAAACATGGTTTTGTAGACGTAGCAAGGATAGCCGGTAGCCCGGGAGAACCAAAGGAGTCGCCCGCGATCGCACTATCGCAGTACCAAATATTCAAATGAGACATTTGAAACTCGAAGGGTTTCATATGAGTAGCAGTTGAACATGGGTCAGTCGACCTCAAGGAACATATGAAAGCAGTTTGCGATCATGGCGTTGCTCGTCTTCGCCCACGCGGAGGCTTAATGGGAATCTAGTTAGGGTCGACGCAACGGAAGATAAAACTGTTGAATCGTACTGGTCTACGGCATAATTTTGATTATTACGTCACACATACAATATTCTTGAATTTCGAGCAGAACATTTTTAAAACAGAAAGCGGGCCAGGAATAGAAGAAATCCCTGCAAATCTGTGTCATTACAAGTATCTTCTTTTTCAGATTCGAAAGAAGTGAATTGCTACAATACTGGTAGAGGTTCCATCCCATTAAACATCCCGGGAGACACGGTAAAACTTAATCTCAGCAGAAACTCAATCAGTGAAATCACAAGAGGAATATTAGATAACCTGCATGAAGTGCTGTACCTGGACTTATCACACAATGATATAGAGGTACGTAATAATGGTATTTAAGCATTGACTCTAAAGTCTAAACCGCGCACAATATTCATGGTCCCCGTTTTCGGTATATTAGATCGAATCAATGCAATGCCTCAAACGAAACGACGGTATCAGTATAGTTCATCTGAAAGTTCTTCATCAAACTTTAGTATAGGGCCATCTATTGACAGAAGCCTCTGTAAGTCTTTATCTATCGTATCCTTCGGCCAAGGGTTGGCAAACTTCACCCTACATCAGCCATTTGCACCCATTTCCCATCAAATAAAACCCATCGAAAGTCGCATACTATGTTGTAGTGCGGAGCGGATCGACAAATTTTCTGGTCCGGCTCCGATCCGGCTCCGGCCGTATCAGGTAAAAGTACTGATCCGGCCAAAAATGTAAAATTCCGGCCAGAAATCCGACCCTTCACGGTACGGGGGCTCCGTAAATTTATAAATATGCCTCGTATATTTTCGCACTGGCTTGGCGGTTACTTGTGTGGGGTTGGTTGCTAGTTATTTAGTTTTAAAAGTCATGCGTATCCATAAATATTCTGGACATATCATAAAAGTAGTGATCCGGCTCCAATCCGGTTCCGGCCGTAACTGAAAAAAGACTGATCCGGCTCAGATCCGGTCCGGCCAAAATTTAAAAAATCCGGCCGGATATCCAATCCGGCTCCGGTCCATGCTCCACACTACTATGTCGGACCACTCGACTCGAACCATTGCAATTATTACTCGAATCATTGCTTCCACGTCTCCGTGGTCCTGTTTCGAGATAGTATTGAAATCCTTTTTGACAGTGGTTTGGAAGCCCCAATGCGATTCGTATTCCCACGATACTTCACGTAATCACGTTTATAACGGCAAAATTAGTTCCTGCACCAATGCGATTCGTATTCACACGATACTTCACGTAATCACGTTTATAACGGCAAAATTAGTTCCTGTAATCCAGTAGTTTCCAAAGGAGGCGTTCGCTAGCGTGAAGGGGGCGCTAGTCATAAAATGGGCGATTGGGTGCGCTAGCTATAAAATTGGGTGGTAGGGGGCACAGAGTGCAGTTGGGGGCGGAGCAGGCTTAGAAGGCAACTGCTGCGTAGTGTTGAAACGATTGATAAATAAAGCAGCTATTAATACGCAGTAACATTCAAAATAGAGTCAGTCAGGGCAGTTTAGGGTCGTCCGTCCATTTATTAAGCTCTACCGGAAAGCCCATTGCTACTTGACAACGTTGATCCTGTCCATCAATGAACAAATTTAGCAGACGGCACAATACCTAGAAAGCGTGGTTAATCGTATATTAGAAGCTCACCATCTTTTTGAGAGGCTGGTATATAGTGGTGAGGCTTACCAACACATCCTCGCCGCAAAATGAATTAGGTGTGATGATCACACCATATCAACCTAATTATTTGACTTAACTTTTTATAATTCACAGTTATCTGGCATTGTACCATCTATTCAACGGTATCTAAAGCGACAAGTTTGACAATATTGTGACTAAAATAATCGCCCTAGTTAAAATATTCGGTTAGCATGTAAGAAATCGATATCCCCGTAATATTGAACGTGGTGAAAGTCTCGGAATTAACTATGAATATGATCAATAGGAAGTCAACCATCTATATTTCAGAATATTGAATTGACGGCATTCAAAGACCTGGCTAAAGTAACGTTACTGGATTTGTCATCGAATGAAATCAAGAATGTAACGCTGAGCATGTTGGGGCCGACCGCGTTGAAGCTGGAGGTTCTGCGAATTTCGGACACGCAGTTGCGCTCAATGCCGGATTTGCACGATAGATCGCGTGAGAATGAAGTACCCATATAACCATGATCGTACAATCATGCTTATCATATCATGTTTATTACCAGGTACTTATATGACGAAACTAACCTATCTCACGATTAGTAACAATAGAATATCTGTACTACCGTCGGGTCGGATCCCACCTTCAGTGAAATTTCTGGATTTGTCTTGCTTGGATGTGCGAGTTTTAAAAACGAATACGTTCTCCGGTTTGGAAAACTTGGAAGAAGTAACGATGCGCGGGTGTAGACGAACTGGGGTAATGATTTCTGGATTTCATTGTATAGGAGAGCAGCTGATTTTACTCACAATTTATATTGTCAGAGAAAGAAACTTGAGGTCGTCGAAAGGGGTATATTTTCTAGCGCTGCTGGCTTGCAACGTCTTGACTTCAGCGGTAACGCGCTAAAGAGAGTGCCGGCTGAGTTGCCGATCACGCTGATAGAACTCGATCTATCCGTTAACAGGTAAACGCATTACTGGGCTATTCGTGATATTTCATCATGATTCAAGGTCCCGCGCGACAGGGCTGTTGAAGCACGTTGGGAAATGCCCTGATTATAATTTTCAACATGTCAGTCTTGAAACTGTGCAATATTTATGGCTATAGTGTATGGCCGAGATACTTCAATGACGGAGTAGAGAGTAGACAATATATAAATAACATTGTATTCTTATAACTAGGGCGATTTTTTTACCTAAAAACCGAACATTTGACCAAAAAATGACAAAACGACAAAATTTTGCCCTCATGTATGTAAATTGGGTGTTTTCGCACATAATGTTGCAATTGTAATACTTACCTTCATTTCTGGTTGAAGCTGTCTGTCCTTACGAAGTAGTTTGGCCTGAAAAAAACTTTTTGACTTGGAAACTGACAAATTTTATTGCGGCTCGTTGAGCATAACACCATGTCAACCTATTTGTTTCATTTGATTTCATTTGCTTTGTTTCGTTGGGTCTTTTACTGGGCCGTAAGAACGGCAACAGCGGGGAACGGGGAGCTCAGATAAAACCTCCGACAGTAATCGAATCCGATCCGTCAGATTGGTGGGCGCTTATCGTAACCACTACACTCTCTCCCCCGCCTACTTATAACATGATATGAATTCAGAATCTCTGACCTAAAGGAAGGTGAATGTGCAACAGAAGAGGTGTTGAAGGAGAATTTATACCGGAATGCTGCTGGTGAATTTGACGAATTTGGTGGCGGTGAGTGGCTTAATCAGATGGACATAAACTGATCAAAGTATTTACGAAAGGATTTGTTCCTTAGTCCTCGCACTGCGAGTGTAATATCAATCCCACCACCGATTTTCTCGTTCGCCTGTTGTATGATATAGCGCTTCGTGCAAGCCTACCTATCAACTAAGCCATGCTCTCAACTCATAGCTAAGGAAATGCGAGCTGTAGAAGCATTTGCACTATGTTTAATCGATTTTTCTTGTATTGGATATTTTCCCGCATTTGAATCCAAAATGGCAGATCGTAGCGGATTTGACGACTTCAAATTCATAACCTATTCCAAATGTGAGTTTCAAATGTCGCTTCTCAAATCAATATTCATTAAAACACGCTCGGTGAAAAGCTCACCCTTAACTCACCCGCTCAAGATTGATGCGGAACAATCAAAGGCCATAAATTCTGCAATTGGCAAACACTTGTTGGATAATCCCGCCTGTGCGAAAAATTATCGAGACGACAGATTTCGCATACTCGGAAAGGGTCGCTCACACTTTCATTTGTGTGCCTTGGAGTCGACTTTTATCAAAATACACCAGCCAAGGCTGAGTCAACAAAAAGAGTCCGTGTATCATCTAAAAATAGTAGGCTACATTGAACGCTCTCGTATTCGACATTTCGTGCTGGTGGCGTCATATTTTGTGTTACGATTGTTGATATACGCAGTTCTTTCGAATTCTCTACTAGTTGCTGACGATTACCCATGACGAGTGTCAGCCGAAAATATTCGGGTTCATTTCAATATGAATATACTATTCAATTGTAAATCAATATTCTGGATTCATTCCATGCCATGCCTAAGGCCAAGACCCAATCGCGTGTAGTAGCTTAATACGTTAAGACGTCCCAGCACAATTTTATATGATCACTCTTAGATTTCCAGATTGTTATAATCATGATCAAGCTGCTCTAAAATCGTGAATTTATTATTATCCTTTACGAAGTAGATAAAAACCTTCCGAATCCGGAAGTCCAGAACCAAGAAGGACAAGATTTTACATAATTGATGAAGGCACGAATTATTTTTGGCTCAGATATAAGCAACATCGTTTAGAATTACCGGCTGGTAACAAACAGAAACCATTACAGCAAATTGAACAGTACATCGAATAGGGGCCTTATAGAATGATGGGATAAAATGAAGGCTCTTATTGACAGGAGATAATATCTAATCACGGTCACATGACATGGGTGTATACATAAGGCCTATCCTATATTATATATGTGTCAGTGTCTTTGAGTGGATCATAAGAATCGTTGACCCCTACATTTAGGATATCTGACAAGACCGGTGGGGTCGGATCTGTCCCATCTCAGTAACCTGCGGATATTGAAATTGAACGGTAATCCATTAACAAGTCTATGCATTGACGACTTTCTGAACTTGGAAAATCTGAAGGTATGTTCATTCCAAATCTTTATATGTGTCGAGGATATAGTTAGTAGTTACGACAGTTCAACCTGTTTCGTCAACTGGTCTATTCTATTATATTATAGTTTTGCGTTTATACTTAAGACGGGTCGAGTATTGTTCGTTATGGCGTCATAAGAGTATAGTTGATGTAGAAAGTGCACAGGTCACCGTTTCTGCGACCACAAAGAATATAATACCAGCTCTATACCACAAAAAGATAATATATTATTTCCATGAAATTGCTGTGGATTCATCACGAGTCACGACTTCTCATAAATGCTATTTCCACTAACGTGTGTAGTGTGTACTGTGTAACCATGTACTACATCTATCGAATAATTGACTCGACTCGAATAATTGTAATTCATACTTTAATCATCGTGCCCAGCCCCATAGTCATAACAGGACACTTTAGTATATTATTGGCGGAAGTTATCACAGAACTCTTTCAGGTTTTGAACATGAGCGGATGCACATTATCGCTGTTCCATCCGCACACATTTGTGTACCCGCAGAATTTGGCGATTTTAGATTTGAGTGGGAATCAATTCATGCGTTTCAAAACGCAAAGCTTATCAGCGTTAGAAGGTCGGGCCAAGCTGCGTTTTCGTAATGAATCGGGCTTAACGTCTCTTACCCGTCGCAGAACTCTACCTCGAAGACAATATCCTGGAACAGGTGGGGTCTTTGAACAGAAAGAAAGTACCGTCATTAAAAAGGGCGGATTTCGCGGGAAACAAATGGAGATGCGACTGTCAGCTGAAGCCATTTTTGCAGTTGATCCGATACCATTCGGGCGAAATCGACTTTGTGAACTTACATGGATATTCCGGTACTCTTTTCACCCTCAAACGCAACGTTTACCGATGTAAGCTGGTCTTCTTTTGCAGTGCATTACGCGTGCGCGTTTCCGCTTGAGGTCAAAGGCAAACCGCTGCTCACGCTTGATATCGACGCGTTGGTTTGCGACAGCGAAGAAAAAGTTAACATAGTGGCGATCGCTGCACCCGCTAGTCTCGGTCTGATTATTATAATCGTAGTTATCATTATCGTCGTAGCAATGCGGCAAGACCGAAGAAGAATAGCTAAGAAAAGAGCAGCTAGAGCCGCAGCCAATGCTAAAATTGGACAGCAGAACGAAGCATTTGCTTTGGACTTCACTTCCACGATGGGTACTACTCTCGAAGTAACGCTTGCTTGAGTCTAGCGAGTGTAGGCATTGAAATGATTGCTATCAATTACCGTGTATAGAGAAGGAAATACGCAGGCGACGCCGCCGTGTTGTGTAGCAGCCTGGACCAGTCTTGGGTTACGGATCGGCTGATACCGGAGATACGTCGTCACGGCAACGAGGCCCTGCCGTACGATAAAGACGCCAAGAATTCGACTCTGAGCAGGAACGAGGGGCGGCTCGTTTTGAACGTTTTCACAGTAGGAAAAAATATAAAGGTGAGAGAAAATGGAGTGCTAAGAAGCTTCCTAAATGCGCCATAATTCAATTTTGACGTCATAATTACGGATGTCATCAAAACATTAAAGAAGTAATACGCTACAGATCGCTTCGACCGAGTATAGGCTATGCCCGTTGCCCGCGGCAGCATCATTGTATTCTTGAAGCGACACTTATCGCAATAGATGTTGTTGTTTTGGCACCCACGGTGTGTCGAGGGCAACTACAAATGTCATTTTGCACCAGGGCGATACATATTCTTTGATAATAATTTTAATTTTAGATTGACAGATTGTCAAAATGCATGGACTCGAACAGACGAGTGGTCATAGTTGTTTCCTATAATTTCATCGAAGAAGATTCCAGCACTTTATTACTAAATGTATGTATTGCAATTTTAAATACGTTAGCCATTATGGAGCACGCTATACTAACTCTCCGGTGCCAACCTACTGTTGCAGGTAATTCGAGAGCGCTCTGTCGACAGCCCAGAAGATTCCGTCATTATTTTGGTGCTGGGCGCCGTAGCATGGTCGTCGATGCCACAAGCGTTGAAATTCTTAATGGTGGAAAAAACGTTCATTCAGTATCCCCAAGATGCCGGTAATGACGCGCATTTCTGGGAGTCACTGTGCCCGCAACTCTACCGGTAAGGCGAAACTGTGTATTTCGTAATCGCGGGTAAAAGACATATATGGTATGATAAATGATAGTGGTTTGATTTTTTATATCAACAAGTGTTACAACATGATGTGAACATATATGGAAATGGGTTATACTGTCGAAATTGCTGGATTTATCTTCGCGGCAAGGTAAAAAACTACTTATAACTTCACTAATAGAGCATCTTTCGATGACATATTCTGCTACCACCGCTCATTTGACACGACAATTTCACTCACAAAAATGATACAAACCAACCCCGAACAATTTTCTACTTAATTAAACTGTTTAGTAGAATTGGAATTGATCTTAAACACACATCCGCTTTAGTAAGGATATCTAGAACTCGAGATATCCCTGAGTATGCAATAAGCAGTGCAATGAGAATGAGTATATTAATCCCAAAAAGCAGATATATAAATCGTTACTGAGGATGACAACCTATATTATTACGACATAGTCAATCGACTCTGTCGAACAGAAGAGAAAATCTAGACGGTGAAAAACTCGAGTACTGGCAGCAGGAAGAACCGTCGGAAAATATCTTCGCAGAAAAAGAAGACGAAACTCCGCCAAGTAGACCACCCAACTGGAATACGGGAGGTAGGAAGATGAGGATGGGATCGAAAATATACGAGTAAGTCGTGTTGGTATCGGAGCCTAATCCATATCTGAATCCGCCTCGATTGTTCAGATCGGGTTCGACACTGAAAGGCAGCACAGCGGGATCGAGTGAGTGCGGGAAATATTCGGTGATATTCTAGTGTTGAAATAAGCATGTTCTTGTGGCGAAACAGGGTACGGGATCATCGACGAGAACGCGGACGACAGTGAGCATTAGCGACGATGTATCGACAGGTGAGAGCAAGTTACAAACCCAGGTAGGAGTAGGTTCTGCCTAGGGTAGGATTTTAAGCAAATGGGGTTTAAAAACACTTTGTTTAAAACATATTTTAAACAGTGATTTAAATATAAGTCATGAAAACAGATTTTTTTTCAAACATTGTACAATTATGGCATAATTGTGTGAATACTCCATAAAACATGTAGTATAAGCCCATACGGACGATTTTCACTTGATATGCTCGACGTTTACGATATGGAATGGTTGGAACCCTCGAAATCGTCGTCGGATCATTGGTACGGAATGGGTGTTCTTATGATGATGACAACTCACGGTAAAAATGCTGAATAACGATGTAGTCATGGTTAAAGATATTTTTAGTCCGTTAGTGACAGGGGTCGGAAGCCTTTTTGGTCAAAGGAGCCATATTCATCCTATATTTTAATTTGGCAATGTCAATCCGATGTGACGTCACAATTGAAGATACGCGACGTCATGGTTAAAAAAGGACCATGCTCTAAACATGTTTGTTTAATATTTATTTTTGTTTTAAATGCAACCATAGTTCTGGCTATACCAGTGGTTCGTCGACTGCTTCACCCGGAGTATATGATTCCAATTTCCAGCATTACCTCAGGGTTGTAACCAAGTCACAAGTTGATTTGACTTTTACAGTTTAGACTTGAGTCAAGTCAAGTCATTTTCAATCAACCACCGAGTCAAGTCCGAGTTCAAGCCGGGGGCAACGGGCGGAGTTCGAGTCATAGTGTTAAGACTCGAGTCCAAGTCGTAGTGCTTACTTGTCATTAATATCAAGTTCAAGTCAGGTTCAATTCACTTCTGTGAAACTCTCGGATGATATCGAATGCCTCGGATTCATAATATAGTCCTCTCTCTCACTCTAAACATGTTTATTCAAACAGATAAAAGACAGTTTCTGGGCCTATTTTAAAATTTTCACTCCTGATATTTGAGACTAGAATAAGTCATATAGAATGTCGCAAGTCATCTGACTTGGTCGATTCATGCGCAATGACTCGAGTATAAGTCGAGTCAATAGACAAATTGACTCGAGTCAAGTCGAGTCAACTAAAAATTGCGACTCGAGTCATTTCAACCTTTGTTCGATTGAATTGTGGCTACTTTAAACACAGGAATTTACTTAAACTTAATGGAGATTTATAATGTTGATGTGAGTGACAGACACATACGCTATTAGTTCTGATAATAGTCAAGTTTCCTGTCAATATTCTGTATTTATCCCTAGATATCGCGTTGAAGGAATGGGGTTGTGACGGTGCTACGGAAGCCTGTGCGTGGTGAGAAACGATGATTTTACAATATGCTGGATTACGAGACAAGCATGATCATGATCATAAATCATTATCAACGTGTCCGAGTTCAAGCAAGAGGAATAACGTTTCGCACTCCTTCAACGGTGTCGAGGAATGCTGATTGTTGATGTTATTTATATTCTATTTCTTTTCACAAATTTCAGTTCTTATTGTGTTCAATCGTATTCGGCGTTGTCCATTTCATTACGGAAATACCTTGATGGTAGTAGATTGCTGCGTCATTATTAATTGATAAAATATCGGCATATCTATATAGATAGGTACGAATAGAACGACTTTAGCCACTTGTTTAATATTATTATTGATGCTATTTGAATCAGCCTTTATTAAAGAATTTTATTATGTGAAATTTCCAATATATCAGATTCATCGCATGGGAGGTTGAGAGTAGGGATGGGCACAATGATTCGAGTACTGGAATCTGAATACAGTATAAGTTTTAATGATTCGAGTCGAGTAGTAAAAGACAATTTTTTCGAATACTAAAATTATACGCTCCTCGCCACTGAATGTTAATTTACTATCAAGAATTATAGTTTTGATACTGTTGAAACTGAGGAAGCTTTGAAACCTTGATTGGCCGTGTCGCAGAATAGTGCAAAGCTACGTACGTTACTGGAAATAACGCATTTCCGAAGTCATGATCATCCCACAACATTGTCAAGAAGTGCAATGAAATCGGTATGGTCGAAAAATACCAAGGTATCTTTAATGTCACGGATAACAGGCATTATGTTCTTTGTGGTAGAATAAAAGGTACATATTTGAACTTTGACATAGTACATTCTGTTGTGGCGTCATAATGCGTGATACTCGAATACTAGACTCGAAGCGTAATACGTGATACGGAATCGAATCACCCAGGTACTCGATTTTGTCCAGCCCTAGTTGAGAGAGTGAATGTATCATTTCATTACGCAAAAAGGGAGTATAAAGAACTCAAGAGTCAAGACTGCAATGAATAGTTCCCATTGTATGAAATACAGTGCTCGAACTATAACTACTACAGAGAGATTTAGAAATCCAAAAATATGGACTGCACAATAGGGCTCTTCAAAAATGACTTTTTTTCACAAATCGTACTGGCTACTCAATAAAATTGTTAGGTTACCTAATTTAAGCCTACACACAACATTTGGTTCAATTCCAGCCAGTAACCGCTTTGCTACAGGAGAAGAAAGTTTCGATTTGTTATATAAAAACAAATAATAAAAAAATTGAAAATTTTCTGTTCACCCCATGAAAGTGTTAGGCTGTCTATAGAAACGATGCTCACCAAATTTGGTTCTATTCCAACGAGTGGAAGCGGAGTTATAGCCGTCGAAAAATTTGGATTTGAATAAAATAGTATTTACGGTGAGAACAATTATAATAAATAAACAAAGAATCGGTCACCGTAAATACTATTTTATTCAAACTCCAAATTTTTCGACGGCAATAACTCCGCTTCCACTGGTTGGAATTGTTTTGCTGTCACGGGGTAATACTCGGGCAGGGTGGAGGGAAGGAAAGAGCACTGGCGTAACTGCCGCACGCAATATTTTTGTACGCATAGTTTACAGAAATGAATCGACTTTATTCGCAATTGTGAAAGAGCAGAATATTCCTAGTATCGCTTAACGCCCCCGGTGACCGTTGGGCTGCTTTAACGTAAGACGTGCACTGTGCAACGGTATTTCGAGGCCACCCTTTCCGCCCGCGCCGGGACACATGAAACATGAAGCATTTGTAGAATTTTACTAACAAAATTCCGAAAAAAGATCAGTGACTTGCATACAGATAAATCAAAGTCAAGACGAGAAATTACTCCAACACCTCACACCGTGAGAGTTTAAATACGATGCCGTCTCAGCCCTCAATAGTCTTCGAAACGTGTCAATTCGGCGCGCCGTTCAATAAAGGTAACCGTCGTGCACAGCACCCAAAACGAACTGAATTTCAAAGCACAATCTAACGTACACCTTAGGTAACACGCACTAGGTAATCAACTCAAATGAAAAAACAATCAGGCAATCAAGTCGGTTGGAACCTCTTCGGCTTGCGCATCGCACGACCACTTGGCGTTCGCTTTACAACATCATTGGCCTACATGCGGCTGCGGCCAAAATGCGGTGCTAAAAATGCAGGATGAAGGCGATAAAAACTAAAATGGCCACTGCTGGTTGGCCAAAACCTTCAATATTGAAATATCTGGTCTTCGAAATGGTCGGCACCGAATAGTCTCGTCCTTGGAATCTGAGCCCCGCAGTACCAATGTGGCCCGCAGAGGAAAAAAGCACCCCGATTTGAAATCGCGTGCATGACACATGTTTCATAGAACTGCATTGCGTACAACTGGTTGTCTGCGCCTTCTCTATTTCATGCATGCTCGTAAATACGTAGCATACTGGCATTAAACAAGCCATTTGAGTCAGTCGAAAAGCTTTTAGCGAATGAATTAACAATATGAAGTTATTGTTTCGAGTCATACTGACATTAAAAATACATTCATGTCGACATGAGGCTTGGGTCTCGAGATGAAATAAAACTCAGATATGGGTCGCGGTCTAAAAAGTTCAAGAACCCCTGCCTTAACAGATGATTTTTCAAAGGGTTTACTGATACTCGACTCTAAATCCTAGCCATTCATTTATAGTTGTTATGCTTTTCCGACTTGCAAAATTCACAAATTTCTAGATACTTAAAAGTCGCCCGATACCACTTGAAAGGCTCTCACGCTTCGCAGTTTGGGAACCAATGCTTTAGAAAGTAGTTTGTTGGGAATATCTTTTATCAATCCAGTATAATCTTGGACTTCACGTAAATTCAAGGAACATATTCGTGATAGTTAAGAGTGCAATACAAAGCATTGAAGCCTTGCTTCCATTCGTGATATCCTATATTTATGCGAGTTTTGAAATGGCAGAAACAAAGACGAAATCAGGAAAAGAAGAAGGACGCGCATGATAGGCTACATTTCGCGTGTCATCAAATTATAGAATTCCTAGGTGGAAAGTAGGGATGGTGTGAACCTCTGAAAGGTTCAGGTTCGTGTGAACGCGAACCTTTTTGAAGGTTCTGTGTCAACGCGAACGTGAACCTCATGACGTCACGTGACGTCATATTGCTAATTCTAACCCTGTATTTCAGTGAAGTGATATATTATTGTACACGATACAGCATAGCGACGACTCGGGCCACATAATGCCACTATGCTGAAGTACGTATTGACGTGTTAATCGTCGCAAAATGTATCAACTGGAGCAATCAAATGATACAATAATCCCATAAAATCAATATCTTTCGTCGCTTTGCCAACAATTTCGACGAGGACTTGCAACGGAATACATGCTTACGCTTTAACGGTCTAGGCCAGACCGGACAATGTATTCGGCGTCTGAGTATGGTTACGTTGCTGATATTGAGCAGAGTGTAAAACTGCATTCTATACTTGTCGCGATATTTCCTCATTAACAGCAGTAGCACGGATTTGGTTTTTATGATACAATAAACATATGAAGTCAAGATTGACCCCATACGCCCGCTACATTTTTTACATCAGACAACGATATCAATTTCATTGATTGGATGATCATTGATCAAGCATCATTCGCTGACTATACATGTAGTGTATCTCGCTCTTGCTGTTGTGTGATTGCGGATCTAGCTCACAGGAGCAAAGAGTCACTAAATATTCTCAAACGGAAAGCTGGATATTTCGAGCAAACTTTTGCAACAAAACAAGTAAAATTTTGAGACTGTCAGGGTCAGGGATATCTAGACTACGGGATTGATAACTAGTCACGTGACCGCGTACTGAGTTGACGGAATGAGGGCATTCTTGTCCAACAGGAGTTGAGGCGGAGGAGTGTCGTTCCGCTCGCAGTTCAGTTTGTGTTCGTTGTTATTCGTTATTACGGGGATATATACTCTTCGCCAGGCATCTACGAGATAAGTTACGGACATTGTACGTACATCGTAGTCAGCTGGCAACCTTCGCCTGTCTCATAAACCTTGTGCGAAGCGTCGATGGCGGTCGCGATTGGGTAGTACCGGTATTCCTAATTCAAATTCTGGTTGAGGGTTTGCGTTCATCGTTAACTGCGTCGTGATATAAGATATGGACTGACCGTAGATCTTAATGAAGTGAGCTAAGGATAAGTTTTTATAGTTTCAATGTTGGAGCGGTACCGGTATTGGCTACTCACTAGTCAGGTCGTTCAGTTTTCACGCATGAGCAGTACCGGTAATAGCCACTAGATTCGTTCAGTTTTTCTATGCTGGAGAGTCATCGGTAATGGCTAGTGGCTACACATGTCATTACGTTTTACCATGCTGGTTCAGTACTGGTAGTGACTGGCGGATTTGTACTCGTTTGTTTTTTGTATTGACATACTTATATCTACTGATGCTATACCATATATAGACAGACATACCTATAGGCGTGCAGGGCTTTAGGCCTATAGGCCTACACGCCTATATCATATAATTTCCATTTTAACACCATTAATTTCTAGAACTAACTATCCTAGGCTTGAATATATCTGACGCTGACACTACGAATGATGAATGGTACATAGGCCTACATGCTGTGTGCCAAATTACCGTACTGGATACAAACCCAGAAAAAGTGCCACAATAGATGAAGGCTCAGTTTTACATAAGCGCCTGTTTCTTTTTCCACCAGAGTAAAATTTATGCGAAAAATGGATTAGAGCGATTCCACGCAAAGATTGGATAGTCACTATATATACACCAGGGTGTGTGCAAAGCATTTCTCTCCTGATGACTTCATGGAAGATACCCGTGATACAAACAGCACCCGCCGAAACAAGCATCAATTTCAGAAATTATCAAGATCGCGTTTGAAACCGGGTGTTGTTCCTCATATTTTCCCCGAATCTGTCGGAGTATTTGAGTACCAAATCAAGTGCTTCTGCGAGACGTGATACGCAAAATTCTCTGATTGAGGGCCGTAACAAGCAAATATTTCAGGAGATAATTGAGATTGAGACACTACCATCCATATATAGTTCTGTGCGCACCAATGATTCGCTGCAATTTCACTGGATAGAGACATCAGAGAATGAATCGGATGAATCCTCCCACTGCTGGTCATGAGGATATTTAGGAGTGTCGTGCAATGCGAAGTTCAGCCTCAAACGGATATTGTATGAAGTTCAAGATGGCCTTCCCGTCTAAGCTGCTTGCATATTGACTAAAGTATCTTTGAATCCTAGCGGTATTGCTCGAATGTCGCCTATACATTTTCCTGCATGAAGAAGCCTCTTGCAAATTCTCTGGACTTTTACAAACTGCGCAGTATCTGGAATTCATTGAAAGTATATCGATTATCGTGTCAGTGAAAAGTCCCAATAAAGCTACCGGGAAGAGAAATCCATTCTACATGCCTTTACAAGAAATGAAAGGATGTGTCCACAACCTGCAGAAGATTATATATAGATGGTGAGCTTTTTTGCCTATCTCCACACCGCTGAATTTCATCACAATTGAAGAGGCCAGTGTCACATATTTTGTCAGTGGGTACATTGGCCGATGAATTTCTGCGCGACGAAAGTGCATGGATTGCAAAGAAATTGCTGATAACCAACTGTGACGTTCCGGATTTGGATTTATGCATCCCAGAAGAATACAAAAAATATTCAAAATGGCTGATCGAGTTGGACTTGCTGAGCCTACCGGGCTATGCTTTGTAATAACGGCGCTTGCTGTCAAATATTTCACCATCATAAGTGATTCCATTCATCTTGCTGTCAAAACCAAAGATTTGTTTTCACGGAGGCAACTCACGAGGTGGTTCATTTGTCCAGCCTAATTCGCCCTCTGTTGAATAACTGCTGTCAATCAGGTCAAGCACACTGCAACTCCATCGTCCAGGCAGCTTTCAATTGCTTTGCGAAGAAGGAACTTACGCGATTCAACAGCACACCATCTCTAATTGAGCCGCCAGCAAAGAAACTACATTAAATGAGGACGCTTACGACAAAGGTTTCCAAGGATTGACATGATCAGAATTGGTGGCATTGCATGTCCTGTAACAGTTTATCTTGTGTTTCTAGTAAATTAATTGCATGCCATTTCACGAGAATATTATAATAAAGAAAAGTATTTGTGACGTCATAGTCGTTATGACGTCATGGTCATATGATGTCATCAACAATTTGCTATCTAACTTGAAGGAGTAATAGTGGGCAACAGTAGGTAGTGGTAGTAGGTGCAAACAGCAGACCTCGGATAATTTGAATTTAGCCCTCATCACGTAACGGGCAAAAAAGAGTTATCAATCCCTAGTCTAGATATCCCTGGTCAGGGTGCATGGCCGTTTAGTGTTTGAATTTTTATTCTGCCAGCGCCATGCATAGAGTGGCCCGCAGTTGAAATGCAATCAATTTCAATCCAAAGATGTTATAACGAGGTGAAAATTGTAATTACGAAAAAGGTTCACAGTGCAGAACCTACCAAGGTTCGTTTGTGAACGTGAAACTCTAAATTTCTGAGGTTCACACACCGAACGCGAACGTGAACCTCACGTTCACACCATCCCTATAGTGGAAAGCGTTTACAGTCACGGCAAGACAAGTCCAAGGCTCGTACCTTATAACAACCTCATTGTGCATGACGTGGAACAAATGTTGAACATTTGCGTTTTTTGAAGACCTGTTCGCGAAAAGAATATTTATTTTAGAACCTATCCGCGGGGCAAAACAGCTTGCCGACCCATGTTTTACGCCACCAATACGAAATGGTTACATCCGCTAGATGTCAGCAGTTTCATAATTATAACTTATCAGATAGTCGCCAGTAGCAATTACGCTAGCAATTTGTAATTTGCTATCCTCGTAACTGTGACACAGCACAGCTATCTACTAATTAACCCCTTACAAGATAGATTACGTAGCCACAGCATGGTTGTCGAATGACGAATTATATCCCGTACAATTGACGTCAATGGATGACACAGCTTTGACGTTTTTGTGAGGGTTAAGTATAGCGATGATGAGATTTCGCAATGCGCACCTTTCAGTGTTGAGTATCACTGTTGCGAACAACGAATTAGCGACTTGCTAATAATTTTTCTGTAACTTGGAATCATACACACAGCCGATATTTTACGTGATTGTTAGGCTACAGGCATGGGTAACACTCAATATTTTCGTTATAGTCAGAACGCCATAACGCTGTGATAGTTTCTGGCCCCATTTTATTGCGCGGCAAAGTCAATGTTACGACCAAACCCCAGTGACAAATGGTCACGATCGAGATGATAACGTAGAATAATAGCAACCTTCTACAACTTTGAAAGGAATACCATATAGGGCGGCGTCATTACTAATATTTATCATTTCCCTCCTGTATAGCGTCATTCAGAAAAGACAAATAGGCCTAAGCCAGGAGCACTATCCAGTAGCTACCAAATTGTGCTCACCCTAATTCGTTATTGTAAGCCGGCGTGCTATTATGCTATTGTTGAAAAGAAAATTATAATACCGTGTCCTAAGCAAACATAACAAAGAAGTTAGGTTTGAATTAACAATGACTCTAATAACTCTGTCATAGATATTATTCAGTTACGTCTTTATACCACCAAGCCTTCACTTCGAAAGCCTCTCGGACGAAGTTTAAACTTTAGGGGTTTCAGGAGTAGTAGGTATATAATCGTGTATATAAACTATAGGACTTAATATTACTTCGTGTTCTGTCCACTATATAGGCTATTCGGCACCGACGAGCAACTATTATTACAGTACTTAATAGTAATAATTTATTACTATACGCTCGACTTGTTCTATACCGTACGAAAAGCTGTTCCAACTGCCATTGATCACGGGTGTCGCCAAATTGTAAAGTACAAAGCTTTTGTGAAGCTGCGCTATTTATGAACTTCAAACATTGGATTAATGGATATGTATGTTATATAATTGTCCATGTACATTGTACATACATTGGCATTGGTCATTTTACGATGTGAGTTTAGATCTAGTTAAATACAAGTAGCCTTTGTTTGTGTGAGGTGGTATGTATTACGGAGATTGTCAGGTTGCGGTACTCATTCTCATCAGACAGGCCAAGAGAAAGTATATTCCACGTATCGGGATTGCTAAGCCAATACACTGCATTAGTGCATTGTGCGTGTCATATGTTTTTGAGATCTTAAATGCCGTCGCAGTAGGATGCAAGAATTATATAGAATTAACGACGGAAAACATCCTGTCAAACTTTTTAGAATAATCATGGTTACCTAAGGACCCAAGCACATGGAACTTATTAACCATAAAAGAGAAGCGTGTCACCTGGATATATTATGCAAGGCACTTGTTATTGATTCAGGAACTTTATATCGATGTTTAAAAATGTATGCAAGCCTTGGCAGGTGCTAATCAAATCTCAGGCTGCGCCAGCTGGTTTTAGGGGTTCTATTTCCGCGAGTCGTGCCCACTTCTTGCTAGGACTGTCGCGATAAGAGAGCAGCTTCCAAATAGAATGGAGCACTACAGTGGTGAGATGAACCATAGATAACTCAAGTCAATGCTCCTGCGCGGAATTGTCCTCATTCTAGATTGTAGGAGAAGCTTCCTTCTGTGGTGTCGAATGTAGTTTTTATTATTGATCGCTGTGCATAATAAGTCATGATTGCAGGATTAGTACTTCGAAATAATCGATGAAGTAAGAGGATCGATAGACTTTACTGCGAACTAATAGGTTTTCTGCGGTAGGCCTACCTTCCCAAAACATATCGCGACCTTCAATATTGATTCCGGTCTCGTTAGGAATTCACGTATTTACGACCTTGCGCGTCAACTGTGCAGTCTACCTACACTCGCCATGTTTTAGCATTCATACGGACCGTGTCTGTGTCAACTCTTGTTTTCTGTTTGTCTTAACAGCGCGATCGATTAAAGCAATGTAAATTTATACAATGATAGTGCTTACGGCACCTTTCTAATAGTAGTAGCTAGCCTACTTTACATATATTATCATACGATCTATTCTTGCGTTGCATCTCAACAGTACAGAGTACAGTTTAGCATACCACTGGAATTTTGAAATCTGTGAATAGAATGTCGGCAGAAGAAATGTCACTGAAGACTGTGGAGCCGGCGCAGCAGAAAGAAGATGTAGAAGAAGCCGCGACAGACGACAAGTGAGTTGTTATGGAGTGCATTGTTATATCCTGAATGGATTGAGGCAGTGGTGTTTCTCGTTACCGGTACTGTCACATGCCGATTCTCAAAAATCCGAGACTAATGTGATGGAAAGGCGGCGTTGCATGATCCTTTCAACGTGACTTCTGCGCATCGGCGTGGGCCAAAATATTATTTTAGTCCGGCCCTATTAAAAGATCAATATCGTTTCTCCTTTCAATCAGTTGAACGTCGGATATCAGATCGGTTGACTCCTCCATTTCTGCACGCATGTCGCTCATGTTTTGCGCGCTCCTGAAAAATTTGCGATCCTATGGAATTTAAACACATTCCACATAGATTCCGTTCAACTCTTACTGTCAGGATAATATCTCCAATGAAACACGACATATAATAAAATTCACTGCTTGGTTGTAATTCCAACATTTCTCCTTATTTTAGAAGTGTCCTGCGCTGGTTAATACCAAGAACAATGCATTAATGAAAAACTTCGCACACTAACGAGAAACATATTTAGTATATTGACTTTAAGGAAACAGTTGTGCGGCTAATGACCACTTATGTCTCGTAAAGGTTTATATATGGTGATGGGTACCGACTCACAACACATAAATTATAATGTGGTTGAACCATATAGAGCAGTGGTTTCCAACCGGTGGGGAATTCCCCACTGGTGGGGAATTTCGGGATTTCTGATGGGGAATAGACTCGCTTTTGAAAAAAATATTCACAGCAATAATCTCCTTTTTTAAATGTCCTTTTGAAATGCCGATCGTATCTCTAATATTTCTTAGCTCATTTGCAAATCAGCAATTCAGTGTCTCCAATTAGCGAGAATCGCCTGGATAGCGGCACGCGATCTCCAACATATGGTGTTATTCATTTGCACATGAAATGGAGCGATTGAAGTATCCTGATTCGTTGTAATAGGAGCTGATATTGCTGAATATGTATTCAAGGGAGATCGCGGACGCGATAATTGATAGCACGTTGCCACATTCGGATTTGCTACGACAAATTAAATTATGTATTTCTTTAATTTCGAGGTCTTTTAGTAGCGTGCGAAAGTATAGTTTACGGTGGCTTATATATATCACACGCATGAGTTCGTCAACGTCAGGAAGTTTATCTGATCCATATATTATTCGGTATTTACGCAGGTAAATTGATGCTACCTCGCAACAATTGAAAAATTTTCAAACCCCTCCTATTTTTCTGTTAGCTCCGCGCCCGGGTATAGATACATACTTACGGACGCGCGTTTACGGTTACCAGTTCACTGCTGTGCTGATTTAATTGTGTGTTTATAATTTCCGGGAATCTTAACAATCACCAATAGCACGTATTTATTAAGCAAAGTCTTGCCAAATGTTATTGGAGATAGCATTTTTAAAGGGTGGATATAGAGATTTCACGTGGGGAATGAAGGCTTAGAATAATTCGGAAGTAGGGAATTAAGAAAAAAAGGTTGGGAACCACTGATATAGAGGGTTCGGTCCTGGTGCACAAGGCCCGAACCTTGCCCGAACCCGAATGCTTTGGACCAGAAGACGGCCCAAAAATGAGCTTTCGATACGAGACATTCGGGAATGTCATGAACCTACTCGTATCGATAGAGAACCGCATAATGAATTGAACAAAATGAATCCGTGAACGATAAACGTTCTGAAATTATTATTACTTAGCGTAGTGTCGCTTTACAATGTACAAAAGTAATCCGTTATTGAAGAAAAGATTGTGCTGATTATAGACGCGGGTTGATAACTTCTGCGACCTCGTATCATGTTACGCAGTGGGTTCATATTGAAAGTCCATGAAGAACCGCTATAATTTGATCGGAGGAAAATCGATTACAAGACTTATGATTGGTTACCGTCCGAAAGGGGTAACTGCAAAATTTGCGGGCATGGACAGAAATTGAGCGAGGCAATGAAGTTATCACTCATGCATATGTATCGGTACATTCCAGCATATGACAATAATGGCCAGTTTGGGCTTTATATGTAATTAGCTTTGTTTTGCGTCCCACCAAAATCTTCTCATCGCGGCATATTTCCCTAACTAATGGCGTCCACACTTCAATCGTTGTTGAGCGGTGAAGAGGGGCGATGCGGGATATCCTCATGATCGCTTATTATGCAAAAGGTGGAGCGGTAGCTCACAATGAACTGAAACTATATCTGAGGAGTAGGGATTGTATGCAGTGCGGGACACTGCCGCTGTAAGATTGCCGGAATCTCGAGTATCCGGTCATCAGGCACTCATTTTTCGATTTGCGCTCGAATCTGATCCTAGATCCTGGCGTGGTCAATATGTAGGTTATCAACGACTTTATCTGTCATCTGGTAATGTAAACAGGCGAAGAGCAGGTCACGAATTCTCCCTCGTTGCTGTTGTTTATCGTATCATTGATTTTTGTTCAAGATTGGTATCTCCAAATGAGCGAATCTGGCGATAGGTATTCCGCGCCAGAGAACCTTTTTTTGACGGAGCGTCGAATGAAATCGATTTTGCGTGTTTTAAATTCTCCTACGCATGCCCGCATGCTTCTGCTAAATACTCCAAATTTAACTGCTGGTCTGCGGTTTCTCGTCTATATGAAGTTGCGGGCGATGCGATTGATTAGAGCTGAATTAGATCTTCATCAGTCATTAATGCCACCAAAGTAGTGCTTGCTCCACTTTCACGACGGTGTCACGCGAAGAGATGATTAAACCGACAGCCACTCAACGCCTTGTCGTGCAACGGTGTTGTAGCGCCATGAGAGTTTGAGTGAGGCGACTGAGATTTGCAGCGCGATAACATTGATGTTCTGGCGCAGTTGCCGGGCCTGTCATTAAGTTGCGAAAATGAACAAGTGTTAGCCATGCGGCTAATATTTTCTTATGACTCTATGGGTGTATACAAATTTTTGTTGGACTGGGTTCCGCACGCGATACCCTGTTTGTAGGCACGCAAAGGTCGTCGTTCTGAAGTTAATGGGATCGTCACTACAGTACCAGCATAATGTCACGACAATATAGCCCTAATACGTATTACGAGATGTATAGATTGCTCCAGCCTGGAGTTGGGCATGGTGCATGGTTGGAGGCATTGAAAACAATCGGATATTATCCATGCACAGTTGCACACTTCAAATGCCATTACAATCGGACCGTCTACACTACATGAGACAATGCGTGCACTCCGACTATTGGGCCGAAAAACCTGGCGTAGGCCTACCTCGTCATTTCCGTGACCATACGAATTTAACTGTGGTGTACTAGGGTAAGATCATATTTTGATGTTGCCACATCGAAATAAAGCGTAGACGTAATGTATATGTTGTATCTGTCACTTGCTAATAATTCATCGCCTGTTCGATTACAGTTTGAGATGTTATCGGCGCGTATCGTTGTCGATCACGACGCGATTGCAGGGCCAAGCTCATCATTTTAGATAAGAATGTGCGATTATCTTATTGTCTACAATTCCCGGATAGGTATGTTATCGCCATGACTCAGATGGCAGATTACCGAGAATTAATTACTGAAAAACCTTTCAACGTGACTTGCCTCGTAGGGCTCCGCGGAACGTCGCTTCCAGCGAATTACCGCGGACGGCAGATTAGCGTTTTGGATCACGCGCAGAATTTTTCGTCGAGAGTACACTGCGTTTATGTGTTCGCCTCGTGGGTTGTGTACTGAAAACTGCCCTCCTGGTACGTTACAACAACATTAAAACGGCGTTCATTCAACTCGACACTTTTTTTTAATCATTTACTCGAGGAAAGTATGTAACCAGTTAACTGTTTATTTTCCAATATATTGGGGCTGCTATTTTCGTGCTTGAATATTATGACTGCGATTTTACGACGACAACACCGTCGTTTGTGGTCGATTCTGGTTTGCGTCCAAAGATAATATGTTTATTAGCGCAGCTAGATGTGAGTATGAGTATAACAAATAGATTTCTGTCTGATACGTTTTTTGTTACATTTTACACAAACAGGCAACTAAACGCAATTGGGTAGTTTCAGAATGACCTCACACTGTTGATAAACTTGATAGATGTCTGCTTCGATTGCTCTTTTTCGATACGAAAGCATGTCACATCAGATTTTTCGCTGTTACTGTGCTGGAAATTACCGCTTGGTTCAACTTCGTAATGCTTGATCTCGTGATACAGTACCATGAACTCTGTGCAACTCCTCTTTTAATACACAACATTCTATATCATATCAATAGAACTGATACGCTGTGTTCTGAATATAATCGTATGTCAGCATGTCATTGAGAGAGAGCATAAGGCAAACTCAAGTTGTTGCTGTTTTTTATCATGGTGTTTCGACATCGCTGATCAATTTACAGCATTCGGTTTGCAATTCCTGCTGTCCGCTTATAGCATGACCGACGTTCATTCTAGATTGAGGGTTTTGCAACACCACTGACCCGGATGGAACGTAGTGTTCTATCGCGAAGTCAACCAAATCAATTTCATCGATGTATGAGAACTCAAACTTGGAATCGAAAAGCTCCCAACCTCCCCAATCTTTAAGCATCCCGTATTGTAATATAAAATGATACACGTTTCCACGTTGACGAGCCGAATCGATGTTTAATTTGTGCAGGATCCCAATGACCAACAGTTTTGTAGATACATCCATGTGCCTATTTACTAAACTTTGTAGTTAGTACAGCAAACCAGAAACGAATACTCTCGATACGTAAGGTGTGGTTTTATTTTAGTTGTCATTATTATTTGTTTATCTATACGACTGTTTCTGAAGAAGATTACCCGAAAACAATATATATTGACTTTTCAGTGGTACAAGTCTGAATATGAATATAGTTATATTTTGTAAAAACGGAACCGAGGTATTAATATGTATCATAAAGAATGCACTCAAAAAAGAAACGATATGCTTCGAAACTGATTCTTTATATTCTACAAACTTTTTACGGACCTTTTCAACCAGAATCTCAGTGACGTTTCTCGATGGACGCTTGATATTCATCTCCTGATGTCGTTTAGCTATATAGTATATAGTGACATCACCGCAATATTTTCTATAAATAGAATTCGCGAGCAATTACCATATTATTCCCAATTATATGTACGTGACAATCTTTTTAAGCGTTATCAAGATCGCTGTCATATGATACCCCATTTTCCATATTTTATGTTCGTAACAAAAGGATTACATGGATTGCCTGATGAAGCGTACCCCATAATATCACAAATTCCATGCGACAAGCTATTGCTATTGCTCGTGAACTTGGGAGAATGATTTGACATTCTGAGATGTGGAATTGTTGTAACGTGATGAATGTCACAAAACTATTGCAGAAGAGAATAATTTCAACCGTTTAAAATGTCGTCTTCGTCAAGATTGTAACTATACACCATGAACTCATCAACGTGAACCACATTTTATTGCTCTGTATGCTACCCAGATGAGCGAATAGCATTCTGAAAGCACCATCCCGAATTGAAATCCCGATCCATGATCTGGAATTCATTCATCAATCAGTTTCACGACCAAAGCCAAGTCATATAGCATTTACGACCATTCTAAATTATGAGTCCGAATCGAAATTCCAGCCAGGTCTCGCCGGTATCGTGCAACTTCGGTTTATATATTCAAATCTCTTTTTATATACATTCGAGTCCAAATCCAACCTCACGGAGTATTGCTGGCATCTGGCAAATGAACCGAAGACCTGCCTGCGTACACACATATAGATTTATGTGCCTACTTGTCTGAAATTGTTCGATAGGCATGCCACGTTTTCCGCAGGGAGTGATTTATCGACAAGATTAAAACACCGACAAATTGTAATTATGAGTAAAATGAAAAATTAGAGAAATTGACATTTCTTCAAAATTCGGAACACTTCAGGAAAAATTTTGGTATTTTTGTAATTGGATTGGAATACTATAACACAGAGGTGCTCAACCCGCGGCCCGCAGACGTTCATTTTGCGGCCCGCGACATCTGTCATCGTGAACCTATTATTAATGGCACGGTATTGTTACATATCAATTTAGCTACTTGGCTCTCTATCGCACCGTCTCTGTTTCATTTGATTACTCATTCTTTGATGTGTTCTGGATTCTTGATATACGCTCGAGCTTAGATTGTTATTGTTTTGAATCGGTATTCGGCTGGACTCTGGTTCAAGGGGACCCCGCTTCGTAGTACACTTTTAAAGAGTGTTCCACTCACCCCGAATGATTTGAACAGAAACAAGAACAAGGAACGGGACATTAAACGTCGAAAACTGGGTTTGTAACTCTGCGCGCAACAATGAATTTGCTTTCTCGGATATAAACGGAAAACCAATGTGTCATATTTGTTGAAGAACACTTGTAGTAAAGAAGGGTTGAAGCTTACAATGGTACCACGACAGTTTCTTCTGGAGTTATACATATCACCTGATCTTAGAAAAAACGCTGCTACCTAGGTGTCAAACCAAGCAATTCAAATTTCGAGACATCGTTAAAATTGCCGACGAAGTTACAGACGCATCGTTCAAAATTGATTGGAATATCGCTAAACCAAATAAATCTGCTAGAGAAGATGTATTTCAATTAAACTTTAACATACTGTGGGAATATTCGCTGTTTCCGGCGCTTAGCACCAAGGACAACATCACCTGACAAATTTCGACGCTACAGTTGTCTGATTCAACCGTGACCAGATGAGTAACAGCAATGTCAGTCGATCTTTTACCGCATGTTCTGAAACACGTTGCCGCGAAGACTACTCTAGCCTCGCATTGGACTAATCCACTGGCTCCACATACATTGCAGAGCTAATTATCTGGGTACATTTATCAGAGTGGGCATATTTGCAGACGAAATGCTGGCGGGGCAAAAGTGGGGAGGGACCAGCGAAAAACATCAACTTGATAAAGCTGACTTTTTTAACTATGGAATGAAAGGAGAAGGGTTGTTGGTTTGCTTAAAAATGACCCCGAACGCCAGACTTCTTCTCATATATTTGCGAGCTTGAAGTGATAATTGCCTCAGTACCGAAAAAGTGAAAGTAATTTAATGCTTGCTCGCTCACGCATTGAAACAAAAAGTTCGGTTCTATGGTGGAAGAGTTTAAAGGTGCATTTAACGACTTGGTAACGAATGCAATGCACGCTCCATGAAGGGAGTTACTTGCGCCGCTGGAAGATACTTATTCTCACAAAAATACAGCAACTGCAAACTTACGAACTCCGCCCATCAATGCTTTACACTTCATAAAAATGTCCTAAATGTCCGTATACGATTGGTAGCAGCCCAAAAATACAAGGTAATAATGTTCTGCGGCCCGCAGCGTCATTTGCTGTTGAAATGCGGCCCGTTATACAACGGAAGTTGAGAACCCCTGCAACACAATACATGAAATTTTTTAGCCAACTAAGATTTTTGCAAAATTTTGTTACATGGTGCAATCTACCGATTGGCGAGTATACCTGCTAACGACACTTTAGTAGAAGTTCACAGCAAGTTCGGTTCCATATAATCGGACGAAGGGAAGCACAGGGAAATGATTATCATCTACACTACATCGTTCAATCCACACATTCAGGATATAATATCCAATATCGTTCACGTATGCCTGTGTATAGTGTGTATGCAACAACGACGATAAAAATATTCTCACCCCCAAGACGTTGGATTTCGGACATCGTCACGTTATTTGTTAATAATATTCAAAAATATACGTTTTGTTGCTTCATTGTCGACTGTTGTGTACGCGTTCCAATCTGGCTACGTCCGTGCAATTGTGTGTGTCACTGCATGACTCGCTTGTGTGCAACACGACCGGACCCTGAAAATATTGCGAAACTAATTTTGCGGTTGTTACAGATCATTTGATTGTGCTAAATACGCCGAATCCCGCCGTTTGATCAAACGTTCGCTTTGTACCATTTGATTACTGCCCAAGCATTGATTATTATCGCATGTTACACATAGATTGATAGCTTTCACTATCTAACGTTGATTTCTTTTTCGATTCGGTAATATTCGATTCAAAGTTGATAAGCCTCAAGACGAAAAAGATGCTATAACAAACCATCAATCAATCTAAAGTGTGACGGGACATTGAAATTTGATTGTAGACGGATTTTTCTGGATAGATCATATTGCCCGATTATAAAGTCATCGCAAAACAGTTAATAGAGATGGTCTGGACGTGGACTGTCAAAGTGAGTTATTCTTCCAAGACGATAATTCTTTCGTGCCGTGCTCAACGCCAGACAAAAGGCCAGGTAAGGCGGTGTGCGGCTGTACGCTAAGTGGGAATATAGAAATGAAGATTTCAATATCATGCTTTCATTCAAAACTCACATTATCGCCCTGGTGAGTTTTCCATGCCCTTTTAAACCCACCGATTGCAAAATAAGAGATGGTTGATGGGTAACGCAATATACGCACGCTAATTGTAAATCAATGGTTACCTATACCATTTATATGCTTGTATACTATCATCAAAGTTTTTGTTTATATTAGTTCTCTATCATGCTGCACTGGAGCAGGCTGCGATAACTCTGGTGGTGTTATATCCTAAATTAAAATGCTACAGGTATATTTTTGTATGTTTCAACATGATCTCAATCTACTGAATTGAGAAGAAGTTGTGGGTAGACGACAGACATGCATCGTTTATTTAAGAGACGCATCATTAAATTGGTTTACTTCTTCGCTAAGCAATAAAGAAATAGGGATTGATATCGCTTGAAGCTACACTATGACTAAGAACGCCGATCACTTAATCAAAGACGCGGGGAATCATTGTTTGCTTGAAACTGACAATTTGAAGATGAATCCATAGTTTTGGATTAATTAATATTTCCCTGAGGAGTTATCGCACTCGTGCACGTAAGAAGAGTGAATACACATTGAATATAATGGAAACAGCTTCTAGGAAGTACAGAACTTCAATATACAATTGTATAGTATATTCATATTATAATGAGAACAGTAGTCCAATAGTTGACCGATTTATGATTCACTATTCATGTACAACTGTCAGATCCTGAAGTAGATTTAAATCCTCGGTATTGAGATAGCTAGGGTATCGTTTGACCCAGTCATCGCCAGGTTGTAGCGACGCAAAAGAATCTGGAATTTCTACCAAACAGTATATATATATATGTAATATATCTTTAATACGTGACACAATTCGTCAAGTCACATAGTACCAAGCTATACGTACGTAACAATATGTATTCGCTACCGTTAGTTTTGTATAGCTTCAAGAGGTACAGAACTTCACTACACAAATGAAAAGAACATTGTATATCAACAATCGTATCACAAAATATGACGTCACCAGCATGAAATTGCGAATCAGAGAGCGTCCAATGTACATAAAATGATATACATTGTTCTTTTCAATTCACTGCTAGTTGCTGACGATTACCCCTGACGAGTGTCAGCCGAAAATATTCGGGTTCATTTCAAAATGAATTGAATATACTATTCAGTTAGTTTTGTGTAAGGCACTTTTGGTGGCCCAATGATACAAGCTATATATATATGCTATATTTAATTCGTTACGAAGAAAATATTCTATATTTGTACCATATTATATTTTGATAAGAAAAATATTCCGCCGATTCAAGCCATGTATCCTGCGCTTTTAATTGTGACACATTGGTCCCACAATTCGCCCCATGTTTTTAAGATCTCCATGAAGACGCGTTGCTCACCACACCTCTAAACTTATCCAAATTCCAATGACTTGTGAATTTCTCCTTATCTTTCATTATCAGATTATGCTGAAAATCTCGTTATCTCGATTTTTAACCGCTGCATATGTTTTATGCTGAGCTGATCAACCGGTAATTGGATAGGCTATCCATACTGTAATTAGATTTGCATAACTTGCAGACAACGTCGCTTTCACGGTGCGGTGTGCGCTACGGGCGATGGACGATGCCGAACAAGACACACCAATCGTTATCAGTAATCTATATCAGATTTATGAGCAGATAAGCTCACGCGCTTAGCTGACAACGCGCGCTTGCAGATGTCGGCGTGTAGGCTAACACCGCGTCCAAATCAATTCGTCTTGAAGATGTTTTCAAAATCGGTTTCTCAATTGTTTGGGTTAGAGAGCGAACGCGTCAACATATACACTTGCACATTTATCTTGGAAATAATCTTCGTTATCTCAGACTGACTTCACCCGTGGTGACGGATCTTGATCCGATGGTTTGGATTACCGTCCGATCGGTGATATGAGAAATGTCTTAGCTTAAATGTGCATGATATACGCATTTTCGCACGTTTGGACATGTAATCATGTATAGGTTATTCCAAGAACGCTGAAACTTAATCGCTTTGGCCCGATAGCTGTATAGTGTATATCGAGCATTAGTATCTTTCGCCTTAAGTTTCGTACTTTGCTGTTGGGAGCATAAATGACCCAACAGCATACAGAATAGAGGCTTATTCCCTACAAATACACGTTTAACGTCGTTCACGTGCTTTGGTTACGTTGATACGACTCATCCAGTAGTTGCGAATGACCAGACGCGAAAACAATAAAAGTTGTTCTCGAACTCATGTTTTCGTACAAATCAATTTCACTGATGCCCGCGAAGATACCCATTTCGCTCAGAATATGATTTCATATTCATCGCGCAAGCAATCCTATCCAGTCGTCACTTTCGGCGAGGCATGACATCTTGACTCCTGAGTCAAATGCAATCAGATTCAACAACCCTTTCCTATATTTTCGGATGACCCAAATTCGGCGATGAGATGCCCGATAGCCCGCGCGCGTTTGACGTGCGATAGAGTGGCTGTTTTGCCGTGCTTAGGGGCATGTTTAATTTCAGCAACCGCCCTTCTAGCAATGGGCCTTTTTGTAGTATTCTCCGTTGAAAGTGTAGAGAGAGAGAGAGTGTCTTTATTTCCATCCAACCAAAATACAGAGCAAGCAGACAACAACAACAACAACCACGACATCACAGAAAAATGTGCTTGCATAATGCGCAGTATTCGTTATTGGACAATAGGAATGATCGACCTCGGATGTTAACTAGTCTGATCACACCCGCATCAAATAAGTATGCAATGTCTCTTCATGATATGACAGTAACCAAAATAGAAAGAAAAAAACATGCAAGGATATAGTAGCGATGTCTGGGCGAGGTATATGCCGACGACGAGGGGTAATCATGTAGCGCAAGTCTTTTTTGAATCAATCAACCTCGATAGTGCGTGCGGAACCCAAAGAGCAGTCACCGTTAGTTCAAGGTCAAGCCGTTGGCATATATGCGCGAGAATTATGGCGCAACTATAACCCGCATCAACAATCCCCCGACAGAGATATCCATCATATCGGTAAAGCCAATCACGATGAGCAACGTTGGTTACGTGAGGTCGGCGACGTTGCGGTCACATGTATTGTTAAGCATAACAGAATCCCGGGACGTATTTAGGAAACAATTCTTAAAAACGAAGAAGTCTTCAGATAGCGATCTTTCGCGAAATCTAGAAGGAAGCGCGCATCCCCGGGCGAGCGCGACTCGATAAAATAGCCGAGCGGAGCGCGATCGGACAGCAGACACGTTTTGTCTTCACTCACGACGGCTAAATACTGGAGGTTAGCGGACGCGACGCAGCAAGGACTAAAATCTTACCGATCAACATGTTATGCTTAGCGGTGAACGCATTGCGCTACGAAGAAGATAAACAGTGGAATCAAATTGTTATTAAGTCGTAAGTATAAAGTGCTCGATGGCTTTAATCGGAGGAAGTGTTGTAATTTTGTAATGTAATTAATTAGCAATATTGCTATTAGCAATTAGCTACAAGGAAAACGTCACGTTAGCTACAAGGAAAACGTCACGTGAACTCCAGAGAATTAATATGCGCCATCACGCAGACCGCAATAACATGGATTTTATCTCGATTAAACTTTGTACGAATAGGTTACAACACATATCCCTATTTTCTATCATGCTCGTTGTTTCAAAAGATTTTGTTCTGTGTCAATGAATACAGTTGGTACAGTTGTAACATATACTACCTTGTCATGCATTAAAAGTTAACAAAACCTTTTGGATATTCAATTCGGTCATCATTATGCTCTCCGTTGTCCACGGGTATATATCGTTTGCGAAATAATACTGGTAGGTGGCGAGAAGCTTAGAGGTAAGTTCCACCGCTGCAAAATCAATGGGTTGCTAGGTAGTGTCCGGTAGAGGTTGATTTCGGAATCACTTCTTAAGTGTTAAAGATTTATCTATGTTCTTAATCGCCAACCGATTCGCATAGGCATTGTCTTACAAAGGTCTAACTCTAAAACGATAGTGAGTCTAAAATGATAGAAGGCACATCAGGAATCGCAATGAAGATTATCGGCATTGTGTAAAATTACCACAGATGCCGAAGCACGATGAACACTAAAACAACAACTATAATGCTCGTCGGGATGTACTGTTTGTAGGTGGGGTGCAATGATCTACCGCTAACATTACCAGTTGATTTCATGGTATCATGATATTTTTTAAGATAACCGTATTGAGATGGGCGCGCTCTGATATTATCTGTGGTAATACAATATATCGTAAACATATGATACGCCGATTGGGTTGTTAACCCTTTTACAACTTCACTTGATATGACTATTTCGTGCGTGGCATCGGGGTGTCATCATTTCGCGCGGTTTATTTACTTAATATGTCTGTACTGGAAGTGTGGCTATTTAGCATTTTGGTAAAACCGCGTGGCCCTTACGGATGAAGTCAGAGCAACGGGTCAATTTAGTTCCACGCTTGGACATGCTGAATGCCAGCACGATTAATACTCGTCAGATGACAGATTATAACCTAATCTCTTCTATTTGGCGATTAGATCGTGACGGAGAATATGCCCATTGCCCAAAAAAGCAGAACTCGATGGCTGATAACAGAATTTCGTAAATAACATGCAGGCCTTTGTTGACGTGTTACTCCCGCCAAACATTTTCGCATTATATCGTGCGGTATCTAACGGATATTAAATGCGGACGTGTCGATGTCGCTTGGCCTCCGGTGATCCAAACGAATGGTTTTTAATGTCGCCCTAACATGAAATACTTGCTGTAGTGTTGATCAATGTTGTTCTCTTTTAGAACCGGCCAAGTCGAAGACGACGAGAATTCGTATCAAGGCAGCGAGAAATCAGCCGAAGACATCCCAGACGAGGACGCACAGCAGTTTGAATCTGAGAGAAACGAAGCGATGGTCGACGATTTCCATCACTCGCAAAACGATTCTACAAAGGGGCCGGCCAACGCGTCTGAGCGCAGGAGGGAGAAAAGACAGAGAGAAATAGACAACATCCATACAGACGAACAGTGTCGGGATAGCGACTCTTGCGACGAAGACGTTGTCGACATGATGGATGATGTTGCGTGGCCTTTGGATACCGTGGACCGATTAGCTGACCCGGATTTCGATGTTTGGAGACTGGGACGAGATGGAATGGTTGACCATATACAGTAAGTACCAATGTTTTACAAATGTCATGTTTCACAGATCACTTCTTCATGACATAATACGAACTACATTATATCTGCATTCCACAAATTCATGGTCACTTATTTTAATTATAGAAATTCTGTGATCTGTATATTATATATTGAATTGCTTTTGCATAGGTATATGTACAATGACTTCGGAGTGACCCAGGCCTGGAAAATACCACGGCTTACTCTTCGCATGTTTTTACTCGGAGTGAGAGAACGCTATCAAGATAATCCGTATCACAACTTCAAGCATTCGTTTTGCGTAACCCAGGTAAAATTCTTCTAGCATTTATATTTTCCTACGCGAACTCGCGGCTACCAATATCGGCTTCTGTTCTGTCTTCACTTGAAAGCGTCATCACGTTTTTGGTTTATCATTCCTTCTATATCGAGCTTATCAGCCGTATCCAAACATAACTTCCTTTGCCTTCTCCTGTGGTCACGTTAATACCAACTAATAGCGGTTATCTGTGCCGGTGGAACGGACATCTTTTCATGCCCCCGTCCTGTATTGTTTATTTCTCTTGACTGCAGCATGTGGAGTTGTCGGAATTGGTAAAAGAAATAACTTGCCTAACGCTATCTACACAATAACTGGCGGATTGTGAAACGTCAAACCACAGATTTGTGACGTCATTATCTCACGAACAATCAGGAATGTGACCAAAATAGGCACAAATTACCACTCTCTTATCGCTCAATTTTGAACTTAGATGGTACCATTTTCAGTTCTTCATCAGGCGCGAATGTCAATGATTATAGGTTACGCCGCTAAGCCCCACGACCCGCGTCAGCTAATGATACCAATATTGATTTGATTTGTCACATTCAGGGAATTCTTTTAGCCTATGGTCAACAGAACGCCGCGAACCTTCATTTTTAAGGAATTGTGTTTCCGGTTAAGGTTAAGCGCGTGTGCGGTGTTGAGAAATATCCATGCTTTTTCAGATGGTGTACAGTATGGTATCGAAATTGAATTTGCGAAACCTACTCAGCGTTGACGACCTCGGCATTCTACTAACGGCCGCCGTATGCCACGACGTCGACCACCCGGGACTCAGCAACGGCTACCATTCCCACGCTCAGTCGCCCCTCGCGATTCTATACGACTACAAAAGTATATTAGGTATGGAATCGCATAGCGCATTGCGGCGTGTAATATCAATCCCTTAACAAAATGTTACATTTGTACAGAGCAGCATCATTTTGCGGTGACATGTCGAATATTGACGAATAAAGAAAGAAACATATTCCGAAACGTGGCGAACAGAGACGAAATTCTGAGCGACGCACGATCGTTAATATTGGCGACCGATTTGGCTTTGCACAAAGACATAATGGATGACTTTACAAAAAGAATTCCGCATTTCAATTTCAGCAACAGGTACAGTATATACACTTATTTCGATTGTGATTGATCGGAAGCTATCGTACACTATCTCAATCAATCATCGCAGATGACTTGATAGGCATACTTCAAGATTTTCACTATCTTGTAATGACTACCGTCTGGCTATGTAATCTGTGTTTTGCCGTGACACAAATCTCAGCAATTGCATTGACGTAAATATTTTGTGATATGACGCACAGACACGGTCTAATCCACGAGCAGTGGAGCATTTGCGGTCGAACTACATGATCTCTAGCGACAGTGATTAATGCATGCGACTGCGACGAAATTGGGTTAGACGACTGTGAAAAAAGACAAAATTGTTGATCTTATTGTATGACCACACAAAGTTCTAAGTACCAGTGTGATTGCTTTCGTTTACGATTACGATAAATTATGCTTTCGCAGAAAACAAGTTTCTTAGCGTGATTAAGTCTCAGTTTGAAAACAAAATAGGACAGATGAAAGCATACAAGCTGCTCGGCCGAATGAAAACGTTTATTTAATGTACTTTTATTCACAAAGGCGTGTTTGATATGTTTCGTCGTAATAAGAAAAAATTGTTAGCTGTTTCAAGCCATGATTTGAGCGAAACATTTGCCATCATGCAAATGTTACATACTCGTAACATATTCTTATATATGCTTAACTCATTCATAATCATTTACACACAGTGACTTGGTCATCTGCTGATGGTAAGATATGGCAAATGAAGGAACCATATCCATGTATGAATCCAAAAGACATATCTTAGCAAACTACTAATTTAAAAATGAAATCACATCGGAATCAGGACTATTCTCGCAAGCGCAACACTGATATTAACGACCTTAAGTCAATATTTTCGGGTCCCTATTGGGGTTAAGCACACTTTATAGTTCACATGATGTTTATGCTTTTGCATTGTATGCATGCATCTGTACTAATCTGTGCGATGAATTTCAGGGCCGACGTGATGAGTCTGTTGAAGATAATAGTGAAGTGTGCGGACGTGTCGAACGAAGTACGACCAGAGGATGTCGCCACTCCCTGGGTCGAAAGGCTGTTCTCTGAGTATTTTGAGCAAAGCGCTCGCGAGAAAAGAGAAAGACTACCGGTCACCGCGTACATGGACCCGGAAAAGGTAAATAAACCTCGCCATCGCTACAGCATAATTTACAACGCTTGATCTTGGCGCCGCGGGAGAGAAATGGAAAATCAGTTTCCTCGTAATTCATTAGACACTAGTACAAACGAAGAACGTGAAAGTAACTGGAAACATTAACGGCGCACGTGTACCACGGCAGAGGCCCCACCGCGAAAGGAGAAACCCACACATTTTTGAGGACATCTTTTGTCGGAGCAGTCACGATTTCGCGCAGATTAGTCTTTTTAAAACTCTGGAAATGGCCTAAAGACCGAAATTAATACTACTTCCGTAAATCATGTCGCCGCATCTCAAAACATCGATGTCTTTGTTTGATGTTAATTTTATTTCTCATGAAAATATTTCTGTAAAGTGAAAACAATTAGAGTCGCGATTCTCTATAGTTCCTGTTCCGCGAATCGCTGGCGAATAGATCGCAATATCTGATCAAGTGCTAGGTGATTGATAAGAAATATTCAAAAATTTCATTAAGATTCGGCCTTTTAAAGTAATATCCGACACAAACATATTTTTACAATTTGGCCAATTTCCGAATTTATTCATATCATTTAGATCCGGTGTGCACCTGACAGTAGCTTCCATGATTTTGAAACACCGAAATTGCCATCCGTTTGTTTTGAAATGTGTTATTGTTGGGCTGTCAATTCGAAAACAAAGTTGCCGATTTATCGATTCCTTGCTCGGAAATTTCCATTAGAATATCCTCGGTGATGTACTTGAAAGTTGCCCGGGCCGTTCTCCTCGAGTTATTTTCATCCATATTTTCAATTAAAAGGTCGGGAGCTATTATTCCGATTGAAAGCCTTTTTATCGCCTGTTCCGATCAGGCGTGCACAAGATACCATTTTCGATACGGAGTTTATAGAGAATAAATTCCAGATAAGCGTGAAGGAGAAATAATTATAACAAGTCGTTTTAACACAGTGAGATGTTTTGGGTATCGTGCGCAGCTTTCTTCCGCAACCACAGGCATAGTGTCGACTTATAATGACATTACCACCGTCTACAGCGAATTCTGACGCAGCTCTTCTCATTTTCAGGTTGATATTATCGATTCGCAAGAGGGTTTTATCAAAGGAATGATGCTGCCGATGTATACGGAGCTGGCGAATTTGATCAAGGACGCAAGAATTTATTATGTAAACCCGTTGAAAAACGCGCTTCGCCGGTACGAATTACAAAAGAGAGAGGCGATGTGAAACGGGCTTGATTACACATATAATGAGAACGTGTACAGACGCGTTGTCGACTTGAATTATACCTCCTCTTTTGATCACCGTAGGAGTATATATATATGGTGAATACTGTGATTTTCAAATTTTGTTGATCTATATATTTTTTATTATTCCGTCAAAGTACAATTTTTGATGTGTACGTTATTTTCTGGTGTGATTGCATTCTTTTACTTCAAGCGTAGAGTGACGACGTGGTTGAGATATGAATTAAAGGTTATTATAAAGCTATTTTTGGGAAAATGCATGAAGATCAGTGCCGGTCAAGTGGCGTAATAGGAACTGCGATTCTTCAGAGTAGCTTTCATTAATTTAGCTGCGGCCGTCGCCTTGTCTCTCATCTCAGCTATTCCGTCGCCAATTGAGTGCTCTTTCGCCAGTAATAACATTTAAAAGGGTGTGATAGTTAGTAACTAGAAAACGCCTACCACGATTCTCACTAAAGCATACCATAATTTTCGAATATGGCATAATTGGTATTTTGAATTCCACGCGTGTATCATCTTTTTCGGTATAGTTGAGAGTATATAGAATAGTTGATCATAATCAATCTACGAATGTCACTAAACGGACAACGCCCGTGAGAAGAAAACTGAACGATTGTGGCGTCTCTGAATCCTATTCGATGGTTGAAGAGAATATGCATTGAGTTAATTCATAACTAACCATTTTGACAATGATTACGAACTAAATATTCAACGGAACAGATGTAGGGAGACGCGCTCTCATTAAACCATCACACCATTAATATTATTATTTCTAACTATCACAATGTTGAATGGAGTAGAGACGATTTCACGTAGTACTTCGTTGGGCAAAAGGCGTTAAACTGCAATTTGAAATAACAACTTCTCACGTGCAGATCCCGATCGCTAAATGAGATGGTTGGTGTTCACTAGATTAGCAAGTGGCGAGAAATACAGTGGTATGTTACGTCCCTGCTACAACAGTCGGTTGGTTCGAGACAAATAACTGGTAACATACAATAATTGGTCGATTGAACACAGTTTATAACGAATAAAACGTCGGCTTGTGACGATATAATTTGGCATACTATAGGCCAGGGTATGTTTGTTTTAATAATGATGTGATTCGTTGTGAGGAATACAATAGATGTCGCCTCAAACACGGTCGCTTCGAGTTTGCTTCATTACCGTTCGGGTTTCCGCGGAAAGGATTTTGAGTCACGATAAAAACGAATATGGAATCGCCGCCTCCTTGAACGAACTCACGATACTAAAGATAACGACAGGTGTGACTAAGATATTTTTAATATATAAATATTTTTGTAGGGCTGAGCCTGAAACCGATTGATTCAGAAGTTATATAGAAATTCAATCTTATATTCTATTCTCTAATAATAGGAATTCCAAGGGCAGTGTTAGGCCTACATTAATTTGCAATAACAATGCCAGTTACATACAAAGGTTTATCCTTGCCGTTTTCACCTACGTGAGTAACTAGCTTTCGGTCCACTTTCCTTGAAAACTGTGAATTTGGTGACGATAGCACAGACTTGTTACTACAGTGGCGACTAGCGTGAAGACACAACATTACCGCAGGACGATTATAATGTGACATGTGATTGATATTATCAATGAACATGCTCGACCTCCTCTGTCTTGAGAAATTATTTGCGTGGAAGTATTTATTATTAAGAATCTCGAATTTTGATGTAAATGTACTGGATGATACTGGAATTTTTTTATTTACTCGTCATTGCATCACAGGCCGGATTAAAACGTTGCGGTCGGCATGTTTGACATGTCAGGATGGATTACATGATTCATAATGTCATCTGCACGTTTGCATAAATTCAGTTTATTTCACGGGTTTGCGCCTGTGATGAACCAATCATGATTTTTGAGAATACGGACCCGTCCGACAGCCTAACTATCTGAGAAACAATCAGTCCGAAGAAGAATGAAGAATTCATCCAAGAATCCGAAAAATCCGTATTGAATAACAATCCCGGATAGTCCTAAATGTACGGAGGAATCAGACACAGTTAGGGCATATAGCCTGCTTACAAAAGCTATGGTTACAGGATTAGTTGATTTATATTTGCTAGGACCCTTGACAAAACAACAAGAGTGTGATACCGGTCGCTGTCACAAGGTTTACTGTCTGTGTTTTGGTAGGCTATGTAGCTCATGATTTTTTCTTCTGGTCTGTAATCAAAGCTGACTTCCGGTTACAACTATACATTATACACATGTTTCCGTGACAGAAATTACAGCTATCCGAATCAATATCTGAAATAGAATCTCTATCCGATCCGACTGCCACAAAAGTGTGCAAAAGCCATGTCCGAATCTGAATGATGTTCATCACTATGGCTTGCGATTGCCGCAGACTGCCTATAGTGCCATCAGGCGGACATCATATCCCATACTTGGACAAGTAAAGGACAGAAATCTTGAACGGGCATGGAGAATCTAAAATCGATTGTCTGCTCAAGTAGAATTCATAATTCGGCGTGTTTGTCTATAGATAACTAAGGTACTAAGGTTTACCTTAGTTATCTATAGTTTGTCAGTCACCACAACACTTATGGATAGCTTGTCTGATTAGTATCGTGATTTTCGCCTTAAGGCGATGTACTTTTTGACCAATATCGACTATCGACATAAGGTTCATAAAGGTTCTGCGTGGACGCCTATTCGTGGTGTTCGTCAACTACGATTGTGATTTATACCTAGTCAATTTTCTTCAATTTTATTCTGTAGCTGCTGACTTGTAGCACGGCCAGCTTCTAGGCTTTTATAACACACCGCGTGCACGAATGAGATGACGAGGAGCTTAGATCCTCCAACACTTGGGTAGGAATTGTGGGCTCGGACTTGAGCCCGCAACCCATTGGTGTTACACCTGCGTATCATACCACTACGCTGTCTCGCCCCTCGACTATACCGGTATATTACCAGCGTCACTATAGAGATGTAAGACAGGCCAAATTACAAGTAAAGGTTATCGATATGACGTCAGTCCATGACAGATATCTATCGGTAGGTTTTATCATGGAAAACTGGTTTTCCATGGTTTTATGAACAGAAACGAAAACCTTACTGTGGCGTATTCATTGTTACTTGACGCCTACTCGATTGTAGCGCAGAACTTCATTGGCACGTCATTCCCTATAAAAGTCTCGTAGGCTCCGTGCCAACTATCAACATAGGTAAACCATGCCCAGCACAATGAAGAGTCTTTTATGTAAAATATATGTATATTCATAAATAAAAAAATAAAGCTTTGGTAGCAAATATGGAAGAAGCTTTGGACATGTCATTTTATGGACGTTCCACGATCCTTCACTTTTTCCCTGTACTTCCTGTATTCGGTGCTGTGAAACAGTATTTAGCGAATTATATTGGAAATAGAGATTTCATATCCGAACAAGGGCTTCGATTAAAATCCGACGAATCAACCGGAGAGATTATGATGTATCTGATATCAAACTAGTCGCTCATTGGTATATATAGACATGGAGTCATTAACATAGGTAACTACTAACTAGAAGTCACCAACAATATCCCCACTTCGTTCCTGGTGGTTTCCAGCCTGGCCATTTTACAGAATAAACGTTGTCCACTGCGCGACTGAAACAATCTTTGAATTTGAAATTAAATTTTTTCGTTTCCAATATGGAGTTGTGTGATAGAAACCCTAAAATTGTATGTTGGTAATAACTTTTTACTAAGAAGTCTGTTGGTCCAAGTCTATTGACGGTCACTGTCTTAAATGTATCGATATCGTGAGGTCGCAAGTCGCTACTGAGTAGCCTACTGACGGCCACCACGCAGTACAAGCAGTCGCTATTCGAAGCCCGAGCCGTATTTATACTTGAAGGGGACTTCATGACAAAGTTCTATGCAAGTGAGATAGAAACATGCTAGCTCTGCAACTCTTAAGCCCAAAACTAGCTTTTTAGAGTAAGCGGTTATCAAGATATGGCAAAATTAGCTATTGTCGTTTGATTTGCAAGGCCACTAGAGGGTGCAAGAACACAAGATCATGATGGCAATATTGTTTACAATTGATATTTGGCACCATATATTAAGATCACTTTTTGTAATTCAATTTTATAAATATTTTTCACTCCACCCTCCTGCACAACTCCTTATCCATAAATACGCCGATATTTCTTTTATCGTGCATTCACGTGTCACTATACAACCTGCATGATATGTAGATCTATTTGAAACAACGGTAGAATGAGTTTGGGCCGTGATATTAGACCGCGAAGAGGTTGTTGGCTTGCTAACCAGTCGATTGTTGCTGTTCGCAACCAATCATGTGACCAAAATCCTGTAAATGGACTATAATAATTGATTTGAACGTAATTGTATCATATACAATGAGTGGCGACGGCGCCTTCGCACGCATCTCTGAATGGTCAGTGGTCATGGTCATTGGTCAGGTGTCGTATTCTGCCAGTAAACATAAGAGTGCAGCTTCCGAGGCTTTCATTCGATTATGGACATTACAGGTGGCGTTCTACATAAATGAATCAATAGGACAGTAATGACTATCAAAGCATTGGATGTAAATAACTCAGGGCTTGCACCCTAAACTCTACTGGTCGAGGTGACGCGTTCGTATCAACTTACGTGGTGAGTTTACTTTCGTAGTTACAGCTTCCACGTCCTTCTCCAGTTCAGCCTTTTTAAGCAGAAAATCTGACGCGGTAGCTTCTGGATTAGTATCTATCCATTCTTGTTTTTCGTTACACGCGGATACCACAGTGCTCTAAATCCATAAATGCCTGTTCAGTTAGCTTGTGATGCAGGGAATGGGCTTGGTCTAAATTTCGTGGAACGATATTTCGTTGATTATTAATTTCTGATTAGTAATATCGTCACAAGTCAACAAGGGTGTCCTACGACTATGCCTTCATGACATGATGCTTTCCAATTCATCAGTAACGACACCACAGTAGGCACACGAGGGGATCGATACAACGGCAAATAGCACTAAATCGCAGATGGTGTTGCGAAATACATGTAGACTGCAGGAAAAGGATTTAGGAAAGATAATAGATATACGAGAGGTGATCAAATTATTGACATGACACGAATTTCCAGACTTCCCACGTAAATAACGACAAATCGCGATCTATAACCGTTGAAATGACATTAGACTTAAATAATTTCACTGCAGTAAAAGGTCTGTAAAATATTTTTTGGACTCCTCTCATAAGGATCACGAATCTTACTTTTTCGTCTTTGGTTAGCTTCACACCTTGTAGCTTTTCTGGGTCTGAGAGCATTTCACGAAGTTGTGCTATCAAATCCTTCAACGTTTTGCGCGCGTCTATAAAAGACAAGCAGATAACCTCGGTTAATAGTCTTCGTGTACGGGAATCCGAGTCAAGTATTGATTTTAATGTGATTTGAGTCGGGCGGTAACAGTCAATCTTCTCGATTACGGAAAGTATACGAATCTATACCTAATATCTTCCATAAATTTTTCTGAGTCGCTTTCACTGAAACACTTGAAAAATGCAAATGAAATGGAAAATTTCGTTTTTAAAACGGTGACGTAAAAGATCGCTCGCATAGTAACTTGAAAAAAAAATGAACGTGGGAAATTCAGAATGATATGGTCGAAAATGGAAATGAACCAAATCAGAGCTGTGCAACCAGGTCAGTTGAGAAATATTGTGCCTTGACGAAGTAGTTTGGTGGCTGGTGCGTCGTAAGTTTGTGATCAAATATGACGCAGAACTGGCCCGTAACGGAAGAAAACGATTGAATAATATATCCATATGTGGACAGTGGTTTGGCTACAGTGGGGCTACCATATTTTGGAATCGGGAAAGGAGGACACCTTTTTCGGAGAACATTTTCAAAAACCTGAAAAAGGAGGACGTATGGTAACCCTAAGCTACACTGACTTCCATTGGCCTCCGTGGCCATCTAGTGGAAGATCTGATGTAAGATCTGATGAAAGCAGCCTCTCATATATATTTTCTGAGCTAAAATACAATGTAGATATCAAGTTTGTGGGCCAAATAAAGGCTATACAAGGTGCAACGGTCACACTTTAACGAATTGCTTCACATGTCGCAATTCGGAAGTTGATGCCAATAGCTAAAACTTGACTTCGATACAATCGATTCAGAGCGATGTGTGCTGAACGCATCATCTGGAGTTGGTATTTGAAACTTACCTACGATTTGAAAAGGCACTTATACCAAAGCATACTAATGGCAAACGAGCCTATCATTCTCATTAATGTGATTGTGGACTGATTTGATGAATAATTTAAATGACTTTTTATATATCAACATCGCTGGGGTCGAAAGAATTTTCAAATTTGAATATTTTTTCAGTGCCCAAAGGATCGCGTTGAAGTAAACTTTGGGAGCCACTGCCCTATATCTTCGATACCTTGAGATGCATCATGATCGCTATAGTAAGACTGAGAGTTAAGTCAAGTCGACAGCTTAGTAACATGGCAAATTTCAGACCAAATCCATTCACTATTTTACAGCCTCATCAGGTATGTGATCAAGTTCAAAGATCATATTCTATTCTTATATAGGGGAGGGGACGAGTTCATGCCGAATATTAACACATTTGCAATTCCTATGACAGTCGCTTCCGGTTTCTATCGAGTTCATTAATTTTAGACGTTGAGTCACCAGCAACAAGACCCCAGTGATCAGATTTCATTAGGTATATAGTGGTAAACCTTAATAGGAAACAGCTGGGGGGTATGTGACATCTGGTGTATCACTGAACTGCATAGACTAACACATGTTGGTTGTAGTCTTGTCATCTTCATTCACAGCACTGTCCTTTCAATCGAAGTAACTTAGCACTAAATATCAATACAACTGAGGAAATGCATGTTCTGATCAAGACTGGAAAATATAGACCTGCGACATCGGCGTGATACTATTCGACAATAATAGCTGTAGAAAATCCGCTTGCCTCTACTCAATTTCTTTCTGGCTACACTTCCGACCCACGATTGATATTCTTTTCTTAATAAGATAATTGAACTCCCGCTGTTGTATGAGGTAGAAGATAGTTGTTACAGGACTAACCAACTTGGAATGGGATTCTGTTAGAGATGACAAGCCCTGTTTTCACCTCACCTACAAAACAATCTGAGATAAGTGCCAACTTACAAAATATCTTCATATATTAATACCCTGAACTGAAATAAATGCATAAAAATTCACTAGAAATCTGCTTTCTGCTGAATATAAATCCATTCAATATTCAATATGTAAGGAACTTTTCTGCACCGGCGGTATTCCCTGCACACATCAGTCGATAGATAGATCCTGTCACTTTTTTTTGACTTCATTCTTCTCGCCATCAACGATTTCCTCAGCCTCTACAGTTCGGAAAACGAGTTATATGTTAAATGCTCCAGCAATAGCTACCTTGATGTAAAAGTAACGCTCCCGTCTACAGCCTGAGCCCTGCTCACGATCTCGACTGTAAGTCGAAGCTCAATCCTAGGCAACATGCCCAGTGCGTTGTGTGTCGGCAGCGAAAAAAGTCGTGCCTGGGCCGTAACAAAGCCAGAGCAGACAAGCGATAATCAGTAGCCGTGATACAGGAGTAGTACGAGAGAATCTTGGGGGTATAGTACTTCAGTATACAATTGAATAATATAATTTTAATTCTAGAAGTGCTACCCAGTGTTGAACGTAGGCAAAACTTATTTGAGTACTCCATAAAAGTAGAAGTACTTCGTTAGCCTACTGACCATCTCTGTATTAAGTATCAGTATTTTGGTGCAATCAAGAAAATCCAGAAGATGCGGCAAATAAAATCGAACCTGCCCAGTCCAGATATTGTATACATTCCTCCATACCGTACCGAATGGCGGAATGTCTCGCCGTTTCGCCATATTTATTTCTCGCGTTGAGGTCCGCGCCGTTTTCAACGAGGACTTCCAGACACGGTCGGGATCCCCAACATGCTGCGATGTGAAGTGGAGTATAGCCTGAACAAGAAGAAGTTAGAATATTCAAATAGCTGGGTTTGGTGCAGAATTTGAAGATAGCTTTCGTCACAACATCCATTGCAATACATGTATGCAAACTCAAAGAATTTTCGGGTACCTCTTAACATGTGTTATCGACACACTAACAGAAATTCGGACAGATTCAAAAGTTTGTGACTTTTCAACCTCTTGTGTGCTGAGGTACCCGAAAAGTCATCGAGTTTAAATGCATGTATTCTTGCAGGTTGGGTAGTGTGATTATTGTGGAATATTTAGTGAGAATATCAAGAAACCATTCCACGGATGCAATAACTTTCACTATCATCATGTCCACAGTCCAGTCTGTCAGTTTGGGCCTAATCATTTCAAAAACGTGAGCATGATCAAATTGATTGACAGTGGTATATTTAATTCATCGCAAATTCGAGTTATAGGGTGTCACAGGTCGCAAGTTAGGTAGATTCACATTACAATGCTAAAATATAAAAACCAGTCCCATAATTCCGGGTGCAAGGCCAACAAAAAAGTGTATATACTGGGGTCAAGACATTAAAAATCAAACCTTGGTTAATAATGAGTTTTGAATATTCCAGTGCCACGTGGACAATTTTGCATGGTTTTCAAATCATAGTTTCATTGTTCAAGTTTAAACAGTGCAAATGGAATTTAATGGAAAACCCCCCTTCGTCACAACAGGTTGGTCTTGGGATGATTATGTTTCACAAATCGACGAGTAATGAAGAGATTGAGTTAACCATTGCTTGTCAGTGCAACCGCTGTGTCTTGAGCAATGAGCATGCCCGTGTAATTTTTACGAGGCCTGCTTTGGTATGTTTTTGAAATAGGTATTGTGCCTGAAAAATCCCCATAAATGGAAAATTGGATATTGCCTGAGACAAGATAGATTAGTCTGCTTGAAACACCATACCCACACAAATAATATTATATGCAAGCGGGTGCCAGATATGTATTTGATAGGTAGGCAATTGGCATGTAAGTGTTAACATGACATCCGTGAGACCTTTAGCTTATCCCACATCTATACCCAGCCTGATCGTCAAGAGTTTTGAAATGTAATTGACTCTAGATTGGCCATGGCAGCTACTCAGACGCTATGAGATTTAGCTGGAGCTTTAGTAAATTTTCAAGATGACTGCAGTTATTTTGACATCGTTTGAAAAGTCGAACTGAAAGTTGAAGGTTAATTCAATGAATGTGGCTCAACGGAGATTGAGCGATGACCAAGCATGAATTGAGTGTACCGTCTTAAATAAAACTGTCACTTCACGCACCGTTACTCGTTCGTAGGTTGACGTCTGCACCTCTTTTGATTAGTTCTGAAAGGACTCCATCTTTACTGAGCACGCAAGCCATCTCAAGAGGAGTCTTTCCAACATCGTTTCTATGATTCAATTGTTCAATTATCTGGTCATGATCCAAGTCGCCAGACTCGTCGAAAAATCTGAAACAAGATACCCAGTATCGTTACATCAGAACATCAGTGAAAAGAAAAGCATTCTGAAAATGACGTGACGTCATAACTATGACCATCAAAATTTCTAGAACAGGAGTGCTTAAGCTTTGGCTGCACTAGATCTATCATAGGCCTACCTGCTTACTAAAAATAAAAAGTGATCAGATCACTGAGGCGATATTTTTTACCCAAAAAACGGATGATTTTGACCTAAAAAATCAAAATATAGTGGGCTACAAGCTGTAAAATATAAATTGATAAGTTCACCTATGATACAAACGAAATGCAATGGTCTAACAAATCTTGACTTTGTAAACAATTTTGACAATTTTTTGACCTCATGCTTCAATTTTGACTTATTTTGACATGCCAAACAAAAAATCGCCCTAGTCATCACTCTTTCTAAGCCCTAATTTTTGCTTTGCTGCCATCACAGTGTGGTATTCTTTGTGCCGAAAAGGCGAAAACTACTAATTGGTGTTGATATCACCCATTTCACCTGTTATGAGCTGTCCAGTCTGCCGAAACTATATTGCAATTTACCAAAGGGTCACGCAATATACTTGGATCGAAGTTATGAGCACCCCAGCTCTAGAATGGAGGAGCCCATTCTCTTCATTGCACGACAATGAAGTACACACAGTATACAGTACACTACACCATCTGTTCTCAATTGGAAAGTGTAAGAATGAAGACTCGTCCGTTAATAAGAGAAATGTAACATCAAAGTTGGAATTAATTCAATTAATTTAGGAATTTGAAGCATATATTATGCAATGTGTCGTAATATAGAGGTCAGGGTCTACTTTGGATTTCGGGCACTTCATAATGCTCAAAGTGTTGTATCAAACGGTTGAAAAGTAGCCTACAACTTGCTGAGAAAATATTTTAAATGAAATTTCTACAATTTCAGAAATACAAATTACTGAACTGACATTTGTCAGTATAATACCTAGGCCAGCAAAAGAAAACGAGCAATCCAAATCAAGCCAGTGGTTTTTAAAAGAACTTCACCTTGCAGAAACATCAATAAAACCACATATAACATGTGTAATATCAAAAAGAAGTTTTTAATATTTTACGTTGCATACTTTTGTCATAATTGCATTTTCCGTTAATTTAGATTTTAGAAGGTTCCCCGGTCCGTAAAATTGATGCTAAAAATAGCCCTTATGAGAACCACTGCGCTAAATAATGTTCCGATTTGGGGCTACGAAAATATGGCAACTCTAGGCTAGTCTAAAAGTCCTCAAAAGTCACTCGTGCAGCCACTTGAACACTTGCTTTTAAGCAATGAACAAACATAAATTTGAACAAAAGTTTCAGTGATATCAACTCACGATGTTAGTAATTCCAGATCTCCGCGGAGCGTGAAGTGCATGATAGCACTGTCCTCATCGTATTCTGGTTCCTGATGAATGTCGTTTTCAATAGGGCCCTCCACTTCCATCACATTGAAGCAATTAGTACATAAACTATAGGATAAGTGAGCATATAAAATTGTAGCAAGCAAGTCAACTGCACCTAACAGTTATTTCAGAAGCAAATTTTGGATAACAATTTTTCCGAAGACCAAGAAAGCAGTTGAATCCAATCCCAGTTGTAAATAGACTTCAATGACTATATGATCATAACAATGAAACTGATTGCCAGCAACAACAAGATTGATTTAGCTGGAGTCCATGATATTAAATCCGAATCCATTAGACATGTCCTTGATTCTGAATGACATAAAACCATCATTATTTATTCATTACGAACAAGGGACTTATACAAAAGCTGTATCCAATTTCAGTTATGTTACAAAGTTACGTGATCACATTACAATTAAATATTTATATTTTACAGCTAAATTATATCTACCGTATGTACCACAATACATGCCAGTAGAAAGATGCTACCATAGTGTGGCTGAGAGTACCGTAGTCTCAAGCACTATCGGAGGGATGTGTCATATTGCTGCAGGGCTGTGTAACGAAAACAGTTTTAATCTCGCTGTCATCTGGGAACTAACGTAACAATAGAAGTATAAAATAAACGGTTCAGTTCAGCAAAAATTTTATCAGATCAATACACCACAAGATTACATGTCATTCATAAATAGTTTTCATGTCTACACCAATATTCAAGCATGATGTATCCAGTTTGTTTGCATTTTGTTCAAGCTGTTAACATTGCTACTTTTTGTGAAAGTACATCCAGTGAGTAGGTTTAGTGAACCGGTGTACTTACTAGAGTTCATCAACATGACGAAATGCAAATCTTTGAACACGCGCATTTAATGACGAGTTGAAGGACGATTGTTATTTATGTTCCGTTAAATTACTTCATTTTTCTAAGCGTTTCCGTTTTGCGACGCGCAACTTATTGCCGAAAACAAGCAGTGTTTCCAGTTTGCCAGTCGGTCGGGCAAACAAAAACCAATGGATCTACATTTCCGTAACTGGGACATAAAACTCTTCACCCATAAATCATATGCTGCTGTAGGAACAGAGTGTTAAATTGTAATGCAACCCAACAACTTCAATTCTATCAAACCGCGCTCATTACGCAATAGTCACAGCAGCAGTAATCACAATAAGTTTGATAATGATCACCCGTGTCTGTCTATAGATAATTAACCTACGGAGGTTAGTTATCTGTGTAGTCTGTCGGTACTTGGCAACAACAACGCCGAGAATCAGTGAACCAAAACATTGGTATCTAAAATATGTCAAGCATGACGCTACCTCCAGATGGCTCGATAGGATCAATTACTTCGTTTCCATGCTCGGCCGACTGTCGGCCGAAAGGCCATGACGCATGCGTTGTACATGTCGGCCGTGTTTCCATGACTAGGCGTAATCCGACCGTGACTTCACCGAACTAGGTGGGCGAAGCGTTCGCGATAAAGTTTTTGGCTTGCTTACTAAGTAATAATTTCATAATAATCACAGGATTGCGATAAAATGACTCGGGAGGAATGAGCCGAGATGACTTGTAGCGGTCATTCAATCAAACAACACGCTTTGACCTTGAACACGTAGGCCTAAATCCATCCAACATGTAAAATGGTCATGATGAACAGAAGATAAAATAAAATGGAAAAAAGATGAAAATTGGTGGCATATCTTAGTATGTGGGGGATATAGATATTCTATGGGATATCGGGGTCCAATAATTTCGAGCACAGAATAATAACTTGTCCAGTAGTCTACCGGTACTACTGTTTCGTCGTCATGATCCACACATGAACTTCCAGTGTCCTGTTGATGATTTGCTTACAAGGGGAATGTGAATAAGATCACCTAGTTTGTGGTCAAAATGTACAGTTTGTGTTGTACCCATGCACCAGAACACAAACCCTCGAATTGTGGCAGCAGCGTACGTGATCAGATCGCGAAGATTTCGGTAGCCTACGGGTAATTCGTAGCAGTACCGGTACTACTTTATTCCATTGCAATCATAATTAAATTCCGGGTTTTTCAACGCGTCCAAGATCCGTCCGGAGTGCAGCCATAGTTAATTATATACGAAAAGCGTATTGTAAGTAGCGAATACCAATTCGCTAGTCGAGGACACAACGCAAGTATGGCCGAAGGGCTAAGCCGAAGCTTTCATTCGTCGGCCGACTCGTCGGCCGACTCTCGGCCGACGTGGGTGTGCAATCTGTGAATGCGCAACAAAATTCTCTCGTTCGTCGGACGAGTCTCTCGAAAAGAGGCCCATCGGCCGAGCATGGAAACGAAGTAATTCAATGCTCAGTGTTCCTGACCTTACGTTGTGATTGACCAAGGAATGTTACAGTGTCGAATCAATCCTTGATCGTTGGCAATGTTGTTGGTTATTTGAAACGTCAATCCTTAGTCATTTGAAACCTAAGGACACCAACGCTCCTCCACTGTTGCCCTACCTCGCCCAGACATTGCTTCATCATTTTTCATCATTGGTTTATTAGCAATTTTATCAGTTCAATACACCACAAAAAATGCGATACAATGAATAGACAGGAAGATGTCGAAGCGACTTGGATTTGTCAATGGAATCGGACACCCACCTTGGCCTAGGCGTAGTAAAGAGGAGGCATGCACACTGAATGAAAGTAAAGAATACAGTATAGAAAAAGAAAGCGACAAGAAATAGGGCGGCATGTCATGGGAAGCGAGATCGATAGGTCAGTCTTGGTCCGGTAATCTTGATCATTTGCTACCATTGTTTAATTTTTTTTTCTATTTTCCTTTCCTAACTAAACATTTTTTTACAGCCAGACTGTTCTGAGTCAAGTGTACCTGTTTGATGCTGGTGTGATCAGACTAGATGACCTTCACGGTCTTATCGATCATTCCTATCTAATACCGAATACTGTACAGTGTACACGCATATTTTCTGTACCACCATCACTGCCGTTTGTTATGTATTTTGGTTCGATGAAAATAAAGACTCTCTCTCTCTCTCTCTCGGATAACGTTCGTCCACTTTTTCCTTTAGGCCAGTGGCACCCAACCTTTTCCGACTCATCGGCCCCATTTCCAGCTCCACACCGATCATCGCCCCCCAAATATTGGGAACCGAAAAATGAGCATGCATTTTCTGGTCCGGCTCCAATCCGGTTGTTCAATTATCTGGTCCAAATTTATGACACAATAGGCTATCTGTATTTGTTAATGCAGGGTGTGATCAGACTAGTTGACCCTACCCAGAGTCATATCGGTCACACCCTGTCCTATACCGTTAAGTCCATTTATTGTTGTTTCATGAGCCAATGATGTTTTTTCTTTACGGTTGGACAAATCAATAAATCTCTCTCTCTCTCTCTCTCTCGGCTCCGGTCCGGCTCCGACTGTATCAAGAAAAAGTACTGATCCGGCTCCAATCCGGCTCCGGCCAAAAATGTAGAAGTCCGGCCAGAAATCCGGCCCTACACGGTACGGGGGTTCCGTGAATTTATAAATATGCCTCGTTTATTTTCGCACAGGCTTGGATGTTACTTGTGTGTGTTTGGTTGGTAGTTATTTAGTTATAAAAGTCATGCTTACCCATAAAGAATCTGGCCATATCAAAAAAGTACTGATCCGGCTCCGATACGGTCGGCCCAAAATTTAAAAAATCCGGCCGGATATCCAATCCGGCTCCGGTCCATGCTCCTCACTAATACCAATATGCAATTATGTGCATGCGTGCACTGCATATTTTACATAAATATATATAAACAGACATGCCCCATATATTATTCATTTTACAATATTACGCACGCTCCATTAAACACATGTCAGCTATTTATATGATGTCGTTTTACCACATGACTTTATCATTATGGGACATATAGCTATTGGGAAACGTATTCTTCTCTGGCTTGACCATACGCGCACTGCGCAATACTGGAGGTCGGCTATTCGGAAAAAGTACGAAGTACAAATCGAATTGAAAATGCATTGCTATGCTAAGAGCATATGCTCTCTAAGACTATTAGTAGATCGATTTCCACTGGAATAAACAGCCAACAACACTAGCGGAAATCACAGTGCGAAACAGCTGGTCAGAATGATTAGAACGACAGCACTGCAATCGATCTTGAAGCGCGTCATTCTCAATCCATTATGCAGTCGAATTTAAATGACATTTATGTTGGAAAATATGGACATTATGGACAACTCCCGCAATATGTTACTGCTTAAAAGTCAGATAAAGGAAAGTAACACTTTCTTCAATAGTGCGGAGTCATTGATTTTGTTTGGGATACAATTGATGACAAAAGATTGTCAACGAAGCCAAATTTTATTGATACTATAGTTATCGCGGCTTACTCTGGAAATACCTAGGCAACTTCAGAATTTTGTGAGGATGGTAGAAAGCGCGGGTTTCAGGAGTATGAATCAATTCGCATCAGGAACAGAGCAGAATGACAATCACGCCAGCCCTCTGTAATACTAACGAATACCTGAAGCTATATTTGACAGTGTCAAGGGAATAATTTTAGATTTGTAGCGACCTCGCCTTGTTCCTTTTGTAGTGCATGATAGCCTTCGCATTCATACGCATTCAATTTAGCGTGAAAGCGAGAAATTTTTATACGACCGTCACTCGGAGTTTTCCATTTCTGGTATAGCTTTCAATTGAAATACGGTTCGCAATACCTTTGCAGATGAGCAATTTAGCATTGAGCATGTGCCGCTTTCGCTTTGCCATCTCGGAATATTAGCAGATATAAGATTGATACTTGATAGGCTAGCTATAGGAATGTAAACTATATAGCCTAGTCCTTTAAAGCAATTATATGGTTTAGTCGACTTGAATTATCAGCTTCGAGTAGTTTACGATTTTGTGAACTAAATATACAATTAAGGCTCTGCTGACCCTGCTAAAATTGAAATTTTCAGTTGAGCTGACAAGGAATGAACCTCCAGCAAATGCTGGTAAATTTGTCAAATATACTTACAGAATAATGTTGATCTTAAATCAAAGTGTATTTGTGTTACCGTAACAATTTAAACACTGACGTAATTTGAATCATCGTTACATTATAGCAGCGAATAATTCATTTCTGGTTTCAAATCAAACCCATTTATTCCCTCACCTGCCGCGGCACCGGATATCGAAGTCTTGACTACTTTACATACGAGTTTGACACCTGTGTTATATGTAGATTGCCATATATAGTATTTGCACGGTCTATCTATGTCAGTGGTTGTAGTAGGCCTACAATTTTGAGACATAGTCGAAACATGGTCATTTGCAGCGTTAAAGTATGACCAGTGGTCACTAATGTGTAATTATAAGAGATTTTATAGAATATAACTGCTGTAGAAGCAGCGCATTTTTGTGACAAATGGGTGAAACAGGAGTTCTCTACGATACATGCCTATTGTTACCAATATGTGTCAACATTACTTTATTATAAGATGCTAGTCAAATGGGATTACAGAGTCGAGCTTGACTTATGGCACCATGCGCTGTATTGCAAATAACACCAGTGGTCTTTTGAATACTTTTTGATTTGGCGATAAGGGGGTGCGATTTGTTTTGCCATCGCCAAGGGAGGCGCGTGTCAAAGCGTTTACGAACCACTGCTCTAGATAATATTTATCAGTCATACGAAAAGTCATGCCGCCATTCGACTAAAATTTCCCTACGGGATTGCAATTGTAGAAATGGAGTTAGCGAGGTTAAGTGAAGGTTCATAATGGTAAACATATTACAAGGTATACTATATTTTCCCGTGATGGATTTTCGCATATCCAATATATCTATATACATAATATGTCAGGATCATGCCATAGAATAATACGTAACGTAACGTAGGCTAATACTCAAGATTAAACTACAAAAGTTAGGTACAAATGTCCGAGTTAGGTACAAATGTCCTAACGCCAATCTTGACTCGTTTTGCACGATACAGTTCTCCTAGGAAAACCAGAAATTAGATGAGAATTAATATTAGAACAATAAACACTTCACAAATTAGATTAGAACTACATTAGCGGCATTTTGCTCTAATTTGACAACTAGAATTATATTGTTGTCCACGACTGATTGCGATGGAAGCTTTGGTTGAATCAAATGTCACAAACACCCATATCGCCATTAGGGCTGGGAAAATTCGAGTACCTAAGTCATTCGATTCTGAATGACGTATTCCGCTTCGAGTCGAGTATTCGAGTATTACTCATTATGACGTAACAGCAGACTGAACTTTATGTCACCACAAAGAACATATTGCCTGTTATCCGTCACATTAAAGATACTTTGGTATTCTTTCGACCATACGGGTTTCATTGCACTTCTTAAGAATGTTGTGGGGTGATCATGACTTCGGAAATGTGTTATTTCCAGTAACGTTCGTAGCTTTTATGCTATGTCTCGTTTGCTGCAACACGGCCAGTCAAGGTTTCAAGGCTTTCGCAGTGGAAAATAGTATGGAAAGTATAATTCTCATTAGTAAATTAACTTTCTGTTGCAAGGAGCGTATAATTTCAGTACTCGAAAAAATCATCTTGTACTACTCGACTCGAATCATTAAAATTAATAATCGATTCAGATTCGAGTACTCGAATCATTGTGCCCAGCCCTAATCGCCAGTTGGAGTGAGCCGAACTCAGAGTGACATGAAATTGTTTCGTAACTTTGCATGAATAGGCCTACTGAAATATATTCAACTCTACCAATATTCCAGTTTTCGACTTACCATTAATATGTATTATAGTAACAACTTCGATTGTATCTTACAGAGGTAGCCTATGCTTGTATTATATGTGCGAAATTTGATGCTGAGCGCCAGGCTCGATATCTGATTTTCTTCACATTGAGGTAGGACAGTTGTAATCCGCCGTTATATAAGATAACCTACGTCCGCACCTATGTTATACATGTGGGGAGGAAAAGGGCCGTAACAGCACTTCGTCAGCCCCCCCCCAAAACGTTGGTCTTGCCCCCCCCCCCACATGATGATAAACCGAAGTTCTGGGGGGCTTCTGAAGCAGATGTGTCCACACGATGGTGGATTAAACCCGTGTCATTGCTAATTGACGTGACTTTCATCTATTCTTTGATTCAGATCAATTATTCCGAATCGCGAGCAGTTGCCTAAAGCTCAATTGCTATAGCGGCGTATGATTGACGACTCCGCATAACTTCGATGGGGAGAATACAGACGATTTTGCATTTAGCACTGTTCTTGCTGAGCGCATTTCACGTTGGTGCCGATTATAATTATACATGCGGCCAATGCAGCTGCGTTTCGGGAAAGCTAATCGATTGCAGTTCCAAGCAATTGCAGGAGGTTCCCATGTTTGGCGAGGTGCAAGGCACGGCGACAATTCTGAATTTGGATAACAACAGCCTTGAGAACGTGCCGGTAAACTATTTCGGACTCTTTACAAGCCTCCAGAAAGTCAGCGCGTCAGGAAACCACATTGATTTTATCCATCCGTCAGCTTTCAATATGACGGCCATGAACAGCAGCACGATCAATTCGCCCCTCAAATATGTCGATTTGTCAGGTAAATCAAATTGATATTATACTTCACTTACACTTATATCCATGAGGTTATAGGGCCGGGTCTCCAAATCATCCTGGCCAGGTATCATCGCCTAAAGTTGTGAACCCGGAGATCCGACATTGGCCAGGGGTTTGATAATTTGAAATCGGAATTTGTAATTTCCCGTAATAAAGCGATGACTCTACGGAGATGGCAAAGTCAATGGTTTGCATCCGATGTGAAATGACTAAAACAAGGTTAAAACAGCGAATAAACACGCAAATGCCCGTATAGATATCGTACACGTATCTATACCAGTGGTTTTTAACCTTACCTAACCTAGGGTTACATATTTTGGAAATCTGAAAAGAGGATACTTTTGAAAAATGGCAATTTTTTGCCATTTCGTGGTCGGTTGACTAAAAAAAGGTCAACTTTCTGGCCCAACTCCCGAAATAGCCGCCGGAATATGACTTCAGTGCTGATTTACTGTATCTCGCTCCAGCAAAAAAGAGGACAAAATCTCAAAAAAGAGGACATTCGGGCGTTCTCCGAGGTCACTTTCAAAAAAGTCAAAAAAGGAGGACAAATGCTCTTAAAAAGGACGTATGGTAACCCTAAACTAACCCGAGGAGCACTCACGCTAATCTACAAGTCTTCACGGAACCCCACATTTTCAATTGCTTAGTTGCAAATAAGCTTATAAATATTGGAGATAGAATTTATATTTCAGAAGTAAGGGGTTTCGACGAAATAACACCGTAACTTTCACAATTATAGGCTAAGACTTAGACTTATCAGTAGGGCAAGTTTTTGTTGCACTAAAAATGCGAGAAAGTTGCATTTAATTTTGAAAAAAGTTGCAGTAAAGGGTTGCATTTATAATTTTTGTTCAATTATTAGGGTATTGGGTACCCGAAAGGTTTCGTTGTTTAGCCTAGTTTCTGCAGGGCTGTCAAATTTGACACTTTGCCATTTCACGGACATTCTGGCTGGACCGCCTAAAAATTACAGTTTTTCCGGTACACAGCAAGTAAGCCTACACAATGCGGGCATAATTTCCCCCCATACGCCAAACATCATAGCGATAACCCCTTCCTACTAAAACAAGTCAAGTAACGCACCCCAAAGCCCCTAGGTCTGCAAACTTGACCCAAGGCGTTCCAGAAAAACTCACACCTAGCGACTTTAACAAAATAAATAGTCTTAGAAAGATGACCTAGTGAAAATGTTATTTTCGTTGGTCTCGCCTGGGCGTTCGTGAAATGGGAAACTATCTCAAATTTACACGACATAATTAATAACGCGATTTATTAACATATTGTCCGGGCTCATTCATGCTTGGCAGGGGAGTTGAATTTCTTGCTTGCAAACTATTGTGTCATAGATAGTGAGATGCTGCTAACCCATAATATAACTCTTTGTTATGCAAATCAAAGAGAATAGAACTATACTATAAATAGTTTATCTTTAAAGCCTGTTTTTAAATCATTCCTTTACATTTTTACGCAATATTTGATAAAAGTTGCAGTAAAAATTGGGTATGAAGAATTGAGAAAAGCTGCAAAAAGTTGCACTATAAAATCCCTTCAAACAGCTTGAAACATCATAGTACATAGATTCTGAGTATCTACGACGCTGTCGTAAGCTGTAAAAAATACAGTTGCAAAAACTTGCCCTACTTATCAGGCATAATTACCAGCCACCAATGTGGCCAAGAAGAGTTTAGTGTATGTATCGACCTCCAGGGGAACCGCTGAGACTGGCTGCTGGAACCCCAGTGCTCCATGGAACACCGGTTAATAAACACTGATGTAGAGCTAGATTAGGCTGCCGATAAAGCAGGATCATTAGCAAGCCTCGTGTCAGCATCCCATTTAGCGAATTTATATCTTACGAGCAACGCTTAGAGTTATCATTAGTTGCTGTGCGTTGCCAACTATACTTTTTCTGACAGATAATCATCTTCACGAAATGCCGGCTTGCTTTCGGCACGCCGACCACTTCACTACAACTTTGCATAACGTCGAGGAGGTTAATCTCGCGAGAAACGAAATCGGGCCGAATGTAGAAGAATACAGCTTGGCGGGATTACGGTATGCAGAAAATGCACTCACTATGTTGTCAATGTCGATATACCACACTTCTATCGTACCGGTAATGGTTCGTGTCGTAAGTAGGCTATAGGCTACCACTTACTGATCTAAATAATATATATAACCTAACTTCAAATACGCATTACGGCCTGACATTCCAATCATTTATTATTAATGAAAGATGGAAATTGACTAAATACAAATTGATATATGTCTAAGAGCAAACATTAATGCATCTCCTGTATAGTCGGCCTCTCATGAAGTATTATCGATCTGGCTATTCAAAATAGATTTCTAAGAGGACAGGCAATGGGGTTTGCAATACCAGCATATAGGTGTAGGTATAGGTGTTAGTACAGTGGTTCGGGGCCTACGACAGTTCTTATCCTCTACTAACCTGCTGAACACTTATGCTAGTCTGCAACCCTTCGTGGAACCTCAAATCATCGCCGGGTCATAAAAACCTACCACAATGCACATCTAATACAGATTCAGGGCCGTAATTGCGGCACCCCAAACCCCCCAAAATAATACCGTAAATCGAAATAGATTATGGAGTATTTTTTAGTAAGAATTATTAAAATTGAAAAAGAAAAGTCCATCATTTTTGTATGGCTGACGTGTACATTACTATATTGCTGGTGCATGAAATGAGCTAGTATTCCCGACTTGGAAATAACGCGTTGACGTAAAGTTGTGGATGCAATGTAGCATTTGACCTTTGACACCATGCTTCGTCAATTTGAACAAGAGACCTTTTCTCCAGACCATATCGTAAGCGGATTGTATGTCCAAGAATACTGCAATTACAGAACACCGATCATTAATACCCTTGAAAACATTGTCGTGTACTGCGCTCATGGAATAAGAAGCATTGTACTAGACTACAGGAACTATAGTGGGCTTATGACTATCAGGGTATGTGTATAAGCGTTCGCATGCGGCTTATGAACCATTATATATTAGAAATTTGCATTCATAAAAAACTTGCCATACGTTTCATCGCTGGGATATTTTTCAAATAACTTTTTATAAACTTAGTAAAAAGCCGTTCACTTTCGACCAAAGGCCTCTTTAAGGGGGCGGATGGGCAGTGACTAGTGAGCATATACGTATAGACAGTGAAAAGATAGGCAGGTGTCGAAACGAATTGGAGTAGTTTTTGAGATCAGACACCCACCTGGGCCTAGGCGATGTAAAGAAGATGCATGCACGCTGAATGAAAAGTAAAAGAAGTTGTAAAAGGATAAGCGACAAAATGAGGTGCCATGTGACGGTTGTCGAGATCGATATGTCATGTCGACCTGACCTTTCACGATGCATATGAAAGGGTGATGCTCATTGGCAGAGAGCTTGTTGCGTTATATCTCTAATTGCAGACCATTTGCTGACTAATAGGTGGTTACAGTCACTGGATGTAAGTGGGAATGAGATCAGAACGTTGGAAGAAAGAGCTCTGCGACAACTGGAAGAATTACGAGTGCTGGACCTCAGCTACAATTTCATCGAAAGCTTCCCGTCGAATATTTTTCATCGGCGATCGGTACTTCATACTCTCAGGTATTGGCTTTTACTTGATTTGGATTTAAATCAGTCTCAGTTGTTTAGGGTTACCACATTTTTGAAATCTGAAAAGAAGACACTTTTTCAAAATATTCAGACTTGCAAAACTGGAGAAAAATCCGGAAAAAATGGTAAATTTTACCCGACTTCGTGATTGGTTGACTAAAAAATGGTCATTTTTCCGACTTCACTCCAGAAATATACACTTTTGTTGAATTCTCCGTTGGTTGACTAAAAAAAGGTCGACTTTCCGCTTCAACTCCCGAAATACCCGCCGGAACGTTACTTGAGTACTGATTTCCTATATCTCAGTCGAATTTTGACCTGTAATTAATCAAAATTTTCAAAAAAGAGGACAAATTTTCAAAAAGGGACATTTAGGCGTCTTCCGAGGACACTTTCAAAAAGTCAAAAAAGAGGACAAATCCTCTTAAAAGAGGTCGTATGGTAACCCTACTGTTTTTTAGTATTAACGGTGTAGCGGATTCTGACAATCAGAAAATATCACCGCTGACAGTATTTTCCGCTGGTTGCTAAACATAATTATCAGAATGGCTATTAGTATACATTTCAAAGAGAGTGATGCTTTGATATACAACAACGCTGCGGAAGTAGAGGCCTAATAACTCGCACTATGCCCAATGCCCATCGCTATATTTCGACTGTGTTGGAATTAGTAATGATGTTGTCGCCATTCCGCCTATAGCGATGTTTTACCTTATGCTTTGATTATTATTTTTACTACCAGCGACGAATTGTGTATTTGTGAATTAATTTTATGCAGCACTTTTAATGTGGAATGTAGATTCTGTAAAAGCGAGACAATAAGGCCCGTCGGTCAGTGCTTTCGGCAAGCGCCTACTGCATTAATGGATGGTTCGTACTTGATGTTGCAAGCACGAATAAATAGATCCACGGTTTCCTTTGTTCCATGTGGACAGCGAGCCTAATCCAGCGCATCAATATTACACTGCGCTGAACCCAGGCGCATTAACTAATGCCGATTGATTTAGATTATCTGCGAATAAGATGAGCTCAGTTCCAAGCGAACTCCCGCAAACGATTGAAACCTTGGATTTGGGCCGCAACGAAATAAGAAACATCAACACCGTCAGCTCAGCCAACCTCCGAAGCCTTCCCAACGTCAAATTACTGAATTTGAGCGGAAACGGTCTCGCGGACATTCACGCAGACGCTTTCCGTAGCATGACGAAACTCCGCGAGTTGGATTTGTCCAGCAACAGTCTGTTCAGTCTCCCGTCGGATATCTTCTCGCGCACGGTGATGATGGACACGATATACCTGCACGGGTGAGCTTCCGTTTCTACCGATTACTGGGGTATACTCTTAGCGAAAAGATTGTGTGTATTCAAACACGTGACATACGGGTGGTAATATACAAGTGCAAGGGTCGACAAACCCCGGCACGGGTGCCATTTGTGGCACGCGACATGATTTTTCATGGCACGTCAAATGATTTCACGCAAACGGCATATTGAGACTATATGTTTTGCAAAAAGTGAAACAGACGTTTTCAAAATGCACAAAGCTCGTAGGCTATCCAAAATCTTTTCGTAAATCAACATAAAACAGTCTTTTAGGGCAAGACTTATCTTGAAATTAATTTAAGACTAAAACTGAAGCGCGATTTATTGGAACCTTATGTCTTGATTATAATGTGGGAACCCCCCAATAAATAAATATGCATATAGAAAATGTTAGAAGTGTTCACTGTGCATCCTACGGGAGCGCAACTTATGAACCAGCATTCCGGCGCTGGGAATTTTCACGCTATAGAAGACGCGACCTAGACATAAAGTTTCGGACAACATGCGACTCCCGTGCGGTGTATGTGTTGCCAAAATGATCGGTGGCGACACTGGCGATAAAACCATGAGACAAAATAACCGCCGCATGCCGGCCAAAACGTTCGACATTGATATGTCCACTGTCAAGGCGTCGAAGTGACCAACGCCGAATAGTCCAGCGCCCGCAGCTTGAGCCACACGTATCAAATGAGACCTACCAAGAAAAATCATGAGCTCATGTCGAAATGCGAATTTGGAATCTCGGAAGGAGATATTCTTTTAGTTTCGTCTGGTGAGCAAGCGATCCAAATTTATCTGGAGCAACCACAATGTATACCGCTTTACCGCGACATTTGCAGACAATTCTAGTGTCATGATGTTGGTCTGCAGACCAACCTGAATGTGACACCGAACCAACTTGAATGATACAGTAGTGGGCACATTTTCATCAACACCAGACCATATCATTGTGACAACACTGATTGGCCTGTCACTTATTGGATATTGTATCAGGGTTGTAACCAAGTCACATGGCTCCGAGTCACAAGTCAATCTCACTTTTATAGTTTTGACTCGATTCAAGTCGAGTCATTTTCAATTCACCACCGAGTCAAGTCCGAGTCCAAGTCATCGAGCAGAGGGTCGAGTCCGAGTCATGGGATTGTGACTCGAGTCCGAGTCCAAGTCATTGTGTTGACTGCTCAGTTTCCAGTTAAAAGTCTTGTTAAAGCCACTTTTCATAACTCTGTTTGGTGATATCGAATGGTTCGAATTTATAATATGCTAATTTTCCTCACTTTTAGCAGTTTCTGGTCGCATTTTCAAGTATACCAGTACCAATAGACGAAATCCCGATAGTGTGATTACCTTACTAGTCTTCGAAATTACAATGAAATGTCGGTCTTGGCTGTCTGAGTCTCGAGTCATATGACTTGGTTCGAGTCATGCGCGATGACTCGAGTCCAAGTCGAGTCAATACACAGATTGACTGGAGTCGAGTCGACTCATTTCCGTATTTTGAGAAAATGACTCGAGTCAACTCGAGTCATCAGAAAATTGTGACTCGAGTTTGACTCGAGTCGAGTCATGACTCGAGTCATTACAACCCTGTATGGAACCGAACACAGTGGACTTGGAAACGACCAAATCTACCACAGAAGATCGATCATTGCGCGACTGAAAATAAATTATGTAAATAATACATACACGTAAGCGATAAGTCGGGTGCGGCTGCGGTAGCGACCAAAATTTATTCCCTTCGCTACCAATAATAATTTAAGATCACTGGCGTAACGGATGCCGTTGCCAGCTGCAGAAAAACGGATGGTGCATGGTATTCCTTGCTTGAAAAGTTGAATATTAACAATAAATTGAATGTTTGGCATGAAAGCTGATAAAAATATGACATTTTTTGACATTTTGGCACACTGCACACAAAAGGTTACTGGCCCTGTGCTAGTGGTACACGAAGGCAGAAGGCACTGACTAGTTCAGGTACTCGATTTTGACCAGCGCTAGGAGTCACGAACGGAATGGTTTTGTGCCATGATTTCATAGTGAGGATATCAACATGATCACAACGGAAAACTTCCGTCGGTCATTGTAGACAAGGATACGATCGCTAAAAGGTTAAGAAAAATGCTCTAGACTAGATCGATTACTTACTAAATTATTTGATTACCGAAGCTACCGAGTTTTGATTCGGAGAGCATGATATCTGCACAGTATTCAGTGCTACGTATCGTCTGCTGACCTACATAATCACCGGTCAGAGAAGGCTTTAAAATTGCGACGCGACATATCGCTCTTACAACGTATAGGCTTACGTGGGGCCCACCAAGAGGACACAGCGTCGCTACAAGTTAATTTGCGCGTTAACTAGCTTCGCGCAATATTTTTCATTCACAGGATATATACATTATTCACTTGAGCCAAGCATTTTGCGTTCGTGAGGAAGCCGCCATTTTTGTAATCTTACCCTATTTTTACTAGACACATGTTCAATGTTCATGTTCAGTTGCGAAAGTGGGCTTTTAATGGATTCTAAATTCTAATGAAATCGACTTTGCATTCAAGGAACGTCGATATTCCATCCATCGCGTTGATTGAATCGATACTGGCTAGCTAAGCAATCTATACTCGAGTCGTTAAATTTTTCTCTTCATTTCGAATAATAGTGACCAAATGCCATCCCAACATATTAATAATTAATAATTCAAAACCGCATCCCCTTGTGATGTATTGATGATGCGTGGAGCAATAACTGCACATTTAATATTACGAATTGATCGTCCTGAATGAATGCAATAGAAAGCGTGTATAAACGGCTAATGGGTGCGGGATGGTTCGATTAGAAGGTCTTTTGTGCATGCAGAATCAAAATAGATAAAGACTGAAACTGTTACGTTCTTCAATCCAACTGGAAATCAGAAACAAGTCAACGGCAGCGCAAAGAAATATTTGCAATATGGTACCACGAAAAATGGTAGCGTAACGGAGTTACGATGATACACAGCTGACAGCTTGCAATTTTTCAACTGTACAGTACAGCAGAGTCCACATCACTAAAGGCATATGGTTAGGCTTACCATATTTTGGAAATGTAGAAAGAGGACACTTTTTCAGAAATTTCAGACATGCAAAACCGGAGAAGAATTCTCAAAAACCGGTAAATTTTTCCCACTTCGTGATCGGTTCACTAAAAAAAAAGGTCATCACTTCCGCTCAGTGCTCAAAATAACGTTTTTCTCTCCACATTGCCAGGTGGATGACTATAAAAAAAAAATTAAAAAAAAAGTCATCACTTCCGCTCAATGCTCAAAATAACGTTTTTCTCTCCACATTGCCAGGTGGATGCCAGTCCGCCCATTGACAACACCGGAGAAGCCAGTACATATCCTCGTACATTGTTACTGTTACACGATTATACGAATTGGTATATTAATGTGAAGAAAACTTATGCTGTATAGGTAATTCTACTGTTCTTCTGGCTCGTTCCACGCGCTACTCGCTCCCACATTCAAGTCATGAACATCCAAATAAACAAAAAAGAAACTTGACAAATAACCATTGATGGCACTACTGGAACACGAAAAACGACCACAATCAATTGTGACATTCAAAAATACCAATGCGAAATTCGGAACGACGCGGTGATAGGATTTGCGTCAGTGTCAGGCCACAACCACTGTAATATACATGGCATGGAAAAATGGGTAGCTATAGTCTCGTACCGCAGTTATAGTTACTATCAGATTGCCCTGCCTATTCAGCCTACTATATGTGCACTGTCGCTTGTATAGTTCTAGGAATTCAGTTAATGCATAACCACAATTTTAATCTTAGCTCTAAAAAGATTTCGATTTTTTGACCGACTATCTCATGCGTAATCACAAATGTATGGATGACAAACTATTCTTTTCTATTTCAGGAATAGGTATTTGGAAAGCCTCCCAAGCGTCATTTTCCTAAACCTGCGCCGTCTACGCTTTCTATTTTTGCAAGGATGCGCCCTCACAACGTTGGCGATAGGCGAGCCTTCGGTATCGCCGTATTCGCTGAAATTCACGTGGGAAGTGACCAGATCGAATTTCGAGATCGACGAATCCTACGTGCCGAGATTGGAAGCCATGTGGCTGTTCGGCAACCCCATTAACTGCGATTGTAACTTACTGCCGCTGGTTTGGTTTATATCGCGAAGAGGGATATTGCTTGATGCAAGTCCGCGAGTGTTGATAGACAAACAATACAACAACGCCACTGTCGAACGTATAAACAGAGAACTCGGTAATAACGAGGACCTTGGTACGTATTGCGCCACGCCTTTCAATAGGCACAACGCGGTCATAAGCAAAGAAATCAGAAGTATTCCGGACGACGACTTGATATGCCCGGACCAAATGCATTTCATCTTGTTCGCGATGTCTTTAGGGATTGTTTCTTTTGCGGCCTCTATGCCGGTCGCGCTATGCGCTATATGTGCTGTTGCGTTCGTAGTTAAGCTTGGCAAGGGTCCACTTTCGGACTGCAAACACAAGCTGGAAGGAGCGTTCCAACAAACTCCTGCGATAAAATCTGAATTTTGAGTCAATCGAAAAAAGTAAATTCGAGTGCGGTAGGAAAAGCTTGTTTCGAGAGTAGCCTACAATATAATGCTGTGCCGCGTACCGTTATCGGACCGAGATACTCCTAAAGCGCATCGTTAGGAGTAATACGGAGCTCGTGGACAATATAAATGATGAATGTGAATATAACTATTATTCTCGATTCGCGAAATCATCGCTATTTAATATATTACATAGTCTCCATCTATCGTTCTGTTCATAGATGCTGTCAATCTGTCATATGGTGTTATACCTTTTCGGCGACTACTAATGGCTGCCAGACTTGGACATATTGAAAATCGTTCAAATTTCAGTAAATTAAATAAATGAAGAAACAAATACCCTAATAGGTTTCGCGAATGCGAGGACGATGATTTAGGCGCTACAGGATCTTCCATCAAAAAAGCATTTGGTTAGATGGTGTTATACAAGACACGAAAGTGGATGTGCAAAGAAATATTTAATGTAATAACAGTACAACAGTGGTTCGACCTAAATCTGTCCCATATAATTATAAAAACAAAACAATGTAGGCACCAGGGCTGTGGAGTTGAAGAGCGGAGTCGTAGTTTCGCTAATTTTTTCCTTATTGGAGTCGAAGTCTAAAAAATTTTAGCACTCCCTGGAGTCGGATCCGTGAAAAAATACTGGCTGGAGTCGGCGTCAGCGTTAGTGAAAATGGTCCTGACTCCGACTCCAACTTGTTTAATATGAAAGCATGCAAGTGCTTTCACAGGTCTCTTGAAATTACTCATATTAAATAAAATAGGATTTGTTTGTACCAACAATCACTGTTATTGATAACGATATTGATAAATTGCCATTATTTGCAAATTGCAATTCAATTGCATAGACTAGAGGAAGAACATTGCAAGATGCATCTTCGTGATTAACGCAAAATCGACGATGCGGTCACAAATTGGTGGAATTTTTGGGATTATGTTATGATACTGTGAAAGAGTTAATAAATCGTGTGGTTTTAAAAGGGACAACATCGGTTGTGAAATGTAAAGTGCTGCTTCCAACTTGCCAAAATGTAATATATTTCTTATTATAAAATAAGTATCTCAGTCGCTTGGGTTCAACAAATATAAAGAGTGCAAGTATAGTCCTAGTCTAGGGATACTTGACTAAGTGCATGTGTACCAGGGGTCGCCATCTCAAAATGGGTCGCGGGCCACTTTTCCAAATTCCTAGAGGCCGCGGGCCGCATGACATCAATATCGAGATAAAAGTAGGCAACGCAGTTCAATAACCACGTCTGATAACTCCACGTTATTACAATGCTGTGCTCTCTAACATGCGCGACTGTTATAGTCACCACAAAAGAAATAATATTTTATTGAACAAACACAAATACAACGAAAAGTATCATCAATTTCATTATATTTTGAACTATGAGCTGTACACGATACCTGACAACACTCTGTAGCCGCTAAAACAGGGGTGGCCAACATTTTTGCTATTCACGGCCGCATTTCGATCACTCATGTAGCCTGCGGCCGCATACCGGTGGTTAGTCGCGATAAACTAACTGGGGCCAAATACCCACGTTAAACTGTCCCTGTCCATTGCCGGTACACTCCGAACTAATCTATTTACGCATATTGGCTTACTATGCGTTAGTAGTTATGTTGTAAAGAGCCACAGGAAACCGTTCAGTAGACGCGCGAAGCGCGAAAAAATTTTCATGTTCATGAATGAATTTCGTCAATAAATATTAGTATAGTTTCACCTATTACTATAAAATATTTATCCTTTCTCGGCCAATGTGATCAGATTCACCGATAGAGCTGATGCAGGGTGTATCTTCGAAAACTTAGGGTAGTTATTAAAAGTGTCGACAGCCGCATAATTGCCCTTCTACTGCCGCAGATTGGCCACCCCTGGATTAAAGAATCAATATTGGGGTTAGCTAGACACGGTATAGGCCTACTTGCTAGACAACTATCTCCTCGTAAAGCATGGTCTTTTGGAGAGCCCGAAGTCGTTTTTCAAGCGTCTCGGTCTTGGCAGTGGTGGGGCCATTGCACGTCAAGGCAATATGCCCATTCGTACCAGCAAATTCTTCATCCATGGAATGATATTACCATGCCGAAGCCGTACCTACTAGTGAGGAATAGTGATATTGGGCACAGTAGAATGGATTACTATGAACAACAACAACATTATGTTTCAGCGTTTCAAAATGATTTACTAAGCGTTTTTCTGAAATTTTTTCAAATCAGGTCGCGGGCCGCAAAATAGGACCTCGCGGGCCGCGTGTTGGTGACCCCTGATGTAGACATATGCTATTTGACTACTCCCTAAATTTCGTTTCTGAACACCGTTTTATTTGTCGTGAGAGAGCGTGTGCTTGAATCAGAATATAGTGTGTAGTGAGAAAATTTGTACATCTCTGTATTATTTGCTGACTCATGTACAAGAGCTACACTATATTGTTTTTATCCACATTTTAATTATACAGGATGGGATATATAATAGGCTTACCATATTTTGGAAATCAAAAAAGAGGACACTTTTTCAGAAATTTGCAAATTGCAAAACCGCAGTGAAATTCTCAAAAATCGGTTAATTTCGCCCACTTTGTGATCGGTTGACTAAAAAAAAAAAAAAAAGGTCATCTTTTCAGCTCAGATCTCAGATTAACGTTTTCCACTCCACATTGCTAGGTGGATGATTAAAAAAAAAAAAGGTCATCATTCCGCTCAGAGCTAAAATCACCGTTTTTCACCCTTCGGAGCTTCAATTCTGTGCTAGTATGCGGCATATCACTTGCAATTGGCTCTAAATCTGCTCTAAATCCTAAAAAAAGAGGACAAAATCTCAAAAAAGAGGACAAAAGGGCGTCCTCCGAGGACACTTTCAAAAAAGTCAAAAAAGAGGACAAATCCTCTTAAAAGAGGACGTATGGTAAGCCTAATATATAACATGTTTGAATGATTTATATAATATTAGAGAATATCCGTGGCTTGTCTATATGTTATAAAAACTTATGAAAAAATGAAGAATATTTCTAAATTAAAACTTCCATGTTAATTGTGCAGTAAGTATTGAGAGCTATGCCACAATGAAACAATTCTGGATACCATCGTGAAAAATATGTTTGGATATGTTTAATGGTTATATGAAAGTCATTAAACCTTCACTTGTGACATATATAATTTTCGAAGTAAATTTGTAGTATTCTTGGAGTCGGAGTTCTGTGAGGAAAATAGTAGGAGTCGGTGCGGTCGAAACGGCATACTCATTAATGATAACTGAGCGTATTTTCACGAACACGCTTTACTTAATCCAAAATTTCCTGGGTTGTTCTGGTCGTAGACAATTACAACTATTACAGATGGATAGCTATTATCAATACGCATACGTCGAGCCATAAATAACATCTTATACTATCGAATAGCCTGTTCAAAATGCAGATTGAATACATAAAAACGTTTTGCGCAAAATACAATTCGCCACGGCGTTCGCGTGAATGTGCGCGCGTGAGATAAACCAGCGCCCGTGACCTAAATCAGCGCATCGCCGAGACATCAAATTCATTTGCAGATCTTTTCTCCTAACATGCGTTGGTTATGCCCATTGCCCATCTATTGGAATACTTATAATCAATAATTAGTCGCACAGAAGATTATTTGAACTGAAAGTAAAAATATTTTACGAAATAACATGCGCGGGTTTTAGCAATGTATTTTCTGTTGCTGTTGAAGATTACGCATATTGAATATTTTTGCTTTTCATACTAATACACCAATACTGCCATGATGTTGTTCATCATCATCATCATCATCATCATTGGTTTATTAGCAATTTTATCAGTTCAATACACCACAAAAAATGCGATACAATGAATAGACAGGAAGATGTCGAAGCGACTTGGATTTGTCAATGGAATCGGACACCCACCTTGGCCTAGGCGTAGTAAAGAGGAGGCATGCACACTGAATGAAAGTAAAGAATACAGTATAGAAAAAGAAAGCGACAAGAAATAGGGCGGCATGTCATTGGAAGCGAGATCGATAGGTCAGTCGTGGTCCGGTAATCTTGAGGATGGACTGTATTTATTTAGTAGTAATTGCTCAGTAGTAATTGTTCAGCGAGCTACAAGATCTCCGCTATTGATATGACAGGAAATTTATGTGCGTAAATGGCTGCACTTCTGGTGAAAATGTTTCACGTCTTTCCCGTAGTAGCCTAGCGAATAAAACGAAATGTACCGGCACATCAAAGCTCCAGTCGCGATTCTGGTATTGAAAGGTGTTTTCGTGTCTGCTCGAGATTTCCGTCCACAACGCGCAGGTCATTCATGAAAATTTGACGACCAGCAAAGCCAATGGCATATATTGCGCCACGCAATAAATTACTTTACAAAAATATGGTTGAATGTCGATTTTCAATTTAGCGGATCGAGGTATGTAGAGTCTGCGGTCACGAACGCACTTCGAAACTGATTGCTGCGATGTGCGTGTTGTACAACAGCAATGTTAGTTTCAACACATGGCACGAACTCGTACAAAGGATGGACAAGCGATTACATATACCGGCGTTGTGAAATGAATCATTTCAACGTCCGCGATACTATGTTATCACCCAAACAATAACACGCGGTAATATATTTGCTGTTGTGATTAGCGAAGATTCGCTGTTGCAGATTACGCATATCGATTGCTGCTTTTCATACTAATACAGCATTACCAACATGATGGTGTTCAGTTCAGCGAGCTACAAGATCTCCAAAGCGCAATCGATATGACAGAAAATTTATGTCCGTAAATGGCTTCAATTCTGGTGAAAATGTTTCAGATCTGGCCCATGGTAGAGAACAAAACCTAAATATGGTTGAATGTTCAATGTCCATTGTCAAATTAGCGAAGAAATAGGTATGTAGAGTCGGCGGTCGAGTTGTGCACTTCGAAACTGATTGCTGTGATGCGCATGTCGTGATAGCTGGGTTATCAGGATGCCTATTGGTTCAATAGACAGCCCTTGTCTCAAAGCGATTGTCTACATCACCATTGTGGATGAAAGGCTTGCATAATATGACCCGGGGCCTACGATAAGTTATCGTAGGCCCCGTATGACCTAATCTTTCTTCAAATGCCCAGTAAAATAGCAGTGAAACACTGCATTTTATATTGCAGATATGACTACCTGTCAATCCAACCAATATATATTCATTTCTACTTGTTGTACAAGAGCAAGGTGTGTTTCGATAAAGCACTATCTAGTACTTAGTAACTCGTACGAAGCGATTACATACATCGGCGTCCGGCACTGTGAATTGAATCATTGAATGAGCGTCGTCAATACTACAATAACACGCGGCGCGTGTATGTGCACTGAATGCGAGACGCCTGGCATCAATCGCGCTATAGCCAACTGTAGCCATCGGTATATCAGCGGTCGTTACAGTCGATTGTATTATCGTAAGAACCTCACTCAGGTCATTTTGGAATCCTGATATTGCTGTGAAATCAGTCAGGCGATGATTCTATCCCGAGCACGTCTATGTATGACGTAGTCGCAAATTCAAGAAGCAAATTCTCTTTTATTTTCAAAAAGTTGAGAACACTTCTTGGTATAGGGGCATCACCTGTTTCTCTCTCGCTTTGAGAGTAGCTCAGTTGGTTAGGCGGCTGTTTCACGATTACAGCGATATACTGGGTGTCGGTTCAAGTCTCGTGGTTCGGATTTTATGAACATTTTTCTAAATGCATTGAAATTTGGACTCGAGGCCGGCCGTTTCAGTTGGGTTCGACTCGGGAGTTGGAATCGGAGTTGTAATCTGTATCAGAGACGAGCATGGATTAGGATTTGTGAGAACCGGATTTGTTAAACTTTGTCGGATTAGGAGTGAATTAGGATTTCAGATTTTTTTCAATGGATTAGAATTAGGATTGGATTTACCGACTTACGGGAGATTGATGTCATGTGGCGAATGGCGACAAAGTTTTTCATTCTACCAAAGTATTTTGATGCACTTATGCACTCATGCGTTTTATGATTTATTTTTACAGAATTATAGGCCTAAGATGTGGGATTTCTTAGAGGAATTCCAAGTTGATATCGGGATAGGATTAGGATTGGCGTGTTCAGACTATAGTTGACCTTCACGGTCGTATTGATCATTCCTATTTGATAGCGAATACTGTGCAAATTAAGTGTGCGTGCATATTTTCTGTACCATCATCATTGCCGTCGGTTTTTTGAAGGAAAATAAAGACTCTCTCTCTCTCTCTCTATCTATCTATCTTGCAATATACAAAATTTATGGATTAGGACACGGATTAGGATTTGAATATTCGGCTTTGGATTGGATTAGGACATAGAAATTTCAAATCCGCTCATCTCTGGCTGACAATGTTCGGAGTCGGAGTTGGAGTCGGTGGTAAAATTTACCGAATTTACCTGCACAGCCCCGGTACACACAATGAATTCTAGAAATTGCGAGCTTGGAAATTTGTGATACGGGTGTCAGAAAATTCAGATGGTGCGGTTTGGAGGTGAGAGATTTCAGCGTGCGCTTTAAAACTTCATGGTGATCGGAAAACCCCGTATCGAGTAACTACTATAATTTGAGTGCGATTTCCCCGTCGTACTCTGAATTTGAAATTCACCAGGCGGTTTTTTCGGATTCTAAATTTCTAAGGGCTGGATGGCTTCTGATTCCGAAATTTAGATATCCGCTCACCTCTTCTCGTCAATCAAGAAATCTCTAACAGTTTTCCACGGAGATGGTTGAATTCTCAATTTTCGGAACACGAATCCATCCGGATTTTCGAGTTCGAAAATATGTGCCAGGTGAATTTACAATTCAGAGTCCGAACAATCCTGCTGAAATCCTCCTTCTTTTCCATATTTCACTAAAAAAATCCTAACTCCAATGTTCGAAGCAAATTAAAAAGCCGGATGTAATCCGACTATAGCTCAGTGATTAAAATCGACGAAATTATGCCCTATCGATAATGTTATGTTGATTCAGTGTTTGTTGATTCAGTTCAGTGATAATGCCCCGCTCTTACTTCGGCTCCGGAACCGGTCACGAAATGCCAACCTCTGGTTTCCCGCCAAGTCTTGCAGTGTTTATTTATTATGATATGATGACGCTAAACTTATAGGCTTTGTCTCCACTGGAAGCTTCTGCTATGGCCGAAAGTATTCCCACAGAAATGCTCGAAGTTGGCGTCAAAGGTAAGTCACGCACCTCCTGCCGTCTCGTATTATTGTTAACTCATATACCCTACAACTCCATGAATGTCGACCGGTAGGCTTGTAAAATATAGCAAAAAATCCAAGAGATTGATTAAACATATATCAAAACCTGGAAAAAGCGAAAAATTGTCTTTATATATTTAGTCAGACAACCGGTGGGGTAAGTACCAAGCAAGCTCTAGTGGTGCCATTTGTTTACTGTTATCGATACCGGTATTCATTCTGCCGGTGGCTCTTCAACTTCTATATGCAGCAGCTGTTCAGTCTACATTCATTTTACTTGATCATTAATATAACTCTATTTTATATAAGAAACAGTTTCCAACTCTGTGTTGCCTTATAATTCATCAACATACATAGGCCTACAGTTGACCAAAATATGCGCAAGAGGTAATAACGAGTGTAGGCCCATTGCTGCAAAGATACTGATTGCAATTATTGTTCAATAAACTATACTACGGCGGTAGATAAAAGGGTTGGATGATTTTTCATTATAAGCTACAGGCCACTCCGCTACTGTAATCTGTAGACATTATTGGAATCCTTGAGACTTTGGTAATCTTATAGCTGGTTTCTAGTGCAAAATTATTGAAACTAGTCTACATTGTGTTTCTTTAGCATAGTGTGTCCCAAACATTTTCTGCTGGAGCCCCTTGCACGAGAAGTCAAGTATCAGCGCCACTGTAGCTCTCAATTTATACACTACAAAAAAAATCAGACAAATTTGGTCTCAATGTCTCAAATCGATTTTTTACAAAAAAAAAGTCTTAAAGACCAATTAGTCTTACCAAGTACTTTATGTCTCAAAAGTAAGCCAGAAATTGATCGAAAATAGTAGCAGTGCCTTGGGGGCATCCCTTTCAGTGTTAGGGGTCTGAGCGTAGGAGGGGAAGGGTGAGAGAGACCAGAAATTGCAGTGTTGAGACGATCCTGTACTATGTTTACAAGGTATTCACTAGATATAGTTATCAAGGTACATGCCACTTACTATTCACACGTACTATTCAGATCAATATATATATGGTTGTCTGAGTCGAAAATAGCATTTATGGTGAGTGGGTAAAATGAGACCATCAGTGAGACTGAAATCGTTGAAAATGAGACCAAATCATCCTCATTTCTTAAATTTGAGACCAAATTTGTCCAATTTTTTTTTGTAGTGTAGCCAGCGCCCGCCAATCGCCCATTTCATAGTCAATCAATCAGTCTGTTTTATTAATATTTCCATCATTTCAAAACACCACAAAACTGCGAGACAATGAAAAGATAGGAAGGTGTCGAAACAACTTGGAGTAGTCTTTGAGATCAGACACACACCTTGGCCTAGGCGAAGTAAAGAAGAGGCATGCACACTGAATGAAAAGTAAAGCAGAGAATATGAAAAGCAAGCGACAAAATGAAGTGACATGTGGCGGAAGGCGAGATTGATGTTAGGTCGTGGTCAGTGACCCCCAGCGGGTGCTGGTGCCCACTTTGACATATGCATATCTGTACGACCTCCATTTGAGGGAGCGTGGTGTGTTGCTTCACCCTTTGACATAGTTGCTTTACACCCATCGCTCAGATAAAAGCGCCCTCTAGAATGTTCGGAAACACAAGCTTACATCCAAGCGTGTCGTCGTCGGGATTCACTGTTATGTATGGGTAAATCAGATTTAAGCAGTGGCTATATTAGTTGTCTTGTAGGTAAACTTATTTGAATCAGGATGCTTTGACCGTTAAGATTTTCGCAAACCCCTGTTTCCCAATACGACAGCATTTACTCAGTAAAGTCAGCTCAAAGCCACTTTCCAAGTGTTTGTGGACCAACTTCCTAATTCTTCCCTTATCAGACAAAGATGAATCATCCAGCTGCAGTGACTATAGCTCGACCAGTGATTACACTTCCAGTTCAGACTCTGATTCAGAAGATGGCGATATCGTGAAAGAATTCAATAAGTAGATATTCCTGATTCCTAATATTTTGTAACCTTTACGAACGAGTAGTTGAGATACTGCGGCTCTGTTCTATTTTCGGCTATATACCGTCGCAGTGGTATCAAAGTGACTTGTGTCCATCCTACACATTTTGAGAAAATCGACTTTACGTTAAGTTTTCATCTTCTTTAAGTCATATATTGGCCCTGATTAACTTTGAATTCATGAGACAGACATAATCATGGCCAAGATATCGAGAAAAAAAAATTTTCCAGTTTTAAAAATGGACCGTCAAAATTTGAAAACTGGACATAGGCTACTTTGATACCACTGCCACGATATGTTACATTAAGCAGGATGACGGTTTTTGCAAAGAAAACGTAGTCCAGTAATGCAGTGACCATTTGGTAGTTAATTGCTGCAAATGGTCAATCATTCCTAGTTCTCAACACTGCTGATGATGGATTCCGCATGATATATAAAAGTTTCAAATAATCTTCAGTAATAAATTGTCATTTTCTGTTTCCAGGTTGGATTTTGGTAACCTTCTGCAATCATCAGCCCAACGTGTAAACTTGAGAAAACTTTTTAAACGAGGAGAGTTTGAATCATTGTGTCCATTTGATCAGAAGCGAATTTCTAACATCGAAAACAAACTCACCCTTGCTTTACGGTTAAGTAAGTGCAGATTGGTATTCTTTGGCTACTGGAAATAGCCTGTAAAGCAACTGTGGTTTAGATCTGCCGCTCCCAAATGAAGACATTATTCGAGAGAAAATCGGTCTCCCGCGAAAAAACTGTCGTCCAATCGAAGCATCCGATACTGACTCGGATGCGGAAAGAAGCTGTAATCCAACTTTACTGAGAGGTTTGTGCTGACTGGAATGTTTTGCTAATAAAATGAGTTCATCTACCAACAGAGATAACTAATAACTAGGGCAATTTTTTTTTGACCTAAAAAACGGAAGATTTTGACGTAAAAAATCTGAATTTTGACCTTTTTTGACCTAAAAAAACTGAAATTTGACCAAATTTTGACCTCACGTATGCATATTAGGTGTTTTCGCATATAATGTTAAAATTGTACTACTTATCTTCATTTCTGGTTGGAACTGTCTGTCCTTACAAAGTAGATTGGCCTGAAAAAACGTTTTTGGCTCAAAAACTGACAGATTTTTACATGAAAAACTAGTATTTTATCGAAATCTGGCCCTATGAAGAATTCCAGTAGTTACATTACGTATTCTGGTGGAAATAATTAAAATTTGTTGTAGTACAACGAAAGATCCTTTCCTACATTCTCGGGTAGAAAGTGTCTGTCCTTACTACGTAGCTTGCCAAGAACGGAGAAAGAACGTTCAACAGCAGCATTTGTTGGCTGACAACACTCAAGTTGTGTGCACACTGCTGGTGACAAACCGTGTTGCTTCATTCTGACAATGTTGTCTATATCACAATTTTTCAGCTTGCGCTTCTTGATATAAGAACCATGCAATGTCCAAGCAGTCTTGCTTCAGCTGGGATATTGCGGTACGTTGACCATAAAACCATGTCACTATTTGTTTCATTTGACCATTTATGATTCACAATGAGCAGACGATGGTCCGTTTACAACGGTAGGCCTATAAAGCAGGCTACAAGCTGTAAAATATCAAATGATAAGTTCACCGACAGCGCAAAATCTACGATACAAACGAAATGCAGAGGTCAAAAAATGTTTGACTTTGTAAACAATTTTGACAAATTTTGACCTAACGCTACAATTTTGACCTAATTTTGACTTTTTTGACATGTCAAAAAAAATTGCCCTACTAATAACCATATGTCTTTTCAGGGATATCGACTGATCAAACTGCAGCACGTATGGCCTTCATCTCGGTAAGGAAAAGCCACCTTGAAAATATCTTTGATGGATTGTCACCAGGCGCGTAGCCAGCCGAAAAATAAGGAAGGGGTTTTAAAATAGAAGGGCGGGGTTTCGATCTTTACTTAATATAGCGTCAATTCATTAGTGTTAAGTACATGCGTAAATGACGATTATACATTATACAATCTCCTCGTGTTCGCGATTATACGCGTTTGATAAGTTTGTCGACGAGTCCGGAAGTACTGTTAATTAACGACTCCCTGATCTGCCGTCAACAATTAAATACCTGCGCTTATCAAAGCGTCGAACAATTGAAAACGCGCGCTCATCAACGCAGCCTCGTCGACTATTCGCGCAAGTCGAAATGTCCGAGATTTTTGGGAATATGTGCCATAATGACGCCGATTTCATGTGCTTCAAACCTGTCCTAGTTTATAACTCAAGTCGATACACATATTCTGATGGTTATGTTTAAGTATTAGCGGAGATATATTACGCACGCGTCGCACATGTTTACGGACATTCGATGTCTTTCAGTTTCGCGATGTCACTCTTTAATCACAATCGCTAATCAGCATACAATCAACGGCATGGTCTCCAAGCCAGCGAGAGATAGGAGCCAAACCATGTTAGGCCCGAGACGCGATAGTTAGGCTAGCGATGGAGTTAGGCTAGCGATGATCTATTGATATATCTTTCGTATTAGGCCTATTGCAGATGCGATTGTGTAGGCCAACCAATGATATCTTGCGCTTATCAATGCGTCGAACAACTAAATACGCGCGCTTAGCAATGCGTCTTACGTCTTACATAGCCTCTGCGACGATTTGCGCAATTCAAAATGTACGAGTTTTTATGGAATACGGGCTATAATGACGCCGATTTCAGGTGGTTCAAACCTTACCTCTTTTTAGCCATGACACACAGCTATTGATGGTTATGTTCAAGTATTAACGGAAATCAATTACGCATGTACGTACGCACGCGTCGCATATGTTTGCGCACATTCGATGTAATTCAGTTTCGAGATGTCACTCTTTAATCACAATCGCTAATCAGCATATACTTAACGACCATTTTATCCGAGCCATCGGGAAATATGAGCCAAAGCATGGTAGGCCCGAGACGCGGTAGTTAGGCTAGCGATATCTTTCGTATACTAGGCCGCTTGCAGATGCGGTTGTGTAGGTCAGCGATGATATCGTGCACACCGGGCCTATAGCAGATGAGAGTATTCAAGCCAGCGGAACTAGGCTTGTTGGAGACGCGACAAATCAGGCTAGCAACTATTGCCGAGCACGCGGCAATGAATGACCTAATTTCGCAATCATCTCAGCGGATGATCGTGTCGCGTTACATTGTGCAGTGCATCGCGCACGGACGCTAATTGGCTACACGCCCTTTCGCTAATTGGCCGCACTCAACACTGATAATACGACTTATTGAATTGCAACCGACCATTAGCGTCAGAACGATCATTTCAAAAGAAAGGGGTTTCGCGTTTAAGAAGGGCGTTTCACGCTTCTAAAGGAGGGGGTACCGACCCCCGAAACCCCCCCTCTGGCTACGCGCCTGATTTTCACGTAAATACATATCATGTTCTGAAAATTTTCGTTTTGTAGAAATATTGTGAAGACCGGGAGTCGGGGAAGCGGATTGTTTGTCAGAAAATGAAAAGAAAGAAAGGTTTCATGAATTTTCAGATATTTAAACTTTGACATGGAGCTGGCTCACAATGGGATTCAAAACTGTCTTATGCATTCTCATTCAATGAATTGAAAGATGTTGAAATGATCACCACATACCGTGCCATTATGTCGTTGATATTGAGCAAAGCCTGACAATATTTTCCATTGCAGTGCCGAAACCGCCAAGAACCCAGAGAATTGTTGTTGAAGAGAAGCCAAAGTTTGAAGCTTTTAAAAAGGTTTGTCTATGCCGGAGGTCTCAAACTCAAATGTGCTCGCGGGCCAGTTTTCCAGTTTTGACGACGCCGCGGGCCGCAGCATTTATATGGGTATTCTATATCTTTCCAAGTAGGCCTTATTTGGCGGGAATGAATTTGTCCTATTGAAAGTGAGCCGATCCAGCAGACTGACAGTAAACACACATCGTCAAAATGTGATTTACTCTTGTATCAATTTAGGACTGGCACGAAAAGAATCATCACATTTATAACTATTTGAATAGAAATGTTGTTGTACTTGACATAGATTAATTATGAGATATAGAAACCATATGGACGGACAAATGTATGATATGCCATCATAAAAGCTATCGGGATATAATTATTCAGCTACTATGAATATTTTGAATTTAACAGATTGATAATAGAGACTGATCTGATATCAAAATTTTTTGGCGGGCCGCGTGTTTGTGACCTCTGGTCTATGCTATGTAGCATCTGTGGTTTGATTTCGAGTCTGGAACATACATACAAAGTGACATGTATTTCCCTGATTGCGTCCGCTTACATCAGTATGAGGCGAGTGAGTCGATTGTCCTCCAGCTCCAACTTGCTGGTAATTTGCAAATCCAGGTGATGACAAACTGGTGATTCAAGTTGAAATATTTTCTCTTGTACAATGATTGAATTCCTACTCCTGAAATAAGGGCTGTTGTAGCGACTTTGAGAGTAGTCTTTGAAATTATACACCCATGTCGGCTTAGGCGCTGCGAATAACAGACAGACATGCACACACACAGCTCCTAATGTTAACCAAAATGCAGGTTTCCACGTCCCGCGCAGAGTATAGAACCAGAGCGACTCCAATTGTACAGTACACGGAGCCAGACCTGCCTGAAGACGACCATTTCATCTGTAAGTTTTTTGCGAGCTGTCACCGAGGCTCCGGTTAGTGATGGTTGCTTTATTCAGATTGTGAAGATTGTCAGAAATCGTACCTTGACGATTGCCCAGAACATCCTCTGACGATCATGAAGGATTCCAATGCAGAAGAGGTCGGAGAAGATGTAAATTTTGGTATGACTAGCGAAATCTGAAACCATTGTTACAGGGTACTCAAGACTATGCGAGACGTACCTGCCCGCCGGGATTGAGTATTGACCCATCGTCAGTGTACAACGCAGGCTACGGAGTGTGGGCTGATGTTGCTGTCAAGAAAAATACAGTCTTTGGGCCTTACAAAGGCTGCATTGTCGGGAGGTATGATGTCAAGCATTTGATGAAAGTCTGCAGCGGTGGATATTCTTGGGAAGTAGGTACTAACATTATGTACAGTAGGAACTGAGTCTGCTTCACTATTTTCTGCGTCAGGTCCACAAGAAACTTAAACTATCACATTACATCGACGGCAGTGATGCTTCAAAAAGCAATTGGATGAGGTTCATTAATTGTGCAAGGTTAGAATGATTGAGGGATTTTCAGAATTTATTTTAATTAAACCGTCATCTATCAGGTATCAGGAAGAACAAAATCTCATTGCTTTTCAATACCGAGGGGAGATTTATTACCGGTCATTCTGCGATATCAAGCCAAACACTGAGATGTTTGTTTGGTACGGCAGTCAATTTGCGACACAGCTTGGTATACAGGGAGCGTTGAAACCAAAATTCCGTTCCCCAACCTGTAAAGATAGTGATTTGCCTGAACAAGTTTCAACAAAACAAACCGGGTGCAGGACTGAAATGCTAGACATTCCAAAAGCTCATCATGCCGATGTGAAGGACAGCTCTTGTTCTCCTAGCCGACAATCGTCATCTTCAAACGTTTCCACTCAAAGTCATAGTGCAGTTACTGAAGATCAGGAGTTATCGGCACGTTCTCCTACTCAGAGACCTATTGCAGGTCAGTTTGATTCAATTATGACCAGAGTGAGTTATTTCTGCTCTCTCGGTCACTCACTTGTATATCATGCCAGATATGTGTCTATTATTTAGTGTTGCTGACAAAAGTCAACAATCTACGTGAGCGTCGCTCACAGAAAATCTGCATACTGTGCAAGCGGTGATGCCGACTTTATATTATGCCAAAATTTCGAAAAGTACTGTCTATCATATGATTTGCCAGGCAAAACGTGTTACCACATTGTCGTTAGTAAAATATAAGAAGTTGGTTAATGCTACTGGGACGCAAGTAAGTCGAAAAATGTGACTGTAAAATGGTGTGTTACTGTGTTATGTGACAAATTGCTAGCTGGAGCTTGTAGTTATCACCATTCCAAGGGATTATTGACCTTTTTGATGGTTTTTCATTGCTTTTTCAGGTGAAAAACCATTAAAGTGTGATATTTGTTCAGCTAGATTCACCTTTAGAAGTACTTTGCTTCGCCACAGGAGAATTCATACAGGTGAAGATCAAATATTTGGATGTCAAAATTTCGAAAAGCACTATCACATGATTTGCCAAGCAAATCGAGTTACCGTATTGTTGTTCGAAAAATATAAGAAGTAGGTTAATGCTACTGTGCCGCAAGTAAGTCGAAAATGTGACTGTAAAATGGTGTGTTGGCGCTTGATCACAATTGTATTATGTGAAAAATTGCTAACTGGAGCTTGTAGTTATCACCATTCCAAGGGATTGTTGGCCTTTTTTGATGGTTTTTCATTACCTTTTCAGGTGAAAAACCATTCAAGTGTGATATTTGTTCAGCTAGATTCACCTTTAGAAGTACTTTGCTTCGCCACAGGAGAATTCATACAGGTGAAGATCAAATATTTGGATGTCAAAATTTCGAAAAGCACTATCACATGATTTGCCAAGCAAATCGAGTTACCGTATTGTTGTTCGAAAAATATAAGAAGTAGGTTAATGCTACTGTGCCGCAAGTAAGTCGAAAATGTGACTGTAAAATGGTGTGTTGGCGCTTGATCACAATTGTAGTATGTGAAAAATTGCTAACTGGAGCTTGTAGTTATCACCATTCCAAGGGATTATTGACCTTTTTTGATGGGTTTTCATCACTTTTTCAGGTGAAAAACCATTCAAGTGTGATATCTGTTCAGCTAGATTCACCATGAGTTGTAATTTGCTGTACCACAGGAGAATTCATTCAGGTGAAGGTCAAATATTCGAATCACGGTAATATAATATCGTTACATATTTCATGCAATGTTCAATTTTTTTACATGCCAGAAATCTTTTCAGGATGGAAACCTCATGCCCGTGAATCCAGGCTTGATGTTACACTGTGGTTTTTAGGCTAGGGCAGGGATTCTCAACCTGTGGGTCATGGACCACTTACTGCTAACAGCAACGAAAATAATTTTAAATATATAGGCGTAATAACTGGAAGTTGGTGCTTGAGTAATCAAAAAAACCAAAATTATTTCGTTGGTGTTTCGTGGGAGGAGAATTATTCAACTTGAAAGTTTTCGTCGCGCTTTGCATGATTTCATGTCCCTGGAGGTCTAGCTAGATATAAATAGAGGTAAAAATCAGCATAATTTAGAGAAATAGCCAGATCGGCGCCGGTGATTACCACTCATTGAACAGGACCATGACTCTAGGACAAGAAGTGAGACACAGAGAACAATTTTAAACTGGAAAGTTGGCCACGGCCAAAAAAAAATTTGCAACCCAGGTCACTATGAGCTTGGGAACCGTCCCTTAAGTGTGACTGTAAAAACTTATGAGATCGGAAGGAGTTGTGACTGTGCTATGCGTTTACATTGAAAAGGACGTCTGAGCAAATCTGTCTGACGCAACTCATATGACACTTATATATCACTTCTATTGCCAGCTGTCTTTAAAAACGATTTATGCCAGTACCAAAATACCATGTATCGTGCCAGCAATGTAATTGACCTATTGATGCGAGTCAAAATTCATAAAAGATTATATGAATGAATCTCAAATGATTGACTTGTTTCACCCATCCCTTGTGATGACATTTGGAGACATGAAATTTCTAATCGGTACATTTTATTATGCAAATACAAGATTGATAGTAGTCAGAGAAACAGGGGGGGAAGCTTGCTCGCCTTGCAGAAGGCAGCTATATCTATCACTGATATTGGTACCGTGAACCGGGGAAACTTTGGACACTAAGCAGTAAAATATTTAAATGGTTATTGATGGAAAAGGGTTGCCGCTGGATTTCCAATTCTTTTTCATGAGGCAACAGTATCACAAGTAGTCTCAATAAAAGGTGGATTTGACCCAACATTGATAAATTAATGGCAGGGGTCAATTTCATCAAAATTTATGGCTGGTAAAATTCTTATAACCAAACAAAGATAGCATGTGAGTTATGGATTCAAAACTTGGCAGCAGATACATCTTGGCAATAATGTTAGTATAAGTAATCTCAATATAAGAAAATGTGATGTCCAAAGTTACCCCCTCAAATGTGATATTTAGAGCTCTGGAAAGTGGCTGCTTCATCTGTGTCAAGGTGTATCGTCAACTATATTCGTTATGACCTGCCTCATGGCTTTTTAAAATGGAATGAGAAAGTTAAAAAATTAGGAATTTGCCAAAATATCAAAAAAACTGGTATGCAATAAGCGGAGAGATTGTAATCGGGTGTAAGCTACCTTGAAAAAATTATCACCTACAGTACTCTTAAGGATCCGCCTGCTGAATATGGCATACTGTAAATGGCAACAAAATATATTCATCAGAGGACATAGGAAAGGGAAAGTGCATCTTTTAAAGAGCAGTAAAATTTTTGAAATCAGCAATAAATCATGGTAACATGCTTAATGTTTGCTGTTGATTGCTGCCGCCGCCGCCAGTGGGGTACCCCTGATAACCATATGTTGTGTTACCAATTCGGGAAGACATGAGAGGAAATTGAGATTAGGGGGCATTAGCCTTCATAAACTACCTAATTTTTCATATTTTAGGGGGTAAAAAATCATGCAATATGCCTGACGTATACTATTTTGTTTCAGTTTTAGCCACTACTCTCATTAACTCTTACCAAATAGGCCTTATTTAGGAGGTTTCATAAACAATGAAGTGTAAAGACATACAAAAAACTACATTGTCCAATGTTACCCCACATGCCGGAGTAACTTTGGACACGGGTAATTTACAAAAATAAGGTACTTATTTATGACGATGAAGATTTTGGATTAGTTAATTCTAATCTTTGCTCCATAACCCCTGAAAAACTCAAAACGTGCCTCTTCTACACTCTAGCTCTTCCAAGATATAAAGTGAAATTGTTGAAAATTGTTCGAAGTTACCCCGGTTTACGGTAGCTGTCATTGAAAACGGTTTATGCCAATACAATATACGATGTAGCGTACTCACAATGTGACAATTTTTTACGGTACATTTTATAATGCAAATACGTGTCTGATAATAATTATCAAGGAAATGTGCAATGAGGCTACAGAACCATTGAAGTGTAACTGTGATGTCTACGCTTGGTGTCTGATTATAGATTACTAAGCTACGGATAGATGCAAAACACATGACTTCACGGTTGAGAGCACTAGCTATTTCTGGTAGTTTACTGATATATGGTCATTTTATAACAAGCACAAAATTTATTAGCAGTGGTCTTGAATAAAAAAGCTACTGTTGCAATGATTTTTAAAATATTTATATATATGGTCAGGGCACCGCAACTTCCCTTTGTTTTGAAGTAGGAACTTGACATTATTTTGAACAATGGCTGCGCAGCAATACAGTGACCTATTGCGTCGCTCCGATTGTTCGCAACAATGCCGATTTCCGGTCCTCTCTGGTTGTCTGACATTGCAGTCACGTGTTTAGCATCTATCCTTGGGTTAGTTATCCATAGTCTGAGATAGACAATATGTTGTTCTACGGATATTTCCAAAGAGATTTTTCTCCTCAATTCAGAGGCCGCCTAGAGCAGTGGTTCTCAACCGCCGGTCCGCGGACCGACAATGCTGCCGGTCCGCCAGGTGTATTACGATTTTATACCTTAATTTCAAGATGCAATGTTAAAGGCTTGTCCATTGATAAAATAAATAAAACATAAAATTTTTAACTGATTCAGAACTTCGTGAGGTAACATTAGGGTAGGTAGGGTTACCATACATCCTCTTTCAAGTGGATTTGTCCTCTGTTTTGACCTTTTGGAAAGTCTCCTCGGAGGACGCCCAAATGTCCTCTTTTTTGACAGTTTTGGTTTAGTATAGGGTTAAATTCGAGTGAGATACAGTAAATCAGCACTGAAGTAACGCTCCGGCGGCTATTTCTGGAGCTTAGTTGACCTTTTTTTAGTTAACGAACGGAGAATTCAACAAAAGTGTGAATTTCTGAAGCCGAGTCGAAAAAATGACCTTTTTAATTATCTTTTAGTCAACTAACAACGAAGTCGGGAAAATTTAGCATTTTTTCGGATTTTACTCCAGTATTGTGTATGTCCTCTTTTCAGATTTCCAAAATATGGTAACCCTACATTAGTGCTGGAACATGTTCGATTTGACTTGAAGTTCAAGACGTGTCATTTAACGACATGCGAGCGACTTGTACAGAACAGATAAGAGCTGACTCATCGCTAAACATCGCAGTTTCCACGATCATTTGTTTTCGATTCATTCATTTCGTGCTGGACCGTAACTGGGGCACCCCAAACCTCCCAATTAGAGAGGGGCCGAGCTTGAAAGGGGCCCAAAATTATTTTGCAAATGAACAGAAATCATGGCATACTTTTTTGAAAGTATTTACAACAATTTTCAATTTCTTTTGCGCACTGCGCAATTTAGTCTCACTAAATGTCTTGCTTATTAGGTGCCCTTCTCCAAGAAATACGCATGATTTATAGCAGTGGTCGAGAACCTATGGCTCTTTTGGTTATAAGATATGGCTCTTTGACAGATTTTTAATTTTGTACTTAATTTTATCGATATTGCAGCATCTTGTTAGTAAATTTTCTTAACGGCCACAATCATTATTCTCGTGGCAGCATAAACATGTATTTGAGAGGTCAAGGCAGTGGCGTACCCAGGGTTAAGGGCTCGGATCCCTTAAATTTAAGTTGCTGTAGCGCAAGCGACCAATATCCCTTGCTAATTCGATGTACCCGGCATCACACTCTGCGTAATCTTGGATTGCACTACTATCTGCAAGGCACCATCGAAGGCAAAAAAGTGTACAAAAAATATGCAAACCAAGTGACGCATATGAAAGAAAATGCCAAAAAAGCATACTTCCAAAAAAGATTCGAAGAGTGCTCCAAAGATCCCAAGAACACATGGAAAACCATTGGAGAAATTATCAACCTAACTAAAGGTAATGCTCCCAAGAGTACTGATGACATCCAGCTACTCGAGAATGGCAGCATCATCAAAGACCAGCTTGCAGTAGCAGAAAAGTTCAATCAGTATTTTTGCAACATTGGTCCGGATCTTGCAGCTTCAATACCAAACTCCTCCGATGACTTTCTCTCGTACTTGAGTCCTGGTCCTCAGAAATCCATTTTTCTTGAGCCGACAAGTCAAGGAGAAGTTGCGATCGTATTATCTGAAATGAAAAGTAACAAAGCAGTAGGACCCGATCTCATCCCAACTCACTTTCTGAAGCTAGTCTTTAATATTATTGGTGATGTTATATGCATTTTCTTTAATGAGTCGATACGTCTAGGCATTTTCCCAGATGCACTGAAAACTGCCAGAGTAATGCCAGTGTTTAAGAAAGGCTGTAAAAAGCTAATTTCTAACTACCGACCAATATCTGTTTTGCCAAATCTTGCCACGGTTTTTGAGAAACTGATTGACTGCCGACTTGAGAACTTTTTTGAATTGAATGCAGTACTGTCTCCGACTCAGCATGGATTCAGATCCAACCACAACACCAACCATGCAATACTATCAATTGTAACGGACTATTACAAAACCATCAAGCAAAAAGAAAGTGGCTGCAGCATTTTTATCGATCTCCGCAAAGCTTTCGACACAGTTAACCACAGAATCTTAAGATACAAGCTACAACACTATGGAATCAGGGGTATTGCAGCAACTCTACTTGAAAGCTACCTGGCAAACCGCAAACAATTTGTTAAACTGGGGACATTAAGAACGACTACCAGAGATATAACTTGTGGAGTGCCACAAGGCTCAGTCCTTGGACCGACTTTTTTCCTCATTTATATTAACGACATTGTTAATGCATCTTTATTCCGCACAACGCTATTTGCTGATGATACTCACCTCTTCATAACCTCCAACACTGTCGATGATTTGCATGCATCTGTGAATAGGGAACTCCCAAAAGTGTCGAGATGGCTGCAAGCAAACAAACTAAGTTTGAATGCAGATAAGACCGAGATGCTCGTTTTAAATAATGCCAGTCATAATTTCACTGTGAACATCAATCATAAACAAATCTCAATATGTGACTCAGCAAAATATCTCGGCGTCACCATTGATTCCAAATTGTCTTGGAAGCAGCATATTGAATGCACAATATCAAAACTAGCTCGGTGTGTGGGAATAATGACCCGTCTCCAATCTTTGGTTTCCAGATCAGTACTACGAACCATCTACTTCTCTCTTTTCCACTCGCATCTGCAGTATGGAATCGTAGTATGGGGAAATGCATGTAAAACATTTTTGTGCAGAATTCGAACCCTGCAAAACCGTGCGATACGGCTGATCTCATCTGTACCTTTACGTACCAATTTATCGCCTTACTACCGTAAGCATCGAATTTTGCGAGTTGATGAACTGTATCGCTTCGAAGTATCAAAAGTTGTTCACAAATATTTTTCCAATAGTCTGCCTCCTGTGTTTGATGACTTTTTCATACCTGCTAAACATGTCCATTCCCATTACACGAGATCTTCATCTAAAGGAAACGTCTACTTACCCCAACCCAATAGCTCACAAGTACAGGTGAAAACACCCACCCAACTGTGTAGTCTGGGATGAAGCCCCCAGTAGTTTGGCTTATCGCCCTGTGGTCGTTCAAGACCAACGTTTTTGGGGTGGACTATTCGAGTTTGCGTGGTCGGTTAAACCCACGGCCTTTTCGCGAAAAACTGTACAAGGCAATTTTACCTCGACACAACAGACGAAGTACAATAAAATCACATGGATGCCATCATGAATATAATTAATTATGATAAAAACCCTATAAATATCACTCTCCAGCACCATATAATTGCATCAAACGATTGCATACTTTACATTTTGGCTTCCTTTCAATTTTTGAAAGTCCACCGGTCCGCCAGACATTTTTTGAAATTTTACCGGTCCGCGAGGTGAAAAAGGTTGAGAACCACTGGCCTAGAGCATACTTGTGGCTACGCTCATATCGAAGGAGCCACAGAAATTTGCTCAAGCAATTTTAGGTCTTAGAAAAGTGCGGATCATTTTATCCTATAAAAATTAGACATTGTTATCCAAATTTTGATATTTAGTTGAAGTTATAATGAAATGAGCTGGAAGTCAGCGATGGGGCAACTGAACATAAGTTCTACACTGAATTTAGCGTCTATGTGACGGTACCTCAGTTTATGTACAAGTGAACCGATTGTATTTTGTGACGCAAGGATACGTGCTTCGGTCAATATTCCCCTTGACGCAAAAGCAAAGTATGCACAGATGGTGCTGCAAATCGATGTGCAGCAGACATCTACTGCAATAATGTGAATCCAAACTTCTATTATCTGGTATTCATGAAATTGTGTGAGTGGCCCCTCCGAATATAATTCGCTTTTCCTCTGCTTTAATATTGCTGCAAACAGGCTCAATATTCTAGGATATAGGAAAAGAGACTCGTATTTTGTCCCGAGTGATAGAATTAGTAATATCATTGCTAATATTTTCATTCCCTTGATTATCAACGTAACGTGTCCACTGTTCAGTTCTCTAATCCCAGCTTTTCCAGGTGAAAAGCCATTCAAGTGTGATATCTGTGGGGCCCGATTTAGACAAGCAGGTCATATCAAGTTGCATAAGAGAACTCATACAGGTGAAGTTCAAGTTTTCTTTGTTGATCTCATTTACTAGCAAGACAGAAAATGGGAAATTGAAAAAAGAAAACACAACACAATTCGGAGCAGCGTATCGTCAGGTAGCAAACTCTGATGTGGTCAGTCTCCTTGATTGTTTTGGAGCTTATTTTCCAAGCCATCAAGCAGGAGGATCAAATCAAATGTGTGAGTTTATTACCCCTTCGACGAACTGGAGCCTTTGTATCTCTTACAAAAGGATTTCTGCCAGAAAGCATTTTTCACTCGCAGAAAATACGCTGCATTTTGGAGAGGACTGCTAAATGGTTTTGATATTGACCTGGTATCCAAGCACTAGATGTTTTTGTACAATACTCAGCAATTTATTTGGCCGAAAAGGGTTTTAGTGAGCTATAGTTTAAATCAGTGCTTTTCAACCTTTTCGAGCTTCATTCGCACTTTTTTTGTAAAATATATTTCATTCGCACAAACTAACCGAAAATTGTTATACAAAAAGAAGATGAAATACAACATTTGTTTGTACAACAAATTGGCTACCAGGTATCGTAAGCAATTAAGTGTCTCATTAAAAAGGCTACAATTTTCGCTCGTTTTGATTTCAACTATTTCACTAAAACCGTTCTCGGCCTAACAAGTCGTTGGGTTTTGTACGAGAACGTCTACCAGTGCTTGGACGGCCAGGTCTTAAAATCTGTTCTGGCCTCCTATCCAAAATACAGCGTGTTTTTCACGAGTGAAAAATGCTTGCTGGAAGAAATCGAGTTTGAGAGCTGACAAAAAGGTCTAGTGGGCTCCAGTATGTCGGAAGGGTGAAAAACCCACTTGTTTGTGTTGAGTCTTTTGCCTTATGTCTTATAAAATAAGGTCCAAACGATCAATGAGAGTGGGCACATTAGAGCTCGCTACCTTATGATAGGTTGCCACTACTTTTTTTTTCGATTTCCCATTTTCTGTCTCGCCAGTATGGGGGAAGAGCAAATAACTCACGATACTGCTGTGTGTTCTGCTCTTTAGATCAATCTAACTTGAGAATTCGTAACAGTTTATTAACGTTAAAGCAGCTTTTTAGCATACCACCAAAATCTGAGTTTTTGTGGCATCTCGCGACCCGAACCTCCCTCACCCATGAAAAGGAATTCATTTTTAATATTACAGTAGCAGTATGCTGCGATTTTACGGACATGCATGACATACAGAACGCGCACACTAGGGTTATGACTAGAAAAAAAAATTCAAAATTTTGTGTGTCCTGTAGTCACAAATGATGAGCTTTTGTGTCCTGATTTCAAAACTCACAAAAGTTAATACTGTTTGAACAAAAACCTCCCGCACAAAAATTTTCCAGTTTTCACTGTATGGAGGATAGGCTTTCTTTTGTAGATACAGACTATATAATTTATTTATCGACTGATTTGAATTTAACGGACCCAAATCCAATTGCGAAGATTTAAAATAGTATTTTGGTACATTTTGATCGCCCATATGGAATTATTTCTATCGTTTTCTTGTTTACAGTCAATATTAAATAATTAATAAATAATTATTAATTCCGATTTTAGATGTAGACTGTATATATCGTATAATTTCAATTTGTCTGGCAGAAATCAAACTGGGTGTTCGAAAAGGCGAAAGTAGAACAACTCTTGGTATTTTCAGCGGTCTAGAAAACCGCTTAGAAGAATATGATGTACAGGAAAATTTGAAAATCTCATACATCATATGTGACACCGTAGCATCTGTACACGGCAGAATGGCGTTGTTTCGAAATTGTGAAATGCAATGAGCATGGGTTTTCATATCCCTTGCCAACATCATATTATCGATTCTTAAAGCATATATTAGAGTTCTTCGATCCAACGTCTTCAAGAAATCCAACTCTCAGCTACAAATTTGGAGATGATGTGGTAAAACACTACGAAAACTAGTTGCAATCCACCAAGCACGAATTTCAGATGAAAATATTAGAAAACCGAGGATGTAGGGATGATTTTAAGTTTATCTATGGCATGTGCAGAGCATGCTGTTCTTTCAAAGAAGATATTATAGATTACCACTGATCAAATGGCATAAACGTAATGCGAGAGGGTGCTCAAGGGCCATTATTGCGTACTTCCACTTCCCCAGATAGAGAATAACTCTGGAGATGCTTATTTATCGCAAATGCTTGTCAGGAAGACTGGTATTCTAACCAGATGTCTAAAGCTGGAATATACTAGAGCCCGGCCGATTATCGGTTCGTCGATAATATCGAGACGATATCTCACTTTGAAAGAATTATCGGTATCGGCCATTGGAGCTGGAAAATTAACGGCAATTTGCGTGTGACGTCACAACATGGCGGAAGGAAGCCAGAAAACTATAATCTTTGATTGCTAGACTGAGAATATTGATATATTTCATATAGCTTACACTTTATAGGTGCCCAGATGCAGCCTTTCTTGTTCATTTCATGTTCAAGTATAACAATGGCTGTAAAGATGTTCAAATAAATGCCCTCTGAAGATTTGAAAATGTGCTTATGTATACATCCAACTTCTTTTGAATATCGGCTGAATGTATTGGGGTTATCGGCTAAGGTGTGAGATATTGGTTTTATCGGTATCGACCCAAAAATCCAATATCGGTCGGGCTCTAGAATATACCAAAGATTATTTTCTGCTATCTTTGCGGTCGAATGTCCTGCAGCGATAAAGTGCCCCAAAACCCCATTGAAAGTCGGATATGTCCATCGTAGATGTCCCTGGCGCTAACATAATAACAGAAAGGGAAGTCAAATTGATGAATGAACTTTGCAATAAGTGTGAAAGGACATATATTTGAAGATTAAATTTGTAGCAAAGAATATCTTTGAATTTTAAATTTTTTCCATATTTGGACCAGTGTCGAAAAATTGATGTTAGTTTGTGCGGGACATTTTTTTCGATTTGAACAAAATGATTATAATTTTATTAATTTATACCAAAATGTTCATCAATTCCTGCTACAGGCAAAAAAATTTTTTTTTAGTCATAACCCTAGCGCACACCACAATTCTATCCAACACAGCTCTGTACAAAATATGTCTGACTCCCGCGATTTCAAATTAGGGTGAATGAAATTCCTCTGCGTGTCGCAGTTGTAGGCTACTACTGTCTACTCAGATTGCAAGAACGGGACTATTCCGTGCCGACAACGGAGCATATCCATATCGAATGGTTTGGCCATCCAGCATCGGTCATTTTTTTGGCCGAGGTTTTGTCGACGCTCATGTTTTTGGCACCGCATTTAATCAGCGGATTGTTGTGCAAAACTTTACGTCTTCATGTGACCCGGCGCAGAAGGGGTTGACCTCGAAAAGAATGAGTCTCATAGACCTGAACTCGCTCGTTGCACATCCCTAGTCCCTACACTAGTTCATCTCAACGGTCTTTCACCCCTTTTCCAGAAAAACCAGTCGGACAAATCTTATCATGAATTCTCATGATAAAGCCATATTTGCTGCGTCTCTCGCTTATTGGCTACAGTAGGCTACCCAACACCGTGACCTTAGATTTGTAAAAACTATCGCAGGATTTTTTGCAATAAATTAAACAAGTATTACATACATATTAACAGATAGCCTATCTCTGGCACCGTCTCGACTCAAAATTATACCCGTTGTGGTCCATACTTTAATAACCCTTGAAGGGGTTAACTTGCAAATGTGACTATATAGCCTAAAAATGGCATTTACTACTATCCTCGTGCCTCGCACTAATCGAACAGTTATTACGAAAGTGTGATGATTGTTTAGCGAATGAAAGCGGAAAGTCAAATTGAGGTCATTTTTTTCAGCCTGTCGCGGGCTCAGGCGGGCTGATATGCTGTGCTGTATGTCTGCCACTACACAAGCTTCCAACTAGACTTTAGGTTACATAATAATTTTAGTGCGAATATATTAGTTCACTACGGCTTGTGAGAGCTACGATTAGTGGTGCGTCGTAAGTTGAACAAGTTTTTACAATTGTGTCGAACCAACAGAAGTTAAACTGCCCTTGAATTTCCTATTAGGTTTATTTGAATTATTCCAGGTCAGAAAAATTACCAATAATTATTCACGAATTTCATTCGCACTCCTCCGGGATTTTCATTCGCACCATTCGCACCACCTTCGTCATTCGCACTCATCCGGGATTTTCATTCGCCCCGTTCGCACCACCTTCGTCATTCGCACTGCAATTTTTTTCATTCGCACAGGTGCGAACCGTCACACAGGTTGAAAAGCACTGGTTTAAATCAAAATGAGGGATACTTGATGTCTTGAACCAGATGTTGCACATCTAAAACTATTTTTAGGTATCTTCATTTTTTTTTGTATAACAATTTTTGGTTGGTTTGTGCGGATGATTTTTTTTGCAAATTGCGGATGGTGTTTAATAAAGTTGTAAGGCAATGATATAATCAATACAATACGGTAAGCTGGCTTGGCTAGTCAACTTCTGCCTGCCTATGGATGGATGCCGAATACGTGATCGCACGGTTGGACACCAAGAAAGGGCTAGCAATTTCTGGTAGCTTTGTAAACATATATGATTTTGTTAGGTGTGTGGGTTCAAAGACGTCACAATGGGGTCACATCATAATGTGGCCGAATTGATAACTAGGCTGTGTAATTGCCAAATGGCTAGTCTCGAGTGTTTAATATTACCAATTACCTTGCCCCTTGTATATGGTGACAAAATAACCATACTATCAAGCAAATCAGTACCCAGCTGTGAAGTAAAGGAGGAGGTTAGAGAATTCTGCAAATTTCCCAAGGTAGCAACTGGCCGTCTTGGCATCCTATCTGGTTATTACATTGCTTTCTATGTGTGTTGAGTATCGCATGTAAATTATGTGTCATGATCGTATGAAAATATAATCTGATGCATATTATAATTATTATTGTTTTCAACTGGAAGACAAACAAAGATGCAATTTCATTTGCTCATCATATTACCGGCATGATGCGATGTCACCAACATATTTTCAACCAGCAGGAGATGGCATATCCATTTGCCTTACTAATAAATGCACAATTGCACATCTCAGTGGGATAACGTGACATACGGTATCAATGTAAATTATCATTTTCGGCCGGCATCATTATTCTTGTGGTAGGTGAGCCACGTCTGGTGAGATCAAGACAGGGCGTTTTACTGGATCGGAACCACCCAATTCCCCACTTTGAAAATCTTAAAATTGAAGTCAAATACTGCCTGCTGATAATTGTTCATTTATCAGTACAATATAATAGATTTTTAGGGCAAATAAGCTAGAAATTGATTGAGTCGAGTTCGATATGAAGTTTGTATGATTGCAAAAAAGTTGCTGTTACAAATTTACCACGCTTATAGAAAAAGGGTGGTATGGCTACCATTGGCTTCTGCACAGATTGCTTCGAAACTCGCTTAACTGAAAAAGCATATTGCTGAAGAATACACAGATTCATACTTTTTCTGTTCCAGGCAGTAACAATGGACAATCAGCTCATATAAGGGCGTACTAACCCACCGAAGCATTGTGATTTGTGGATTTAGCTTTCAGATAGCATTATTTCCATGACTGCTTTCCTTACCAGCTAAAATCCTTCAGCTTTTAATTCATATTGTATTGTGGCATAATTTTGTCCAAGTGAAAATACCGTTACAGCCGCTTCTGCCTGGTGTAGGAATGAATGTATTTGATGAATGAATGTACTATTTTAACCCTATATATGTATCACTGTGTGCATAGGCACTGGATGTTAATTTTACATATGTATGCGGGTTCTAATCCAATGCTTTTTCAGGGGAAAAACCATTCAAGTGTGAGATCTGTGGGGCCACATTTAGCCAACGATCTAATCTGAACAAGCATAAAAGAACTCATACAGGTGAAGGTCTAATTTTTCAATTATGATCAGGTAGGTCGTTCAATATCAAATAGATCAGATGTCAATGGTTCCGCAATTGGGCCAAGGTTAGATGAAATAACTTTTGATCCAATTCAACAGAAATCTATGTGATAGGGGGTCAATACAGCCCCCCCAAAAAACTATGGGTCCGCCTCCGCGCTCAAAAAGTTTAAGAACTCGAGCATATAGCATAGTTTCACCTTGTCCGCTGCTATCGCCACATTTCAAATTACACGGTCTGTACTGCGAATTGTTACATCAATGATTTTCAAATCCCTAATTTGTACCAGAACTCAATCGGTGCATAAGTGCACATGATTGGCGGTCAATATAATATAAATATATTTACCGGTGAAAATGCTTTGTAAAAAGTACAACTAAATAATTATAGCCCGATTGACCACAACTGTTGATCGTTGATTATGCATGACGCCGAAACAAATTTGAACCTCAAGTCTTGCAGCAACGGTTTCAGGGTATAGGAGAGTCGAAAATTGCTTGTCCCAAAATTACAGTCGAATGTAGGCCAAAACCCTCTGTCTGGGTTGGGTTCATTCTTTTCCAAAACCATTCAGGTCTAAGGCCAGATTTGCGCAATGATGTTATTTACGGCATCACAGAAGAACTCATTCATGTATTCAAAGTTAATTCTTGAATTACCTTATTAGGGTGCTAAAAGTTGAAATCTAAAAGTTGATAACTGGGTCAGGGTCTGAACGAAGAGATGATATCTGGATACACCATATCATTCGGCAAGTCATCTTCACGATAATAATCTTTCTTTGCAGGATGAAAATCGGCCCTCAGCCTTCCAGTAGTCATGAAGAATTTTCTTATGGAAGTTCACTGCGTTATTTACAATACCTGAATAACTGAGGCATTATCCGCCTATAAATTTTCTTTGTTTCTATGCAAGTTCTTTTGAGTTATTAGGAATACTTAAATAACTGAGGCATTATCCTCATGAAGAATTTTCTTTGTTTCTATGCAAGTTCTCCGGGTTATTAACAGAACATAAATAACTGAGGCATTTCTATTCTCGTGTCCGTGCCTCCTGATTTCTTTGTATTTATGTAAGTTTTCCGAGTTATTAACAGTACTTGAATAACTGAGGCATTATACCTGTCGAGAATTTTGTTTGTTTGTATGCAAGTTCTTTGAATTATTAGGAATAATTGAATAACTGAGGCAATATCCTCGTGAAGAATTTTCTTTGTTTCTATGTAAGTTCTCTGAGTTATTAACGGAACATAGATAACTGAGGCATTTCTTTCCTCGTGTCCGTACCTCCTGATTTCTTTCTATTTGTGCAAGTTATTTACAGTGGTTAAATAAATGAAGCTATTTTCTTGTGTGTCCGTATAGCTTTTTCGACATGGTTGACTATGTTTTATACTGTAGTCTGGTGGCCGATGCGGCTTCAATAGCAGAAGTCGATGAATCGTTGTTTAGGAAGAGCCTCGAGCCAGGTATGAAGGTACAGATCATTACGAGATCGATATGATTCATTGCCACGTAAACAATCACTCAACTTCAGATCGCGATTGGGGCTGTATAAAATCGTCATGTGACTGCCACACGTTACAATCTCATAGTGACACTTCCGACTCCGCTTCACGCGACAGTAGTGAACGAAATTGATTTCACATTTGTTGACGCTTCATCGAAATCTCGATTCCTGTAACATACATAACTGTGTACTACATATCGGATTACATGATCCTTCCAAATTGAGTTTAAAAAGGCTGCCAAGTACCGAAGCACCAATCTTCGTTCATAAAATTACACTATTCCGCATTCAAACTCGGCGGCGTTTACTGCTTGATTAGAATCACCAAAGTTCATGTCGTTAGAGAATTATCCCGCTGCAGCTCTCATGAAAGTCATTGTAGGAACGTAACCAGAACACACCACACCAGATTTTAGAATCGAGAATGGAGGACACTGGCCAAATCAGAAAAGTAAGCCTACTTGGACAAAACTGAAAACAGCCGATTTCGCTATTTATTCCTGTAAAACACTAAAAATAAGTCATCACTTCTATTCGACTCCCGTCTAAACACTTTTTCCTTAAAATTAGTGGTGTTGACTGATAAAAAAGGTCCATTTTCACTCGAATCTATCTATTATCTTAGCTGTAAAAGCTCTAGAGTAGGACGAATTGCCAAAAAGAAGTAGCCTACATTTCAGCGTCCTCGGAGGACATTTTAGAAACTCGAAAAAGGAGGACAAATCCTCCTAAAGGCGGAAGTATGGTAACCCTATTAGGGCTACCATATTTTGGAAACGAGACAGGAGGACACTCGCAAAATTTTCAGACTTGTGGTAAATTTTCCTCGACATTGTGGTTGGTTGACTAAAAAAAAGGTCAACTTTGCGGCTCAACTCCAGAAATACAGTTCTTCTTTCACCCTTCACGTTGGTTAAGAGTAAAAAAGTCATGTACTTTTGTTCGAACCACGAATTTCCTATTTAACGTCATTTCTGCCCATTTTCACTCGGATCCATCCCCTATCTTTGCTCTAAAAGCTGTAAAGGAGTACGAATTGCCAAAAAGGAAAACATTTCGGCATCCTCGCCGGACATTTTCAAAATCCTGAAAAAGGACAAATCCTCCTAATGGAGGACGTAGCAATTCGTAACTGTCAGTGCAAAATATCGGTCAAGCCCCTGAAGTAAAAATGGCTTCCGCTGCGTAATGATAAGGTCAAGGTGACGAAATAGTGGCCTCGTAATTCGTGTCTTTGTACATTCTTTGCTCATAACCAGTCTCGAATTTTGCATTGTGATGCAAGTTCGACAAGGCGAACGATGACGCAGCTTAGTAGCATTCTACGTCACAATCAATAATTCGAGGTCGGAAAGCGTAACGAATCATTCTCTGGAAATCATGATTGCTCGGGAATTACGAAATAGTTATGTGTGGTGCCAGCCTGCCACCTTTGAAACCATCTGAAGTGGGCGAAAATATCCCAACAAACATGGTGCCAAGCTCCACGCTGCATGGCGCTGATGTAAAATATAATGAACTAGACGTTAAAGGTAAGTCACACCTCTCTTGCCATCTCGATCTCGATAAGGTCGGCCTGTAGGTTTGCGACGTTGTTTTCTCGAAATAATATGGCATGTCATACTGAAATCGTTGACAATCTTTACTGACAGTTATTATAATCTAGCGAGCCCTCTGATATTGTAAGCAAGAAGTGGTAAGCATGACATACCGGTACAGTTTTTCATTCTGTACATCAGTGAGTGTTAAACGACAGTGTCCTATATGGGGTTGACACAAGCAAATATGAAATGAGGCTCAGTGAAATTGGTCTACGTCACACTTTTCATTTGGCCAAAGGCAATTTGCTCTGGAACCCCCCAAAATGAGCCTCGAATATTACATTACCGTATGGTATTGTGATGCAACTATGCCGCCGGAGCAGCTCAGGAGCATGTGCGCACAAGATTGAGAGTGTGAATGCCCAATCGGTTGCGCAACAAGGGCCAATACGCTTGCGGTTTGCGCTGCTTCTCACCTGCTCCCAGACGGCATCATGCATGACCCAAGTTGATTTTGACAGCCTGCTGTAGGCTACGGTATATGTTCCAACTTCTGTGCAGCTCGGGGTTGTAATTACTCAACTCATGACTCGACTTGAGTCATGATTTTTTGGTGACTCGAGTCATTTTTTCAAATGCGTAATATGACTTGACTCTACTCGAGTCAATTTATGTAATGACTCGACTTGTGCATGACTCAAGATTAGGCCGGCTAAGACAGACATTTCATTGTAACTTCAAAGAATAGGAAAGTCACCACATGATTGGTATTCGTCTATCAGTCCTGATACTTGGAAAGTAAGGCCAGAAGCTCCTAGGATAAAGGAAAATTATGATATTATGAATGCGGGCCATTCTATATCACTCGAGAACAGTTGAAAAAAGTGAATTCAAGCTGATTGATTTTAAAACTGAACAGTGAACACAATGTCTCACTCGGACTCGAGTCAAAATACTATGACTCTGTACTGACTGACTTGGACAGTTGGACTTGACTCGGTGGTGAATTGAGAATGACTGGACTTGACTCGGGTCAAAACTATAAAAGTGAGATTGACTTGTGACTCCGAACCTTGATTACAACAATTCTGACGCCATACAATGTCTCATAAAAGATGAGCCATGTTTCCCGTGACCCTTGAAGGATTTTGTCGGAGCAATTGTGACATGTCTGCATGTTTGAATGCTGTGATTAACAAAATCCTTCACGCTTTAACAAAAATATAATAACAATGAACCAACCTGAAGCTAACTCGCAAGATTTACACAGATAGTCTTAACAGTGCGGCATTGGAGGCCTAGATTTTTGAAGACACCACTATATTCATTCGTAAATTGACGTGAAATGAAGTGTGAAAGCTGCCTAGGTCTCACTTTTATTGTACTTACGAGCAAGATAGTGTAATGGTGATCCGGCTTCTTGATCGGACGTTGGTTTGATCCCCAGCCGGATCAGACCAAAGAATCGGAAACTGGTATCCGAGCCTATCATGCTAGGCGCTCAACAATCAGGGATAGCATGGAGGCGAAAAAAAAAACGGGGTGTAGACTGGATGACCTCTCTAAAAAGGCTGTATCTCATCTCTGTCGTCAAAGCATATCGATAGTGCAGGCGAAAAAGAATATCATCTCTTATGTATATTGAGTGGATGGAAATAATAGAACCACAGATTATATGTGCGACGTGTGTGTTATCAGGATGGTGTGTTGCTCAGCGCTGTCCTCTTATACCTCAGTAAATCAACCTGTTCGTAACTGGGGGGTATTTCTGTGGCGATGTTAAAGGTCTGTTACTGACTTCGGTTTGCTTCACCCCTCGACATCTTCTTTAGACACATTCCTCAGAAAAAAAGCCCTCTAGCTAGTTTTGAAAGGCGAACTTGTATGCGAGCTGATCTTCAGGAGTCAGCACTCACCATTATGTATGATTAAATCAGTGGCTATATTTGTTGTCTTGTAGGCAGTCTTATTCTAGTCAGGATACTTTGACCGTTGAGGTTTTCTCAGACTCATGTTCGCCATTGTGAGGGCCAGACATGGGGTAATCGTGATTAGTAATCGTAATCGATTACGACGATTACAGCATTTTCGAGTAATCGCAATCGATTACATTCGAAAAAAATCCAAAGTAATCGTAATCGTAATCGACTATTTCACATATCTAATCGATTTCTTCGTGAAAAAACGATTACTTTTTATTAGTACAAGGACTATGACATGAACTGCACAGTGAGCATTCTTGAAAAATGAGGAGTGCGATAATATGCCATTACTCATACGTCTGATTTTCAGACGCTACTGCCCATTATTATGTCACATCACTAGTAGCCTATTCGCTTTGCTCGTAATTGCGCAACGTATTGTCCACGCGTAGTAAATAGATAGGTATTCGATGTACAATTTGTACATGTGTTGAGTGATTGTAAGAACATCCACCATGCCTCATACCAGGTTATCAATGCAATTAGATGCCACTATCTCGCAGCAGAATAATAATCACAACTTAGCCTAGCTTTAAATCGTATCGTATGTATTGATGTTTAGTTACGCTTAGTTATAAAGCAGTTTGACTCTTGCTGGTTGACGAGCGTCGAGCAGTATAGGCCCATTTAGGTACATCGGACGGAGATTTGAAATTTTGTACTCATCTAATTGAACATGACGGCAACAGCATCAAAGAATTAAATATAAATGACTCAATATCGATATCTTTATTGTAGGCCGAATTTTATGTTCACTTTGTCTTATTATCATGGCCCTACTTGAAACGGGGATTAATCGTTACTTCGCAATTCGTTACTGAACATTTGGATCAGCCACCATAGTCATCCACTTATAAACCATGCTAGCGTGGGTTAAAGCTAGAATCAGGATCGAAACAACACTTCGTACCCGAAACATTAGTCTCGCCCCCAGGATGATCAGTCAAAATTCTGACGTGCGAAGTTCATCTGTTACCTTCTTTTATGACCGGGCTTTTAGCCACAACTGAATGACATGTTTTGATGCGATGTATAATGTAGATTCGCTGTGCATTTGCTTTCAAGTCGCACCAAGTGCCAAAAATATTTCAAGTTCATGACTAAATTTCGTCTATAGTATTGCATGGTAATTCCATACATTACTTTTCATTTTTGATCCTCTCTCAGCCCCGTGGTCATACCGGTCGAGCTTGGGGATATGGTGTTAACGAAAATTTAGGACACGCAATTCATAATTATAATGTCTTCGGGCGAGCCCAATTCGTGACCACACGCCTGTTATTGTCAAAAGTTATTGGAGTCGCCCAAACGTAGCCGACTAAAGTAAACTGAAGAAAATCTTTCGTGAGACGCCCACAGAAATTGTCATTTTTACGGGCGTATTTTCATCTGATGTGTCCCGGGTGACACTTGTATTGTGGGGCTCAGATCGGTAGGACAGGGTTATTCGTCGCGCCCATCCAGCGTGGTTATGGAAAATGGACACATACGCATTGTTTCGGCCAAGGTCTCTTTTTGGTAGCGCGCAAAAACTGAATATGTCCCGGTGTATCGTGGCGCGGTAATGGCCGGCACCGAAATGCTTAGTTCTATAAAGTATGCATATTTTTTCTTGAGGGGGAGAGGTATATGCATTCCAAAATCAAGATATTTAGCGACATTAAATCGCGAAGTGCGAATAATTTTTTTAAAATTATCAACATCTCGAAAATACTCAATAATTTAGGTTAATTCGAGCTCGCCCTTCGCCCCCACCCTCTTGGAAGGTTTGCTTACGGCCCTGGTTAGAATGCAAATCTTTAGATGCAACAAATCATTAGCTGTATAATTGAGCAATGGGTGTATTATGACGTAACCAAAGATGACCTGATGACGTCTCATTCAAAAATAAAGTTGTTTTCTCATGAGGCCTTTACATCAAAATCATTATTTTGTCTTCCAATATGTGTTCAAATAAAATTTTAAGAAGCAAAATAAATGTAATCGTGAGTAATCGTGATTACTTTTCCAATGTAATCGTAATCGTAATCGACTACTTCCTGATTTTGCTGTAATCGTAATCGTAATCGCGATATTCAGAAGTAATCGTAATCGCAATCGATTACATTCATGAAGTAATCACCCCATGTCTGGTGAGGGCATACACTTGATAAAGCCAACTCAAAGTCTCTTAGAAGTGTTTTTGATCAGCTTCCTCCTTTTTCCGTTTTCAGACAAAGCTGAATCATCCAGCTGCAGTGAAGATAGCTCGAGCAGCGATGACACATCCAGTTCGGACTTGGAATCAGAAGATGGCGATATAGTTGAAGAATTCAATAAGTAGATTTTCCAGATTCCTTTATATTTTGTAACCTTTACGAAGAAGTAGGTAGTTGAGAAACTGCAGCTCTGATCTATATTCTGCTATATATGTTACATTAAGCAGGATGACTGTTTTTGCAAAGCAAACGTAGCCCAATAATGCCGTGATCATTTGCATGGTAATTGTTGCAAATGGTCAATCATTCGTAAAGTGCTCAACTGTGCTGAAGATAGATTTTAAGCGTAGTGCACATTTGCGTAAAACGTACGCGCGTACGATTCTCACTCTCTCACTAAATTGGCCAAAACGAGAGATTACGTCATCGCTGAACGAAAAGCGAGAATAAATTTAGCACTGTTCCGCATGTTGTTGCTGCCGAGCGTCAGCTGAGCCTTTTGCAATCCCTTGTGGGTATCAATTTTCACAGTTGAGATCGGCAAGTCAACAATACGCTCGTACGAATTGCTCTCTCCGCGTAAAGGAAAGGACGTAGTTTATTTTTGTCCTCGATGTTTTTTGCGGCATATACACCGACTCATGATATACATACACACGATCTGTACATATGCATACCATGAGTGCATTATGTGCATATGCCGCTGGACAAGGAAGGTGCAGATATAGCCATTAATGACTTTCTAAGTCTTGCACCACCCCTCCATGCTATCCCAGTAATGCATGAGTGCCAAGCAGGTAAGTCATGGATACCAGTGTTACTAATCAGGTCTTTGGTCTGATCCGGCCGGGGATCGAACCCAAGACCTACCTATCAAGAAGCTGGACGCTTAACCATTACGCGTAAGGCTCTTTACGCGACGAGCAAAAGAGAGAAGAGAAGAGAAAGGAAAGAAACTAAAAAATTACTTTACGCGCCCTGTATGCTAGGGCTGTTCAAAAATAACTTTTGCTTCTGGATTCCAGCCATTCAGGCATTAAATTGTCAGTTTACCCTGAAAAACGCTGCTCACCAAATTCGGTTCTATTCTATCAAGTATAAGGCTCCGCAGATCCAATTAAAATTTTTAGTTTATAATGAAAAATTTAAAAAAAAAAATTTCAAATTTTCGGATTTTCGGAAATTCTCGGATTATCCTTGATCGGTCATATTCCGAGGATTATCAAAGAAAAACTCAAATATCTCCGCTTCTACTAGTTGGAATTGACTCAAATTTGTTTTGCATGGTCTTTGAAGACAGCTCAACAATTTCGTGGGGTCGACAGAAAAATTGAAATTTTTTTTTCAATTTTTCATTTCCCGATTCCCAGTTTTAGGCACATTTGGAAAGGAATAGTTGAGATACTGCAGCTATCCTCTATTCCCACTTTAGATGTTGTTTTTACCAGGATGACTGATTTTTGCGAAGCAAACGTAGTCCAGTAGCTCTTTGCCTGCTATTTGCTACAGATTGTCAATCATTCCTAAAGTGCCTAACACTCCTGAAGACAGATTAGATACGATGCATATAAGATTTCAATAATCTTCAGTTATAAATTGTCGCTTGCCGTTTCCAGATTGGATTTTGGTGACCTTCTGCTATCATCAGCCCAACGTGTCAACCTGAGAAAGCTTTTTAAGCCAGGAGAGTTTGAATCGTTGTGTCGATTTGATCAGAAGCGAATTTCTAGGATTGAAAACAAGCTCACTCTTGCTTTACGATTAGGTACGTGTTTCTTCTTTATTGGCTGATAGAAATACCATGCAGAGCAACTGTGGTTTAGATCTACCGCTTCCTCATGAAGACATTATTCGCGAGAAAATCGGTCTCCCGCGACAAATCTCTCATCCACTCGAAGCATCCGATTCTGACTCAGACGCGGAATCGAGCCGTTATCCAACTTTACTGAGAGGTTTGTGCTTACTGAAATCGTTTCACAAATAAAATAAGTTTATCCAACAAGGAACCTACTAACAGAGATTACCATGTCTTTTCAGGGTTATCGGGGGATGAAACTGCGGCCCGCATGTCCTTTATCGCGGTAAGGGATGGACACCTTGAAAATAGCTTAGCTAATTTGTCACTAAATGCATGTTGTGTTCTGAAAATGTGCATTTCGTAGAAATATTGTGAAGAACGGGAGTCGGGGAAGCGGATTGTTTGCCAGAAGATGAAAAGAAAGAAAGGTTTCATCATTGAGATATTTTAATTCTAGGCTGGTTGCAATACTCCATGCTGGGTCATATGAGATTCAAAATTCCTCTTTTTTGTATTCTTATTCAGTGAATTGAATAATCCCCTGAAACTAGTGTCAATGTCTCAAACACTGGACATCAGTGACCGACGCTCAAGCATTATCCAAATTATGCCCCAGTATAGAGTATGATTCAACTGATACTTTAGTGACTGTTAATGCCTGAAAATGCTTTACATTGCAGTACTGAAACCCACGGAACCCCAGAGAATTGTTGTTGATGAGAAACCAAAGTTTGAAGCTTTCAAAGAGGTCTGTCATTCTCTTCTGGTTTCATTTTGAGTTAAGAATGTCAGGAACACACGAATTTTGCAAAAGTGACAGCTATCCCTGTTAAGGCGGCACTGGCGATTATATAAGTTGCATACCTGTTACTCCACTGTTTTCAAACTAACAACATAACTAGATAACCACATGCTTACTATAGTAGTCTAGTAGCGCCAGGGATGATCAATTTGATATTGATTGGCATATGATCAACATCTATTCATTGAAGTCTACAGTAACTTCGTATAACATCTAAAACGGATGATTCAACTGTCTGTATGATGTTGTTATTACATACGCGAGTACCATACTTACGTAACTTACACATCCATTTCTGCAGTGTTTAGCACTGGCGTCGGGTAACTTTTATAAGACCAACCTCCGTGATACTGATCTAGTTGAAGTGTTATGGACTGCATCTAACTATGTGTGTGACATTCAACTGTATAAGGCAATCATAAGTGAATGTATATGGCCTTATGCGGCAATGCGATGGGGCAATGCTCACACGTGCGCAACATTTTTCACGTAACAGAATACTGCTTCATTTCACACCAACTATCCCACTAATATCCAATATTATGGATTCAATGAACTTCTTGCGATCAACAACTACTCTAAAACGACAACTGTGTCTGCTTACGACGTGTAGAACGGAAGGTATAAGGGATTATATGATTAGCGTTCATTCAGGCGTCCTGAGCTACAGATTGTATTTTGCAGGAAACGTTTTTCTGTATTCAATCTGCATTTTGAACAGGTTATGTGATAAGGCAACGGGTTATATATAGCTCGTCGTATGCGTATCGACAATAGCTATTTATAGACGATAACTGTAACCGTTTATGACCACTACAACGCAAGATGTCGTTAAGTGATTGAAGCGTGTTTGTGAAAAACTGTGCATGGATCATATATGATCCACCCGCGGGAAAAGGGTTGACAAAAATAATATTTATTTGCCTCCATAATTCGAAACGATGTTAAACATGATACATTTCAAACTCTCTTTAAACGCAACGCTTGAAGTTCTGAAATTAGCTCTCCCTAGGGCAGGTGTCTGTGTCCTGACTCCTTTCAGTAAACAAATAATTTGGTGCTACAAACCTTCAAGTTTCAACTTTCGGTTTTATTTTTATGACATGCTAGTTAATTCTTTATGGGCAATGATAACTCATAGTAATCATGAACACTGAGTGACTTGTTTTACCAACTATGGATTCGGAAACGTATCACTTAACAATCAGAGGCACTGACCATGGAGCGTGTAATGTGACAATAACAAGGTTTGAACTAAACCATGTAGAAAGTGTGACTTTAATTGTTATGGCATACTTTGCTACGTAACAGCGGTATATTATTGCACAGGCTTTAAAGTAAACGAATTTCTGGTTCAGTAAACGCTCTATGGTTTTAGTCCATGCTGAAACATTCAAATGTAGGTTTTATGTTTTGTATTCCGAGTAACAGTTCGCGGGCCGCTCAGAATAGGTCAGCTGGCCGCACTTTGCCCAGGTCTGGTCTAGGGACATGAACACATTCCAAACTCACATCGACCATGTACGATTGCAAATAAATTGTTCAATGAGTGATGATTTGAAAATATACAGCACTTTCTTTTCTCATAACTTTGAAACTGTAACATGAGTCTTGCAGCTTCGCTAGTCTGTCACTGCTTCCATTTATTTCTTGTCAGCTCTTAATGTTTGCCAAATATCAGGTTTCCAGATATAGAACCAGAGGGACTCGAAATATACCTTATGCGGAGCCGTACCTGCCTGAAGATGACCATTTTGTCTGTAAGTGCTCTGCGAGCTGACACTGAGGCTGCGATTAGTGTAAGTGGATTTATTCAGATTGTGAAGATTGCCAGAAATCGTTCCTTGACGATTGTCCCGATCATCCTCTGACGATAATGAAGGATTCTGATGCAAAGGAGGTGCATAGCCAGCAAATTTCAATGTAACTAGTGAAATCCAGACTCATTCTAACAGGGTTCTCACGACTATGCGAGACGTACCTGCCCACCGGGACTGAGTATTGACCCATCGTCAGTCTACAACGCAGGCTACGGAGTGTGGGCTGATGTTGCTGTTCCAAAGAATACAGTATTTGGGCCTTACGAAGGCTGTATTGTTGGGAGGTATGATGTCAAGCATTTGATGAAAGTCTGCAGCGGGGGATATTCTTGGGAGGTAAAGACTTACTCCAGCTACAGTAGCAACTGAATCAGGCACACTATTTTATGCATCAGGTCTATAAGAAATCTAAACTATCCCACTACATTGACGGCAGTGATGCTTCGAAAAGCAATTGGATGAGGTTCATCAATTGTGCAAGGTTAGAATGATTAAGGGATTCAATGACTTGACTTTCAATCCAGCTGTCATATGTTAGGTATCAGGAAGAACAAAATCTCGTTGCTTTTCAATACCGAGGGGAGATTTATTACCGGTCATTCTGCGATATTAAGCCAAATACCGAGATGTTTGTTTGGTACGGCAGTCAATTTGCGTCACAGCTCGGTATACAGGGATCGTTGAAGCAAAAATTCTGTCCCGCAACCTCTAACGAGAGTGCTATATCGGAACCAGTTTCAAGAGATCAACAAGGATACGGGACTGAAATACTAGACAATCTAAAATCTGATCATGCTGACGTGAAGGATAACTCCTGTTCTCCAAGACGACAATCTGAGGAAAAGTCTTATTCTGATTTTGCCATGCAAGGCCATACGGTGGTTGCAAAAGATGAGGAGTTGACCACACAACCTGTTCTTCAGATGACTCCAGCAGGTTAGGTTGTGATTATTATTTTTTTGTGCTCTCCTGCACTTTTATATGCCACATTTTGGGGTTGCGTATTGGGGTCAGCAAAGTCTGCGAGTGCTGCTAAGTGCTTACAGAAGAAAATGTGCAGATTATGCTAGCACTGACTCCGACACACAATGTCAACATATTTAAAAAAATCAGTATCAATTTATCACATCATTATCTCAACAAAACTTATCGTATTGTTGTTGATACAATATAAGCAAACTGATTTGTGGTCGCTTGCTTACAATCATGTTTTCAAACTTCTCTTATGTAGGAAGTTGGCGGTTTTCCAAATAGTAACATCTGCGTCTCAGAAAGCTAATTGATCCGATTTTAACTAATTACTTGGGATGATGTGCACCTTAATTTCATGTCAGGGTTCGGCATGCAAGCCGTGTTAATTCACAGATTCGTTTTTGCAAATGAACCTTGGTAGGTTCTGCTGTATGGACATGAACATTGTTGTGAACCCCTGTCATTTTACTATAATCTTACCAGCTATGATCACATTTCATTGCAATTCGAGAATGGTAACTTCGCACAGCAAAAAACTGAGACAAACCTGGCCACATCAGGAAATATACTGGGATTTGTGAATTTTGTTATCCTGATTCTGAATAATAAGATGGCTTGCTTCTGAGCTATCATGTCCGGGTATATTTCGGGCAGTGGTGCCTTATAGTTTCCGGACTTCAAAGATTTTCAGCTCTATAATACTGCGTGTGAATGTGTGGGAACCGACTCACACATAGTGACTTCAAATTTATTTCAATTTTACCTTCAAGTTGTGATAAAATGATGTGATACGGGGTGTCGCTGAAGTAGTGTCGTCATGGGTGACATCTTACGAATTGGAGGAAGTGGGCTAATGAATTCTACTCTGCCAATATTGATATATACAGGGTTGTGTACAGAAAGGCAATAGTACTTACAATCCTAATTTTCTCATTCCGATAATTGGGGCCACAAGATTCTGACATATCAATCTAAATGAGCAAGCGTGTAGACTAGTAGCTTCTAACGTTTTTGACCTGCTCATTAGTTTTGATTTGATAAAAGTATTTGCAATCTCAAATATTAGAAATCAAGAATTAGCCGATTTCACACTGGTAAAGCTGTAACTTACCTTCGTAAAACACGACGAATCAATTCCAGTTTAAATTTAGACAGGCCAAAGCTGCAACGTATTTATTACTCTGTCATCACTTTATTCTTATGCATTTTCGATTGTATTCTGGTATTGCAGGTATTATTCAGCAAATAATTTTTAAATACACTTTGGTTCTGCTCACTTTTGGTCAAATTATGCAAAGAAACAGCTTTTTCCGAATTGAGCGGAAAATCAGTTGTTTGTTGCATGGTCATGGTCATGCATAAAGGCAGACAGTGCATCGAAAATATTTCATGCGCACAAACCAACCGAAAATTGTTAAATGAAAATGAAGATACTTAACACAATTTTGTTCAGATGTGCAAAAAGTGGGCTACCGGTTTAGGCCATCAAGTGTGTCATTAAAAAGACAACTCTTTTCCACCGTTTATTTCAACTATAGTGCACCCAAATCGTTTTCGGTTAATGAAGTTGTTGGGTTTTGTACCAGAACCTCTAGTGCTTTGATGGTCCGGTGGTCTTTATAAGAACCATCCAGCTCTCCTATTAAAAAAACAGCGTATTTACCGCAAGTGAAATATGCTTTGCTTTCTGGCATAAATCCTTTTTACGAGTATGACACAGGTCTCCGAGACTCTAGTTCGTTGGAGGGCTGTTTGTTCTAATGCTGCCTGATGGTTTGGAAAATAAGCTACAAAACTATCAAGGAGAGTAGGCAGTAGGCACATTGGAGCCTGCTACTTCATGATTCTCACTATCTTTAGCTCAATCCAACTTGGAATTTCATAGTTCAATAACCTTAAAGCAGGGGTTCTTAAAATTTTTAAACCGTGACCAACATTTGAGTTTTAGTGGCATCTCGCAAGCCAAGCCTCACACATAAAAAATAATGCATTTTTATTATTAGTATGCTACGATTTGACGGGCGTATGCACAGACAACAATTGTACACAACACAGTTCTATGAAATGACGCACGACTCCAAAACATGATCATTAAATTACTTGTTCACGGCCATGCAGTCGCAGGATGAACACTGTTGTCGTAGGTTATTTATATGAAAAAAATACCAAGAGCCGAGTCCTCTCATCCCGAACTTTTTCAGACCAAATACCATTCAAGTGTGATACGTGCGGAAGGAAATTTCGCCGAAGGGATGCTTTGACGTATCACATACGAACTCATACAGGTATAAAATAACCGGTTACTTTTGCATACTCTTCGTTCCACATGTAATTCGTTGCCACTTCCCAGTATTAATGTAACGATTGTCCCATCACAAAAAGGATTTGTCATCATATCATTTTCAGACAAAAAACCTTTCGAGGGGCGATGTTTCGGTGACTTGACTGAAGTCAATTTCTCAAATACTGAAAATGACTTGATTCGACTTCAGTTCATTTGTGTATTGACTCGACATGACTCGACCGAGTCATATGACTGGGGACTCAGACGGCCGAGACAGGCATTTCAGCGTTACTTCGAAGAATAGTCAAGTTCCACATTATTGGTATTTCGTAGCTACCAGTGCACGTGCATCAAAATTAGGGCCAAAAATTATTTAGAATGATGACACTTAGCATGTTATCATAGTGTCCTATATGGTGTCGACACAGGCAAATCTCACGCCTCAGTGAAATTGATTCACGTCACAATTTCCATTTGCCTACAGGCAATTTGACGGTCATTTTTGACTGGCTTGCCGAGCATTAAATTTGGTAAAGCGGGTGTCAATCGAAAGCTGACTCTGCACTGATTACGAAAATAGAAATTTTATACCGCTCGTGGCCCTGGAACTCCCACAATCAGCCTCGAATTTTTCATTGTTATGGAGATTGGCATTGGGACGCAACAATGCTGTCTGGCTCTTTTTCTCTTGAGTCACTCTCTCATTTCGCCAGACAGCATTGTTGCGTCCTGAGCTACTCTCTCGTTTCGCCAGACGTTGATCTTTACTGGCTAATATAATTTTTCTCTGCTTTATTGCACTTGTGTTATGGGGGTCAGAGCGCCAGGACAGGAACATTCGGCGCCAGCCATTTAGGCGCCAATGGACATTTAAACTTATATTTTATAGTTATATATATATATATATATATCGAAGTTTTTGGTCAGCACAAGGGCAGTCCTTTTCAGCCAAGGTCTTCTCACTGCTGATCGATCTGGCACACTTCTCAGAGTCGCATGTTGCAGCATGGCCTATAACTTCATATGTCTAGGTGCGTCGTGGCGCGGTAATGGCCAATGCCAAAGACTCCATTTCTATAAATCATGCGTATTTTTGTTGGGGGAAAGGTACCCAATAACGAAGGTAATTGTCAACATTAAATCGTGTGCAGCGCGAAAAAGTTGCATAAATTTCTAAAGAAATACTTCATAATTCGGTAAAATTCGCGAAATATTTTTGGCCCCTTTCGAGCTCCGCTCCCCCCAATTCGGGGGTTTGGGGTGTGGCAGTCACGGTCTTGCATACAGTCACTAAAATTTGACGTTGAAGCAAGAAGTGGGAATCTCGGTAGACTGGAGCCACGGGCCAAATTATCATGTAAGTCGGGAAAATGTCCGCGGGCCGGACAAAATCCCGTCCCACCTGGATCCGGCCCGCGGGCCGTATGTTGCCCGCCCCTGGCCTAGGCCCAGGTGGGTGTCTGATCTCATAGACAACTCCAAGTCGTTTCAACACCTTCCTATCTTTTCATTGTATCGCAGTCATGTGTTTTGAAATGATGAACTTCCAATAATAAACTGAACTGAACTGATGACAACTTACAATATTGCAAGGTTTATTAGGAAAGAATTCAATATTGCACCATTAACACAGAATGATTGATGACGCCACACATAAGTGTTATTTTAGATATTGCTTCAAATGATATTCTTAGAAAGCTGCACTCGAAATATGAGTCCAGTAATAATGGAATGATCTATAAGTCGGTGATGTGATCAATAAACAAAAGTCTCCAACATGATTGGGAGTCTATGTGAATGCGAAAATGCGGTACCTTTGGATATAACGTGCTCATCCTCGGTTTTGTCATTTGCTTAGGAGTATGGGAAAAAGTGTTCGGTCCCAACCGAAAATGTCACATCTGAGGGACATTATTATTCTCCCGCCTAGCACGAATTTCTAGTTCTGCAATGCGTGTTTTATAAGTAGTAAATTTCCCAATATTTTCGTTCCCCTGAAACGTTACGTTTCCAATCCTGTCATCAAAAACGTTTTCAGGTGAAAGACCGTTCAAATGTGAGATCTGTGGTTTCAGATTCAATCGAAAAGGTGGTTTGACGGCACACAAAATGATTCATACAGGTGAAGGTCAAGGGTTTTCAACTATTTTCATTCCTTTTATTATTATCGTTTCATTTCTCCCGTAATGAACAATATTTTTCACATGGTAGTAAACTTTTCAGGCACAAAACTGTGTCAGTGTGATGCCTGCGGATACAGGTTTGATGTGATACAGGGGTTTCAAAATGAGGGTGCATGTGTTTGGTGTTACCAAGTGAACCGATTTTAAGATCGCAAAGACTTCTGATTTGAGATGGATCTCCAAACACGAGATTGCTTTGCATAACTCAGCTAGCACTTATCTATCTATGTTATTGGTAGCTGTCATTCCAAACGGTTTGTGTCAATTACAACATACTGTGTAGCCTACCCAAAATGTGATAAGTGATGTTGGTTTGCTTTGACTTGCTTGATTTGAATAAAACACCTTAAATAGATTCCAATCGGTGGATTGTTTTATCAATCCTCAATGATGCCATTTGGAGAAGTCTTCATTCATTTTAGAAGATCATGACTGGTAGTTTGTAACGAAACCTGTGGTGTGACTTGCGAATCACACAATTATTGACTGCTTGCTGGCTAGGCATGATTCTGTCCTTATCTCGGAACCCACAAAAAATTATTCCCTGTTATATATAACCGTCCCAGAGAATCTGCGTCGTAATTTTAGCAAATAGAAAGAATGGGTGATGTCAAAAATTTTAACTCGACCCTAGTTACAATATAATGACCGAATAGTATATTCATATTGTAATCAACCCGAATATTTCCGGCTGACACTCGTCAGGGGTAATCGTCAGCAACTAGTAGAGAATTGGAAAGAACATTGTGTATCAAGAATCGTATCATAAAATATGACGTCACCAGCATGAAATTTCGTATTAGAGAGTGTTCAATGTACTATTTTTAGATGGTACACGAACTCATTTTGTTGACACAGCCTTGACTGGTGCAATGCATGAACAGTGTATACACACACACACGCTCGACGCAGCTGAATCGTTATCTGAATTTTGTGTGACACAGAATTTCGAATTAGCACTAGGCCTACCTGACTACTTCGATTGAATATCGATAGAAATCGTTACGAGAGATCTATATACATTGCTATGGTGTTGATAGACATAGGTTGACGTCTTCATAATGGCTATTGCTGTGCACATAGTCGTCAGCTTCCCACATAGTAGGTTTGGGTAAAGGTTCTCATCAGTTTTTTAGTATTCAGCTCCCGAAATTGAGAAGATAGGTCACAGAACATTTTCAAATCGAAATTTGTGATCGGAACGATAAAAACCCTGTTCTCTATCCTAAGAATATGGGGAAAGAGACTCGTATTCTGTCTTAAGCGGAAAGGACGATGGGAGACCTTTGTGGTGTCGCATCTAAAAAACATTATTTTTGTCTCGCCTAGCTCGAATTTTTGGTTCTGCGTTTCACAAGAAATAAATTCCAAAATATTTCCCTTGTCTTGACTATCAACATCAAGTTTCCAGTCCTCTCATCAAAAACTTTTTCAGGTGAAAAACCGTTCAAGTGTAAGATCTGTGGGGCAAGATTTAGGCGAAGAGATGGTTTGGCGTCGCACAGAGTTACTCATACAGGTGAGGGTCAAGTTTTTCTAATGATGGTCAATACCAGTATTGTTGTTGCATTTGCCCTGTAATTAAAAATGCTTTCCACTTGTCAGAAAACTGCGTCATGGCTGATTATGGCGGTTTCCAGGACCACAAGCAGATTAAAATTTAAATATTTGTAATAAGCGGTAGCTTTCGATTGATACTAATTTTATCAAATTTCGCGCTCGGCAAGCCAGTCTAAATAGTGCCGTGAATTGCCTTTGGTCAATTGGAAAGAATGTCGCAACCCAATGGCACTGAGCCATGAGATTTGCTTGTGTCCACACCAAGGTACGACTCTAAACCCTACTGATTCAAGTGCAAAAAGGCATCATATAGAATATTTCAAGTATCAACAAATCAGCCATTTTCAGGGGATTCCAGCATCCAACAGATGTTATGGCGGATTTTTGTTGAAGTATGACTTATAGCGGCGGTTCTCACATCATTTTCAAATACCACCATGCGGTGGAAGATCTGCATTACGTCACATTGCCTATTCATGTTGATAGAACATGACCCGTAGATGATTCGTTGCTGAAAATTGTTACTTAGACGCGACTTTTCGTAGAATTACTGGGACTTGAACTGACTTGGTGGCAACATAAACTTTGCTCGAGTTGACTGGGTTCAAACGTTAAAATCAAAGAACGACTTATGCCACGGAACTTGACTTGGGTACAACCATGGACGCAACAAACTATTCGTGTGTAATGCGGATAAATAGATCAGAAGGTCGTAACTCGGTATGCCGTTATCTGAGCAAATTATGACAACCGTTGGCATTCTGTGGCCTCTTCATATAGTTAGTTACGTCTTGGGTCCTTTATCCTTGTCATTAACGCCATTGAAAGGTGGCGAGCAGCACAGTAGTACGCGCCATCGCTGTAAAGCCAATTGGTAGTTCGGCGATCGGACATCTCTATTACTTGACATTGTATTTATGCTGTGATATATATGTTACTATATTCGAAGGTAAATCAATCGCTGTTTTAATTTGACTTGAGCAATTAAATGGTCAATAGCCAATAGATCAGGGGTATACCCGAAACCAGGATTACGCAACACTGCTCGAATACTTTGATATTACCTGAATCTTTGTTAAATTCTAAAATAGGCAATCAAATGTTCGCTAGCTGTGCAATTATAACCCTCAAGCTTTTATGGTGACATGATGAATATGTCCTCCGCATCATCTCATGATTTTTACAAATTATGCTTATTCCCTATCAAGCACAACACAATTTTATTCAATATTTGAAATCGTGATTTATTCGTGCCAGGCATGAATTAGTACAATAGTAAAACTCATTTTCACGATGTGTGTGGGATGGCAATCGGCAAGGCTTACTTTGAAAGACCGTTGATCTACCTATTGATACTTCGACCCGCGGCGTCAGCATTAGCTAGGAATTTGGCCCGCGAGTACATTTGAGTTTGAGACCTCTGACTTATAGCGAGTAGACATACTTTCCCTCGTAAACACAGATTCGATGTCCGATATGTACCGGTACCGTTTTGGTATCCAATTATTCATTCATGACTTCTGAAATAAAGAAGCTTCTTACGACCTATGGTTGATCGTGGTTAGAATAGAAAAATAAAAAAATACCAAATTCAATCGCTTCAAAATGATCAGGTTTATGTATCATTTAGATCGCAAGGAATACTGTGATTTGAGTCCTCTTATCCTCCCAAACTCTTTCAGGCGTAAAACCATTCAAGTGTGATAAGTGCGGAAGCGGATTTTTCAGAAAAGATGGTTTGAAGAACCACAAAAGAATTCATACAGGTACACAGCAACTGGTTTCTATTGCATACAGAATGTTTCTCAAGTACTGAGTTGCCATTATTAATGCAACGTTTGTCCAGTCACAAAAAAGTTTGTGAGCTTTGAGTAGCTATTCATCGATCTTTCTGCGAGTGCAGACGTGAAGTCGCATGTTGGACGACACATTCTCTCATAAATGCGAATATAACTAGACTCAATTCCATAAATTGGGCGTATTTTTTAATTTTCAATTTTCAGGAGGGGCACCAATACTAAACCAAGGAATCGAGTGACAATAATTCGCGCAAAGTGCTAAAAAATATCAAGTCAAATAAATCTGCCACGAAATACTCTCTACTTTGTGGTTATATATGAGGATCTACGAAAATGTGAGTGGCTCCTTACTACGCCACTGCGTCGGAACTGATATTTTAATCATCAACATCCCAAAGCGCGGTCAGGCTATTCAATTCTCGGTTGATCTTGCAAGTTCACAATAAATTACATTTGTAATATATTTTTTTGATATTATAACTAATTTCAAGAATTACCGTAATTTTCCATGTATAATGCGCAAAATTTTACCGTTTTTTTGCCCTAAAATAGGGCGGTGCGTATTATACATGGGTACAGCAAGCCTTGAAAAAATCTCCCTCGATCAAAAACTTGAAATCACACCTTTCTTCATGTTTGTTTCCAATCGCGCATCATCTCTAGCCGTCGTGCCCCGTAATTCGTATTATAGAGTGTCACGCGCTGCCAAATAGAGAAGCGTGTTGCCAATTAACGAAAAGCGTGTTGCCAATTAACGAGAGTCAACGGCACAGCACGCGATCTCTTGCTGAGTTAGTTTGCCGTTTGTACGCGAGCGAAATTAGGTCGCTGATTGCTACAATCTTTGCTGATTCCTCGCGTCAACGACAGGCCTTAACAATCGCATACACACACAAGAGGCCATGTGCGCAAGATATAATCGCTTGCATAATCTCCAACAGGACTGGTGCGCCCGACATAACCGTTGGCCTGAGCAATCGCATCTGTAATTGTAATAGGCAATGTTCCCTCTAATTTTTGATGGGTCTGCGCGCACTCACCAACTCAATGCGCAGGCCCTTGAAAAACAGTGCGTAACGACTAAAAAACGGTCATCGCTTCTGATTTTTTGTGCGCAACTTGGATTTTCTGTGCGCAGAGACCGTGAAAGTACTGCGCATTTGCGCACGTGCGCAGCTTAGAGGGAACATTGGTAATAGGCCTCGTGCGCAAGATGTCGTGTGTCGCTAGCCTGAACTATCGCGTCGCCGGCCTCGCAGGCTTCGGCTAGTATCTACTCTCGTTTAGAGACAATGCCGTTAATTGTATTATGATTAGCGATCGTTATGTCATGATTATTCGACAGTGACACCGCAAAACCGAACAGCATCGTGTACTAAAACACAACTATTCATGTACTGCGAATGCAGGGTGCGTACTATACATGAGTACAGGCTTTTTCCCAGAATTTACACGCCATTTCAAGGGTGCTTATTATACATGGGGGCGCACTATATTCAGAAAATTACAGTACATCTTGGGCCAAGCTCAAAACCTCGCTGGCCACATTTGGCCCGCAGGCCAGGGGTTGGCCGCCCCTGCTCCAATTCAATACCCATGTATTGACGGCTGTCACCATGCAGTTCGAATTTATTAGCTGGCATACAGAATAAATATCATCACATATGAAGTTCCTCATTAATTAAAAATTTTATTCGTCCTTCGGTGGAGGATTCGGTCAGGTACTCACCCATTTCCCAATTGCTACCGATCACAAAGCTTAAGCCTGTACCTGTCACTTCCACTATGGAACGAAAAGCTATTCTGAGCTTTGTTGGTTTTATTGTTCTTTGAGTGTTTTTACAACATCGCTTGTTGCTCGATTATCATATTTCTCTAGTTCTGATATGAATTTAGTTTCATGTTTTATTGTGAATTGTTCCACTTCATAAACTATCTTGTTGCCATTTCCAATTATACCAAATCTGCAGAGAAACCGCAAGGACTCTCCGCGGTGTGGTTCAATTCCAACCAGTGGAAGCGGAGTTATTGTCGTCGAAAAATTTGGATTATGAATAAAATAGTATTTACGGTGACCAATTCTTTGAATATTTATTATAATGGTGCCCACCGTAAATACTATTTTATTCAAATCCAAATTTTTCGACGGCAATAACTCCGCTTACACTGGTTGGAATTGAACTAAATTTGGTGAACATCGTTTCTATATACAACCTAACACTTTCATGGGGTGAACAGAAAATTTTCAAATTTGTCGTTATTTATTTTTATAATAAATAGAAACTTTCTTCTCCTGTAGCAATGCGGCTACTGGTTAGAATTGAACCAAATTTGGTGTGTAGGCTTAAATTAGGTAACCTAACAATTTTATCAAGTAGCCAGTACGATTTGAGAAAAAAACTCATTTTTGAAGACCCCTAATGCGCATTATTCTTCTATGATAACACAATCGAAGTGTTTAGATGTGCTCATTTGATTTCGCTTGTCCCATCACGAAAAATAGTGTTTCAAGTCTTCTTATCCAAAACTTTTTCAGACTGTGGGGCGATATTTAGCGATGGAAGAGATTTGCAATGTCACGAAAGAACTGATACAGGTGTTGGCCCAATTTTTTCAATGATTTTATTCCCTTCGTTATTGTTGGCAATTGCGCATGCTGTTTGTGGACCATGAACTCTATACCGAAATTGCAAATCAGATTAAATTGTGTCAATATCACATATTGGTGGATACATCATATCTTCTGTAATTGAGCATTGAATTGACTTATGTTTGACTGTCCATCCGGAAAATTGGTGCAGACCAGCAGTTGAGAACCACGTAACTAGGTGATTTGTTGTGTTAGGCTATCCTTGTATGCATTGGCATCGTTGTATCACAGTATTGTAGGCAGTGGAATATAGTTTTGTCTGCTATAAAATTAACATACTTTTGTAAACATGTCAAGTGTTTATAGCCTTCTGCAAAAGTCCATTTTGCGCTCCTTTGTTTACCCAGGAAATAACGATTATATTCCATGTCACAATCCATAATAAGTAATGTGTTCATGGTGGTGAATTTGTTGTAATGTTTTCCTTGCGTTCATGCGTGTGTGGTTTATCATAGCGAGCGATATTGTCCGCGAGATTCAAGGCCAGCTGATTATGGAGAAAAGACTCGCCACTTTTACTGCCGAGGTGGAAAGTGACGGGATTACTGGGTATTGGACGAAAGACGGCGTGGTTCTGCAGTGTTCTGAGAAATTTCAGGTGCTTTGATTTGTGTAAGTTATAATCGTAGGTTATTTTTGTTCTTAAGTTCAACAACATTGGAGAGTTCTGCTATGGATTGTGTTGTATTGCTTGTGTGTAACGCAGTGTACACGCAGGTGGTCAGTGGTCAGTAACGAAGTACTTTTCCGATTACCTGCCAATAGCATTTGACTAGATATGTACACAATGATTCTAGTCCAGTAGTGAGAGTGGATTTTTTTTTCGAATACTGATATTATACGCTCCATGCTAAGAGTTAATTTATCCACGAAATATGTTATGTCGATGCTATTTTCCACTGTGGAAACCTCGATCATTCTTGATTGGTAGTATCACCGCATACAAAACATGTACAGTATTACAAAACTACACATTACCTTTATGTGATGTACGACTGGAATTATATTCTTTGTGATACCATAAAGGGTGCATATTTGAACACTCCACATCCATCATAGTGTTATGACGTCATAAGGAGTGATACTCGAATACTGATGCTCAATTCAGAACGAATCATTGTGGTGCTCGATTTTGGCCAGCCGTACATGTGACCATGACCAAATATACTTTTCGACACTACTTATTGTCTGACCTCATGTTCTACTTTCACTTGTAGTAGTGTGGACATGTCTTGTAAATCGTACTCCCCTTGTACTCGAGTATAAATTTACAGCATTACTGGCACTCCTGCTTGAGTAGCAACGGTGACTATTTTGCGCACCTTTGATGATTCTACATATACCAATAAAAGGCTGTTGGTAACCACTGCTATACAGTAGCCTAATCTGTAATCTGATTTACTAAAGCTTTATGTTAACTTTTCTGCATACCCCGTTAATCTCTAAATCCCCATTTCATGTAGTTTATTGACTGGAGTTGACAATGTGCGATGTTTAGATACTGAGCGAACACCGGGTGCGTCAACTTATCATCATCAACGTATGCGAAGACGATTCGGGGGAATATTCCTTCCACACCGGTAGATCCAAGACCTCAGGAAAAATAACGGTGCAAGCGGTCGGCATCAAATCCCAACTCGAGCCTGTTACGATCAAAGAAACGCAAACGGCTGTGTTTGAATGTATGATATCGCACATGGACATTACGTCAAATGTGAACTGCTGGACTAAGAACGGAAGTCGGATTCAGGTAACGTACGAGATGTATTGCATCTGTAAACTTCTTTTCCATTCGTGATTTTGTGACTGTAAAAGATAAACAGATTCTATTGAATGAAAACTAGTTTTGATATTACCGGACCCCATTGTGGCATATCTATTTAGCTTACCGACATATGCCACTTCATTTAACCATCGCCTGTCCTTTTCTGTTAGCTCATGTTACTTTTCATTCATATGTTCTTCATAGGGAATGCTTGAATACAAATCAAGCATTGATTGTTATGATCATGGTCGAGTTGTGAGAGACGTTTTTTCAAGTACTGAAATTACACGTAAACACGAAGAGTTATATTATTAATAAAATGGGTATTATAGTTTCGATACTTTTTGCCAACGTGAAAGCCTTTAAATCTTGATTGGTCATATCACAGCATCGAAAACTTGTTGTACAAGGCTACGCACGTAGCATTCCTGTGAAGTCGTTATTAACACATAGCATTGTCACAAAGTGCAATCAAATATGCTTGGCCCCAAAATAGCAAATTAATCTTTTTTCAATGAGGTTGCGTAAAAGACAGTCGACATGTCCACATTCAAATCGAGATACAAGCAATTTCTACTGAGTCAATACAAGTCAGCCCTCAAGATTACCGGACCACAATCTGACATATCCACCTCGCCTACCAACACATCCAGTATTCATTTTGTTGCTTCTTTTTATGTTATCCTTTCTTTATTCCAGTGTGCATGCCTCTTATTTACGTGCTGCAGGCCAAGGTGGGTGTCTGATTAAAAGACTACAGGTCGTTTCAGCACCCTCCTATCTTTTCATTATATGGCAATCTTGTGATTTTACTAAAATGATGATGACGAGCTATTCATATTTGTCATATTTTGATGGCGTCATAATGAATGCTACCATAATACGCTACCTGAAACTTAATACTCGATTCAGAATCCAATTACTCAGGTACTCTATGTTGTCCACCCCAAGTTCGAGGGAAGGTGTTTGATTAAAAGACTACTCCCAAGCGTTTCGACTCTTTCCTTGTATATTTTCGTTTGAACACAATCTTGCGGTGTTTTGAAATGATGAAATTATTAGTATACTGAACTGAGATACCTTGGTAGTTGTGATTGCATATGACCAATGTACACCTTTCCTCGTAGAACACCGACAGAATATCTACAAACGTGGAAGGGAACAAGCACACGCTTTCAATACGAGATTGCACGACTGAAGATTCCGGCCATTTTGCGTTTCACATTGGAAAGGATAAATCCGAGGCAAAGCTTGAAGTGAAAGGTACCATGAGAATAACCAGTCGAATATCAGTAAAATTGTGATAGTGTAGATTATTACATCTCAGTTTTGGTAAAACCTAAACATTCTATAGTTTTTCCACTCTCCCCAAGAAATGTTATTAACAAAGCCCACCTTTATATGAAATGTCTGCTTTTTTCTGATATCTGGGTTATCTCAGCAATTTAAGGGTATTAATTTTTTTCCATATTCCATCGTCGCACTTTTTACATCGTCAGGTTGCGTCAAAAATGTTTCACCGTAAATTTCTGTTGAGTTGAACCAGTGTAAGTCGAGGTCAGCCAGATTGAAATTTTGGCAATTTATGGCAATAACAGTATTTACGGTGGCAAATTTTGTCACTTCAACATTACCAACAATCGTTTTTCAAGCGTGCCTGAAGCGAGAGTGATACTTTTTCCAAGCGTTTTCACCTTAACTCGGGCCTGTGATATAGGATAAATTTTAGTGTGAAAAGTATTTTATTTGTAATTATATCACCATCTCGGATGTCACTAATTTCTTGCTAATCAGTGTCATAATTTTCTAATTAATCATATCGTTGTCGTTATTGAAGCTGTAGCCTACCACATGCAAGAGTCAAGGTTGAAATGGCGTGGGATAACGATCACTCTCTCTTCGGTCAGTACTTTAACACGATTTTTGGTAGCGTGAAATCATGATATTTGCCACTATAAATACTATTATGTCCAGAAATGGCCGAAATTGCAATATGGTTGACCTCGACTTCCACTGGTTTGAATCATCAGATCAAAATATGATATATATATATTTTACGATTAAGAATAAAATTGACAAATATTTGGCTGACTGGCGACCAGAAAATTGACGTGAAGCGGTGGTTGCGAATGACTGGACTGGGTGATCTGATCTGTTGTGTATCTGCCTAACCTTGTATTTATTTGCATTGTTCTATCCCATTATTGTAGGCGCTATTATATAGTTTTGTCTGCTATATAATAATGTATCCTGTTGTAAATATGTCTTGCACCAGTACTCTGCTGAAAAAGTACATTTTTCTTTACTCTGTGGACTCATAAAATAACGCTTAACAGCCTATTGAATGTATCAACTATCTCACAGCTGATTTTCCGTACAAAGGGATATATTTTTTTTGTAGTATTTTTTTTCCTTGCGTTTATGTGTATGTTTTGTTTATTATAGCGGTTGATATTGTCCGCAAGCTTGAAGGACAGCTTATTATGGTGAAAAGATGTGCCACTTTTACTGCCGAGGTGGAAACTGACGGTATTACAGGGTATTGGACGAAAGACGGCGTGGTTCTGCAGTCTTCTGAGAAATTTCAGGTTCTTCAATTTGTGGCAGTTGTTAAATCGTTGGTTATTGTTGTTGTGACATGCTGAATCCCAGGGGGGGGGGTTTCGGGGGTCGAAACCCCCTCCTTTAGAAACTCGAAACCCCCTCCTTTAACGCGAAACCTTGCTCTTTTTAAATGACCGCTCTGACGCTAATACTCGGTTGCAATTCAATCAGTCATATTACCAGTATTGCGCGCGGCGAATTAACGAAAGGCGGCGCGGCCAATTAACGAAAGGCGTGTTGCTAATTAGCCGAGATTCGTCTGTGCGCATTGCACTGCACAATGTAACGCGACACGATCTCCCGCTGAGATGATTGGCGAAATCAGGTCATTCATTGTCGGGCGTTCGGCAATCATTACTAGCCTGATTTACCGCGTCTCCAACAAGCCTAATTCCGCCGGCTTGAATAATCACATCTGTAATTGGCCCTGTGCGCAGGATATCGTCACTGGCCTTCACAATCACATCTGCATTGGCTTGGTGTGCACGATATCTTCGCTGGCCTACACAGTCGCATCTAGAATAGGCCTAGTACTAAAGATATCGCTAGCCTAACTACCGCGTCTTGGGCCTACCATGCTTTGGCTCCTATTTCTCGATGGCTTAGATAAAATGCTATTAAGTATATGCTGATTAGCGATTGTGATCATAGAGTGACATCTCGTAACTGAATGACAGCGAATGTCCGCAATCATGTTCGACGCGTGCGTACACCGTACATGCGTAATTGATTTCCACTAGTCTTCAGTTATAGTCCAGTAGGCTTGAGTTATAAGAGGTCAAGGTTTGAACCACCTGAAATCAGCGTCATTATAGCACGTATTCCATAAAAACTCGTACATTTTACTTGCGAAAATCGTCGCCAAGGCTACGTAAGACGCAAGACGCATTGATGAGCGGGCGTATTTAATTGTTGGACGCTTTGATAAACGCGCGAATTTAATTGTTCAGCGCGTTGATAAGCGCGCGTATTCAAATGTTCGACGCGTGCGTATTTCATTGTTCACGACAATCAGGGAGTCGCTAATTAACAGCGCTTCCGGACTCGTCGACAAGCTTATCATACGCCTATAATCGCCAACACGGGGATGTTGTATATTCGTTATTTACGCATCGCATGTACTTAACCCTAATGAGTCTATGCTACGTTACTAAATTCGGAAAAAATCGAACCCCCCCCTTTTATTTCAACCCCCCCTTATTTTTCGGCTGGCTACGCGCCTGCTGAATCCCAACAGTAAGTATATGCGGTACTTCTAATTTTCCGTGGAACTGAAGCATAAATTATGACTACTCAAGACTACTCACTCTAGTGGTGATGATTACAGCACTTCTATCTCAAATGGAACAATTTGTAAAATAATTATTTAATCTCAATTTGGATTTGAAAAGCAGAAATTAGTTTGAGCATAAGTCTGCAACACATTTATGAGTGAAGCTGTCATAGAAATACTGAATAGTTACTGAATTTCAGTAACTAAATCTATATTTGACGACTGCACTTATTTGTGGTGTCATTTGCCGTTTTGCTATAGTTGCAAAGATACATTTCACAATTGCAATTACGGATACATTTAACAAACATCACAATTTACAAAAAAGTCGTCTGCTGAAAGCATAGAACTCAACCAAATCTACTTTTTGAAATTACTCAATTACTCAAGTAGTTTTGCCATGTCTTATAAATGGCTACTTGTACTTAAGTATAAATTTAAGGCCTTACTTCCACTCCTACTTGAGCAGCAACGCTAGCAACTTTGGTCACTCTGGTGATTCTACATATACAAATAAAGGCCTATTGGGATCTACTGTTGTATGGTAATAGTAGACGTTCTGGGTATTTTTGATCATGGTACGCAACATACCCGTTGTCATCGGTCTAATGAGTTAGATCTACTAAACCTTTGTGACATGTTAACTCATCTCCATACCCTTATCTACATGCCATTTTATATACTTTATTCACTGGAGTTGACGATGCACGTTCTTTAGATGCACGTCGAACGACGTGTGCATCAACTTACCATCGGCAACATATGCGAAAACGATTCGGGCATATACTCCTTCCACGCTGGCGGATCCAAAACCTCTGGAAGATTAACTGTGCAGGCGGTCAGCATCACATCCCAAATCAAGCCTGTCACAATCAAAGAAACGCAAACTGCTGTGTTTGAATGTATAATATCGCACCCGGACATCACGTCGCATATGAACTACTGGACCAAGAACGGCACTCGAATTCAGGTAACGCACCAGATAAATTGCATCTATTAACTCCTTTTCCGTCTGTGATTGTGTAGCTGTAAAATATAAGCAGGCTTTACTGAATGAATTCCAGTCTGCTCTCAATATTACAGGATTACGATATGACGTATCTATTTACCTTATCAACCTATGCCACTTCATTTTCAACGCCGGTCGTTTTCTGTCATCTGTTATTTCTCATTCAGTGCCTCATTCGTGTCTCTTTCTGTATGTTGTGGACCGGGTTGGGCACAACGCTTCGAGTAGTCAAATCCAAATCAAGTATTGTTTGCAATCATTGGAGCCGTGTAGTGAGAGACAATTTTTTCCATTCATACTATTAACGAGTATTATAGTTTCGATACTTTTTTCCAACATATAAGCCTTCCTTCAAACCGTGATTAGGTGAATCAAAACATCCGTAACTTGTTTTTGCAAGGCTACGTACGTTAGGGGAAGTGGCCTTTCTTTGAGGTCGTTAACAACCCACAACCTTGTAACAAAGTGCAATGAAATAGGCTTGGCTGAAAAAAATACAAAATTATCCTTATGTGGTGTGGACGTGGCATATTTTTTCTATCAGCCAGATAAAAGGTACATCTTGTCATAATGAATGACCCCGAATACTCGACTAGAAGTCTAATACTCGATTCGGATTCGGAATTATGTCCAGCCCTAGGTCTAGAGTCTAGACCAGGGGTGGGCAAACTACGGCCCGCGGGCCGCATGCGGCCCGCCACACTGTTCTGTGCGGCCCGCGAGAGTATAAAGAAACTTATTAAAAATATTGATAAAACGCGTACTAAATATCGAATTAATGCAGACACTTGATTAAACTTTTTCTTAACCTATTTCACCATGATAATTCTAAGGCAGGGGCCCGAAGCTGAGCTCAACTGAAAATTTTTTTCGCGCTTCGCGCGATTTACATCCTATTCATAATTATTTCCCAGTATTTAGTCTGAATTTCATATTTAAAAATCTCTCATCCACAGTCGTAACCTTCCATGCCATCAAACCATCAGCCCACGCAGTTTGAAAGGTTTCATCTGCTAAACATGACAAAAATCCTAAACGAGATTGACATAATTCGGATCACGAGTGTGATTTCAGATTGGCCACTCCAGTTTTAATTATTTCAGTGATGTGCTTATAAAAACGATTCGCGCGTGTCTTAGGTAGATTCGATCTATGTGTGCGTAGAATTAGGGTATTTATATTTTATCTACACATAGTAGAAGCGTGTTTGAAGCTAACATGGTTATGATGCTGTCAGCATTGTGTGTCCTGGAACTGAACCAAAAGTTGAATTAGTAAATCTTTGAACAGATCGCTGCTCTGCGATTTAAATTTCAATCCTGTTCTAAGAATCGGGATAACCGACTTTCATCGCTATAGTTTTGACAAATTGGTTATTGAGGCCGACCAGCCTATGAAATCTCGCCACTGTGTCTGAGGCTTGTACGATATCATCAAAGCAATATGTGGATTGTTGTAAATAAGCATATATATTATCTCCATGTCCTCACTACATAATCAAATACCAATATTGCGTTTTGGTTTATAGTCCCAATTTTATATAGTGCGGCCCGCGAATGGATTCAGATGTTGAATGCGGCCCGCGAGCTCAAAAGTTTGCCCACCCCTGGTCTAGACCAAGATGGTGTTTGATTGAATGACTACTAGACCTCTCCACTCCTTGCTGATATATTTTCATTTTAACACAGTTTTGCGTTGTTTTGAAATGATGAAATTGTTTTTAGTATGAACTGAGATACCTTGGCTGTCGTGATTGTGTATGACCAATGGACACTTTTGCTCCTAGAACACCGACAGAATTTCCACAAACGTGCAAGGGTGCAAACACACGCTTTCCATTCGGGATTGCACGACAGAAGACTCCGGCCAGTATGCGTTTCAAGTGGGCAAGGATAAATCCGAGGCAAAGCTTCACGTGCAAGGTACAACTAGAATAACTGTTCACCACGTATTAGTAGGAAATATTGGGTATATTGGGCTTATCACATCAGAGGTTTGGTGTGCTACGTAAATGAGGGTTATTGTACTGGATTCTTATCATATACAATTTAGGCTCAGTGACATGGACTTGTACGTTGTAAACTTGAAATTAAACTAGTTGTCGAATTATACTAGTTAAAAGAATTAAAATGTCATTGTAATATAATTAGTGAAATGTTTCTAATTCATTTTGATTCTAGTATAATTTCCTGAAAATGTTACATATAAACTGTATAGTGCGAAACGAACAAACTTTCATGTGCAGATATTTTCCATTCTCGTTCTCGACTACATGGCCTAAGAATTGACATGAACTGAACTTGGATTTTGTCATACCAATTTCGTGAATTCAATAATTGAAATCTATGTTTGAAAAATGTTTAGCTATAAGTATTATTCTACTCCAATTTCGAAAAGCTGAACGTTTTCTAATTGTCCAACTCTGCCCTAGACACGGTATTGACAACATGTCACCTTTATATGACATGTCTGTTGGTTTTAGTCATCTGGAATATCCAAGCGTATTCACAAATTTCCAGATCAGGTCAAAATATGGTACCGGTAGGCTTTATAATCTCTATTTGAGGCACAAGCTTCCAACCTCACATATTTTGTAAATTGAGAGTAAAATTGTCACATATTTGACAGACCTGTCAGAAAATTGACTCGGACCTGATGTTGAGAAACACTGAACTAGGCGATCTGATGTGTTAGCCTGTTCTTGTATTTATTTGCATTGTTCTATCGCCTTATTGTAAGCACTGATATATAATTTCATCTGCTACGGAATTATGCATACTGGTGTAAATATGTCTTGCATCTGTGTAATATTGAGTTGTATTCGATATATCAAATGTATGACAATTGATTCCATACAAAGGGACGTGTTTATGTTGGTGAATTAGTTGTAGTACTTTATTCGCATTTGTGTCATTTCTTATAGCTATTGATATTGCCCGCGAGCTTCAAGGCCAATTTATTATGGAGAAAAAACTCGCGATTTTCACTGCCGAGGTGGATAATGACGGCATTACTGGGTATTGGACAAAAGACGGTGTGGTTCTGCAGATTTCTGATAAATTTCAGGTGCATTGTTATGTGAAGCTACAATTGAGGGTTATTTTTGTTGAGATGTAATGAAGTCCAATAACATTCAAGAGTTGTGTAATAAATTGTGCTGTTTTGTTTGTGTGTATCGTAGTGTACGTTGTTATGTAGATGGTCAGTAATGAAGTACTTCTATTAATCTGTTGTACTGTAGCATATGTTTTTACTACTTGTACTACTTACTCAAGTGATAATGGTTTGCGACTACCTCAACTTCTACTTGAAAAGTTTTTAGGGAAAACTAATTACTTGTCACAAGTCTGCATCTCTTTCATGAGTTCAGTTGTCATAAAGCACTGTAAACAGTCACTAAAAACCGGCAACTAAATCTATATTGGAGATTTTGCGTTAGTCGCGAAGATACATTTCGAAATGTAGAAAGTAGCTACCTCTGATTATCAGATAGAAGCATGCGATCCACGATCTAATCTACTTTTTGGAACTATCTGTCACTTGTTTCATTTTCTGCTTCCTCTTGAAGTAGTTTTGGCTTGTCTTGTAAATCGCCACTTATACTTGTACATTCATATAAATTACGTTGTTATTTCTACTCCTACTTGAGTAGCAACGATGACTAGTTTGACCACCTTTATTGATTCTACATATACCAATGAATGGCTGTTGGGATTAACTCTTATATGGTCAGATGGTAGATGGTCAATTGGTCATAGTATACACTCTTGGTATTTTAGATTACAGTACGCGTAATTGACATTAATATATACATCCCTATTTCATGTAGTTTATTGACTGAAATGGATTATGTGCGGTGTTTAGATGCAAGTCGAACGACGGGTGCATCAACTCACCATCGCCAACGTATGCGAAAACGACGCTGGCGAGTATTTCTTCCACGCTGGTAGATCCAAGACCTCGGGAAGATTAACTGTACAAACCGTCAGCATCAAATCCCAACTCAAGCCGGTTACAATCAAAGAAACGCAAACGGCAGTGTTCGAATGTACAGTATCGCATCCGGACATCATGTCAAACACGACCTACTGGACTAAGGACAAAAGTCAGATTCAGGTCACACACTAGATGAAATTGCTTTCTTTTGAATTCTCTACTAGTTGCTGACGATTACCCCTGACGAGTGTCAGCCGAAAATATTTGGGTTCATTTCAATATGAATATACCATTCAATTGTATATTGAAGTTCTGTAACTCAAAGAAGCTGTTCAAAATTGCTTCTGTAAACTCCTTTTCCATCTGTGATTGATGAACTGTTTAAGATTCTACTGATTGCACTTAAGATTACCAGACCATGATATGATATATCTATTTAGCATAGTTGTATCCAAATCAAAAGGTTCCGAGTCGCAAGTCTCATTCATTGTTTTGACTCGAGTCAAATCGAGTCATTTTCAATTCATTGTCGAGTCAGAGTCCACGTCATTATGTTCACTGCTCAGTTTTCATTTCAATCCCTTTCAACTCTCTTATTCAATTCGAGTGATATAGAATGGCTCAAATACATAGTGTATTAATTTTCCTCAGTCTTAACAGTTTCCGGCCCCATTTTCCAAATTTCGAGACTGACAGACAAAATAGCAATAATCTGGTAACTTTACTATTCTTCGAAGTTACAATGAAATGCCTGTCTTGGCCGCCCTAGTCTCGAGTCATATGACTTGGTCTGAATCAGGCACAATGACTCGAGTAGAGTACAAGTCGAGTGGAGTCATTTCATGCATTTGAAAAAATGACTCAAGTCAAGTCGAGTCACCAAAAAATTGTGATTCGAGTGAGTACAACCCTGCTCTTTAGCATACCGACGTATGCCACTCCTTTTCTGCTATCTCCTGTTACTTGTCATTCAGTATGAAGTTCAGGCCTCTTTTTCTATGTAGCCTACTAAACCGGGATGAGCACAATATTTCGAGCAATCAGAGTCTATTTTTATGTACTAAAATTTTTTTTCCACAAAGAGTTATATATCATCTACGAGTATTATAGTTTCGATACTTTTTGCCAACGTGGAGACCTTCAAACAATGATTGTTCACATCGCAGTCTCCAAAACTATTGGTACAAGGCTACGCACGTTTGTGAAAATGTCAGTTCTGTAAAGCAGTTATCTGCCGCGGCGTTGTGACAAATGGCAATGAAATAGGTTTGGCCAAAAAAAAAAAAAATTATCCATATTTGGTGTGGAAAAGTTGATTTTTTTCGATGATGTCACATCAAGGGTGAATCTTTTGGCTTTCTTAATTCGACATACTTTGATGACGTCATAATGAATGGTATACGAATACCCAAGTCGAAGCGTTAATACTCGAATTGGAGTCAAATCATTCAGGTACATGCTTGTTTTAGGCCAAGCTCAGATTATGACTGAAATATTACTAGGCTTTTTAACTTCATTCTTTCATTTTATTTTCATTATATTACAATCTTACGGTGCTTTGAAACGATAAAATTGTTGATAGTCCAAATTCAGATACCTTGGCAGTTGCAATTGCGTACGAACAATGAACAATTTTCCTCATAGAATACCGACAGAATTTCCACAAATGCGGAAGGGTACAAACACACGCTTACCATACGGGATTGCACAGTTGAAGATACCGGCCAGTATGTGTTTCAAGTGGGCAAGGATAAATCTCAGGCAAAGCTTTACGTGCATGGTACAATGAGAATAAATATTCACCTATTATTCTTATTAAATATTCGTGATATTGGGCTTATCACATCACAGGTTTTGTGTGCTACCTACATAAGGGTTATTTATATGGGATTCTTATCATATATCTAGGCTTAGTGACTTGGGACTTGTACAATGTACATTGTGGACTTGGATACTAACTAGATCAGTGGTTCTTAACCTTTTTTCCTCCAGCGCCCCCTTTCAAAGATTATCGTGCTCCAGCGCCCCCCAACCTCATATTGTAAGGAATGTAATAAAGACAATGAGTAAGAGAGAGGGCCGTAACAGCACTTTGTCAACCCCCTAAAAACGATTGCCTTGCGCACCCAAAGCGTGATAAACCAAACTTCTGAGGGCTTCGCCCCCAAGAACCCCATAGCGTGACGGATAATTGACTGACCGGCTGGAAAATTGGCACGGCCTTGTGGTTGAGAATCACTGAACTAGGTGATCTGTTGTGTTAGTCTATCCTTGTATTTATTTGCATCGTTCTATCGCACACTTGCAGGAACTGGTACATAGTTTTTCCTGCTACGAAATGATATATACTGCTGTAAACATGTCTTGTGTCCATACTCTGCCGTAAAAGTACATTACGATTCTCTGTCCACTGAGTTAATGACGGATTATATTCGACGTATCCAATATGTGGCGATTGATTTTCCGTGCTAAGGGACCTGTTTGTGTTGGTGAATTAGTTGTAGTATTTTCTTGTGTTCATGCGCGTGTGTCGTTTATTATAGCGATGGATATCGTGCGCGAGCTTCGAGACCAACATATTATGGAGGAAAGACGTGTCGTTTTCACTGCTGAGGTGGACATTGACGGAATTACTGGGTATTGGATGAAAGACGGCGTCGCGCTGCAGTCTTCTGAGAGATTTCAGGTGCATTGATATGTGCAAGTTAGAATCTGCATCGAAATCGAAAACTTGTCCGTATCAAATTACAATTATGTCCCCAAGATGTATAAGCTCATTTGTAATCACACTGTTGCATTCCGACCGAACAATACGATGACACTTTCCAAGGCGAACAATAAATATTCATTGTATTTGTTTCGTTTCGTGTGAAGAGGATATTTTAATGGTGTTGTTGTTTTAACACTCTGTTGATGCACAGGTCATTTTGTGCGCCAGTAATCTGTAGTAATATATTAGATGTATGTATTGTGGTAGTTTTTTGTTTTTATGACTTAGCGACAATTTGGGGTTCCGCGGGATAGTCAAGGTTAAGAACCACTGCTGTAAATAGTCGCTGAATTGTAGCTTCTAATTTTATATCTAAAGATTGCACCTATTTGTTGTGTCATTGGTGATTTTACAGTGGTCGCGAAGATACAGTTCATAATTTCGAAGGTAACCACCTCTGATTATCTGATAGAAGCATGCGACCCACGATCTAATCTCCTTTTTGGAACTATTTGTCTAACGCTTCAATTTTTATTCTCGCTTGAAGACCTGTCTTGTAAATGGTCAAGGCTTCTACTTGTACTTACTTGTATGTCAGTGTAATGTAATGAGACTTGTCTGCTAAGACTTTATTACATGCCAACCTATCTGTATACCCTTAAAGATCTGCATGCCTATTTTATGCAGCTTATTGACTTGAGTTAACGATGGGCGTTGCTTAGATGCAAGTGGAACGGCGCGTGTATCATCTCACCATCAGCAACGTATGCAAAAACGATGAGGGCGAGTATTCATTCCACGCTGGTAGATCCAAGACCTCGGGAAGATTAACCGTGTACACGATCAACATCGACTCCCAACTCAAGCCGGTTACCGTCAAAGAAACGCAAACGGCCTTTTTAGGATGTACAGTATCGCATCAGGACATTACGCCGAACATGAAATACTGGACAAAGAACGGAAGCCAGATTCAGGTAACGTACTTAAATTTATTTTGATTGATTAACTGTCTAGGATGAGCAGATTCTACTGATACACCTTGGTAGTTGTGATTGCGTATGACCAATGGACCCCTTTCCTGGTAGAACACCGACAGAATTTCCACAAACGCTGAAGGGTACAAACAATCGCTTACCATACGGGATTGCACTGCAGAAGATTCCGGCGAGTATGCGTTTCAAGTGGGCAAGAATAAATCACAAGCAATGCTTCACGTGCAAGGTACAATGAGAATATCTTTTCATGTCTTATTATTAATACTTATATACCATTTCGGTTTAGTGACAGGGACTTGTACATTTAGATTTGGATATTTACTAGATAAGTCTAGTGGTCCAATTACACTAATTCAGTTGGTATGTTTTCATTGTGTTTATGTGTTTGTGTCGTTTATTACAGCGGTTAATATTGCCCGCAAGCTTCAAGGCAAATTTATTATGGCGAAAAGAATGGCCATTTTCACCACTGAGTTGGACTATTACGGAATTACTGGGTATTGGACGAAAGACGGTGTGGTTTTGCAGTCTTCTGGAAAATATCAGGTGCTTCTATTTGTGGAAGTTTAAATTGGGGATTATTCGTTTCTAAACCCGTCCAACGCCGCTTCTGAAAACCGGGAAAGAGAATTATAGCAGACTTGGCGTCAAACACATTGATGAGTGTCCGTCAGACATGGATATATCTTGAGCTCTGCTGGTCATAGACCTTTATGTATCGTCTCTGAAGAGTAAATTTTGGCACTTACTAACATCAAAATAACGGTTCATAGTCAAGTATAAATTGCAATAAGTTCAATATTATTCAATGTATAATCCCTGCAACCTTGTGCATTATGTGCTGAAATGTATGAAGAGCTATCACATAATAGTATGTTATAGTAATGATAGGCATTTTCAGTATATTTCAATGTATAGCACTCGCCAATCTGCGTTTATCAATGCTAAAATAACCGTTATAGAATCTATCGAAATCTATGTGCAATGTGCATGCTTTAGAATCAGCTGGATGGTGAGATCAAGAGGTAGGCTAGCTACCTTTATATTTTCGTTATAAGTAGCCTATACTGGAGTGTTTTCATGTGGCTCCATACGTACTCTGAAGTTTGAAATGCGGCTCCGAACCACTGATCTAAATCGTGTGACTCTTGACTGATTACAGATCATTGATCAACTTCCTTCATAGTTTAACCACTTGGAAATATAGACCATCAAACAGCTACTGATATTTGGGAATCCAAGTGTCAAATCTCAAATGTCATCCAGCATATGAATATTACATTGGTAAAACCCGCATAAAAGAGTCAATGGTATTGACCCTGAATTCCAATTTTTGTAAAATTAAGTTCATTCTGCTTGGAATTATATTCAAACTGTGTTGGTTCTCACATCGGAAGTCCAAGTTTGGAACGGTGCCCTTAATACAGCCGTTTTTCAAGAAAATTTCATTCAATTTTTGCAAAAAAGTGTGACGTGATGCGTAAATTCTGACTGCGAATTCCGAATTAGCATAATCAAATTAGGTAAACGCAATTAAATGCTTGAAAAAAAGAATGAAAAATTTGAAAAATGTCGCCTAGTGATCATTTGTGTACCCGTTAATATGCACATCCCTATTTTATGAGGTTTGTTGACCGAAGTTGACGATATGCGGTGTTTAGATGCGAGTTGAACGGCGGGTGCATAAACTCACCATCGTCAATGTATGCGAAAACGATGCGGGAGTGTATTTTTTCCACGCTGGTAGTTCCAAGACCTCAGCAAAATTAGCGGTGCAAATGATCAGTATCAAATCCCAACTCGAGATGGTTTCAGTCAAAGAAACGCAAACGGCTGTGTTCGAATGTACAGTATCGCATCCGGACATTACGCCGAATATGAATTACTGGACTAAGAACGGAAGTCTGATTCAGGTAATGTATGAGATCTGTAAATCCGTTTTCCATTCGTGGTTTTGTAACTGTAAAAGATAAGCAGATCCTTCTGAACGAGTACTAGTTTTCTCTGGAGATTCCCGAATCACGATATGACGTATCTAGTTAGCATACCCAAGTATGCCATTTCATTTTTATCGCCTGTCCTGTTCTGTTGTTAGCTTTTACTTTTTGCTCAGTGTAAAGTAGGCTACTCTATTTATATGTTTTAAATCGGGATGGGCGCAATGCCGTGAGTACTGGAATCCGAATGTAGTAGTTAGAGCCTATTTTAATTTTCCACAAATATTATATTATTATCAACCAGTAATATAGTTTCAATACTTTTTGCCAACGTGGAAGCCTTCAAACCTTGATTGGCCGTATCACAGCATCGAAAATTTGTTGTACAAGGATACACACGTTTCTGGAATTGTCATTTCAGTGTAGCATTATCCTAATGTGGTGTAGGAGAGGTATTTTGAGGTCACGTCAAAGGTAGATCTTTGAGATTTGCATATTTTACATACTTTGATGACGTCATAATGAGTCATACCCGAATACTTGAGTCGTAGCCTAGTACTCGATTTGGAATCAAATCAGGTCCCTGCTTCTTCCAGGTCAAGTGGGATGCTTGGCTGAAAGACTACCGTACCCCTAAGCACTTCGACTCGATATAGGTTTTCATTTTATCATAATCTTGCGGTGTTTTGAAATGATGAAATTTTTATTATACTGAACAGTGATACCTTGGCAGTTGTGATTGTGTATGACCAATGGACACTTTTCCTTGTAGAATACCGGCCGAATTTCCACAAACGTGAAAGGGTACAAGCACACGCTTTCCATACGGAATTGCGCTGCCGAAGATTCCGGCCTGTATGCATTTCAAGTTGGCAAGGATAAATCCGAGGCAAGGCTTTTCGTGCAAGGTACATTGAGAATAACTAGTCACTGCTTGGTATTATTAAATATTAGTAAAATCCTGATATTGAGATTGTCACATCACAGGCTTTCTGTGCTTCATTTATAAGGGTTAATAAACGGAATGCTTATCATATACCATTCAACTTTTGTTACAACGTCTTGTAGTGACATTGCATACATTGCAGACTTGAATAACTAGATAAGTCTAATTGTCTAATTTGGCTAATTAAAGCAAATCCTCACTGTGCAATTAGTATGATTGTCATCATATTGAAATATCCGTCCTTGTTTCGTTCGTTATAAGTTTTAACAACATAGACAAGCTATGAACATTGAATACTTTAATATGTATAAATCATTCAAAATGATACATATCTATATATATCACATCCTGTATAATTATTATGTGGATAAAAAGAATACAAGTGCGGCTGTTGTCTACGAGTTGGCAAATAATGCAAATTCTAACACTAAACACAATACTGTTGACAAGTACAGATACTCTCATTACGAATAAACGTAAACAAAATTTTGGGAGTAGTCAAATAGTATTTGTCTGCATGCATTACTTAGTCAATAGGGTGGAGTGAAAAATGGAAAATTTTGAATTTCAAAACGGACACTTGATATGTGGTGCCAAATTGAAAAAAAATAATTTCTATAATAATTTTGGGCTCATGCACCCTCTAGTGGTCGTGCAATTGCACCGAACGAGCCAAAAATAGCTAATTTCGCTATATATTGATTACCGCTTATGCTAGAAAGCTGGTTTTGGGCTTAAAAGATGCGGAAGCAACAAGTTTCTATCTCACTTCCACAGAACTTTTGTCTTAAAAATGAACAGAAAAAAAGTTACGAGCAAATTATTGATTTTTAGACCATTTTTCGGTAAAATTAGGCACTGAAGCAGGGTACGAGGCCAAAACCGTGTAGTGATCGATCTTATGACTGACAACTCCATATTGGAAACACATAAATTGCTAATTCATATTGAAAACACAAAGCCATCAATTCCATATTGAAAAAAGATATATTTCGAAGATGATTTCACTACCAGAGTATTAGTCTGCACAAACTTTGAAATCTTGTTTTGTATTAAAAGATTTCATCTGCTTTTGAGACTTCAGTTTTTCTCTGATTACGTCATCTCTACGGTTAAATCCCGACACATGGACAGATGCTTTGGTCACCACTTAAACGTCTCTTTCCACTGCCTGGTTGTGCCAAGGATGTTTGAGGAGATGACCTTAGATTTTCCATCTCGGGATATGTTGAGTTTTTGATTGCTGGTGGCTGTTCCATATCTTTTAGATTCAAGTTGACAATTTAGTGGTATGATTTGGCCTTGATGTTTATAATTGGGATTTTAAACAATCTGATTCTAGTGCCAACGTTGTTTTTAGGTTTCGTTTCATTAACATATCCTCCTTCAAAGTCGCTAATTGGAATCTGGTATTCTGTTTGATCTGCTCATAGTTGTAATCTTGCAAGTCTTCCGAGGCCTTCATCATCATCACCCATAGGCGCCGAACCTGGGCATGCAAGGCATGCCAGGCATGCCTAGACATTTTTTTAGGCATGCGGCATGCCTAGAATTCGGTTTGGCATGAATCGGCATAAACCCCGATCTCCCGCTGAGATGATCGCGAAATTGTGTCATTCATTGCCGTGCGCTCGGCAATCATCGTTTGGGACGCTTGCCTGCTTTATCGTGTCTCCGACAAGCCTAGTTTCACTTGCTTGAGCATGAAATCACATCAGCAGTAGGCCCGGTGCCATCGCTGCCTGCACTATCGCATCTGCATTGGCGCGCACGATATTATCGCTTGCCTACACAATCGCATCTGCAACAGGCCTGGTACGAAAGATATCATCGCTGGCCAACTATCACGTCTAGAGCCGAGCATGCGTTGGCTCCCATCTCTCGATGGCTTGGTGACAATGCCGTTAGGTGTTTGTTGGTTAGCGATTGTAATTAAAGAGCGACATCGCTGACCTGAATAACATCGAATGTCCGCAGACAGGTGCGATTGTGAGTGCGCCGTGCATGCGTAAGTGAATTCCGCTAATACCTAAACATAACCATCAGAAGATGTGTGTCAACTGTCAAGGCTTGAGTTGTAAAAGACGAGAAAGGTTTGAACAACCTGAAGTCCGTGCCATTATAGAACAGATTCCATAACAACTCTGACATTTTGCCTTGCGCAAATCGTCGCCGAGGTTACGTAATACGCGTTGATAAGCGGCGTATTTAATTGTTCGCTAGCGATCAGGAACTCGCTAATTGACAGCACTTCCGGACTCGTTGACAAGCTTATCATACGCGCAAGTTTGTTAACACGAAGATATTGCATAATCGGCATTTATGCAGGCACTTAACTCTCATGAATTGATGCTATATTATCCCTAATTATCAATTCCGTCGGATCATGACGTCATTCCTTTGTGACGTCATCGAACTCGCATGCCTAAGGAAAATTAGCGTTCGGCGCCTATGTCATCACCGAGCATTCCGAAAAGACATTATCCGGATGTGCAAAATATGCTTTTCCTTGTAGCAAAGGTAGTGCAAGGCTGCGAATTCGTGTATCAAAAAGCTTTGTAATATGGGAAACTATATTGCACAAGTTTTTAGCACCATCAACAATGGAATTGTGCCTTTTTATTTCAAACCATTACGGAAAATAAAACTCCATGCAGAATTAAGCAAGATAGTTCAGATTGCTTGATGGATGACTCTGTCGCACATGTATGCTATGTATAGAACCTCAAAAAATCAGGAAATCTGAACTATCTTACTCAATTCTGCATGGAGGTTTATTTTCCGTCATGGTTTGAAATAAAAAGGTACAATTATGGATGACTCAGTCCCAGTGGTGGCTTTTGGGGTGGGCGAGGTGGGCGGCCGCCCAGGGCCCCCCTGGTTGATTTACGCGCTTTCGAGGGGCCCCCCCTCCTCGGTTTACTCGCTTTTTTCCAACTATTTCTCCGGTTTACGCGCTTTTTACCAACTATTTCTCAGGTTTATGCGCTTTTTTACAACTATTACCATTTTTAAATAACCATGGAAATCCTTGTATCCATAAAGAATACGGTACAGTACCGTAAAAAGGGGTCAATCACAATTCTAATTTTTTTAGTTATCATTTTTCGAATAACCGTGAAAATCAATGCACCCATGTAGAATATGGTCCCGTAAACAGTTGTCGATCATGAAATTTCTGCGCGCGTTAAAAGAGCTTACTTTGATTTTATGAGGGATGGCCCTCCAACATTTATGCGATTTTCGGTTATCATTTTGCGAATAACCGTGAAAATACATGCAGACCTACCCATGTAGAATGGTAGGCCAACCGTAAACAGTTGTCGATCATTAAATTTCTGCATGCGTTGTGCGTGCGAGCTTACTTCGATTTATGAGGGGGGCCCCTCCTACATTTACGCAATTTTTGGTTATCATTTTGCGAATAACCGTGAAAATATATGTACACATGTAGAATATGGTACCGTAAACAGTTGTTGATCATTAAATCCTGAACGCGTTGTACGAGATTACTTCGATATATGAGGGGGGGGGGGGGGGGCTACATTCACGCAATTTTTTGTTATCATTTTGCAAATAACTGAAAATACATGCAGGCCTACCCATGTAGCATATGGTACTGTTAACAGTTGTTGATAATTGAATTTCTGCACGAGTTATAAGAGCTTACTTATATTGAAATAATTTATAGTTAACATTTTGCGAATAACCGTGAAATATGTACCCATGTAAAATATGGTACCGTAAACGGTTGTCGATCATCAAATTGGTGATTTGTGTGTGAGACGCGATCGCATCCGCTAACGTAAAATTTTGTCGTGAAGGATTATCAATTCCATGATATTTTTGAATAATATTCAACACCTTTTTCTCAGTGCTTTAAAATTACAATAACATTGACAAGAAACTACTACAGTATATACAGGAAGTATATATTTTCAGTGACCGGTGCATCTCATTCATTTTCGGTAACAGGCTAACTCCATGTCAGTAGCCCTAAAACAAATTATTTCAGTTTTTTAATTTATTTCAGTTTTGAAATTTGACAGAAATTTGGATCAAGTGATTTTGAAATATATCCTAGTAGCCTACATCACAATTTCAAGTTTTTAAATGCAATATCCAGCTTTTCAAGCCAGCGCATGATGAAAAACAAGCTTTTCCGGCTCATTCCATCGTAAAATTGATAGAATTTCTGGTAGGTCTGTAGTCTGTACATGAGCTATCTTGTAGAAGTTGATCTAATATATAATTCAAGTTACAATTTAGCTTTTTGTGTACGGCACTAAGTTTACAGTCATTGCTAATGAAAATCATTGGAGTATCCCTCTCATTTCTGTCAACTTGAAAATTTTCATCACTAGTCATCATATGGAAGCTATTATAAGAATGCTGAAAAATGAGTTTTTAGGAATATATAGTTTTTAAGTTGAGACAGCAATGTATGTTGTAGGCAGAAGTAGGCGATTTGGATAATGTTAAGTTCCTCTTAAAACTAGCGTTCGAAATCTTCGTGTGGACAGTGTTGCGCCAACAATATTTGAATTTGACGCTGTGTATGAACTGATTTTGAAAATTATGAGCCTAGTTCTGACCCCTTACTTCATTTTATTGTCAGGATCAAGAGCTTCTTCTATTCTATCTTTAGGCGTTTAGACGATATTGTCTGGCTAAGCTGTTTTATGACCGGTACCATTGCAAGCATTCATTGTAAAATTTACCATAAACATGCAGCTGTCTTGGTTAGGAAACTTCTGGGACAAGTGGTGATTTGTAATATACCGGTATTTGTTCTTTTCTGTAGGTACTTTTGCTGTGTTAGCTGTTAGGAATAAATCATTTTATTTTCACTGTACAAATATAGTCCATGAGTTAATCCTTGTTGAGTGATCCGGTAATAATTCTTGAGGACCATAAACTCCTCTTGGTTGAGTCATCTTTTCAAAGAAGGGAAGTCACTGTCATTTGTTGTTGTTGTTGTTTTGAGTATTCATGAATCATAATGTCTCGACTGCTTCGGTAAGTTTACACGAAGCCAATATCATTTTGTACCCGTATGATAGTTTCCATTTAGTTGTTCTTTTTTACTTTTGGTGTCATATTTGCTAGATCATCATTTTGATTTTTACATTTTTGAAGTACTAAATGCATCAATTCAATTGTCCGGTCATGGTAGTTTCTTCATTCATTGGAAGTTTCAATTATATGTATGTGTTCAATAAACTTCATTGTTTGGTCACCTTGGTGATCGATTAGCTATTGGTCCTCATTCAGGGTTGTAACCGAGTCAAATATCAATTCTAGTTATATTTTGATCTGAGCCAAGTCGAGTCACCAAAATATCCTTAGTCGAGTCATTGGAATCCTGCCATCGTTTCCTTGAAAAAGTATGAACTTTTTCTTAAGTTTCCATTGCCACTGTATTTGTGATTACTTTCACGCATGAAAATCACATCTTGAACTTGAATGACACAGTTGCCTGTGTACATTGTGATTGATTTTATAGTAAATAGTTACATACAGCATCATCATTCGATATAGTATGACGTAATCTGTAGACATGCAATATGTAATAGTTGTATGGAGAGGGGAGGGGGGTCTGGGGGGCGTAGCCCCCAGAAGCTGCGTTTATAGATATATGAGGCCCCCCCTGGAAGTTTCGCCCAGGGCCCCCCCAATCCTAGGGCCACCACTGCTCAGTCCCACATAGAACATGCCGAATTTTGAGTTTCTATGTGCGACAAAGTCATCCATCAAGCGATCTGAACTATCTTGCTCAATTCTGCATTGAGGTTTATTTTCCGTCATGGTTTGAAATAAAAAGGCACAATTCCATTGTTGATGGTGCTAAAAACTTCTGCAACATAGTTTCCCATGTTACAAAAGCTTTCTAGTACACAATTCGTAACCTTGCACTATCTTTGCTACAACAAAAGGCATGTTTTGCACATCTGGGAATGCTTGGTGATGATGATGAAGGCCTCAGAAGACTTGCAAGTCTATAACTATGAGCAGATCAAACAGAATATCAGATTCCAATTGGCGACCTAGAAGGAGGATATGTTAATGTACCGAAACCTAAAAACAGCGTTGACACTAGAATCAGATTGTTCAAAATCCCAATTATAAACATCAAGGCCTAGTCATACCACCAAATTGTCAACTTGCATCTAAAAATGCGGAACATCCACCAGCAATCAAAAGCTTTTCATATCTTGAGCTGGAAAATCCAAGGTCATCACCATTAAGGATCAATCATCCTTGGCACAACCAGGCAGTGGAAAGAGACGTTAAAGTGGTGACTGAAGCATATGCCCATTGCCCATGTGTCGGGATTAGAACGTAGAGATGGCCTCATCACACAAAGACTGAAATCTCGAAAGCAGATGAAATCCTTTATTACGAAACAAGATTTTAAAGTTTGTGCATACTAATACTCTGGTCGTGAATCCATATTGAAATATATCTTTTTTCAATATAGAATTGATGTTTTTGTGTTTTCAATATGGATTTGCAATTTATGTGCTTTTAATATGGAGTTGTCAGTCATAAGATCAATCACTACAAGCTTTTGGCATCATAGCCACTGCTTCAGTGCCTAATTTTACCTAAAAACAGCCTAAAAATCAATAATTTGCTTGTAACTTTTTTTCTGTTCATTTTTAAGACAAAAGTTCTGTGGAAGTGAGATAGAAACTTGTTGCTTCCGCATCTTTCAAGCCCAAAACCAGCTTTCTAGCATAAGCGGTAATCAATATATAGCGAAATTAGCTATTTTTGGCTCGTTCGGTGCAATTGCACGACCACTAGAGGGTGCATGAGCCCAAAATTATTATAGAAATTATTTTTTTTCAATTTGGCACCACATATCAAGTGTCCGTTTTGAAATTCAAAATTTTCCATTTTTCACTCCACCCTATTAGTCAAGTATGCATGAACGACTTGCACTATTTGTTCGACATAAGTGGCCGAGCGACCTCTAGAATTTTTTTGATTTTGTCAAGTGGGAAGCAATGTTCGGTTATGTTTGCATCAATTTTAAAAGTGATGTTGTCAGTTGCTAAACTGGACGATGTATTTACTCTTTCACCGTATCAAGGTATATTCCAAAAGTTACACCGATTCGCTATTTCATCAGTTATGAGATGCATCTTGCATTGCTCCTTCTCTATGCAAGTGAATGGCAGGCACTTTGCAAATAATATCTTTAAGATTTTCAATGATGTCAATAACATCAATAATAATGGTTGGTACGGTACATACAAATCCTATTTTATTTACTATCGGCTATTTTTAGAGATCTTTTAAAGTACTTGACTTCATATTAAAGCTAATGTCTGTCCCCTTTCTTGCTCTTTCCATCAGAGTTGGATCAATTGTAATTTGTAATTGTAATTGAATGTAATTAATTACATTTTTCAATGTAATTGTAATGTAATTGTAATTGAAGCATTTTATTTTGTGTAATTGTAATTGTAATTTGACAAAAATTTTGCTCAATTACAATTTCAATTACAATAAATTGCTATTGAGACCTGACAAGCACAACATAAAACAATTGACTTATGATGCATTCTCTTTAAATTTCGACAAGGAATTCGGTGGATCCATTCGCGGAAGCCCTTGACTGCGCCCTTTCGGGCGAATTTTTATTTTTGCCGCTATGCTGGCCTCCGCTGCTATTGTATACAATTTTTAGATTACTAACCAACGGATGGATTCGCAACACGTGGCTCACGATTGAATACGCCGAGAAGCGAACTGCTGAGCCGGCTAAAAGCAGCAGAATTGATATTCCCATAGCTGGCGATCCAAGCGTCGAAATTTGATATGTATGGTCCTAATCGAAAGCTAGTGCGCACTGATTCCGAATAAAAGTATATTTCCAGGCAATGGTACCATCCCAAAACAGTCGTGAAAGTCTGGGAATCGGCATTGTTCTGAACAATCGCTGGGCGTAATTGGTAATTGCTGTGGTCATGCTGCTGCAGCGCTCTCACTTTTCAGAACAGTCGGCCTTAAACGGCTATTTTGGAGCAGTTACATAGCCCTGACGAGATTTATTTTGTATTTTCGGAATTAGTACATCAATAGCTTACGATAAAGACCAGATGCATCAAATTTGGACGTATGGATCGCCAGCTCTAGGACTACAAAGTTTGCTGCTTTTAGCCGGCTCTGCAGTATGTTTGTCGGTGCATTCATCTACAATACGATTTCAGATCACGATGCTGCATCGTTATTTCGTCTGGCTAACTAACCAGACCACTGGGTATTATATAACGTCTTATCTGACAAAGCACGGTTTTGTTTTCACTCATCCTAATTCCTACGTCCCTCGATAAAAATAATATTATTTCTTTAATTATATACTATAGACGCAAATCCAACACGTGCATATATTATAATACTTTTTCAACGACATACTGCACTCTATCCTTAATCCTAACCCAAAGGAAATTAGGTAAATAACATTTTACATTTCCAATTACGTGAGCCATAATTACCGAGCATTCAAAACACGCTTATATTACGTCACAATGACATCTCACATAGCATACTATGTACGCACATAAACGCATTTATTACTACACAATCTGAACTAGACTTGAATTGTTGTTAAATACGACGCTACGGTTGTCAAGGAGCACGGTTGGATTTATGATTATTAAATTACATGTTGAACAGCAGCAATTGTAATTGTAATTGTAATGTAATTGAAGCATGCAAGGAGTAATTGTAATTGTAATTGTAATTTGATATTTTTAGCATGGAGTAATTGTAATTGTAATGTAATTGAAACATTCATAAAAGTAATTGTAATTGTAATTGAACTGAAATAATGTAATTGATCCAACTCTGCTTTCCATTCCTTGTGAGTGCATTCTTTCATTGGGTCTTTTTCTGGGCTTTTTTTGTCGCCTTAAGAACAGCGACATGGCAGAGGACCCCAGATAAACCTCCGACGCGGAATCTCATGATATTCTAAATTATAATCAATGTATCAAATATATCAAAATTGAATATCATCTGTACAAAGGGGTATGTTTGTTGGTGTATTTGTTGTAACATTTTCTTTCCGTTTATGCGTGTGTGTCGTTTATTATAGCGATTGATACCGCACGCGAGCATCACCATGTTATAGAGAGAAGACTTGCCACTTTCACTGCCAAGGTGTACAGTAACGGAATTACTGGGTATTGGACAAAAAACGGCGTGCTTGTGCAAAACGTGATTCCTTCTGAGAGATTCCAGGTGCTTCGATTTGTGGAAGTTATAATCGTGGGTTATTTTTGTTGTGACGTCATCAAGACGAACAACATTGGAAAGCTCTGCAATGAATTATGTTGTATCATGGTGTAAATTGTTACTTAGATTATAAAAAGTAGAAAGTGGTTTTACCGTAGTGGTGGCTTTTGGGGTAGACGAGGTAAACGGTCACCGGGGAACCTCGTGTTGATATAGGTGCTTTAGAATGGGCCCCACTTTCCGACTTACGCGCTTTTTTGTAGCTATTATAAGTTTACTAAAATCGTGCACCCATGTAGAATATGGTAACGTCAAGAGTGTTTGATCATCAATTCCCTGCTTTAGTTACATATGCCTGCTTTGTTTTTATTATTCATTTTGCGATTCAAAGAAAGCGCATGAATGCTTTGGAAACAAATTGATTTTTGAGGTTGCCCCTCTTGCAATTTATCGCCCTAGAATCGTTTCAGCGCAATATTTACTCACCAAGTTTCATATCCTATTATCTATTTGGCTGATAGTTACTGACGTAGTCTAGTATTTCTACGCATATGTAGGCCATAGAATGCCCAAGTCCTGTAACCAAGTCACAAGGTTTCGAGTCACAAGTCCATCTCACTTTTACAGTTTTGACTCGAGTCAAGTCCAGTCATTTTCAATTTATCACCGAGTCCGAGTCATTGTGTCCACTGCTCAGTTTTGAGTTCAATCCGGTTCAACCCATTTTTCAACACTGCTCAAGTGACATAGAATGGCTCGCATTCATATTATCGTAATTTTCCTCAGTCCCAATAGTTTCTGGCCCTATTTTTCAAGTAGCAGGACTGAAGTCCGTCTCGTGACCTGAGTCACGCTTCATACTTAGAAAATTTGACTCGGGTCAAAATTTGTAATGACCCGAGACGACTGGTGACTTAGAGGTAGTCACTTGATCATAACACTGGTTTATTGACTAGAGTTGACCGTGGGCCGTGTTTAGATACAAAGCAATTGGCGGGCGAACCAACTTAGCATCGGCAACGTATACGAGAACAATTTAGGCCAGTATCCCTTCCACACTAGAGGATACGTACCCTCGGGACGATTTTTGCAGCAGGCGGTCTGCATCAGAACCCAAATCCAACCGGTTATAATCAAAGGAACGCGAAATGTCGTGTTTGAATGTAGTGTATCGCACCCGAACATTTTGCGACATATGTACTGTTGGACTAAGAACGGAGAGGCGATTCAGGTAACGTTCTAGATAAATTGTATCTGTAAATATTGTACCGGTAACTGTAAAAGATGAGCAGATTCTACTGACTGAATACTAGTCTTTGTTCGAGATCACAGGACCACGGTATGACGAACCGTATCTATTTAGCATATGGAGAAAATGCCACTTCAGTTTCACCTCATATCCTTTTCTGTTATCTCCTGTTGCTTTCCATTTGGTGTACTTCACATGCCTCTTTTTATATGAAGAGCTTCTTTGAGGTACTGAACTTCAATATACTATTGATTAGGGCTGGGCACAATGATTCGAGTACGCGGACCTGAATTGAGTATTAATTTTAATGATTCAAGTATAGTGGTAAAAGACAATTTTTATGAGTACCGAAATAATGCGCTTCTCACCACTGAAAGTTAATTTATCAACGAGAATTATAGTTTCGATACTAATTTCCACTGTTGAAGCCTTGAAACCTTAATTGGCGGTCACTCGACTTGAAGCATATTACATGATTCAGAATCGAATCACTCCGGTACTCGATTTTGCCCAGCCCTACAATTCAATAGTATATTCATATCGAAATGAACCCGAATATGTTCGGCTGACACTCGTCGGGGGTAATCGTCAGCAACTAGTAGAGAATTGGAAAGAACATTGTATATCAACAATCGTATCAAAATATGACGTCACCAGCATGAAATTTCGAATACGAGAGCGTACCGTATTAATATACTGAACTGAGTTATCTTGAAGTTATGATGGCGTATGACCAGCAGACACTTTTCCTCGTAGGACTCCTACAGAATTTCTGCAAATGTGGAAGCGTACAGGCACACGCTTCGGATACGGGATTGCACGGCTGAAGATTCTGGCCGGTACGCGTTTCAAGTCTGCGATGATATAACCGAGGCAAGGCTGGATGTGCAAGGTACCATCAGAATCACGATACTCTCCTCTTAATACTATTACTACCGTATTGGTGAAATCATGATTGTGGCACTTATCATATCACAAGTCTTGCCCGCTATGTCTATGATAGTTGTTTTCTGGGATCCCTATATATATTTATAGACATATGGCGTTTTCATGCTTATGATAACTGTGACTTGATATAAACTGAACCCAAATTTTTTTCTAATTCGTAATCTCATTCAATTTCTCAGTTTTATCTCTGGCGAAAATGGACAACGTGAAATTGGAGGAAAATAGCGAGATTAAACAAGGCAGTGCGAAATACATCACAGAAAAGGATGACCGAAGATGCAGCCCGACCGTGCGCGACGTGTCGCAGCGAGATACTGGGGCTTGCAGCTTTGTCGCTAGATCCACAAAAACTTCTGGGAGAATTTCTGGCAAAGGTGAAGGCACTCCAAGTAATTCTTTATCGTTACAGATTTTCTTAGATCAGTGGTTCTTGACCTTTATTCCAACTTTTCACAAATTGCTTGGGTCTGACGCCCCCTATTTTAAGGAATGCAGTAAGACACAATGGGTGAGTGATCGAAGTCCGGTAGGTCTATATGGATTGGGATTTACTATTGGAATTATTTCGCGCTTTAATCTCGCCCGAGGACCACTCAAATAATTACAATTTTAGTAATAATTGTATCTGCTATATTCGGGATCAAATCAAGGTTGTTATTTATAACAACCATCGAGTACGAGCTCATGTCATCTGATTTGAGCCCGATGTACACATCCCGAATTAACCTCTGCGATTGGCAATACGTGCCAATCTCTGCGTTCACCTCTGCGCCCCCCATACCGCCCCTCTGAGCCCAACGCCCCCTGAGCGTCTCTGCCCCCTTCGAAATCCAAATCACCCCCTGGGGGTGCTGACAAGGTTAAGAACCGCTGGATTAGATGAATTGTTCTCAGCTTTCTAAGCTCGCGGTCCGGCAAAATTTCAAATAAAATTCCGCGGACAGGTGAACTTTTAAAAATCAGAATAAACCCGACATGTAATTACGACAAAACTGTCCAGCTTATAACGAAGAATTGAGCTTTAATTCAGTGGGAAGTTATTCTGAAGTCTCTGTAAGGCAAAGTCCTGTTAAAATGACCAACTTTATTTGGACTGTTGAGTTTATTTTGAAGGAAATGTGAGTTTGCTGTCTGATAGGTTCACTGTCAAACGCCGCTAAATTGTACTCTATGATTTCGTGAGATTTTGTTAAAAATATCTTCTTAACCATCACATACCACTGGTCCTAAACGAATTATAGTCTACTTTCAAGCAGCTTGGTGTAACATTGTAGCAGTGTGGTGTAATATAAGTAGTCAAACAGAGACCATGATCTTTGTATCAGTACTCTTCAACCCTTTGTGGCATGGAACTACCTGTTAACGTTTACTCAGAACTCGTACACCTGAATCCAGATAACATATCAAGTCGGTAGTAAGCCTGATCTAAATGAGAATGAGGAATGCTGCAAGGTATAGGAAATGCTGAATGCTGATCAGCCTCCGAAGTTACCGAACCACCAGCTAACACAGTGGTTCTCAAACGTTCAAAGCAGAGATGCCACTGAGATATTTTGGAAAAACCCAGATTTGGACGTTAAAAAAACCCAGAAAAACCCAGATCCTCTATTTCACTCAAATTTCTATGATATAGCTGTAAAACAATGACTGAGAGTCATCAATGACAGTTATACGGACATAGAAGAAGTTTTAGCCCTTGATATTGAAATCCCAACGGCTCATTTCCATACTATAATATGCATGTTGCTCAGTTTAATGAGCAAATCCATCGAAATATGATGTTTTCCTCTCGATACATTGCTACCAGGCATTCGGTATGGGGGGTCAATACGTAGTGTTTTATATATTCGTAATGTTAGTAACAATGCTAATCCCCATCTATGGTGAGGATGATTGTAGGGTAGTTCTAGTGACTGCTAGCTGACCAGATAGATTGGAATTAGCTTTCCAATCATTAAACCTGGGACAAACACTTTTATCTGGGATATTTAGTCGAAAAAGAAACTGCCAAATCATGAAATCAAGAGTACATTTGCATTTAACAAACCCCTCTCACTCTGAATAACTTGCCTGGTTGCCCAAAATGTCTCTCTTTGAGTGTCCCTGTTGAAAGTGAATATGCTCTGATGTGAACATGGTAAATTAGTTAGATCAACAATTGGTCTTTCCATGTGCATAAATTGCATACTTTACAGCAGTTACATACTATTTACTGACAGCCAACGAAGTTGTTGCAGCGCTACCGGTAGCATTCAAGTCCTAAATCAGAGTTGCCCTGTGAACATGACTTTCTGCGACCTAGTAGTCAGTATTTAACGAAGGGCTCTATCGCATCACGCCAAGACCTCTCATTTTAATAGTAAATGGGTCTCTTTGGACTCTGCCGTTTCAATCACAGTGGAATTCGTCGACATTAGAAGATCTTACTAATCTAACAATCAATTTTGCGCCGTAAAATTGACCTGACGAACACGATGTTGAAAAAAAAACCAGAAACCCAGGTGATGCTCGAAAAACCCAGATCTGGGTGGAAAAACCCAGGAGTGGCATCTCTGGTTCAAAGATAATTATGCCACCGTCTACTGGCATTTTTTGGATTCATGACGTCCCGTTAAAAAATCAACAGTAAACAACACTTTGATTTTATGGTATCAATCTGACGGGTGTAGCTGATTCTTTGCGATAAGCTTAAGTCTGTTTCGGAAATTGTGAATTCGGATACCGGAAACAAACTTTCAGACCCGGCGGCCATCGCGAATCACTTCAATGAATATTTTTGTAACGTAGGCCCAAATATTGCTTCTTCTATTACAAAACCTGTATCGGCCAGGTCAGAGGTGAGATCGATATCCCAGTCAATTGTGCTTGAACCTACGACCAAATACGAAGTAGAAGTATCCATCCACAAACTGAAATCGCACAAGGCCGACGGCTATGACCAAATCCCATCATGGTTTTTAAAAATGATAAGCCTGCATATCGGTCAATATATGGCCCATTTTTTCAACTTCATGATAGAAAATGGAGTCTACCCAAGCTATCTAAAAAAAGCCAGAGTAGTCCCTGTACACAAAGCTGGGGATAGAACTAATGTCACCAACTACCGTCCGATATCCGTTCTCCCATGCATCGGGATTGTATTCGAAAAGTTGCTCCTCTCCCGCCTGTCCTCATTCCTCGCCAAAATGTCTGTCATTTCCCCTCAACAATTTGGCTTCCGAAACAAACACCAAACCGCTCATGCCCTCCTAACAGTGGCCGAACAGTACTATGATATCTCAGAGAAGCGAAATGTGGGATGTAGCATTTTTCTCGACCTAAAAAAAGCGTTTGACTGCGTAGACCATAAAATTCTCATCTCGAAATTGGCGCGTTACGGACTTCGGAGCCCACAACTTGAGCTCATGAAAAGTTACCTCACTGGACGCCAACAAATGGTTGCGATCTCAGACACCTTGTCCTCTCCTCACCCGGTGACCTGTGGTGTGCCCCAGGGCTCAGTACTTGGACCGGTCCTTTTCACCTTATATGTCAACGACATTTTTGAAACCTCCTCATTGAACACCACACTGTTCGCTGATGATACTCACCTCCTCTCTTCCGCATCTTCGACGGCAGAGCTGGATGCCCTGACTGGTGACCAAATGCCCAAAGTCCATGAGTGGACGGCCCAGAACAACCTTTGCATAAACGCCTCGAAATCGCAATTGCTGACAGTAAATTCAAAAAATAACCTAACCGTTAATATCGCTGGTCAGCCCGTTTCCAACACAGATAATGCCAAATATCTCGGAGTTTTACTGGACTCGAACATGTCCTGGAAGAGTCATATTGAATCCCTAGAAACTAAATTATCACCGAAGTGCGGCCTGTTCTACAGCCTTGGGCGCTTCATGCCAGCATGGGTTCTCCTGATACTCTTCAAATCCTTAATCCAATCGAAGTTACATTATGGCATCCTCTGTTGGGGGGCTGCCAGTAAAACTGCACTCAAGCCACTGCAGAAACTACAGCATAAAGTGCTCCGAATCATAGCTAGGGCCCCAAAGGGGCCTGGCTGCCCATCCAATAAGTCGCTGCTGAAGAGATTCGGCGTCCTAAACATAGAAGATATGCGGAAACTAGAAATCGCCAAGTTCATGTATCAGTTTCACTGCGGTCGTTGCCCCGAATATTTCAATGACTTCTCTACCTCTGAATCAAAAGCGCACAAGTACAACACACGCGCGTCCACGTCGTCCAAATATCATATGATCGACCGAAAAGATCATCGCTCCATCAAATATGCCGGACCTGATGTGTGGAACAGTATCCCGCCGGCCATCCGACAGTCGACGAGCATGTCCACATTCAAGTCGAAATACAAGCAATTACTACTAAATAAATACAGTCCATCCTCAAGATTACCGGACCACGACTGACCTATCGATCTCGCTTCCCATGACATGCCGCCCTATTTCTTGTCGCTTTCTTTTTCTATACTGTATTCTTTACTTTCATTCAGTGTGCATGCCTGCTCTTTACTACGCCTAGGCCAAGGTGGGTGTCCGATTCAATTGACAAATCCAAGTCGCTTCGACATCTTCCTGTCTATTCATTGTATCGCATTTTTTGTGGTGTATTGAACTGATAAAATTGCTAATAAACCAATGATGAAGTAAGTTTAGGTGCATTTTTGACAACGTAACTATAATTGAAACAGTATGACAGCAATCGCTAATCATATTGGAGATTAATTGTTTGCAAAGGACCAGACAATCGGACACAAGAATTCACCATATGTTGTTTTTGTTATCCCGATGAAAAAGCCAAGCATATTAGCCCAATTACCCTAATACCTACCTACGTACCAGGTCTCAGGCGTATACTGAGTTGTAAATGTACATTTTGCCTCCTCTGTTGATGCAAGAAGTGACGACTTTTATAATCAAAATATTGAATATGTCACAATCGATTATTATCCAAATAAAGTGACGTGTTTGTGTTGGGGAATTTGTTGTAAAATTTCCATGCGTTTTGTTTATTATAGCAAACGATATTGTCCGCAAGCTTCAAGACCAGCATATTATTGAGAATGGACTTGCCACTTTCACTGCTGAGGTGACCAATGACGGAATTACTGGGTATTGGACGAAAGACGGCGTGGTTCTGCAGACTTCTGAAAAATTTCAAGTACTTCGATTTGTGGTTATTTTTGTCGTGGCATAATCATAGGTGGTCATTAATGAGGTACTGCTACATTTTTGAAGTACTCAAGTATTTTAAATGACAGCACACAACCTTATCTTCCCATCGGTGAAACGGATCTGATATACTAAAGCTTTTTCACATTTTAACTTGTCTGCGTATCCGTTAATCTCTACATTACCATTTTACGTAGTTTATCGACTGGAGTTCATTAAGCGCTGTGTTTAGATACAAAGCCAAAGTTTGGTGCGTAAGCTTACCATCTGCAACGTATGCGAATACGATGCGGGCGAGTATTCATTCCACGCCGGTCAAACCAAGACCTCGGGAAGATTAACGGTGCAAGCGGTCACCATCAAATCCCAAATCAAGCCTGTTACAATCAAAGAAACGCAAACTGTTTTGTTCGAAAGCAGAGTGTCCCACCCGAACATTACGTCGCAGATGCTCCGCTGGACTAAGAACGGAAGTCAAATTCAGGTAACGCACCAAATAATTTGAGTTTGAGGCCCTGTCTTGAAGCTTTCCTCATGCTATGAAGTCGGACTACTCCTTGACGGACTATCCTTGGCATTTCAACTCCTCTCTTATATGTCTACATTCTATCTGTGTTTTGAAATGATGAAGTCATTAATATACTGATCTGGTATACCTTGGAAATTGTTATTGCGTACAATCAATGGACGCCTTTCCTCGTAGAAGACCAACAGAATTTCTACAAAAGTGGAAGGCTGTAATCACGCGCTCTCCATACATGATTGCACGACTGAAGATTCCGGCCAGTACGGATTTCATGCGGGCAGGTTCAAGTCCGCGGCAAAGCTTGATGTACAAGGTACCGCGAGAATATCTTACCACTCTCCGCTTATTATTATTACTATTAGCAAAATCGTGACAGTGGGGCTTATTACGACACTGATTTTTATTTAACGTTTATTTTATTGTTTATGTATATACCATTGTATATAATATATACCGTAATTTTCCGAATATAGTGCGCCCCCATGTATAATACGCACCCTTAAAATGGCGTGTAAATTCTGGGAAAAAGCCTGTACCCATGTATAGGGCGCACCCTGCATTCTCAGTACATGAATAGCTGTGTTTTAGTACACGATGTTGTGCTGTTTTGCGATGTCACTGTCGAACAGTCATGATATAACGATCGCTGATCACAATATAATTAACGGCATTGTCTCTAAACGAGAGTGGTTAGTAGCCAAAGCCTGCGAGGCTGGCGTTTTGAATAGCTCAAGCCAGCGACACGCGACATCTTGCGCACGAGGCCTATTACAATTACAGATGCGATTGCTCAGGCCAACGGTTATGTCGGGCGCACCAGTCCTGTGTGTGGATGCGACTGATTACGCAAGCGATGATATCTTGCGCACATGGCCTCTTGTGTATGCAATTGTTAAGGCCTGTCGTTGAGGCGATGAATCAGCAAGGATTGCCGCGCACGCTTGTAGCAATCAGTGACCTAATTTTGCTCGTGTACAAACGGCAAACTAACTCAGCAAGAGATCGCGTACTCTGCAAAAGACTCTCTTTAATTGGCAAAACGCTTGGCATTAATTGGCAACACGCTTCTCTATTTGGCACCGCGTTACACTCTATACGAATTACGGGGCACGATGGCTAGAGATGATGCGCGATTGGAAACAAATATGAAGAAAGGTGTGATTTCAAGTTCTTGATGGAGGGGGAAACGGGGTTGCAGGCTATGTGACCTTACTAAAGATCGATCGCATATCCATCGTCAAAGCATGTCGATGGTGCAAGCGAAAATGAATATCCTCTCTCTCTCTGATTGGTTCCACTGTAGTGGTCGCATGTGCATATTTATCGGCTATGAAGCAGTCGGAGTGCTTTAGAGTCACATATACTAGGATGCATGTCTCATTAAAGAAATTATGAAGTTTTGTTCAAAAACTACAAAAAGTTTCGCTGTATACCTGAGAATCTGTCGTGGCACACAGTTTGGGAATCACTGTTTCAGCCCAAAACGAGCTAAGCTTGCTGTCCAGACGTTTGCCATTCCCGTACTTGTGAGTTTGCACTCAGATTTAACATGAAATGAACTTAATTTTTATTGTATTTCTGTTGCGAAATCAGTAGTTCTAATTCTAATCTACTTTGTAAAAATGTCTAGCTATAATTCCAATTCTAATATAATTTGGAGGAGCCGAACACTTTATATTTGTCCAACTCTCCCTTAGACACATCATTTACGACGCGTGTAAGCATATTTTAGTGATATCTGGATCCACTAAACTAGGTGATCTATTGTGCTAACCTGTCCTTGCAATCATTTGCATCGTTCCATCGCTAAATTATATAGTTTTTTTCGGCTATGAAATTATATATACTGTCATAAATATGTCTTGAGCCTATACATTTTGCGCTCCTCTGTTGAATCACGAAACATCGATTTATAGGCCTTCGATGAATCAAATATATCAAAAGTGTGTTTATATTCCGTACAAATTGACGAGTTTGTGTTGTTGAATTTGTTGTACCATTTCCTTGCTTTTATGAGCGTGTGAGTCGTTTATTGTAGCGATTGTTATAATCCGTGGGATTCAAGACCAGGAAGTTACAGAGAAAAGATGTGCCACTTTTACTGCCGTGTTGAATGACGCCGGAATTACTGGGTATTGGACGAAAGACGGCGTGGTTCTGGAGCCTTCTAACAAACATCAGGTGCTTCGATATGTGGAAGTTTATATCATGGGTTATTTTTATCATGAGTTAATAAAGTCTAACAACATAGCAGAGTTGTGCAATGGGTGGTGTTGTAATCCCGGTGTAGATTGTTTTAGAGGTGGCCATACTGCTACGTTTTCGCAGGGTTATAACCAAGCCACAAGTTTGTCTCGCTTTTATGGTTTTTACTCGAGTCAAGTCTCGCCATTTTCAATTCACCGCCTAGTCAAGTCCAAGTCAGCGAGCAGAGGGCCAAGTATTATGACTCGAGTCCAAGTCATTGTGCTGACTGCTCAGTTCCCGGTTGAATTCCTGTTAAACCCAATTTCTATAACTCTGTTTGGTGGTATCGGATGGTTGGCATATATAAAACACCAATTTTCCTCACTTTTAGCAGATTCTGGTCACATTTTCAAGTACCAGTACCAATAGACGAAATCCCGATTGTGTGGTAACTTAACTACTCATCGAAATTGCAATGAAATGTCGGTTTTGGCCGTCTGAGTCGCAAGTCATATGACTTGGTTCGAGTCGAGTCATTTCCGTATTTTGAGAAAATGACCCAAGTCAAGTCGAGGCATCAGAAAATCGTGACTCGAGTCGGATTTGAGTCGAGTCAATACAACCCTGTATTTTCAGAGTATCGGAGTGTATACTGTGACCTGTTGCAGTACTTATACATTTCATTATGATTCTAGACTATTTCCACTTGGACAGATTTTAGGGAAAAGTATTTTCTTCCATAATTTAGAGTTTGAAAAGTACAAATCAGTTTTAGTGTCAAATCAGAACCACTGTGGTCGCAGAATGTTGGTAACTAAATTTATTTTTAATGATTCTACCTGATTGTAGTGTCATAAGTGGTTTTGCCTTAGTTATGAAGATACATCTCGCAATTTACGACCCACGGCCAAATATGCTTCTTGGAATAAGTCCCTTGTCTTACTTTTCTTTCTCTACTTCCAATCCAAGTAGTTTTGACATGTCTTGTAAATTCCTTTTTAACAGCTTCTTTGAGGTACAGAACTTCAATATACAATTGAAATAGAATATTCATATAAGAATATACTATTCAAATTCCTTTTTGAACAGCTTCTTGGAGGTACAGAACTTCAATATACAATTGCATAGTATATTCATATTGAAATGAATCCGAATATTTTTGACTGACACTCGTCAGGGGTGATCGTCAGCAACTAGTAGAGAATTCAAAAGAACAGCCGGTTCATTTCAATATGAATGTACTATTAAATTCCTTTTTGTTCTTCTACTTCTGCTTGATTATCAACAATGACAACTTTCAACACCCTAATCCAGTGAATTGCACATTTGTGATTGCGCATGAGATAGTCGACCAAAACATTGAAATCTTTGTAGAGCCAAGAATATAATTGTGGCTTTGCGTAGCCTAAATTCCTTGAACTAGACTAGCAACAGTGCATATATAGTATATGGTCAGGGCAATCTGATACAGCAATTGTATCTGCGGTCCGAGACTAGCTAGGCCCTACCCATTTTGTCCTAGCTAAGCATATCACCGTAGTTATGGCCGGACACTGCTCACTCACTAGCTGTTCACTAAAAATAAAGCAAGTTCACTTGCGATCTCTTTGACTTAAATCAATGACGTTGGAATGTTTTGTCACTATCTGGAAAATGTTGACTCGAAAATAAGATCAATACTTTCGCTAGAGGAGAGGAGAGATTTCAAATAGCATTTGAACATATTTCTAGCAATAAACCAGCGAAAGGGAACATAAGTTTGAAAGTAACTAGTTGACTACTTGATAGTCTTGGCATGAAATACAGGGATATTCCGGATGAAATATTTGGTAAAGCTGTTACAATTCTAAAGAAAAATTTCCCCTTTAAAATTACAAAATTCCCCCCAAGGGTGGAATTTCGCCCGGTTGGGAACCACTGTACCAGACCTTCAAGAAATGTTAACTTGTCTGCATACATGTTAATCTCTCCGTCTCCATGTTATGTAGTTCAATGACGAGAGTTGATGAAGTGCGGTGTTTAGATAAAATGCGAAAGGGGGATGCATCAACTCAGCATCGTTAATGCATGCAAAACTGATGCGGCCGAGTATTCCTTCCACGCTGGTAAATACAAGACGTCAGGAAGATTAACGGTGCATGGGGTCACCATCGAATCCCACATCAAGCCTGTTACAATCAAAGAAACGCATACGGCTGTGTTCCAATGTACGGTATCGCGTAAAGACATTGCGCTGAAAACGAACCGCTGGACTAAGAACGGAATTCGTATTAAGGTAACATACTAGATATATTGCATCTCTAAATCCCTCTTCCATTCGTGATTTTTCAACTGTAAGAGATAAGCAGATTCTACTGAATGAATGGCGGGTCTGTATTTGAGATAAGCACACCACGATGTGACGTACCTATTCTGTATATAGCGATATGCTACATACTTTTCATCATAGAACACGGACAGAATTTCTGCTAGGATGGAAGAGCACAAACACACACTTACTATACGGGATTGCACGACCGAAGATACTGGCCTGTACATGTTTAGAGTCGTCAGGGCTACATCTGAGGCAAAGCTTGATGTGCAAGGTACCACGGAAATAACAAGTCTTCGCTTAATCGTGATAGCGGGGCTGATCACATCACAGGTTGGCCCCGATTGACACGTCCAAAAGAATACATTTGGAAAATGTAGCTAGGCAAAGGCGTGTCGATAAGACAGTACTAGGGCTTCATTTGAAACAAGAAGTGTTTTAAAACATGTTTAAATAAAATGCCATTTCAAAAGTTTTATTGTTATGTCATGGCCCAACTAGTAGTCGAATTGTAACGGTTCTGTTGGTACGTCGTATGCATTGGCGTACATGTGGGAGGGGGTTCGATATTTAAGCTCTGTCCTTCTGAGATGCCAAATCGATCTCCAATAGGCGATTTATAAGTTCAATTGCAATTATACGATTGGTGTCACTTTTCACTGTGAAGCCTCGCATCTCAGAGCTGATATCTGAATGGGAACAGCAGAAGTTACACTGAATTTTAATGGATATGTTCTATTAACACTCCGTTGAGGCACAGCTCACTCTGTGTCATGTTTGGCCATAATTACAATTCCAATCTAATTTGAAAAAATGGTGCTGCTGTAATTGTAATTTTTGTATAATTTGAAAAAGCTGAATATTTTATATTTCTCCAATTCTGCCTTAGACACGTCATTAATGATGCATGACCTTTATATTACATATATGTCTGCAGATTTTATGGATATCTGAGTATCTGAGCGTATCCGCAAATTTCCAAATCAGATCAAAATATGGTATTTGTATTACTGCTTAATGGACTAGCCTACTCATATTCTTGAAAACTGAGAAATAAAATTGGTTTAGAAGCACTGAATTAGGTGATATATTGTTTCAGTCTGTCCTTATATTCATTGGTATCGTTCCACTCCATCGCATAATTAAAGCCACTGAAGTAGATATAATAATCATGTTTTGCGACTACACATTTTGTGGTCATCCGTTGACTCACGAAACAACGATATATATTGATCGCTGAATCAAATCTGTCGAAAGGGATTATTTTCCGTACCAAATATTTGTTTGTTGTACCATTTCCCTTGTTTATGCGTGTGAGTCGTTTATTATAGCGATTATTATAATCCGTGAGCTCCAAGACCAACATATTATGGAGAAAGGACTCGCCACTTTTACTGCCGAGTTGGATGTTGACGGAATTACTGGGTATTGGACGAAGGACGGCAGGGTTCTGCAGTCTTCTGGGAAATATCAGGTGCTTGGATTTGTGGAAGTTTAAATCGTTTAATATTTTTGTCATGACTTGATCCAGTTCAACAACTTCGGAGAGTTCTGCAATGTGTGGTGTTGTATTGCTTACGTGTGCCTCTTGTTGTAAATTGTTACTGGGGTGGACGGTAAAAAAGTGCTGGTAGACGTCCTGGATATTTTAGATGACAGTACTCAACATTGCCATATATCTAACAAATGTGATCTACTAAATAACTAAACTTTTATGGAATGTTAGCTTGTCTGCATACATGTTAATCTCTACGGGCGCAGATAATAAAGATAGCTGATCCTGGAAAATGCTAATGATGAGATTAAAAACTGTTAATCGGGATGCATTTTAGGCGGAAATAATAAAGTTGTACTTCTAATCGCGACGCATGAAGTTGGAAGAGGTTACACGCGATGATTAGTCAGTTTCTCCTGAGTTTTCAATCAAGTGGCGTTATCTGTTGTATCATAATGCGAAAACGTGTTATTGGCTCTCAGTTGTCAATTTATTGAATGAAACAACAGCCTGCTGATTACGATACTGCCACTGTAATTGGTAGAATTATCATCACCGCTAAATGGTCGTTTTAAACTAGTGCGGTACAGCTAAGAAAACAGAATATAGAATATCGATATCGCTCTGCAATTGTGGGTACATAATTCGTTGATTGTTTAGTGAAGCTATTGCCTAGGACAGTGGTTCTCAACCTTTTTGGCTTCGCGGACCCCTTTTGACCGTCACGGACCCTCGCGGACCCCCTCGAGTTTTAGTCCAATTTTAGCTCTATTATGATGCAACCTTCGTATCTGTCTTGTGCAAATATGAACTGTAGGCTTGTGATGTATAGCAAAATAATGATTTTTCTTGAAAATAACATCATACTATTTATGGAGAAATTGGTAAAGATAATTTTGCTGCTGTATTTCTTGACGTACGTGGTTGTGTCTTGAAAATCCGCGTCTTCGTTTTGATATGAACGAGGAGTGCTGAAAACCATTTCCGCAAAGATAGATGGAGGCTAATGCAATATTAACGCATAACGCTTCCGACGATACATTTGGTGTGATCGCAACGTTTATGGCACCAAAATGAAAAAACATATATTTTATGAACATATCATGACCAGCATCTAGCGCAGGGACGGGCAACATACGAACCGCGGGCCGGATTCGGCCGCCGCGACGGCATTTTGATCGGCCCGCAGAGAGTTTCTACCGTCAAAGTGAAATCCTTATCTAAAAGTATAGACAAATTTTATGCGCCAAAGAATGGATCCAAGTTTTCCAACCTGAGAAAGACTGTCATGAAACGACTTGTCCTGTTCGGGTTTACATACATATTTACGAGCAAAGATTTTCGACCATGAGCAATTGAACATGAACAAGACAAAGCTGCATACCAATATAACTGGTGATATGAATTTCAGGGTTGGAGCGTAATGCTGTGATAGTAACGAAACACTCCTTGTTCATCAAAAAACCAGCCTTGTCGATAGGGTATCCACAATAACAATGCGCCAAATCTGATAGCCGAGCTTTAAGAGCATGTTCGATTTATGACGATTGTAAGCCGAAAATTTTCGGGTTCATTTCGATATGAATATACTATTAAATTGTATATTGAAGTTCTGTACCTCCAAGAAGCTCTTCAAATAGTGGTTATGTATGTTACATGATAAAATGGATTTCGTGACGAGGTTTCAATCCCTGTATTGGGGCAAATTAGGGAAATACTTCGGAAATTCTTATTTCAAACGATTGCACACTAATTTGATGAGATTGACAACTTCAAACCGAGAAGGTTTCGCAGATATTACGTCACCCTGATTGACGTTGCTATCGCCATATTTTCATTTTTTTCCACAAATCCCAACAAAACGTCTCTAAATAGCAATATGTTTGTATCAGCAGGTTAATGGAAAATTGGCAATGAAAATGAATTTCCACATTACGATAGTTCATGTCAAACGATTATTATGATGATCTGATATTTTAGCAGTTGTGGTGCGAAACTGCCGCATGTTTTCTCAAAATAAAAAATAAAATAAAAATTAGGTTATCAACCATTTTAAAAATTTAGAGGTCTCGCGGACCCCCTGGAATTGCTTCGCGGACCCCTAGTGGTCCGCGGACCCCCGGTTGAGAACCGCTGGCCTAGGAGACAATCAGTTCGGTCATTATCGGGAATATTTATGAGTAGGAATGGTTTGCAGTTTTTATAGATAACTAGTTATCTATAGTTTGTTTTGGTTAGTTGAATCAGTAGACTAACCTTGTTAAATCATTAGATTAAAACTAACTTTATGCGCTGCGATCAACCGGTTTCCTTAATCTTGGGTTGATAAATCTTGACGAACGCGATAATGGACTTTATTGCTAATCCAACTTTATTATCTCCATATTGTGTAGTTCAATGAGTGCATTTGATATGATGTGCGGCGTTCAGATACAATCCGGACAGCGGGTGCATCAACTGGCCATCGGTAATGTATCCGAATACGATTCGGGCGTGTATTCCTTCCACGCTGGTAAATCTAAGACGTCAGGAAGATTGACGGTGCAAGCGGTCAGCATCAAATCCCAAATCGACCCCGTTTCAATCAAAGAAACCGAAACGGCCGTGCTCGAATGTACAGTATCGCTTAATGAGCTGAATACGAACCGCTGGACTAAGAACAAAGGTCAGATTCAGGTAACAGACCAGATAAATTGCATCTGTCAATCCATTTTCCATTCATGATTATTCAACTGTAAAAGATAAGCAGATTCTACTGAATGAAAATTAGCCTGCGCTAGAGATTATCAAACCGCGATATGCCGTATCTATTCAGCATATAGCCATATGCCACATAATTTTCATCACCTGTCCTTTTCTGCATTCTCTTAATTTTCCTTCAGTGTACTGGTACATGTATCTTTTGCTATGTTTTTAGATTCACAATGCTTCAAGTCCTCGAATCTGAATCGAGTATTGATTGTAGTGATTAGAGTTGAGTGGTATTTAGAAATGATTTTCTCGAGTACACCGTTTTTCCACAAGGACTTATATTATCAACGTGTCATGAAATTATTAATATACTTAACTAATATATCTTGGAAGTCGTGACCAAATATGACCAATGGACGCAATTACTCATAGAACACCGACAGAATTTCTACAAACGTGCAAGGGTGCAAACACGCGCTTACAATACGGGATTACACGACCGAAGATTCCGGCCAGCACGCGTTTCAAGTCGGCAAGGTTACATCCAAGGCGAATCTTGATGTGCAAGGTACCTTGAGAATAACCGGTTGCTGCTTATTACTACTGATATTACTATCATTAGAATCGTGATAGCAGGGCTGATCAGTTGATCGCGGGTTGTCTCAAATTAACGCCTCCAAAAGAATCGACTGGAAAATGTAGCGAGGCAGAGATATGTCGATAGGATACTACTAGGGTTGCATTTGAACCAAGAACTGTTTTAATACACTTTGTTTAAAACATGCCATTTAAAAAAAAGGTTTTTCTCTCAAGAGTTGGATAGTTATGTCATAACTGTGTAAATACTTTTGCAAAAACATTCAGCGGTTCTTGACCGGTGTTCCATGGGACACCTATGGCTCCACGAACCATTCCCAGGGGTTCCGCTGAGGTCAAGACACACAGCTCATACATATGGTTTGTAGTGTGCCCGTCTTAGCCATCATTGGTTGCAGGCAATTAGGCCCGATTATTATTCGAATTGTGACGGTTCTGTTGGTACGTTGTGTGCATTGGCGTGTACGGGAGAGGTTGGGTTTCAAAATTTAAACCCCGTCCTTCTGAAATGCCATATCAATATCAAATGTTCAATAATAATTAAGCAATGGGTATCTCGCTGTTGCGTTTCGACCAAACAATACAATAACACTTTCCACTGTGGAGCCTCGCATCTCTGAGCTGATATCTGAATGAGAACATCAGATGTTACTCTGATTTTCAATAGATATTCTTTATTATGTTTTCGTTTTGTGTGAAAATTAAAATGGTTTAGTTCTATTAACACTTTGTTGATGCACAGTTCATTTTGTGCACTAGTAATCAATTAGATATCTTGTTGGTGTGTATTGTGGCCATAATTATGATTATGAAATCTGATTTGATGTGATCTGAACTTGAATTTTTGTTTTGTTTCTTTCCAATTCTAAATGTGCCTAATTCAATTTCCACGTTTTAGCAAATTTAGTAGTTTCCATTCTAATCTACTTTTAAAAAAACTGAAAATTGTCTAGTTTCAACTACTGCGGGTGGTACGTTGACCTCAGTTTAAAAACCGCAGGTAAAGACTGTCATCTTTACAGGGATAAAGCTGAGCAATGCTCTGGAAAACATCTGTGTCACCAATGCTGCCAACGCAGACTTTACCGGGGAGTTGTCACGGCAAAATATCAATGTGAAATGGGAGCTGGATGGTGATATTAAACACGATGGAGCAAAGTACCTCATAGGAAAGGACGACCAAAGATGCAGACTGACTGTGGGCAATGTGACTGGTTCCGCGAGCTCTTCTGGGAGAATTTATGCTGGAGGTGAAGGCACACCAAGAAATTCCATATCGTTGCATGTTTTCTTAGAGTCCTTGCTCAGGCTCCAAGACCCTTGTTGTGTTAGCCTATCGTTGTATTTATTTGCATCGTTCAAGCACATTAATATGCGCACTGAAACATAGTAGCTATACTGTCGTGAATATGAATGTATTGCACTTATACTCTCCTGTAAATGGACATATGTGCTCCTCTGTTAACGAAATAAGGACTTCTAGTCCATGTACGAAATACGTCAAAATTGATTGTGTTCTGTGTAAGGTGACATGTTTGTGTTGGTGAATTTGTTGTAACATTTTCCTTGCGTTTATGCGTGCGTGTCGTTTATTATAGCGATTGATATAATCCGCGAGCTTCGAGACCAACATATTATGGAGAATAGACTCGCCACTTTCACTACCGAGGTGGCCAATGACGGAATTAATGGGTATTGGGCGAAAGACGGCATGTTCCTGCAGTCTTCTGAGAAATTTCAGGTGCTTTGATTTGTTGAAGGTACAATCGTGGATTATTTTTGTTGTTTAAGTGGTGATGATTTTCAACTGCTCCCACTTTTGCTTGAATAGTTTAGGCAACAGTAATTATTTTACACTTTTAGATTTTAAAAAGTAAAAAACGATTTTAGCACAAGTCTTCATCATTTTTATGAATTAAATTGTCATGAAAACCACTGTAAATAGTCACTGAATCGGGGTAACTAAATCTGTAGTTGAAAATTGCACAAATGCACATATTTGCAGTGTCATTGATCGTTTTGAGTTGGTTGCCAAGATGCGTCCTATTCCCATGCGACCGCCTTCCACATCTACTTGTTTGAAACTACTTCTTGTCTTATCTTTAATTTTCTACCTCCACTTGAAGTCGTTTTGGCATGTCTTGTAAATTCGTAATCTACTTGAGTAACAACGATGACTACTTTGACCACGGACCACCTCTGGTGATTGTGATTGCAGATCTACCAGTAAAGGGCTGATTGGATTCACCGTTGAATAGAATCAGTGAACGTTCTGGATATTTTAGAAGACAGTACATTGTCATCGGTGTAACTGGTCTGATCTACTAAACCTCAATGTCATGTTACCTTGTCTGCAGATATGTTAATCTTTACCTCAACGTTTTATGTATTTTATTGACTGGAGTTGATTATGCGCGGTGTTTAGACGAAATGCGAACGGCGGTTGCGCCAACTCACCATCGGCAACGTATGCGAAAACGATTCGGGGGAGTATTCCTTCCACAGCGGTATATTCAAGACCTCAGGAAGATTAACGGTGCAGACGGTCAGCATCACATCCCAAATCAAGCCGGTTATAATCAAAGACACGGGAGCTGTTGTGTTCGAATGTAAAGTGACGCACCCGGACATTCCGTCGAATATGTACTGCTGGATTAAAGACGGAAGTCGTATTCAGGTAACGTAGGCCTACTAGATAAAATGCATCTGTAAACTCCCTTTTCAATCGTGATTTTGTAACTGTAAAAGATAAGCAGATTCTACTGAATGAATACTAGTGTGCGTCCAAGATTACCGGACCGCGATATGATGTATGTATTTAGCATACCGACATTTCATTTTCTGCTATCTACTGTTACTTTCTGTTCATTATACTGTACATCAGAGTTCCGAGTCAATTCATGCCACAGCTACACCCCACATCATTGTAACAAAGTGCAATGAAGTAGCCTTGACCCAAAATATACCATATTGCCCTTATTTGGAGTAGAAGCGTCATTTTTTCTATGTGCTCACATAAAGGGTATATCTTTAAGCTTTCAACGTTTTCCATAATTTTATGACATGTTAATGAACGCGACTCGAAGCCTAATACTTGATTCGCAATTGGATCACTCACGTACTCGGTTTTGCTCAGCCGTAGTTCTTGGCCAAGTTACCGTAATTATCCGAATATAGTGCGCCCCCATGTATAATACGCACCCTTAAAATGACGTGTATATTCTGGGAAAAAGCCTGTACCCATGTATAGTACGCACACTGCATTCGCAGTACATGAATAGTTGCGTTTTAGTGCACGATGTTATTCCATTTTGCGATGTCACTGTCGAACAATCATGACATAATAATGATCGCTAATCAAAATACAATTAACGGCATTGTCTCTAAACGAGAGTTGATAGTAGCCAAAGCCTGTGTGGTCGGCGACGCGATAGTTTAGGCTGGCGACACACAACATCTATCTTGCACACGAGTCTTATTACAATTACAGATGTGATTGCTCAGGCCAACGGTTATGTCGGGCGCACCAGTCCTGTTGGAGATGCGACTGATTACGCAAGCAATTATATCTTGCGCACATGGCCTCTTGTGTATGCGATTGTTAAGGCCTGTCGTTGACGCGACGAATCAACAAGGATTGCCGCGCACACTTGTAGCAATCAGCGACCTGATTTCACTCGCGTACAAACTGTAAACCAACTCAACAAGAGGTCGTGTGCTTTGCAGACGACTCTCGTTAATTAGAAACACGCTTTTCGTTAATCGGCAACGCGCTCTATTTGGCAGCCCGTTACACTCTATAATACGAATTACGAGGCCCAATGGCTAGAGGTGATGCGCGATTTAAACAAACATGAAGAATGGTGTGATTTCAAGTTTTTGATCGAGGTATTTTTTTCAAGGCTTGCTGTACCCATGTATACTACGCAACCCCTATTTTAGGGCAAAAAATCGGTAAAATTTTGCGCATTATACATGGAAAATTACGGTAGGTGTTTGATTTAAAGACTAGGTATTTCCACACCTTCCTTCTAAGTTTACATTTTAACGCATTTTGTGTTTCAAAATGATGAAATTATCAATATATCGAACTGAGATACCTTGGAAATTGTGAATTCATATGACCAATGTACACCTTTCCTTGTAGAACACCGACAGAATTTCTACAAACGTGGAAGGTTTTAAACATAGCCTTTCGATACGGAATTGCACGGCTGAAGATTCCGGCCGGTATTCGTTTCAAGTGGGCAAGGATAAATCAAAGACAAAGCTTGATGTGCAAGGTACCGTGAGAATCACTGTTCGCCGCTTATTATTATTACGATTTGTAAAATCTTGATAACAGTTGCTATAATCACAGGGCGAATTCCCTCGTTATTACAGAGATGGCTAGAGTGATAATCTTTAAGTCGTAGTTCGAGTATGCTGGATTTCTGAGCAAAATGCTCGCTGCCAATAATGCTTTCACATCTTCACTTTTAATTCGAGACCCTGTCATAGTCAGAGCGCAGTACCCCTTTAAACTAGGGTTACCATATGTCCTCCTTATAGGAGGATTTGTACTCCTTTTGGCAATTCGTTCTCATTTGTAGCTTTAACGGCCAAGGGATTGTAGAGTAGGGTTACCATATTTTTGTGACCCAAATTCCGGTCACTCTTCAGCCCACACTAGCGGATTTTAGAAAGAGGTATGAGCACATTGTCGATCAATATGGCGTCACACCAGCAAAGCCTAGTCTATCAACTAGAAGTGATCACGATCCGGTTCAGGAGAATCTGGTTGTGTGAGGTAAGTTTTAACCAGGGCCGAAGCCACATTTTTTCAGCCCCGTCCCATCAAACACTGATCTTGAGCTCACCGTAGGGTAATCATGCAACTTCTGGGGACTTACCATATGCATTTGGTTTCTATATGCATCTGGTCGTTAAATGATTTGAACGAATTATGTCAATAATATTGGTTTTTCCATATATTACTTTATTATTTTATAAAGGCAAACTACCCCCAGGTTTAGAACCACCGCAGTCCACCATCTTTGAATGAGCATCCCAACAACCTTAACCGACTCTATGAATATACCATTATTTTGTAATTGCGATTACAAACAGACTTATTTTTGGAAATGAATGGTATTTTTATTTATTTCTGATTGCAGTTTTAGCGAGGGTGGCAGTCCCCGTATCAAAACCAAAATTTGTGTTCCTAAATGGCGCACAGCCCGAAGAAAAATTTCATGCAGCATAAATCGGCCCAAAAATATTATTGTTTAGGTTGATTTACGAAAAAATTATGAGCTTAGTTCAAGCCTTCCAAATTCCGGACATTTAGGCATATTTTAGAAATTCCACCCGGACGTAGTTTTAATGGTGAAATTCCGGACGTGTGGCAACCCTATTGTAGAGGTACAACTTTAAGGGCCATAAAATCTGGATTTCGACTACAGTGACGGCAAGGATGACTAAAAAAAGTCAACCACAACCTAAACTACGTCAATGCGGGTCTCCTGGGAGTCGAGTTGGAAAAATGACCCTTTTCTAGTCAACGCAACATTATTTTCTTCAAAATTTTCAAATTACATGTTTCATCGTCCGATATTACAAGTTTTGTGATTTGGAAAAAGTGTCCTTTCTTCCTGTTCTCAAAATATGGTAACCCTATTTAAGCGGAGTTCTTAGCTTGAATCGTAGTCTACGTGGCTTCACCTGAGTTAACGTGCAAGAGAAACGTTTATATTTTGTGACTCGAGATTGTGTGCCGTGGTCAAAATATCCCTCAACACGATGACAAATTAGGCACCCGTACCACTGCAAAGCACTGTGCAGCCTAGTATATGGCATTTGTGAAATTGTGGTAGCGGAAACTTTGAATATAATCCACTCAACCTCCATTTTCTATTGCGTCAAGGAGACAGTGCGCTTTTGAAAGATATTAGAATTACAAATATTTTCATTCCTCTTACCCAAGGCTTTTTCAGGTGAAAATCCATTTGGTTGTGAGATTTGTGGGGCCACATTTAGCCAACGCCATCATTTGCAGCAGCACAAAGTAACTCATACAGGTAAAGACCAAACTATTTTCATTCCAATTATTATTATTATATATCATTACATTGTTGATGAACATCATGCAACCTATATGGAAAGATGTCCATTCAAACAAATACACTGGTTTTGCTAGAAGTCACTGAGGAATTGAAGGAAACAGCTAACACCTGAAGTGTTCAGCGTAGCTGTGACAGAAGTCATCAAAAGCATATAAATGTGTCAATACCTGACATTACTTATCTATTTACTGTTGTGGTGTGGTACATTTCCGTGCGGTAATATTTACGATTAAATATACTGACAGATTGGACATTTTGATATTAATGCTATATTCCATGTCAATCATGTAGTACGCTGTATGAGCAATGAGTTAACTACATACTGCCATGTAATATTGCAAGACAATTCGGAAGTGCTAATGTATCTAGCCGCCTAGAATTAACTGTTACCGATGATTGCAATAATAATTTTTCTCGTATGGGTTTTGCCTTTACAATTGTGTGCTGATTGTTATAAATGCGGGTTAGGCTGCATTACTGCATTTTCCGATTAACTTCCCCTAAGCATTAACGCAGCAACGATTATGTGCATAAGTAAATTCTGATTCACAGGTCTATATCCAATGATACACTTTCCAACGCCGTGCTCCTAAAAAGCCCTTATCACGACTGTCCCTCATGAATTACGGTACTATGTAAACTCGGAAACAACGTTTTCTGGCATAAATACAATTGAATGCAGGGAAGGGAAACGTGTGTGGTGTCGTAATCGATAGACGAGATTGTGTTTCTCTGCCCATGTTCGAGTTGTTCAGGATTGACCAACTCTCAGGAATTCTTGGTTATTAGTCAGTTTCTGATGCCTTATATACCTTGCTAACGTTTAATCATTGTGTTGTGTTATTTATCACTTGCATTGCATCCCAGTATCTGTCGGTTAGAAACGAAATTGGCAAAAAATTTAGGATTCCCCAGATGTAATTTTGCTTAACCTGCCAAATGTAATATATATAGATGGGTTTCAGCAGCTGGTGTGGTATACAGCGATATAAAGCTTTCAAGTGCAGGATGTCACTTCACTTTCATTTCGCAGGATATGCCATATCGCACTTTAAGTGGAATTACCGCTAACAACATCCCCAGATAATATGACTACGTCATCTATGTTCTTCAAAGAGGTCGTGCCCGTGTTTGGCGACAGTTCAAGTTGGAACCGCAGTTTCCCGAACTCAACTACAGCGGAGTGCTAATTCTCTCTCCTTGAGCTTGGGAAATAATGATTATTATCAACATCCACGACAATCAAGTATTGAGCTAGTTCCATTTCAGTTATTTGTTATATTGTTCTGTTACTTGTTTTATTGTTATGATGCTTATCAAGAAAATTGCCTAATTGATTCCTGTCTACATCTGTTTTTTTATTGAGATATTCCCTAAAATTAGCTTCTGGCTTGGAGAAAGATTTTGTATATTTTTGTAGAGTGACATTTTGAGGGTTTTGTTCGTAATTAAATATGTTCATGATAATGGTATTCATGTGATTTTGTGGTAGTTTGTTTGCTAAATGCTGAGTCAGGTAAAATTGCCTTGCCCAAATAAATCTGCTGCCTCCGAGAGTCGATTACTGGCTGTCGCGCCGACCGTGAATTTACCGACCACACCAACTCTACTAATATATTTCTCTTCCACAATATCGAAAAAAGGGACCTGGTTGTCGTTAAGAGTCTCATACAAATACTTTAAATATATCCGCTATCACCAGTACGCGATGCGTAGAAGTAAATAGTCACGTGACACACGCGTGTTATCACGGCATGGACATATAATAATTGAGACATTATACTGGGTGATCAGGGATCTCTACGATGCTCATCATGACTCGCTGCAGCTGGTGTGTGGACTGTGGAATGATACCAATCCTAACCTTGACGAGCCCTTTCGAATGCAGGATGTGCATGCGCACTGCGCAATCATCCAATCCGCCTAATTCTACTTCGAATCGAAGTCCAAAATTAAGATCTTGGTAGATATATTTTCGCCTGCACCATCGAGATGCTTTCACGACGGAGATGTGATATACGACCTTTAAGCAAGGGGTTATCTAGTTTGCGCCACCGTACTTTCTCCTCCATGCTATGCGTGGATGTTGAGCGCCTAGCGCAGTGGTTCCCAACCTTTTTGTCTTAATTCCCCACTTCAGATTTATTCCGAGCCTTCATTCCCCACAAGGAACGTAACAGCTCTTTGTCAGCCCCGCCAGTAGTTATATAGATCTCTCGCATGACGCAATGGGGTTCTTATGGGTGCACCCGACCGGTGCCGCGAAACTCGTCCTGAACCGGTGACCCTTTCAGACCCCCCTTCCACCCGACCGGTGCCTGGGTTGGTATAGGCATCTCTCGACCGGTAACCCTTTTCGGTATAGGGATCACTCAACCGGTGCCTCGAAACTCGTCTTGAACCGGTAACCCTTTTCGGTATAGGGATCACTCAACCGGTGCCTCGAAACTCGTCTTGAACCGGTGACCATTTTCGGTATAGGTTATCTCTCGCACGGCGTGGAATATCAGGTATGGTAAATAGTCACGTGATTGGTACTTAATTATTGTATATATCGCAAATTATTATATATGACCAATTTGAAGTAATCCCAACGTTTACGGTGAGCGCGACTACGATATATCGTTATTCTTATGGATGCGGCGATGATTCGCACTTTCGTGTATAGACTGCGGGCGGCATGTCGTACTTTTAGCAAAAAAGGGTGTGAAATATTTTGCTAAATCTAGGAATCACTTACTTGGTAATATTTTGGTAATTAGTTTGCCACAGAGCCGGCGTAGACGGTGATTCAAATACCAACAATAGCCGCGTTCACATACTAACACTTCAAAAGGTGTGAAATAGTTTGCAAAACCCCGCGATCGCTGACAAGATAATGTCTCGGACATAACCATCTTTCGCGGCTTCGTGTTACAGGCATATCGATCGCTCACGCGGTGAAATTTTCGTAAGCAGTTTGGCACAGAGCTTGATTTCACTCGTACGATTTAATAAGTAACGAATAACAGACCGCCAGTGTCGGTAACTTGAATAGCGACAAATTGTCACTTATTTCCGCTCTAACCCTAATCCTTTGTGAAGTGAACGCTTATTCAAAAGGGTGTGATATCATTTTAAAATCCTACGACACTCACAGGGTAATGCTTCAGACAAAGCGATCCCTCATGCCCGCTCACAAGGTAATATTTCCGTAATTAGTTTGTCACAGAGTCGTCGCAGACGATGATTCGTAAACCAACAATTTGACACTTTCTGGTATGGTCGCTATATGTTTTTGACACTTTGTCCGTGTTTGACTTTAGTTGTATGATAAGAATCATGCGAATATTCAAGCAATGTATCAATTGAATGGAATGAAACTTACTACACAGCTCAAGTTGATTCGTATCTGAATGTGTTAATTCGGTACAATTCTAATTAATTTGAGAAATCTTTTTAATGGGATCTTTTGATTCGACCGTAATCTGAATATTACTGACACCGACTTTCAGTCACATTGAATTATTCACACATTCCACGCCGCTGTTTTAACAGTTATAGAATCAATACCAACTATCTCTAACCCGATAATATTCAATCATTTTGGTAATTTACCAACTTTAAATCCATTCGCGGATGTACTAAAGGTAAATCCAAATAATCCAAAATGAAATATTTGGACTTTGACATAGTCTGAATTGAAATAGATTGACAAACATGACTACCAACTTTCCCGCAGTCCCATTTCGATATTATATGCACATTGATTTGAAACAAGTAATGAAACATTGCAACTCTATTCGCGATCCCGCTTTCCGTTTGTCAAAGAGATATTTTAGCATCTTACCATACTCAAAAGAATTCTTCACAACATTAACAATTGTTAAAAATCTAGTTTTCACTTACTTGATTATATCACTACAACTCACAAACTTGAATTAATTCATCCTGGCTGTATTCGTATGATCGGTCTTTTTTATTCGATTGTAAAGGTCGTTACTATTCTGAAGACAAAGTATTTACTAATCGGTACATATACGATTTGACTTGGACATATTATATTTTGAGTATACGAGATTTGAATGTCCAAACAATAACTGAGAATTAATTTATCACAATTAAATCCGTATATTACAGCGTAAAAGATATTGGGGTGTCAGCAACTCTGTACGGCCGTAGTTACAACCACATTAACTAATCTACCCAGGCAACTCGTCATGATCATTCCTGAAATCAACACAAACACGACCACTGACTTGAGTTAACCACGAAACAGCATCAAGTTTTAAATCCGCGTGCAGCTGACGGATTATTCGAATGCATCGATGGAGAATATTATTGAACTCGTCGGTGTTGTTACTTCAACAAATTACACCGACTGCGAAAGTTAATATCGAATGGTAAGACTTGATCACATATTTGTTGATCACAGACATGACAAAAAAAAACATTACCGAGATTTTATAAACTAGTCATATTACTCTACACATCTATCAATATCAAAATGCGAGTCATCCAATTTTTCTACTAAAGTAACATTGCACTTTCGGATTCGGATTCGGTATAGTCATACAAATTGTATTAAATCCAACATCAAAACAAAAGGAATTTTTTTTAGTTTATTGAAATCAAATCATTCGTCTTCGACTTGTGCTTTTCTAGATTGCACGCAACAATTCGTTACGAATGAGCTGTAACCAAAGTTAAGAATTCTTTGTATCCACAGATATAGAAGATGAATATAGCTAACACAATCACGAATCGACGTTTCAGAGTATTTCACGGATGTAATAAACTTGTTAGTGTCGCCTATCTAAAAGTATGCATGCGTTCGATTTCCATACCGACTGTTGCGATGTTTAGGATTCGCTTACAATGACCAAGAGTGAGGATTTAACATCAATGTCGTTACTGGAGGTATTCACAACAGAGAATCGAAACATTACACAGTGTGAAAATATATCTTTGATATCAAAGCACTATCCCAAGTACACGATTAATACTCAACTCCGTTCACACTTTCTATAGAACGTGCTAAACGTAAAATATCACGAGGTTGCACTCTAAGACTTTGATCATTACAAAAGTAAATTGAATATGTTTGCTCGACGCATTCAATTCAACTAGAAATGTCTAGTGCACAACAATCGTAATATTAAGGAAGTACTTGCTACACTGGAATTCACTAAACGTGTTTTGCATTGTTGTTCATTTGTAGCATTGATTGAAATTGTTTTTTGAACCCTCAAATAATAATTCCCGACATGAAACCAAACCGCTGAAAGTCGTTACCAACACAAAGAAACACTTTGTACGATGTTTGCCAAATGTACCCTATGGTTAGGTGTACTAGAATTATTTGTGTAACACATACACCGACAATGTAATCGAGAATTTTTCCGTTGTCATTCGCTAAAGTAAATGTCATCACAATACTCTGTCACTAAAGATCTTACTTGTATCTGATTGAATCACCGATAATTAACTCGCTAAATCAAACCATAAGGAAATTTCACTCACTCATCAGATATGAAACAGCGTCGCTTAATCGGTGTAGATCGTTTTTCTAAATGCAAATCATACCTGACCAACAGAAAACAATTTTCACTCACCTTGTAATGAAACCAAGTGGTGGACCTTCGTTCAATATTTTGTTTGTGTCAAATACTTTGCAATAAACACAGTGGAGTGGTCGAGCTTTACATCAGCAGACTGTAATCTGTAAATCAAGCTTACATCCGACTTGTAACTGTATCGTTTACCTAACCGAGTTGTATGCACAGTTTGATATTTTTTGTTATTTGGTAATTGCTGAATATACTACTTCGAAATACTCCCTTGAACGTAATTTCCATCATCGTAATAATCGAAGTACATTTGTGTCGAATTCGTAACAGCCGACTATGACATGATAAATTTTTGACAAGTTATGCTTGGAAGATTGGTTGTATATCACGAAAAATAATTACCGCTCATATTGATACTGTTATCCATTGTTCGGTATTTTCAAACGAGTAAAATTTATTACTTGAGTTACTCCGCTTAATGCAAATGTAAACACAACCGTCTTTCAACATCACAAAGACATCGATACAAAGTATACAATCAAACGCAACAAGTTTTACTTTTGTAGGTTGTGTATGGTTATCCTGCATAACTCATTTCTTACCAAAGCCATATGAAATATATTCATGTTACACGAAAATATTCACTCATGCTACAAACCTGTACAATGATTGGTGGTGCTTTCAAACTGTTTCGATACTTCAAGAACTTTATTGTCTGAATGGTTGTTCATGTATCGTAATAATCAAGTAGTTCAACACAGAACTAGTACTAACAGAAACACCAGAGTTGTTTGCACAAAAGTTTGTATGTGTACAGTATACGAATACCATGTGTAAGTCCAGCACAATTGTGGTATCCATACGAGTTTAGTTAACACAATTTACGACACCGAGGTCGCGTCATCTTTCGTAAGACAACAAACCAAGGCTTCAGGATATGTCCATGTCATAGCAATGAATCGGCTACTCCAACAACAGAGTGCATATGTTTCCTAGTTACGGTGCTTACATCTTACACACAAATCAATCTACTTTGATAACGAAAAGTGGTGAGTCATCATATGGTTATCCTCACTAGTAAAACATACTATCATACAAAATGGTCGTTATAGTTTGCACACCAACGGTACATCGTACAAGTCTCGAGAATCCAGTTATTCAAAAAACGTGAAAGTATTTCTACACCAAGTCGTTATGTTGACGAAAGCGTATATTGTAATATCATGATCGATTTGCATTCGTTGGTCACAAACTGTCACTACTCTAAGTAATTCTTTTTCACTCAAACACAAACGCATACTTGTCACCACTCGTTTTCATCAAGTACGAGTTCAAGAAACTTACTACGACATGAATTTTTATTTTTATGTTGTGTAAATAGGTAATAATTAATTCAAGTAACACTATATCAACATCATCGAGTTGTGCTAATAGATTTACATGTGGTCTTGTGGTTTTCATCGGGACATGCAGCACGAACTAACTGTAGACTCCTCTCTGTTGTACAGCTACTCGGTAATCGAAATGCATTAACATGTAAACAACGATCTTGTTTCGTCACACCAAAAATATCTTCACTGTCGCGATACTCCGCACAAGACGTGCATAGCCTTTTCACACTCGTAATAGTATACCAACGTCAAGCGATAACGTTTAACAAGACCAACGACACTGAACCCACGACGTTTACCTATGTAAAATTACCACTTTCACTTGCCAGTCCATCGTTTACCTGACTAAACATATTATTTTCCTTTGGAGATCTGACGTTTACCCAGAGTAAGAAACCATTTTCACTTGTAAATATATTTTTTCCTTGGCTAACAAACCTTTTTTCACTTGTAAACATATTTTTCCCCGGGTAACAAACCTTTTTCCCTGAGCAACAAACCATTTTAACTTGGTGGTCCGTCGTTTAGTCGAGTAAAAATATCATTTTCCTTTGGAGATCCGGCGTTTACCCAGTGTAACAATACATTTTCACCTGGAAAAATACTTTTACCTAGAGTAACTAATCATTTTCTCCTGGGTAACAATCCCTTTTCGTCTGGAAACTATCATTTAACTGAGTACCAATACCGTTTTCACTTGGAAATACATTTTTTCCCTGGGTAACAATACCATTTTCGTTTTGAAAACTGACAACCACACTGGTCAATTTGATATTTTTGTATATTGTTACAACAAACAGTGACGGAAATATACACAGACAACCGGTTTCAGAGTATACCCCATCGGTCGTATCACATCAATATCATCGGTTAACCACATACAATATGCTCTTGTACACCGAAATGCATGTTTTGGAAACTTGGACAATAGGCCTCGATAGTTCTGTGATGTCCGGGTTCGTGCTTTGGATTTTCCAGAATCAAAATGTCGGAATAAAACACCTCCTCGACTTTGGTAACTGGTTGATACACGGATAATGGTGTTCGGAAAACGGATGAATTTATGCTCCCCATCGCGCTAACAACTCCGGGTTACTTGTGACTTTCCTCAGGTCTGTTTACTATATTGTGTTTTTACTGGTCAATACATGTCGCTCCAGTCAGCTGAAACCGGATCACTAATATGAGAAAGTGTGTGGGCCTGATCCGGATATTCACTCATGAACCAACGACCAATATTCAAGTAAACATGTTACAGACCGTGTTTTGTCTCCATGAAAAATACCAATGCATACACCATCACATACAAGTAACGTCACGATTGTTCACAAGTATTCACGTAAACGAGGTGTACATACAATGTGCCGGTGTACCAACATCATGGAAAACAAATTCATGTTCTCAAGTCTCATCATGCGACGACTCTGTACATTCAATGTGGGCATAGATGACACACAACATGATACAATTGACAGCGCATTATGCATGCTGATCTCAGTCAAATATGCGAACCATACACAACCATATACCCTGATTTTCGTTGAATATCCACAACACCAACAAATCTGTACATTTCTTTTCCCTTGACCTCGACGATAGAGTTGTCATCCCAATGTACCAATCGAGTGTATGGTTCATCAGGTGTAAAATCCAAATCAAATGTCACCAAGGTATCGTTTTTCATTTTCAATATTTCCACTGCTGCATCTTGTCTGTGTCGTAAAACCACGGCGTGGGGCCAGAGGAATCTATGGACAGTTACGCGTAGTCCCATATTTACTCGTGGATATGGTCAGGTTACGACAACGTTTTCTCAATGGTCTGCGTGGGTGCACCGTTTCAATACGTAGCTGGATCAACTAGACCAAAAGTTTCCTACCGCGTTTTATAACGACCTATAGAATTACGAGATAGCACCCTCTTGCGGTGTGATTAACACGAAATAAGCCTTCAACTCGCAGAGACACACCTTGGATTACATTATCTAATCGTAATCGAACTTGAGATTCACACACCCACAGAGTCCCTGTTTACGATTTCAATCCGGAGTCACTGCTCACGATGTTTATCTGTAGTCGTTATGTGGGAGTAGCGACATCCATTCATCGTATGAAAGATTGATAACGAAGGTGATCGCCAAATACATTATACCATGTGAAACACTGCGGTCTCAGCAAAAAAGTTCGCAGGTTAGGACGAACAATACGTGGAGGGATTGAGCGAGTTACGCAACCCGATTATGTCGAAGTCTGGGTCACGATACAAGTCTACCTGAGAATCCGAACAATCTTGCAAAATCAAGGTGTGAACCCGTGAAAGGGCTGTACTCGTGTGAGATTGATTTTTCACAAGTTGGGTGGAGGTTGGTTCATACTAAGACCATGTTACGTCCAAATATGGCTGCTTGCCTGTCTCCAAGTCATCTATGTCCACATTGAATGTACAGAGTCGTCGCATGATGAGACTTGAGAACATGAATTTGTTTTCCATGATGTTGGTACACCGGCACATTGTATGTACACCTCGTTTACGTGAATACTTGTGAACAATCGTGACGTTACTTGTATGTGATGGTGTATGCATTGGTATTTTTCATGGAGACAAAACACGGTCTGTAACATGTTTACTTGAATATTGGTCGTTGGTTCATGAGTGAATATCCGGATCAGGCCCACACACTTTCTCATATTAGTGATCCGGTTTCAGCTGACTGGAGCGACATGTATTGACCAGTAAAAACACAATATAGTAAACAGACCTGAGGAAAGTCACAAGTAACCCGGAGTTGTTAGCGCGATGGGGAGCATAAATTCATCCGTTTTCCGAACACCATTATCCGTGTATCAACCAGTTACCAAAGTCGAGGAGGTGTTTTATTCTGACATTTTGATTCTGGAAAATCCAAAGCACGAACCCGGACATCACAGAACTATCGAGGCCTATTGTCCAAGTTTCCAAAACATGCATTTCGGTGTACAAGAGCATATTGTATGTGGTTAACCGATGATATTGATGTGATACGACCGATGGGGTATACTCTGAAACCGGTTGTCTGTGTATATTTCCGTCACTGTTTGTTGTAACAATATACAAAAATATCAAATTGACCAGTGTGGTTGTCAGTTTTCAAAACGAAAATGGTATTGTTACCCAGGGAAAAAATGTATTTCCAAGTGAAAACGGTATTGGTACTCAGTTAAATGATAGTTTCCAGACGAAAAGGGATTGTTACCCAGGAGAAAATGATTAGTTACTCTAGGTAAAAGTATTTTTCCAGGTGAAAATGTATTGTTACACTGGGTAAACGCCGGATCTCCAAAGGAAAATGATATTTTTACTCGACTAAACGACGGACCACCAAGTTAAAATGGTTTGTTGCTCAGGGAAAAAGGTTTGTTACCCGGGGAAAAATATGTTTACAAGTGAAAAAAGGTTTGTTAGCCAAGGAAAAAATATATTTACAAGTGAAAATGGTTTCTTACTCTGGGTAAACGTCAGATCTCCAAAGGAAAATAATATGTTTAGTCAGGTAAACGATGGACTGGCAAGTGAAAGTGGTAATTTTACATAGGTAAACGTCGTGGGTTCAGTGTCGTTGGTCTTGTTAAACGTTATCGCTTGACGTTGGTATACTATTACGAGTGTGAAAAGGCTATGCACGTCTTGTGCGGAGTATCGCGACAGTGAAGATATTTTTGGTGTGACGAAACAAGATCGTTGTTTACATGTTAATGCATTTCGATTACCGAGTAGCTGTACAACAGAGAGGAGTCTACAGTTAGTTCGTGCTGCATGTCCCGATGAAAACCACAAGACCACATGTAAATCTATTAGCACAACTCGATGATGTTGATATAGTGTTACTTGAATTAATTATTACCTATTTACACAACATAAAAATAAAAATTCATGTCGTAGTAAGTTTCTTGAACTCGTACTTGATGAAAACGAGTGGTGACAAGTATGCGTTTGTGTTTGAGTGAAAAAGAATTACTTAGAGTAGTGACAGTTTGTGACCAACGAATGCAAATCGATCATGATATTACAATATACGCTTTCGTCAACATAACGACTTGGTGTAGAAATACTTTCACGTTTTTTGAATAACTGGATTCTCGAGACTTGTACGATGTACCGTTGGTGTGCAAACTATAACGACCATTTTGTATGATAGTATGTTTTACTAGTGAGGATAACCATATGATGACTCACCACTTTTCGTTATCAAAGTAGATTGATTTGTGTGTAAGATGTAAGCACCGTAACTAGGAAACATATGCACTCTGTTGTTGGAGTAGCCGATTCATTGCTATGACATGGACATATCCTGAAGCCTTGGTTTGTTGTCTTACGAAAGATGACGCGACCTCGGTGTCGTAAATTGTGTTAACTAAACTCGTATGGATACCACAATTGTGCTGGACTTACACATGGTATTCGTATACTGTACACATACAAACTTTTGTGCAAACAACTCTGGTGTTTCTGTTAGTACTAGTTCTGTGTTGAACTACTTGATTATTACGATACATGAACAACCATTCAGACAATAAAGTTCTTGAAGTATCGAAACAGTTTGAAAGCACCACCAATCATTGTACAGGTTTGTAGCATGAGTGAATATTTTCGTGTAACATGAATATATTTCATATGGCTTTGGTAAGAAATGAGTTATGCAGGATAACCATACACAACCTACAAAAGTAAAACTTGTTGCGTTTGATTGTATACTTTGTATCGATGTCTTTGTGATGTTGAAAGACGGTTGTGTTTACATTTGCATTAAGCGGAGTAACTCAAGTAATAAATTTTACTCGTTTGAAAATACCGAACAATGGATAACAGTATCAATATGAGCGGTAATTATTTTTCGTGATATACAACCAATCTTCCAAGCATAACTTGTCAAAAATTTATCATGTCATAGTCGGCTGTTACGAATTCGACACAAATGTACTTCGATTATTACGATGATGGAAATTACGTTCAAGGGAGTATTTCGAAGTAGTATATTCAGCAATTACCAAATAACAAAAAATATCAAACTGTGCATACAACTCGGTTAGGTAAACGATACAGTTACAAGTCGGATGTAAGCTTGATTTACAGATTACAGTCTGCTGATGTAAAGCTCGACCACTCCACTGTGTTTATTGCAAAGTATTTGACACAAACAAAATATTGAACGAAGGTCCACCACTTGGTTTCATTACAAGGTGAGTGAAAATTGTTTTCTGTTGGTCAGGTATGATTTGCATTTAGAAAAACGATCTACACCGATTAAGCGACGCTGTTTCATATCTGATGAGTGAGTGAAATTTCCTTATGGTTTGATTTAGCGAGTTAATTATCGGTGATTCAATCAGATACAAGTAAGATCTTTAGTGACAGAGTATTGTGATGACATTTACTTTAGCGAATGACAACGGAAAAATTCTCGATTACATTGTCGGTGTATGTGTTACACAAATAATTCTAGTACACCTAACCATAGGGTACATTTGGCAAACATCGTACAAAGTGTTTCTTTGTGTTGGTAACGACTTTCAGCGGTTTGGTTTCATGTCGGGAATTATTATTTGAGGGTTCAAAAAACAATTTCAATCAATGCTACAAATGAACAACAATGCAAAACACGTTTAGTGAATTCCAGTGTAGCAAGTACTTCCTTAATATTACGATTGTTGTGCACTAGACATTTCTAGTTGAATTGAATGCGTCGAGCAAACATATTCAATTTACTTTTGTAATGATCAAAGTCTTAGAGTGCAACCTCGTGATATTTTACGTTTAGCACGTTCTATAGAAAGTGTGAACGGAGTTGAGTATTAATCGTGTACTTGGGATAGTGCTTTGATATCAAAGATATATTTTCACACTGTGTAATGTTTCGATTCTCTGTTGTGAATACCTCCAGTAACGACATTGATGTTAAATCCTCACTCTTGGTCATTGTAAGCGAATCCTAAACATCGCAACAGTCGGTATGGAAATCGAACGCATGCATACTTTTAGATAGGCGACACTAACAAGTTTATTACATCCGTGAAATACTCTGAAACGTCGATTCGTGATTGTGTTAGCTATATTCATCTTCTATATCTGTGGATACAAAGAATTCTTAACTTTGGTTACAGCTCATTCGTAACGAATTGTTGCGTGCAATCTAGAAAAGCACAAGTCGAAGACGAATGATTTGATTTCAATAAACTAAAAAAAATTCCTTTTGTTTTGATGTTGGATTTAATACAATTTGTATGACTATACCGAATCCGAATCCGAAAGTGCAATGTTACTTTAGTAGAAAAATTGGATGACTCGCATTTTGATATTGATAGATGTGTAGAGTAATATGACTAGTTTATAAAATCTCGGTAATGTTTTTTTTTGTCATGTCTGTGATCAAGTCTTACCATTCGATATTAACTTTCGCAGTCGGTGTAATTTGTTGAAGTAACAACACCGACGAGTTCAATAATATTCTCCATCGATGCATTCGAATAATCCGTCAGCTGCACGCGGATTTAAAACTTGATGCTGTTTCGTGGTTAACTCAAGTCAGTGGTCGTGTTTGTGTTGATTTCAGGAATGATCATGACGAGTTGCCTGGGTAGATTAGTTAATGTGGTTGTAACTACGACCGTACAGAGTTGCTGACACCCCAATATCTTTTACGCTGTAATATACGGATTTAATTGTGATAAATTAATTCTCAGTTATTGTTTGGACATTCAAATCTCGTATACTCAAAATATAATATGTCCAAGTCAAATCGTATATGTACCGATTAGTAAATACTTTGTCTTCAGAATAGTAACGACCTTTACAATCGAATAAAAAAGACCGATCATACGAATACAGCCAGGATGAATTAATTCAAGTTTGTGAGTTGTAGTGATATAATCAAGTAAGTGAAAACTAGATTTTTAACAATTGTTAATGTTGTGAAGAATTCTTTTGAGTATGGTAAGATGCTAAAATATCTCTTTGACAAACGGAAAGCGGGATCGCGAATAGAGTTGCAATGTTTCATTACTTGTTTCAAATCAATGTGCATATAATATCGAAATGGGACTGCGGGAAAGTTGGTAGTCATGTTTGTCAATCTATTTCAATTCAGACTATGTCAAAGTCCAAATATTTCATTTTGGATTATTTGGATTTACCTTTAGTACATCCGCGAATGGATTTAAAGTTGGTAAATTACCAAAATGATTGAATATTATCGGGTTAGAGATAGTTGGTATTGATTCTATAACTGTTAAAACAGCGGCGTGGAATGTGTGAATAATTCAATGTGACTGAAAGTCGGTGTCAGTAATATTCAGATTACGGTCGAATCAAAAGATCCCATTAAAAAGATTTCTCAAATTAATTAGAATTGTACCGAATTAACACATTCAGATACGAATCAACTTGAGCTGTGTAGTAAGTTTCATTCCATTCAATTGATACATTGCTTGAATATTCGCATGATTCTTATCATACAACTAAAGTCAAACACGGACAAAGTGTCAAAAACATATAGCGACCATACCAGAAAGTGTCAAATTGTTGGTTTACGAATCATCGTCTGCGACGACTCTGTGACAAACTAATTACGGAAATATTACCTTGTGAGCGGGCATGAGGGATCGCTTTGTCTGAAGCATTACCCTGTGAGTGTCGTAGGATTTTAAAATGATATCACACCCTTTTGAATAAGCGTTCACTTCACAAAGGATTAGGGTTAGAGCGGAAATAAGTGACAATTTGTCGCTATTCAAGTTACCGACACTGGCGGTCTGTTATTCGTTACTTATTAAATCGTACGAGTGAAATCAAGCTCTGTGCCAAACTGCTTACGAAAATTTCACCGCGTGAGCGATCGATATGCCTGTAACACGAAGCCGCGAAAGATGGTTATGTCCGAGACATTATCTTGTCAGCGATCGCGGGGTTTTGCAAACTATTTCACACCTTTTGAAGTGTTAGTATGTGAACGCGGCTATTGTTGGTATTTGAATCACCGTCTACGCCGGCTCTGTGGCAAACTAATTACCAAAATATTACCAAGTAAGTGATTCCTAGATTTAGCAAAATATTTCACACCCTTTTTTGCTAAAAGTACGACATGCCGCCCGCAGTCTATACACGAAAGTGCGAATCATCGCCGCATCCATAAGAATAACGATATATCGTAGTCGCGCTCACCGTAAACGTTGGGATTACTTCAAATTGGTCATATATAATAATTTGCGATATATACAATAATTAAGTACCAATCACGTGACTATTTACCATACCTGATATTCCACGCCGTGCGAGAGATAACCTATACCGAAAATGGTCACCGGTTCAAGACGAGTTTCGAGGCACCGGTTGAGTGATCCCTATACCGAAAAGGGTTACCGGTTCAAGACGAGTTTCGAGGCACCGGTTGAGTGATCCCTATACCGAAAAGGGTTACCGGTTCAAGACGAGTTTCGAGGCACCGGTTGAGTGATCCCTATACCGAAAAGGGTTACCGGTCGAGAGATGCCTATACCAACCCAGGCACCGGTCGGGTGGAAGGGGGGTCTGAAAGGGTCACCGGTTCAGGACGAGTTTCGCGGCACCGGTCGGGTGCACCCATAAGAACCCCATTGCGTCATGCGAGAGATCTATATAACTACTCCCGCCCAAAAAAACGTTGGTTTTGGGCCCCCAGAACCCCATCAGCCCCGCTGGACCTGTACGGCTTTCCCTGCAACTTATCAACTACATTGGGCTACTGTTTAGTGCGTCGCCTGACCTCGACTAAACGCGCGAAATGCGAAAAATTTATATAATTCGTGTTTGAATGGGCCAATATGATCGGGAATTGCATATATTTTGCTATCAATTTTTTATCCCGTCTCTGCTCACGTGATCAGATTTACCGGTAAAGCTGAGTGTGGTGTGTTTGAAAAGGTAGGACCCCTAAATAAGAATTAAACGTCTTTGGGTGGACCCGTTGGTATATTGACCTCGTTACATTATGTTATTTCGTGACCTCATATCTGTTATGATAATAGATAGGTAAATCGCCAAAACTAAAAGGCACACACGATTGGTATTGTTTTGCTGGCAAATTATTTTTCCCCGCGGGATGGCATTTGTCCTGTGAGGTTCAGATCGCTAGGAAAGGCCATTTAGCCAATTAAACATATGTGTATATGGTATATATATCGAAGTTTTGTATCACCGCAAGGACATTCATTCTCGGCAAAGGTCTTCTCGCTGCTGATCGTTCTGGCGCACTTCTCGCAGTTGCATGTTACATGGCTTATAACTTCATATGCCTTGGTGCGTAGTGGCGCAGTAACGGCCGACGCCGAAGTCTCCATTTCTATAGATTCTTCGTATTTTCGTGGGGGAAGGGTACCCAATGATCAGATATTCGGCAATAGTAAATCGCACACCCAGCGCGGAAACATTTTGAAAGAGTGGCATAAATTTCCAAAAAATATAATTTAATTTATGTTATTCACGAAATAATTTTGGGCCCCCGTCGAGCTCCCCCCCCCCGAATTGGGGTGCAGCTGTTCCCCGGTACCCAGTACTTTTGTCATCACAGAGCAGCTATTTGCTGGTTTGACTACACAACCACGCCAGTACGCAAGAAAATCGCCTATAACTGCAACATAAAACGTGTTGTGAACCACTACCAGTAACGCTCAAAATTTCTCGAAAGCGTTATTTCACGTCAAACTACTCGTGCTGGATGCGTTTGTGACGCCATCATTGGCCATCCGGAGTTAAAACTGAGGTTTTGTGAACAACATGCAATATAATTTTCGATACATACATTGCAGAGCAGTTAACTGGTATCGGTAATTGCGCATGTGTCTCCGTGAATATGTTGACTGTCCTGTAAATAATTTTGAAGAAATGCGTCTATTCCCCACCAGAAACCATTGAATTCCCCACCGTTTGGGAACCACTGGCCTAGCGAGATAGCCGCAGATACCACTTTTCGAGTCTTTGGTTTAACCCAGTCGGGGATTGAAGCTGCCGGACGCATCACCATTACACTATCTCGCAGTACCGCGATAAAGGGACGGTTACGCCCAGTCGCCATGATAATTTTACTCGTAAACGCGATTGAACGATATGTTAAAACTACTTTCTAAACGAAATTATTCAAAGTAAAACGTGTTACCTAAAAACTTTAGTGGGAGTTCAAGTAGTCCGAAGTTTGAATCATTAAATAGGTAAAACCTACTTGTGTTTCCGAAAAAGTAATAGGCTACTTCTTTACTTGATCAGCTCCAGGGTTGTAATCAAGTCACAAGTCCATCTCACTTTTATAGTCTTGACTCGAGTCAAGTCAAGTCCTTTTCAATTCACCAACGAGTCAAGTCTGAGTCCAAATCAGCGAGCAGGGGGTGAAGTCCGAGTCATGGTATTATGACTCGAGTCCAAGTCAATGCGTTGAGTGCTCAGTTTTCTGTTAAAGTCTTGTTAAACCCACTGTTTATAACTCTGTTTGGTGATATCGAATGGTTCGCATTTAGATATACTAATTTTCCTCACTTTTAGCTGTTTCTGATAGCATTTTCAAGTACCAGAGTACCAATAGACGAAATCGCAATAGTATGATTACTTCACTATTCTTCGAAATCACAATGAAGTGTCGGTCTTGGTCGTCTGAGTCTCGAGTCATATGACTTGGTTTAAATCATACGCAATGACTCGAGTCCACGTCGAGTCAATACACAGATTGAGTCGAGTCATTTCCGTATTTTCAGAAAATGACTCGAGTCATCAGAAAATCGTGACTCGAGTCGAGTCATTACAACCCTGATCAGCTCTGGTGAAGTGTGATTATATGTCACCTTATTATTAGCAGATACGCAAAATTACTGATCAATTAAATAGTATATTCATATTGAAATGAACCCGAATATTTTCGGCTGACACTCGTCAGGGGTAATCGTCAGCAACTAGTAGAGAATTGGAAAGAACATTGTATATCAACAATCGTATCACAAAATATGACGTCACCAGCATGAAATTTCGAATGAGAGAGCGTTCAATGTACTATTTTTAGGTGGTACACGGAATCCTTTTGTTGACAGAGTTTTGGTTGGTGTATTTTGATAAAAGTGCCTTGGAATCAACTTTTATCAAAATACACCAACCAAAACTCTGTCAACAAAAGGAGTTCGTGTACCACCTAAAAATAGTACATTGAACGCTCTCTCATTCGAAATTTCATGCTGGTGACGTCATATTTTGTGATACGATTGTTGATATACAATGTTCTTTCCAATTCTCTACTAGTTGCTGACGATTACCCCTGACGAGTGTCAGCCGAAAATATTCGGGTTCATTTCAATATGAATATACTATTTAATTGTATATTGAAGTTCTGTACCTCCAAGAAGCTCTTCAATTACTGATCACTGTAACTGTGATGAGTACCTCAATATTTTGGGATGACGGGGCTGTCTTCAAAAATGATTTAGTCGCGTAAAAAAACATTGTCATTATGGAGTATGGATGAACTAGAATCATCATACTCGACACTTCTCTGTCGAACAACCGCGCCATATGATGATTTTCAAACCTTACCCAAATGGATATATTGCTGCACAGTGCACATTGCTATTTAAACGCACGCTAACACCGACAATCTGACATGCAGATCACAAGAATATACCTGCACATGCGCATTGGTGCCACAGTGGCATTTAAGCAATGATTGAATCCACAATGTTCGATTTTCCAAATATACATTGAAAACGATATGTCTAATATACTGTATAGGTAACAAACTTGCTTTGGTCGAGACAGGAATGTTGCAATCGGGTATTTTCCAACCAGCAGCAATATCGCGAGCGGCTGCAACTAGTGAGTCATGCTGTTTTGCTGAGCTTCCATAACCTAAGGCGAAGAAGTCAGTTTCACTTGATACAGAAGAATTTTACGCCTCACAGCAACAAAGTTCGCGCTCAATCGAAGTATTCTGCAACACAACTCCGTCAACGGCTAGAAACATACTTTAGCTGGGGTTTTGCGACTCAAACATGAGGGGATTATCAAAGGCAGTGCTATCGTGTCTTATGGTGTTCATATTGAGCGGAAATGCGCAAGAAACAGGACCATGCAAGTGAGTTTAGCAGCGAATGCGTGATCACTTCGAATTGAATAGTCCTCGCAGGCTGTACAATGTGCATGTTAAATTTCTCTACTTTAGATAAGAGCGAACAATGGGCAATAGTTATATACATTCAGGTTATTAGACACATTATGGGGAAAAATCGAAATTGGTCCATTTGCTATCTCTTACTGTTCGCGGTTTACCAATCATTCAGCCTAGTTGAGTATTACGAAATTATTCGCACTTAATTAGTGCTGAGTGAGGCCTTCCAAGTGTGAGTTTGCCACAGCGGATCACTGCTCCAAGTGACCAGTCTAGCTTGGCGCAATGATTCGAGTTTTCAATCGAATGGTTCCATTAGAGTAGAGAGAGAGAGAGAGAGACGATTCTTTCGAGTACTGAAATTATCCGCTCCTTGCCACTAAAAGTTGATTCATCAACGAAAATTATAGTTTCGATAGTATTATCCACAGTGAAAGTCTTGAAAACTCGAGTGGTCAGTGGTCGTGTCGCAACTTAGGATACGCAGCACGGTAGATGGAAATGACATTTCTGTGAAGTCTTGATCAACTCACAGCGTCACAAAGTGCAATGATATAGGAATGGTCGAAAAAATACCATATTATCTTTAGTGTGATGTGGAACTAGTATGATATTCTTTGTAGTAACATAAAAGGCAGGCCTCTTCACATTTGAACTTTCTACATCGTTCCATTGACGGTCATAGCTGCGGAATAGAGGCAAACACCCATCTATCGACATAAAAACATTAAATAACCCCCATTTTAGTCCAGCACCAAAAGAACCATGTACAGCGCCGAATCCAACCGATACAAAAAATAAAAGCAAGGAGATTTCGAGGACATATAGGAACGAGAGTATGATCATAGTGTCCTATATGGCAGAGATGAGCATGGATTAGGATTAGGTTTTGAAAAAACCGGATTTGTGAAATTTTGTCGGATTTGGATTGGATTTGGATTAGACATTTTTTTCAGAAGGGATTAGGATTTGGATTGGATTTATGTATTTTCTGGGAGATTGAAATGTCGTGTGGCGAATGGCGACAAACTTTATTCAGATCAGTTAGTAATGTACTTATGGTTACTAGGTTATCTTGAATCAAGTGAATCGTTGGTTGTGAAAGAAAATTTTCGAATCCCACCATTGCATAAATTAGTTTTTGTTCTGAATTCCCAATTGGAATCGGATTAGGATTGGACATGGACTTGAATATGAAAAAGTTATGGATTAGGATTTGGATTTGGATTTGAAGGTTCGGATTTGGATTGGATTAGGACATAGAAATTTCAAATCCGCTCATCTCTGCTATATGGTGTGGACACAAGCATATCTCACGGCTCAGTGAAATAGATGTATGTCACACTTTCCATTTGGTCAAAGGCAACTTTACGGCCATTCTTGACCGGCTTACCGAGCGCTAAACTCGATGAAACGGGTATGAATGGAAAGCTGCTGCTGTACTAATTACGGAAATAGAAATTTTATTCTGCTCATCGTCCTGGAACCCCCCAAAACATGTCTCGAATTTTGCATTGTGATCGAGTTTTGACATTGTGACGCAACATTGCTGTCTGGCTCTTCCTTTTTAGCTGGACTATCGTTTTGCCAGACAGAATTGTCGCGTCACAATGTTAAAACTCGATCACAATGCAAAATTCGTGGCAGGTTTTAGGGGGGTCCTGGACCATGAGCACAATAACATTTGGATTTGAATAAAATAGTATTTACGGTGGGCACAACTATAATAAATAATTAAAGAATTGGACACCGTAAATCAGTGGTTCCCAACCGGTGTGCCGCGGCACACTAGTGTGCCAATTGGACTGCTCAGGTGTGCCGCGAGCAAATGCGGCAAACTGGGTCGAATTATAACAAAAATCCAAATTTTGAGTGTGTCATTGTTGGATTTTCTATTGAATTTACTATATCAAGACACGCGATGTACAATCCGATGCAGTGAACAGGTACAAGGATGTCGCGACGGCCGTAGTAACGTTATCTCAATCAGGCGTCCCCATCAGGTCATGGATTGGGTCTTTTTCTGGCTTTTTATTGTAAAGACGTTCTGAGCACAGCAACGTATAGGGTCGGAGTCGTCGCGACGCTTCGTAACTTGCTACTTCACTGCCATGAATGAAACTGGGGCCTCCACCGTCAATGGGTGTGATACGCTAGTTTGCCGACATCTGGTGGCATTTAGGACGGTGATAGATAGATAACTAGACTCGGGCTATAGGACCGTGATGTTGAGGTGTGGCCGAAGGTGACCTTTAACTTGTCACCCCATCAGAACCGGAGGCAGAACAGGGACGTGACGTAGTTGATGACCTTTTTCTGTTTCTATTTGTAGTCGTATTCTTGCCATGTCTTCGTTATCGATGATAATTTTATACCATGCCGATATAACATATTTTGATTCCTGAGATGCCAACTTATAGCACGGTCCACTTTTTGTAAGATACTGCTTTTGCAGATCCGAGGACGAGTAGGATCCAATATAAACCTCCAACACCTAGGAAGGCATTCCCGCCATCGAGAAATGTATACTCATTTGGAAGTGATGTTCTCGTTTACAAATTAGAATTGCCGACATAGCCATTCACATTCCGATTGTTAGGTAGCGTGCCAGCATTGGAGGTAAAATGTAGGCTCAGGGCGCAACGAAATGTTGCAGGCGACAAATTTGAGAATTGAGAAGTAGGGGTAGAGTGGGGCAGCGCGCCTACCCTAAGCGGGAAACGTCATAATATCCACCAAACTGGTCGAAACGGGTTGAATTTCGGAATTTGCGCTCGAGATATCATCCCCACTCTACCACAATCGTATGGAAAGTCCAAGTATCAATTATCATATGTAAAATTATCATTCATTTATGTCCACCAATTTGACGTTTTGTTTCAGAGGTGGGGCAAAACGCCTCCAATGGCTTTTACCCCATTATACCCTATTAAATATAGCATACCACTCAGTAATCGATAAATATTTAATCCCTATACATGCTTCTTCGCCCCATCATGGCGTACCGGATATTTTAAAAAAAAATTTCACCCAGAAATGCCAACTGATTATGAAAGTCAAAAACAAGTCGGAAGTTATTGAGATATATCTTGTTTAGTCGGAGGAATAGCCTATATTACACAGCTGAATAGCAATTTTGATGGGAGTGACGTTCTCCGAGAAAGCATTCTTGATGAACCCATAAACGACTACTCAGTCCACATTTACTGGACTTGAGGGGTGGGGCGTTTTACCCCACAGAGGGGGTAGGCGTTTTAGCCTCCAGGTCACCATTGTTTGTGGATAAGCTACCAGGTGGTTTTTCTGTAAATTCACCTTCGGACTGTGGCTTAAATCCAGCTACGCGTAGTGAAAGCATAAATGGAACCGAAAAAGTCTCTGTGGCATCCGTTAAAAATGACATTTCACTTAATTGTAAAAGGCTATATTTTGGTAAGAATATGTGTAAAAGTCATAAAATCTCATAAAACATTACAAATCTTCATCCAGGTGTGGAAATCAAAGTGACAGTTTCGTCTGACCATTAGGCGATATTTACGATACTGTGACGCATTCAATGCTCGTTTTGTTCTGTGATATTGATGGTGGGCGTCTTACCTCGCCTGGGCGTTTTACCCCACTCTATCAAATTATATCAGTTAACAAATTTCACCGGTCCTGAGGTTTATCATCCCAGTTTGTTGGAACTGCAATTGAACAGCAGCTGGCTGCCAGTAAGACTCTTGACTGAGGTATTGCTATCCTCACAGAAGCTATTACACGATCTGCATGGAAACGCGTTTGGCTTCAAAGTATAGACATAGACACCTCTATACGCGTCTGTATTTGTTAGTGACGATCGCGATTGGACTCTTCCATGCGACGGTTAATTACATCGACAACGAGGTAGTGGGCAGACTTTGTTGTCAAGCCAATCTTATGAAATTAACCTTCGCCTGAAGTTTGAACGAGATCTTAGCAGGCAAGTTATGTGGCAACAGAGGTAATGGTTGATAATTCAAAACCTCACACGGATTGAGAGAAAGTCCTTATTCCTGCCTGCAATAAAATTGTAAAAAAAGAAGAATTGAAAACGATCCCCATGTCAAATTATATACCATTCGTAGACGTATTTGTGAAATGTCGGCAGAGATAAAAGAAAAGAAAACTTAATTTCTTCTTTGAAGCAGCGAAAAGCCTACTTGAGTACACCGAAAAGGCAGAATTACTTCGTCAGTGACCAGTGACCACCTATATAATATTGTCGTTGCTGCTATACGCATTCTGGTAGTTTGCTTTTGCCGTAACCAAAAGAGTTCAGAACCACTGTGCCAGTGTGCCGCGAACTCTTTTTCATTTTCAAAGTGTGTCGCGAGGTCAAAAAGGTTGGGAACCACTGCCGTAAATAGTCTAGTGATGGTGTGAACATGAGGTTCACGTTCGAGTTCAGTGTGTGAACCTCAGAAATTTAGAGGTTCACGTTCACAAACGAACCTTGATAAGTTCTGCACTGTGAACCTTTTTCATATATTAAAATGTTCCACATCTTTATAACATCTTTGGTAGAGCTTCTTTGCATTTCAACTGCGGGCCAGTCTATATGCATGACACTGGCAGCATAAAAAAAATAAACGAGCATGCACCTTGACCAGAGGTCTCAAACACGCGGCCCGCGACGGCATTTTGGAATTTCAAGTATTCAACAATATATTCAAGTGCCATATATCTTTTTTAGATCTAAGATCTTAAAGTTCACCCTAAAACTACTATAAAGATCACTGAAATCCCGAAAAACTTAACTATCACATCACTTTTGAAAGCTACTATGCAGTCAAAGATCTGCTATTACGTCACATTTCCAATTCATGATGATAACACTTGACCATTGATGATTCGTGACTGAAAATTGTGATTTGGTTTGGTGCGATCTTCTCGTAAAATTACTCGATTTGGGATTGACTGGGTGATTTAATAAAAATGACTTAAGGTGAGTCGGGTCCAACGGTAAAATCTGAGAAGGATTTGCGACTCGGAACGGTGACTTGGTATTCCTACGGACGAAACAATCTATGAAACTGTCATGGGGAATAGTAATATATCAAAACATCGTTGCTTGCGTTGCGCATGGGATATGTAGCTATCTAATCGGGTCTGTATGGCAACGATTGGCATGACATCCATGACGTATAGTTGGTTACATGTTGGATGTTGTTTGCTCTCTTTATCCATGTTAATATCGGTGGCGAGTAAGATATTAGTAAGTTCTACAGCTGGAACACTAATGAATTCTTTGCCGATTGGACATTTCTATTCCAGGGATTCTTAACCAGGCTCCGTAGACCCCATCGGGGTACGAAGCACCACATCAGGGTGCACGAGATGCATTGTGGAATTGGGCCTATATGCTGTGGAATATTTTCTTAGCCAATTTATTCAACTGGAGCGTGATTTTATGTGAATGGGCTTTCTGATTTTCATATAGGTACCATCAGAAATTGTGTTGAAATCTCATTGGAATCACAAGGAGTGCATGATGCATCCTCCTGATGTCTATAACTCATTAATCAAAAAAAAAATTATGTCCGCCACGAAATCAATTTTAATCAAATATTTGATAATATGAATTTTTTCCGTGTCCAGCGTGAACATAAGTATAGTAAATTACATATCTAAGATGATTGTGGAATGCCTGTCTACAAGGTCCCGTCAAAAAGGCCTACTTGGAAATAATACATTGAATAACCTCATTATTGGTGCTGCGGCCCGCGGCGTCATCAAAACTAGGAAATTGGCCCGCGAGCTCATTCGAGTTTGAGACCTCTGACCTTGACAATCTCGAAACTTATACTTGCTTTGTAACAAAAGTTTGTTCTAAATATCCAGATTTTCGTTTGTGAATGTTTATGGACTCTGCTGTCAGCTTGATCCGCAATCACACAAAATCATGAGCGAAATACGCTACATGTAGGTAGTCAGCGAATGATGCTTATTCAACCAATCAATGAAAATCATATAAAGCATACATAGTTATGTAATGTAAAAAATCTAACAGGCTTATGGGTCCATCTTGATTTGATCAAATCCGTGTGATTGGGGTGGTGGATACTCCTGTATAACTTGTTAATGGGATAATATATAGGTAGCAAGTATAGAAACCTGTTTTACTCTCGCTCAATATCAATGTAGCAAGTCGTCGAAATTGTTGGCAAAGCGATAGAAGATATGGATTTTATAGGCTTATTATATCATTTGATTGCTCCGGTCGACACATTTGGCGACGGTTAAAAAGTCAGTATTTACTTCACCATTGTGGGATAATGTGTGTACACTGTACAATATTAACATATCGATTCACTAATTAGCAATGTGACGTCGCGTGACGTCATGAGGTTCACGTTCGCGTTCACACAGAACCTTTTAAAAAGGATCGCGTTCACACGAACCTGAACCTTTCGGAGCGTCTCTACACTACATACTATTTTATTCAAATCCAAATTTTTCGACGGCAATAACTCCACTTCCACTGGTTGGAATTGAGTCAAATATGGTGAACATCGTTTCTATAGACAACCTAACACTTTCATGGGGTGAACAGAAAGTTTTGAATTTTTTTTATAATATTTTTTATATAATAAATAGAAAGTTTGTTCTTCTGTAGCAATGCGGCTACCGTTGGAATTGAACCAAATTTGGTATGTAGGCTTAAATTTTAAATTTGGTAACCTAACAATTTTATCAAGTAGCCTAGCCAGTACAATTTGGGAGAAAATGGCATTTTGAACACCCCTAGTGGACACGAGCCATTGTATTCATTCATGCGAAAGAGTGAAGGGTTTTTCCATTGAGATCCGATTAATTGTGAAATTCCGCAGCCTCAGTATACTTTTTCCTACTCTATTTATGCATCTGGGCGACCGGGTGTCCCGTATTTACTTAATATATGTCATCTACTATGCGGATCACTTCGACGCTCATTGAATTTCCGACCGAAATTCGATATCAAATCCTATTTCACAAGTAATAGGTGACAAGCTCTTTTAGTGTTTGCAGTATCCTATCAAGTAACTCCCTGAACTTGATCGCTTTGTTCATTTTCAGCCAAGACCAGATCCAGTCTGCACGACGAAGGTTCGCGTACGAATTTTACTCTCAAATCCGACAAGAAGCCAACGCGGGGGAAAATATTTTGCTAGCACCAACTACTTTAGGATCTGCTCTCGCGATGGTCTTAGTCGGAAGCGGGGGAAACACACGACAGCAAATTTTGGATTCACTCTTCCCTAATTTGGCGTGAGTTTAAAATCGACCTACTTGACTATTTCAGCTAGTGTGTGTATGCCTATGTTAAAATAGTTGCGAGGAGATAACCCTCCGTGCCATGCAGGTGTAAACATTTTGTATCTCAAAGTCGAATCCTCTTTGACCACAAATTCTATTGCTTTGAATATTTTTTGTATCGACGCAGTAATATTTGCTAATTCGGCAATTGCGATCAAAGTAGTCATCGTGATCGTTTCATGAATTTCTACTCAAGTGCAAGTATAGTGATTCTCAAGTAAGTGAAAAAGTATGTTGTTTTTTCTAAATCCTTGACACATGTTAGATAGAAGTGATAATATAGCAATAAAATGTGCACCCATCGGCTTGCCCAATTCGAACAAGTTAAAGTACTTCATTGCTGATGCTGACCAACTCTGGAATTCACAGCATCCATAGATATTTAGACCGCGGTAGATCCAGGCCTTGAGCGAATATATATTACTTAGGTTATTTATTAGGAATTCTTATGTGAATTATTGACGTTTGCAAATTGACCGTATGTCGGTATCGCTTATTCAGTTCCGATGTAGCGCAAGATTCGTTCAAATGCTTGGTGGGAGCTTATGCAGACCCGTACCCGGCTAGTAACCCCGGTAAGGACAAGAAAAACCCGACAATGACGCTCCGCACCGCTTCGAAATTGTATGGAGAAAAATATTTCAAGTTCGATCGGACGTTTTTGCAGCAAACAAGGGACTATGGAGTGTCTATGGAAGAGGTTCGATTTATATTCATTACCTTCACATTCATACACAATGGCATGAATATACGACATGTATCCCCTCATGTTCGAATAGCTGCAGTTGGACCCCAAAAATTCGTAACGAGTCTGGCGTTATGATTCTGGCCTAGTATTTTCTCTATAAATGTTTTGTAGGGTAGCAGGAGTAATGAGTGTAAATTGGATAGGCAAAACTACCGGATTTTAACTTTTTGGCAATGTTCGTCGGATTTGAAACGTTTTGAAGTTGTATTAGGGTTTTGACAGGGGCATCAAATTTATAATAATCTCCAACTTTCATGCGACTTAAGAAAAAACCTTTGATTTGGACATGACATGAATTAAATCCTTGATATGCATTGGCAAATACTAAATTAGTTAATCTCTCGTTAGCAGGTATTAGAAACGAAAATTTAGCACTGAACACTAACTTATAATGATGTGAAATAAATCTCAGGCCCAATGCATTCATTGCAAATTGCAAATATTTGGAACCGAAAATGGACATACAAACTGTAATCACCGGCCAGTTGACTAAAAAAGGTCAACTTTTTGGCCCGACCTCGAAATTACACTTTTACGGCTACATTTTTGTGAGTTGACTAACAAATGGTCATTTCTTTGACTTGACTCCGATATAGCTGTTTTAACGCGCCATCGCTCCCCTATCTCCCACTTCGTTTTTTCGCCCCTATCGCCCCCTTTATTATTTTTGCCCCCTAGACCGCCAAATCGCCCATTGGGGGTGATATCGCCCACGTTGGGAACCACTGATCTATGACATATACATGGGAGGCATGCATATTTCGTATTGGATAAAACTTAACAAAGGAAAACATAAATGACTAGCGATGAAAAGGAATATGGTATGTGTTTGTAGGTGAGGTCGAAATGTCAGATCGGGGTCAGGTAATCGTGAGGGCTGTATTTAGTAAAAACTGCTTGCACGGCATGTAAACAGTAGGCTACAGAACAATAAGCGAAGCAAGCAATTGGCAGCTGGCCCGACCACGATGCGTAATATATATGTCAGAGCAAATTTGCTAACAACACTTTATGATCCGATATGGGTTATATTAGGTCATCGAGAAGTATGACATAAAATTGATCTCAAACGAGAGAATTGCAATGCAGCCAATGCGGTTTCGCAGCGGCTTTTCAATCTAAATAATGCGTAAATGAGTCTCGATTGTAAGCGCCATAGTAAAACTTCACCATAGGAACATAGTTCAGGTATCACTAGAAATAGATTAACAATGGTATTCATTGTAAGCTCGGAATTTACATAGCATATGTGATTCCCAATCAGAAAAGTGATGGAATTTACGAGGGCAACAGGCTAAGTGTATCCGTAAATAACTAGACACACATCTGCAGCACTGCAATAAAGTTCGAAGTAGAAATCTTGGACGCCCACCAACAACAAAGGCTATCTAGAACATGAGTTCTATATATCCCCGACCAAAACGATTTCAAGTCGAGGTATAAATGGTTTGAAAAGCATGCAAGAAGTAGTTGCAAGTTTTAAGTTACCACGAGCAGACCTCCCATCACGCGAGATTATAATTCGCGAAGTGCACGGATTGGTGGACAGAATTGACAGTAAAATTTATTCTAGCAATGGAGACAAACTTTATCCCGAAGGTTAACACTAATGTCTGATACAGGTGGAGTTCGCCACCGATGCTGAAATCATTCGGGAGCACATAAATCGATGGGTGTCTAACGTTACCGGAGGAAATATCAGGGACTTCTTCGCACCCGGCGACATAACTGCTCAAACCGCACTGGCCATAGTGTCGGCAATCTATTTTGAGGTAACTTTTGAATAATGCCATAAGCATATGATAGTGTGGGCGTAGCGGAATAACGTGCTGATTACTCTTACTGTTCGGTCGTTAATTGGTTGCGGTTTAGTAATCTTCCTTAGAGATAGCTTACTTGGGTTTAATAGCCTTGAGCTGTTATCGCTGTTAAGCGTTTATGTGATTTCATGTAGGTAGAGACCGTTAGTGACTGGTTGCTGGTCTCTATACAAGGCCTCAATATCCCTACACCGATTGCCACAATTCACAAATTATCATGGTTAAACCTGCACCGTCATGAATAGCCTGATACATGAGTTGGTGCGTGCCGGTGCCTGCCTGTCGCGATATCACAGTCACACGTATAATCTGATGTTCCATAATCCAGTCGAAGTCTTTGATATATTGATGGTTATTTTTTATGAGGGACAATTTATTTAGCTCATGGGCCTACTGATTTAACAATAGATTGTGACACATAGCAACTTCCCGCGTCTACAGTAATTACGAGGAAATGCCAAATAAGGAGTATGTACTGCCGCTTATTTGCGACCTGAACAGATATTGTTTCAATTTGAAAGCTGTTTTATTTCGGAAATTTCAATATCATTATATACAGGGCACCAGCATCCTTCTCAAATTGCACTTTATTACGAAACTCGTCGCGTTTCCCAATTATCGTAGAACATCGAAGGAATGAGCTGCATATTGTATCCTAACGGTGTAGGGTTTGTGATGCGCCGTATTCCTCTTGCCTGTAGACGGAATTTTACGCCGCAAAGCAGATGGACCGGTAGGGAGTGTTCTAACAATAACGAACGACACATTCACTGGGTTTCTACATGCAGAAACGCCACACTTAAGGGTTTCAACATGAAGAGAGTAATAGACCGTATTGGTCTTATTATGCCTTATTATCTCGCGGAACCCGTGAGCATTCCAAATGGCACCAGCGTGGTGCCGCGGAACCGCGGTTGGGGACCACCATAATATTACTGTATATTAATGTATATCCAATGTTTTTATTATTCTGTATCCAACACTAAGCATAATATTGTGCGATGTGATGTACCCAAGGGTTCTTGGAAGACGCCGTTTGAAGAAAGGGCCACCAGTGCCTCCGAATTTACGAAGCAAAACAACGAAGTGATCCAAGTCGACTTCATGAGCAATACCGACCGCTTTAAGACCTACTTTTCCGAAAACATCCAGGCCAATATGCTGGAAATGCCCTACCTAGATGACGGTGAGTGCCAGGTAAAGCGTTGCCCGTCGCATCGACTGATAACTTGCTTGCTCCACAGGCCAACACGAAGTCAGTATGATTCTTATTCTCCCGCAAAGAAGCATGGAGTATACAGAACAAAGTCTGACTGAAGACATACTTCCCGAGGAGTTATCTCTGTTGTTTTCGCAAGAGGCGTACCGAGTGAGTGGAAGGAGGACTATATTGCTGGGTGCAATTGTATATGGATATTGCTTGCATACATTAATCTAAGAGTCCCTAACCTTTAATAACCTTTAATTATCCTTATACGATAAACTGCAAGTATCAGGGACCCCCGAATTTTCGATGAGTTACAAAACAAAAGAACTACCACATTACACATCTAATGCATTACTTTAGATTACTGGAGCACGAAGTTAACTGTGCATCAGCACTTAGCAGGGTGTTTAAAGAAGAAAACCATTTAAATATGATTTTATTCACACACACCAAAAACAGTATATTGATGTTTATTGCAAATCAGCGTGAATTCTTCCGCACCTTTAAGAGAACAGTTCAGAAATGTAACATCATATTGTTCGGTCGAAACGCAACAGCAATTTCTTAGTCGCAAATTCGATAAAAAAAGATTGGAATCGGCATTTCAGAAGGACGGGTTCCCGTACCTTCCCGCGTACGCGACTTCACACAACGTGCCATCACAGCAGCTACATTTCGTTTACTGATCGCGCCTAACTTCCTCCACCAAATGATGGTCCAGACGGGATTGTTATCACGATTGTTATGTATGAGTTGAATGTCTGTCTTGACCTCCAGAGGAACCCCTGGACCAGACTCAGTGGACCAATGGCCTTCTCGGGACCCCGGCTATGGGCACGGATATCCCTAGGACGGGTAGCCCTACATTAGCTAATATTTATCTTAATATCTAAATCAGTGGTACTTAAACTTTCATGCCCCGCAGAACACTTACGTTTATCTGCAAGCCTTCGTGGAGCCCCCAAATCTTCGATGCGTAAACTTTAAAAGTGTCATCGTATTGCTCGGCCGAAACGCAGTAGCGGGATACCAATGCCTAATTATAAATGAGCTTATGCATATTCGATATGGAATTGGCATTTCGTTCAAACGGGTCGGGGTCTCGATTTTGAACCTCAACCTCACCTACGGGCGCTACTGCACACGAAGTGCTGCTACAACAGCAGTCACAATCCGATTAGTAATATGGCCAAAGTGTCTGCAACCGTTGATTACAAGAACGGGCGTATCATCTCACATCAGATCTAAGAGTTAAGTCTGACATCCACGGAACCCCTGAGACTTGCTCTTGGAACCCCTAGTGTAATACTGGTTAAGAACCAGTCATCTAGATCTGCGTATAATAGCTAATGATGTATAAACGAGACAGGAAGAGACCTTCATCTTACCAAATAGTCCAATATTCATTTTATCGAAATAAATATTTAAATGTTTATTCAGACTATAGTTTTCATCCCTAAATTCAATCTCACCGCGGATTACACTTTGACCAATGCGCTGGAAAAAATGGGAATGTCCGATCTTACGAGCCCCGGACTCGCCAATCTACGTGGAATGCTCTCCCCCAAGAACAAACGTGTCAACCCACTCTATCTCGAGACGGCTATCCACAAGACTGTGTTGAAGGTAAGCAGAATCCAGAGGTGTTCAGTAACGAGGAACTTCTACTTCTTTGAAGGTGCACAAGTAGTTTTACTCTACTTGCAGTACTTACTCCTATATTTTTGACCAACTTACTTTTTGGTAGAGAGAGAGAGAAAGAGAGAGACTAAGACGGAAAAATTCAGGGGCTGTTTTCGTGAACAGTCACCAATTTTCGTCTTAGTTCGCGTGAAATATATAAGGGACCTATCAACATAATTATTCTAGCGGATGCATGATTTATCTGCTCAATTTCAGGCCGCGTAGTGTGTCAGAGGACAGTTTTATTAGAATAAATAGGGCTCAGAATTCGAAAAACCGCTTGGATTTATCTGATCTACATGCATCACAAGCATTATGAGGATGCTGCTGTGTTTTATGATATTGTCTTGTTGAACTAACATCATATCTACAATATCCTTGTGGCATGTGCTCACCTTAGATCTTTCCAGGTAAACGAAAGAGGAACAGTCGCAGCCGGGGTTACGGGACTGAGCATCGTTCCTTTGTCTCTGCCACCGCAATTTATTGGCGACAAGCCTTTCCTGCTCATGGTTTACGAAAAGAAGACCCAAAACATTTTATTTATCGGAAGAGTCGACGATCCTTCTTCTGACACTGGAATATAAATTGGACAAATCCCGTATTTCTCATTGCTTTGTATCGTATATTTGCCAATACTGGTGCTGAAATATGGCGGCTGCATGTATTGCATTGAATTTCATATCCACATACATATTCACGTCTCCGTGAACACGAACTTTAAAGCTATACGGATCGGTGTACTGTGTTATGGAGATATACTACTGAAATGTCGCTTAGAACAGTGCTCTTCAACCTTTTTCGACGTGGTACACCCTTTTAACGTTTGCTCAAAACTCGTACACCCCTGTTCATTAGGGGTCTTCAAAAATAACTTTTTTTCTCAAATCGTACTGACTACTTGATAAAATAGTTAGGTTACCTAACTTAAGCCTACACACCAAATTTGGTTCAATTCCAACCGGTAGCCGCATTGCTACGGGAGAAGAAAGTTTCTATTTATTATATAAAATAAATAACGAAAAATTTGAAATTTTACTGTTCACCCATGAAAGTATTAGGTTGTCTATAAAAACGATGTTATTCAAATTTGGTTCAATTCCGACCAGTAGAAGCGGAGTTAAAAAATTTGGATTTGAATAAAATAGTATTTGGTCACAGAGTCTATTCGCAGCCAGTTAAGCCGCCCGCCACGCAAATTGAAATTTATTTCGTGTCAGCCCCAAAACAGCATGACATTACGAACGATAATCAACCTAAATGTAACAGTATTGGGGAGAGAGTAGGTAACGTTACTGCTGCAGAAGCGGTAATTCAGATCAGCGATGATAGCAGGCGCACCAGCCTACTGCGTATCAAGCCTGCCCCACACCACACACAGTCGATATAGTAGCACTTGGGCTCAGACTTGGACAACTAGAAAATTTTCAGCTTTTCCAAATTAGATTAGAATTAGATTACGGGCATTTCGCTCGAATTTAGTGAAATTAAACAACTAGAATTATCTAGTTGTCCATGCGTATACTTGGACAACTAGAAAATTCTCAGCGTTTACAAATTAGATTAGAATTAGATTACTGGCATTTCGCTCTAATTTAGTGAAATTAGACAACTAGAATTATCTAGTTGTCCAAGTCTGCTTGGGCTGCAAGAGATGTCAGTAACCTCAGGTCGTATGCCGCTATACACAGTCTATTGTCGCTAATTTGCATCACTAATAACAAAATACTAAATTGCAAATGTATGGCGAAATATTGGACATAAAATCGGCATTTTAAAACAAAAGGTTTTCGATTTCAACATGGAAGCTGTTTCGACCCTGGCTGGCTACGTCACTTCATTTATGTGCATTGCGGTATTTATTAACGTCGGGTAGGAAGTATCGATTCAAGAAGTCTGAGCTATCGCGGCGGTTCCCTCAAAAATCACTAAAAGACAAATGACTAGCTGAAAACATGTTTGTTAACTGCATACTTTCCAACACCAAACGGATCCATTGGTCTATTGCCGACGGCTAAATGAATAGGAGAAATGCTTATGACATCACAATCAAGCGGTGTACAGTATTACAATTGAGATAATATCGTACCATATTGCTCATTAACCTGTGCGTCAACCTGTACTGGCCCATAAACCTGCCTTTGTGATAGCTAGCCATCGGCTCATTGTAATTCGGATCTGGTACACCCCTGTACACCCCATCCGAGTGGTACACCCTTTGCAAATTCTGGTACACCCCAGGGTGTACGACAACCCCGGTTGAAGAGCACTGGCTTAGAACACTACGCCACTCGATTTCCCTGATGCGTTTTGTAAAATAGAGTAGCAGAAATAAGTTGCATCCGGCGTGTATTCTTTTCGTCGAGGCTATCATCGGTTGTATGTTTCGTGCTGTTATTTCAGAATCAACTATATTTCGGTTCAATATACCCGAATCGGTTGTAATATTCCTCCCGCTCAGCTAAAGAACCCTGTTTCTGCATTTGCTATAAATAGTGCGTCAGGCTCAACTGATTGAAAACGAAACGGTGGAAATAGGGTTACAATTAAAACAAAAATCAATTTAAAACAAACATGTTTAGAGCAAGACCCTCCTTTAAAACATGTTTTTATTGTGTTTTTTTAAGCCATGACGTCACCAGTATTCAATTTTGACGTCATAGTGGATTGACATCAACAATTGAAAATAGCTTACTTTGACGAATATCTGTACTATAACTCATGAACCTACGATTTTGACGGTTTCAACCATCAAGGATCGATATATGTCGGCTAAAGGGGGTGGTAATTGTCGGTAGGCTCATACAACATCTTTTTTTTGAAGAGTATTCACACTATTATGGCATAATTTTACAACTTACAAAAACAAACATTTTGAGAAGGCCTTCGATTTAAATGCAAACTCGGGATGGTGTGAACGTGAGGAACACCAATTTTTACGTCATTATCACATCTTTGATTGAAGTTCTTTGCATTTCAACTTCGGACTCCTCTATGCAGGGAGCTGGCAGCATAAAAAAATCAACACTAAACAAGCATGCATCTTGTCGCTCACAAAAATTTTACACGCGTTTTACAAACGTTTCCTCGAAATATTCAGTTTTCCGTTTGTAAATATTTAGTGACTCTGCTGCGAGCTTGACCCGCAATTACACAACATCAAGAATGAAGTACACCATATATATAGGTAGTCAACGAATGATGCTTGTCATTGTCAAACCAATCAATGTAATTGATATAAAGAATACATCGTTGTCTAATGTAAAAAATCTAGCAGCCTTCTTGATTTGATATTGTATCAAAATAAAACAAATCCGTGCGATTGAGGAGTTGGCTGCTGTACAACTTTTTTATGGGGTAATATCGGTAGCAAGTATAGAAACCAGTTCTACGCTCTGTTCAATATCAATGTAGCAATAGTCACACGCCGAATATATTGTCCGGTATGGCCTAGACCAAGGCGTAAGCTTACTGAAATAAACTGAAAATTCGTATCACAACTACAGAATACTATCTATGTCGTCATTTGATAGCTCTTCATACATCCAAGCACTTAATGAACAAGTTTGATGCGGATCATACGGTGAGCAATTTTGGTTATATTGCAATTTATACTTGACTATGAGCCGTTACTTCGAAGTCGGTAAAATTGTGTCGAAATATAGGCTACTCTTCACAGAGACGATCTATAAAGGTCTATGACGTGTAGAACTCAAGATATATCATTGCTGGACGGGTATTCATCCATGCGTTTGACGCTATTCTGCAAGAATTCTTTCCCCGTTTTCAGAAGCGGCTTCGGGCGGCTTTTGACATAACTAATATCCCCTATTTTAGCATTCATATACAGAAATTGACTATAACTATTCATTTCAAACGCAAAAGCAGGCATGACGTTTGGACTATGGCGATGATCGATCACTACTTTACGGGGATGTCGACAAAATAATTGCCTTTTACATCAGATTGACGGCCAATATAGGTTTTGAAGCTTCCGCAGTGGGAATAAAGTAACGAAATAATAGTTTCCTTGATTAAATATTACTCTTGGTGCGAAGGCGTATATTTACCTGGAGGGATTATGTGTATGCTCAGCCCATGACTTCTAAGTTTGTCATCTACAATGGATAGGATTCGTCACCATTCGTGCATTCCGCTGAACAGCTGGAATGGTATGGTAGACGTGCGCACCCACTAGTCATAGTACAAAACAAGTCACGTTGCAATATGTCTATTTACGAGAGACGGTTTTGTTTTCGGTTTTCGACACTCTGTAATTAAGTCATGCCGCGGCGTTGCATAACAGCAATATAAAATTCATGAGGTCTCTCCCAGCTCAGCTTTCATACAAGCTGCGAAGCCAATGTATTAATCCGGAAGGCGTGAGCATCAAGTATAGTATCAGTTCTGTCGATAACATAATGCAAGAAGTGGAATCCAAGCCCCATCAAGCAATCAGTATCTCATCCAAAGATAGTGTTGGTTCGTCCGATGCTACCAGCTCCAGATCAAGCGCCTCTACATCGAGATCAAGCACTCCCAGCAATAGCGTTAGTACAGAAGCTGATATTTGCGCAATCCGCATGTGCATATACATGTAGAATATTCACCATTCACTGTTCAGATGTTAATTTTGTAGATAAAGGATCAGAGAAGGGAAAATACCGGATGGCGCAATGTGATAGGAGAAATCATGCCCGTGGTATGTTTGATATCGATAAGGTTGTATTTAAAACAAGATTTGTTTTAAAATACACCTGTTTAAACGTGGAATAATCAATGTTTTAAACAAAAGCCTGTAAAAGAATCAAAGTTTCTTAAAGCCTGGTATTTACATGTGAGATGACCACCTTATATATCGGTAGTCGACCACACAAATTATATATCATGGCCGGGGCGCTCAACATCTCCAGCCAGATACACATAAATAACCTATTTGACGGATCGGATCAATTGGGCATCGTCACGGTCATGACTTCCTTTTGACATAGTGAGGGCATATGACCTCACAATGACCGAGTCTTCAACTGTCACAACCATACACAGCTCAGTATGTCGTGGACGCCCCTTGATTTTGTCACCTGAACCCAAGTACAAAAGTAACTGTTCCGTTAATGCAACCAGTGATTTTGAAGTGTTATATTTCTTGCACCCTATAGTAATAGTGGATTGAAATATTGCAATTATATATGCTATTTTCATCTTTCATGGGTAATGGCAATAAATACGTAAAAACATGATTCAAATAGGAGTAATGTTTTAAACATATGTGTTTAAAATCCACTTTCATTCTAAACGCAACCCTAGATATCGCATCTAAAATATATGTGCAAGAGCACTCGCTTCATCTTTTGACAGAATCGGAATGCTAATTTATAATTAAACTCATATCAGTACGGTTACGTACGGAGTTCAATAAATCTATTGATATGATTGAGCAAGTGTCTCTAGATAGGTAAATACCAATCTTTTTGTTTGTACTATAGGTAACTCGGTAGAATAACAGTTAGACGGCGAGTGGCTATATTGTGAAGTTATAGCCTTCGGTCGATCCTCATCCAGCACACCTGCTGGAGCCCTTTGAGCTGTATGCCTAAATACACTAATCATGGTGTAATAGGCGTTTTATCAATGCATAGCAACATGTATGATCATTCTTCACACAGGTAAAGAATGAATCAATTGCACTGACTCTGCGAGACATTGAGATGGAACAGTACAATGAAACGTTAAGAGAAGAATGCTTGGTATTTTATACGTAGTACAATTTATTAAATTTTTATTATAATTTTTATATGGGTTTTGTTAGTAGTGTGATATGATGCGTTCGTCAACCCATGTCTAGGGCGGACCCAATGATTCGAGAACTCGAATGAAAATATATGCTCCTTGCATCAACTAAAATACAGTTTTGATATAATTTTCCACGGTTTGGAAGCTATAATCTTAGCAAAAAGAGTTTGTATTCACACCCAAATGGTGCTACACGAAAACAGAACCTGACTCAGAATTATATTGCTGTTATAAATCCTACGTGCAAGCATAATTTGGATTATATTTATATCACGGATGGTGTGAATACACACTTATTTCGCAACAGTGCGTATATAAAGCCATGAGTGGTCGTATTGCCTCATACGAAACATAGAAACGCGGTGACCGATGTCGGCACGCTACCTATGATCATTCGTACAATATGCAATCATTACAACGGCTTTTCCCGTTGCAGCCCATAGGCCGCAATTAGCATTGCATAGTAACCGTCTTTGAAAGCTTTGAAGCGTCCGAATCCAACCGAGTAATTAGGCCTAATTATGTCTGCAAAAGCGAGCTGCTGGATTTCTGGATTTCTAAATGTCCAGAAACACTTCAGATGTGACGAATAGGGATGGTGTGAACCTCTGAAAGGTTCTGGTTCGTGTGAACGCGAACCTTTTCGAAAGGTTCTGTGTGAACGCGAACGTGAACCTCATGACGTCACGTGACGTCATATTGCTAATTTCAACCCTTCATTTCAATTATACACATATGTATTGTACAATATATGTACTGTACAGTGTATACGATACCTAGCGACGACTCGGGCCACATAATGGCACAGTGCTGAAGTATGCTACATATTGACGTTTTAAACGTCGCCAAATGTATCAAATGAGGCAATCAAATGATATATTAATTCCATAAAATCAAGATCTTCCGTCGCTTTGCCAACAATTTCGACGAGGACTTGTCAGGGAATATAAGCTTACGCCTTAACGGTCTCGGCCAGACCGAACAATGTATTCGGCGCCTGAGTATTGCTACATGGATATTGAGCAGAGTGTAAAACGGGTTTCTATACTTGGTACCGATATTACCACACTATCAATAGTGGCGAGATAGCGCAGTGGTATAATCCGCAGATGCAACACCGATGGGTGCGGGCTCGAGTCCGACCGAGGTCGACTTCCGAATTCCGATACCTAAGTGTTGGAGGTTTACCTAGGCTCCTCCTCGCCACCTCATCCGCGTCAGCGGAGTCTTACAAAAGCCTAGAGGTGGGCCGTGCTATAAATCGACAGATACGGAAAATAAGAAGAATATCGGCATGGTGTAAATGTCCATAGAAGTCGACAAACACCATGAATACCCCAAAACAAACAAACAAAACCACACTATCAATTTATACAACAGGCAACACCCCAATCGCACGGATTTGGGATTTGGTGTTTATGATACAGTTTACATATGAAATCACGATTGACCCCGTACGCCTGCTAGATTTTTACATCAGAAAACGATATCAATCTCATTGATTGGTTTAATAAGCATCATTCGCTGACTAAATGCAGTGTATTTCGCTCTTGATGTTATGTGATTGCGGGTTAAACTCACAGCAAAGAGTCACTAAATATTCACAGACGGAAAGCTGGATATTTCGAGCAAAGTAGTAGTATAGATCGGTCGCACGCGGCTATGGGGTTCTTATGGGCCCGCTGGTGAGGTGCCGCGAAACTCGTGTTGGTGATGGCACCCTTTTGACCCCCCCTTCCGCTGGTGAGGTGCCATGTGTTCTTATGGGATCTCTGGTGATGGTACCCTTTCGGGTATAGGCTTCGTCGGTGATGTGCCGCGAAAACTCGTGTTGGTGATGGTACCCTTTCAGACCACCTATCGCTCATGATGTGATAGTTTCTTACGAGATCTCTGGTGATGTGCTATTGGTTCTTATGGGATCTCTGGTGATGTGTCATTGTTTCTTATGGGATCTCTGGTGAAGTGGTGTTGAATATCAAGTATAGTAAACAGTGACGCCATTACCTAACGTGTATATTCAAAATTATTAAATATGACCGATTCGAGTTAATCCCAACGTTTACGGTGAGTGCGACTTCAATATATCGTTATTCTTATGGGTGCGGCGGTGATTCGCCTGTCGTGCATATAGGATCTCTGATGACGCCACCCTTTCAGGTATACGTTGTGTTGACATGTCGTACTTTCAACAAAAAAGGCGTGAAAATAGTTTGCTAAATCTAGGAATTGCTCACATGGTAATGTTTGAGTAATTAGATTACCCCAGAGCCGGCGTAGACGGTGATTCGAATACCAACAATAGCCGCGTTCACATATTAACACTCCAAATAGGTGTGAAATAGTTTGCAAACCCTGCGATCGCTGACAAGATAATGTCTCGGACATAGCCATCTTTCGCGGCTTCGTGTTACAGGCATACCGATCGCTCACGTGGTGAAAATTTAGTAAGCAGTTTGTCACAGAACTCGATTTCACTCTTAAGATTTAATAAGTAACGAATGACAGAACCACCAGTGTCGGTAACTTGAATAGCGACAAATTGTCATTTATTTCTACTCTAACCCTAATCCTTTGTGAAGTGTACGCTTATTCAAAAAGGTGTGAAATAATTTTAAAATCCTAGGACCGCTCACAGGGTAATGCTTCAGACATAGCGATCGCTCATGATTTGGTGTTACAGACATACCGATCGCTCACAAGGTAATATTTCCGCAATAAGTTTGTCACAGAGACGGTGATTCGTAAACCAACAATTTGACACTTTCTGGTGGTCGCTATATGTTTTGACACTTTGGAACGTGGTTGACTTTAGTTGTATGATAAGAATAATGCGAATATTCAAGCAATGTGTCAATTTGTCAACTTGAAATGAAATTTACTACACAGCTCAAGTTGATTCGTATCTGAATGTGTTAATTCGGTACAATTCTAATTATTTCGAGAAATCCATTTACCGCGATCTGTTGATTCGAACGTAACCTGAATATTACTGACTCCAACTTCAATCGCGTCGAATTATTCACACATTCCACGTCGCTGTTTCACACCTATAGAATCAATACCAACTAACTAAACAAGAATCAAGAAATCGCAAGTATGCACATACAATAATTGTCTTTATCAACTTGAAATCAAACTCTTAACAAAAACACGCATCTTATCACTTGTCAACTCTATCATGAAAATCCTTGAATCCGTATTATTAATAGTGTTATAGTACGGTGTCGGAATCCGCTCGCGTGATGTTCTATAGGTAAATTGAGATAATCCGAAACGAAATATTTTGACTTTGGTGTAGTGTGAATTGAAATAGGATTGACAAACATGACTATCAACTTTCCCACAGTCCCATATTGATATTATACGCACATTGATTTGAAACAAGTAATGGAACATTGCAACTCTATTCGCGATCCGACTTTTCGTTTGTCAAAGAGACATCTTACCATACTCAAAAGAATTATTCATAATATCAACCTGTGGTAAAAATATAGTTTTCACTTACTTGATTATACCACTACAACTCGCAAACTTGAATTAATAATAATTATTCATATGACGATAATTTTTATTCAACTGTAAAGTCCGTTACTACACTGCAAGACAAAGTATTTACTAATCGTTACATATACGACTTGGCATAACCTATTACATTTTGAGTATACGAGATTTAAATGTCTGAACAATAACTGAGAATTAAATGATCACGAGTGAATCCGTATATTACAGCGTAAAAGATGTTGGAATGTCAGCAACTCTGTACGGCCATAGTTACTACCACTAATTTACCCGCCCAACTCCTCATGATCATTCCTGAAATCTACACAAACATGACCACTGACTAGAGTTAACCACAAAACGGCATCAAGTTTTAAATCCACTTGTAACTGTCGTATTATTTGAATGCGGGTTATGTTTTATTGTAATTGAGTTAACGGAAATAGTATTAAGGCTCGACATTTTAACATTTTACCATACTCAGTCAACAAGGAAAAACCTTGTCAAGTAAATCGTTTGTAACTCACCCGATCAACTCAAACAGTATCAGTATGAAACCAGTCAAGCATACACGAGTCCATACAATCGCTACAATCTAAAATCCATAGCAAGTTCGGTTTTAGGCATATACCGTCAACTCGTCTTTTTTGTTCAACTGTAAAAGTCGTTACTATTCTGCGAGACAAAGAAATTACTATGCGGTATATTTTGTAAGATAAAAGTAATTACTTCTCGGTGCCGGCGACTTGATATTAACATAATATGTTTGAGTATGCGAGATTTGAAAGTCTGCCCAACATGTTGAGAATTCATTTCTTACAATCGAACGCAGGTGTTATATTGCAAATTATCATGATGTAAACATAAGGATTGACACATTGATTTAACATATGTAATAGTTGATCATGACTTGACTATTAAATCATTTGCGTTAATTAGACCCGGCGTTGTGGTAAAGGTTATGACAACTACAAACTTTTCAGTACCATTGTTATTAACATATTGAGTTGTAAACTATGTGTGTCTAAAATGTTCTCGATTGGAAAATTATTCAGCCTTGGTACAAACCACGCAGTGTATTGTGGATATCAGGAAATATTTTACAAATGTAATTGTCTGCAGTGAACAAGACTAAAGATGAAACAACAATTTCCTTTGTTGAACAATAACCGGTGCAATACTTTATTGTCGGTGAGAATTGAAACACTTTCGCCGATTACCTGGTGTCAAGATATCACACTAGGTGAATTGACATACCACCATTTGATTAATGCTTAATCCGTTCACATCATTTCACACACACTTTGATCATTACAAAAAAGCAAATTGGAATATGTTTGCTAGGCACCACCTATTCAACTATACTTGAGTAATACAGAAACCTCTCAGCATTAATAAAATCGAAATGTGCGCTACACCGAAATCTACAAAATGTGTTTGTATTGCTGTTCGTAGTAGCGATATCGATTTGAACCTCCATCATCTAACCAAACTACTGAGAGTCGTTGTCAATTTACATGACGTTCACTGATTACATACTTGAACTATTTGTGCAACGCACACGATCAGAGAAATTGGACATTTTTCCATTGCCATTCGTCAAAGTAAATGTCGTCACAATAATCAGTCACTAAAAGACAATATACTTGTATGTGATTGAATCGCCGACAATTAACTCGGTAAATCAAACCCCTGAGAAATTTCACTCAGTCATTGGATAGGAAACAACGTCGCTTAATCGGTGTGAGTCGTTTCTTCTAAATACTAATCATATCTGTCCAGCCAAGAACAATTTTCACTCACTTGGGTAACGAAACCAGTGTCCAATATCAATACAAGATATTTTCGTCACACAAAAATAATCAACTTCACTCGATATTCCCGTACTACGAAACTGTACAAAGGTTACATGTTTTTGTATGACATGGAATTAATACCGATCGAAGTAACCGTATTGGAAATAACTTTTAAACAAACACACTCTACGTGGTTAACATTCTCATCGATTCTATTGTGATTAATGTATACTTCATGTGATCTGGATTCATTTCGATATGGCTAAACATTCAACCTCGACGGATACGAATTGTCACACACTCAAGTAATATCATACCAAATAGTTATTTACAAGACACAGAAAATTTGTTTTGGTCGTTTCGACTTTTTTACTGGAGATACTCATCGCTTCGCTTAATACAATCTAGATTTAAACTCCATCGAACCTTTGGTGTCTATCGTTTTGCTGGATACAAATTATGTTAGTCTAAGAGTACACAATTTTCACTATCTTGGGTTATGAACTCAGTGTGTTAACGATCATTCAATATTTTGTAGTATCAACTAGCTACTTCGTAGGATACGAATGATCATCCTCACAACTCTTACAAAAGTACGAAGGATATTTACATCACACAAAGTAATCGACTTTACTCGATATCCTCACACTACGAAACTGAATGGTTGGTTTGACTCTACAAACTGTTCTGATGTCGCAAGAACTTTTTCATACGAATGGTTACGTATCTAAATATTCAAATAATCCAACACACGACTATAGCACTTACAGAAATATCATAGTTCCTGTAACAAAGTTGTATAAGTATAATGTTTATCGTAAGTCCTACATAGCCATGATATCCGTCCGAGTTTGACTTTTAGAAAACATTATACCAACATCGCGACATCTTTCAAAATTAAAACCACGGTGACTGCTTCAGAGACCTACCAATGATATTGCAGTAATACAGTTACTTCCACAAAAGAGTATGTATTCGACTTACTTACCACAAATCTAACGCACAAAACAATTTACTTTACTAACGAGAAGCACCGAGCCTCACATCCAAACAACTAGAAAGTGGAACTATATTAAAAAACGTCGCTAACCTTTGTGCACCAGCTGTAAATCACACAAGCAACATGCTTCAAGATTCTGGTTATTGAAAAACGTTAAAGTGTTTCTCCTGCACCAAGTCGTTATGTTGACGAAAGCGTATATTGTAATACCATGATCGATTTGCATTCGTTGGTCACAAACTGTCACTACTCTAAATAATTATTTTCCACTCAAACACAAAAGCATACTTGTCGCCAATCGTTTTCATCAAGCACGAGTTCAAGAATCCTGCTACGACATGAATTGTTATTTTGATGTTGTGTAAATAGGTAATAATTTATTTTAGTAACACTACATCAACATCATCGAGTTGTGCGAATAGATTTACATGTGGTTTTAATCGAAGCACACAGCGTGTTCTAATGTAGAGTCATCTCTATTGTACAACAACTCGGTAATCGAAATGTGTTAACATTTAAACAGCGATCCTGTTTCGTCACGCGAAAAATATCTTTACTGTCGCAACACTCTGATACTCTGCACAAGATGTGTAAATCCTTTTCACACTCATAATAATACACTAACGGGATACCGACGTCAAGCAACAACGTTTACCAACATCACTGACGCTGAACATACGATACCTACCCAAGTAAAAATATCATTTTCACCAGGAGGTCAGCCGTTACCTGTGTACAATTACCATTTGCCCTTGGGGGCCTAGCGTTACCCGAGTAACAAAACCATTTTCACTTGGAAATATATGTTTTCCCTCAACAACAAACGTTTTTCACTTGGAAATATATTTTTTCCCTGGGTAACAAACCTTTTTCACTTGGAAATATATTTTTGCCCTGGATAACAAACCTTTTTCACTTGGAAATATATTTTTTCTCTGGGTAACAAACCTTTTTCACCTGGGAATATATTTTTTCCCCGATCAACAAACCTTTTTTCACTTGGAAATATATTTTTTCCCCGAGCAACAAACCATTTTCACTGAGCAACAAACCCTTTTCTCCCCAGGCAACAAACCCTTTTCGTTTGGAAAACTATCATTTACCTGAGTACCAATACCATTTTCGTTTTGAAAACTGACAACTACACCGGTCAATTTGATATTTTTTGTATATTGTTACAGCAGACAGTGACAAAATATACACCAACAACGACTCCGATACATTTGCGTAATCAAATATTCACTTGCTCTGATGCATCCCATCAAAATCATTGGTTACTCACATACAATAACAATGTGCTGTTGTACATCGACATGTATGTTTTCGGAATTGGCGAATAAAGGGGTTTCTGATATGTCCGCGATGTCCGGGTTCGTGCTTTAGATTTTCCAGAGTCAAAATGTCTGAATAAAACACCTCCTTGACGATGGTTGGTATGTGGATAACGGTGTTCGGAAAACGGTTGGATTTATGTCACCCATCGCGATAACAACTCCAGGTCGAGTTTTCCTCCCGCATGTTTACTATATTGTGTCTTTATTGGTCAATGTATGTCTCGACATTCAGTTTGAAATCGGAAACCCTGATAAAGTACGTAACCGGATCCGGATATCAACTGTGAATCGATAAACCAATGGACAATATTCAAAGTAAACATGTTACACCCTGTGTTTCCACGAAAAAATACCATCCAGACATACGTCGCGCTTGTTTGCCCACACCAGTATACGCGCAAATGGAGGTGTGTGACATTGCATGCAATGTGTTGGTATACAAACATCGATCCACAGACATTATCATGGCCGGTAGTTTTGATGTAGATCGAATGTCACCTGATAACAATACCAATAAGCCACATTGCAATGACTCTGAGTCAATCTGAAGCATGACATACGGACACACAAACATAGAAACCGTAACATGGGTATTCGCACGACGGTGGAAGTGAACTATACAGCATATACCAGTAGAGTGTTCACAGTCAAATATGCGAACCGTGCACAATCATAAACCCAGGTTTTTGCTGGATATGTACGAAACCAATAAATCGATACATTTCTTTTCTCTGGACATCAATATTACAATCGCCATTCAAATGCATCGCTCGAATGTGAGGTTCGTCGGGTGTAAAATCCATGTCAAATAACACCAAAGTGTGCCTTCCGTGTTTTATTATTTCCACCGACGCTTCTTGCCTGTGTCGTAACACTATGGTGCAGGGACTCGAAAAACGATGGATTGCGAAACGGATTGACATGTTCTTCGATATGACCAGCAGAATTGATGTCAATACCCTTGTGATGATGTCGTTTCGAAATGTTACCGATATGACGAGTGCAACTTCGATCTCTTGTGGCGATGACCGTTTCGAAATGTCACCGGACGAACTGAATCCTTACGATGATGTGTTTTATGATTGCGTGTGAAATCGCGAGGTAGTGTTCTATTGCGGTGTACGATTGCAGATTCCACAGAAACACACCTTATTGGATCACAGTATCAGTCCGAGATTTGCATAATCACTGTTCACGATATTTGTCTGGAGTCGTTATGTGGGAGTAGCGACATGCATGCATCGTGACTGAAAGACTGATCGCAATCATTTCGAGCACCACTTCGATAGTTCACCTAGATCAAACGCTGCAGCAGAAAACTTCGGTGTCGACAACACATTGACCGATGTATCCAATTGGTCTGAGTGATCTGTCCGGAGATAGGGCCATGACTATCTTGTAATGTTACAACACGATAACACCATCGAGTAAATCAGTGAACGGTGCCGAAATATCGATGTAATAGCGCGGACTCATTGCAATGTGGCTTGGTATTGTTATCAGGTGACATTCGATCTACATCAAAACTACCGGCCATGATAATGTCTGTGGATCGATGTTTGTATACCAACACATTGCATGCAATGTCACACACCTCCATTTGCGCGTATACTGGTGTGGGCAAACAAGCGCGACGTATGTCTGGATGGTATTTTTTCGTGGAAACACAGGGTGTAACATGTTTACTTTGAATATTGTCCATTGGTTTATCGATTCACAGTTGATATCCGGATCCGGTTACGTACTTTATCAGGGTTTCCGATTTCAAACTGAATGTCGAGACATACATTGACCAATAAAGACACAATATAGTAAACATGCGGGAGGAAAACTCGACCTGGAGTTGTTATCGCGATGGGTGACATAAATCCAACCGTTTTCCGAACACCGTTATCCACATACCAACCATCGTCAAGGAGGTGTTTTATTCAGACATTTTGACTCTGGAAAATCTAAAGCACGAACCCGGACATCGCGGACATATCAGAAACCCCTTTATTCGCCAATTCCGAAAACATACATGTCGATGTACAACAGCACATTGTTATTGTATGTGAGTAACCAATGATTTTGATGGGATGCATCAGAGCAAGTGAATATTTGATTACGCAAATGTATCGGAGTCGTTGTTGGTGTATATTTTGTCACTGTCTGCTGTAACAATATACAAAAAATATCAAATTGACCGGTGTAGTTGTCAGTTTTCAAAACGAAAATGGTATTGGTACTCAGGTAAATGATAGTTTTCCAAACGAAAAGGGTTTGTTGCCTGGGGAGAAAAGGGTTTGTTGCTCAGTGAAAATGGTTTGTTGCTCGGGGAAAAAATATATTTCCAAGTGAAAAAAGGTTTGTTGATCGGGGAAAAAATATATTCCCAGGTGAAAAAGGTTTGTTACCCAGAGAAAAAATATATTTCCAAGTGAAAAAGGTTTGTTATCCAGGGCAAAAATATATTTCCAAGTGAAAAAGGTTTGTTACCCAGGGAAAAAATATATTTCCAAGTGAAAAACGTTTGTTGTTGAGGGAAAACATATATTTCCAAGTGAAAATGGTTTTGTTACTCGGGTAACGCTAGGCCCCCAAGGGCAAATGGTAATTGTACACAGGTAACGGCTGACCTCCTGGTGAAAATGATATTTTTACTTGGGTAGGTATCGTATGTTCAGCGTCAGTGATGTTGGTAAACGTTGTTGCTTGACGTCGGTATCCCGTTAGTGTATTATTATGAGTGTGAAAAGGATTTACACATCTTGTGCAGAGTATCAGAGTGTTGCGACAGTAAAGATATTTTTCGCGTGACGAAACAGGATCGCTGTTTAAATGTTAACACATTTCGATTACCGAGTTGTTGTACAATAGAGATGACTCTACATTAGAACACGCTGTGTGCTTCGATTAAAACCACATGTAAATCTATTCGCACAACTCGATGATGTTGATGTAGTGTTACTAAAATAAATTATTACCTATTTACACAACATCAAAATAACAATTCATGTCGTAGCAGGATTCTTGAACTCGTGCTTGATGAAAACGATTGGCGACAAGTATGCTTTTGTGTTTGAGTGGAAAATAATTATTTAGAGTAGTGACAGTTTGTGACCAACGAATGCAAATCGATCATGGTATTACAATATACGCTTTCGTCAACATAACGACTTGGTGCAGGAGAAACACTTTAACGTTTTTCAATAACCAGAATCTTGAAGCATGTTGCTTGTGTGATTTACAGCTGGTGCACAAAGGTTAGCGACGTTTTTTAATATAGTTCCACTTTCTAGTTGTTTGGATGTGAGGCTCGGTGCTTCTCGTTAGTAAAGTAAATTGTTTTGTGCGTTAGATTTGTGGTAAGTAAGTCGAATACATACTCTTTTGTGGAAGTAACTGTATTACTGCAATATCATTGGTAGGTCTCTGAAGCAGTCACCGTGGTTTTAATTTTGAAAGATGTCGCGATGTTGGTATAATGTTTTCTAAAAGTCAAACTCGGACGGATATCATGGCTATGTAGGACTTACGATAAACATTATACTTATACAACTTTGTTACAGGAACTATGATATTTCTGTAAGTGCTATAGTCGTGTGTTGGATTATTTGAATATTTAGATACGTAACCATTCGTATGAAAAAGTTCTTGCGACATCAGAACAGTTTGTAGAGTCAAACCAACCATTCAGTTTCGTAGTGTGAGGATATCGAGTAAAGTCGATTACTTTGTGTGATGTAAATATCCTTCGTACTTTTGTAAGAGTTGTGAGGATGATCATTCGTATCCTACGAAGTAGCTAGTTGATACTACAAAATATTGAATGATCGTTAACACACTGAGTTCATAACCCAAGATAGTGAAAATTGTGTACTCTTAGACTAACATAATTTGTATCCAGCAAAACGATAGACACCAAAGGTTCGATGGAGTTTAAATCTAGATTGTATTAAGCGAAGCGATGAGTATCTCCAGTAAAAAAGTCGAAACGACCAAAACAAATTTTCTGTGTCTTGTAAATAACTATTTGGTATGATATTACTTGAGTGTGTGACAATTCGTATCCGTCGAGGTTGAATGTTTAGCCATATCGAAATGAATCCAGATCACATGAAGTATACATTAATCACAATAGAATCGATGAGAATGTTAACCACGTAGAGTGTGTTTGTTTAAAAGTTATTTCCAATACGGTTACTTCGATCGGTATTAATTCCATGTCATACAAAAACATGTAACCTTTGTACAGTTTCGTAGTACGGGAATATCGAGTGAAGTTGATTATTTTTGTGTGACGAAAATATCTTGTATTGATATTGGACACTGGTTTCGTTACCCAAGTGAGTGAAAATTGTTCTTGGCTGGACAGATATGATTAGTATTTAGAAGAAACGACTCACACCGATTAAGCGACGTTGTTTCCTATCCAATGACTGAGTGAAATTTCTCAGGGGTTTGATTTACCGAGTTAATTGTCGGCGATTCAATCACATACAAGTATATTGTCTTTTAGTGACTGATTATTGTGACGACATTTACTTTGACGAATGGCAATGGAAAAATGTCCAATTTCTCTGATCGTGTGCGTTGCACAAATAGTTCAAGTATGTAATCAGTGAACGTCATGTAAATTGACAACGACTCTCAGTAGTTTGGTTAGATGATGGAGGTTCAAATCGATATCGCTACTACGAACAGCAATACAAACACATTTTGTAGATTTCGGTGTAGCGCACATTTCGATTTTATTAATGCTGAGAGGTTTCTGTATTACTCAAGTATAGTTGAATAGGTGGTGCCTAGCAAACATATTCCAATTTGCTTTTTTGTAATGATCAAAGTGTGTGTGAAATGATGTGAACGGATTAAGCATTAATCAAATGGTGGTATGTCAATTCACCTAGTGTGATATCTTGACACCAGGTAATCGGCGAAAGTGTTTCAATTCTCACCGACAATAAAGTATTGCACCGGTTATTGTTCAACAAAGGAAATTGTTGTTTCATCTTTAGTCTTGTTCACTGCAGACAATTACATTTGTAAAATAACGCGAAACAATAACTTCATATTGTTAATTTATTCGCTAAAAGCTTTTCGACTAACTCTCATCAGTAGCGAACGTTAGTGATGGGGTGAATCAAATTCGAAATGTTAAGAACTATTTTGTCTGTATGACGTAATAATAACAAAAACAAACAACTAGTAGACGGGCTAGATACGGTAGTAACGGTACAAAACAAACGTTAACGAGTACATATTCGGTTACAAATAACCGAAAACACAACACATAACATTAATGAAATATTCCAAGAGTGTAGAGGCGTTCCTTCTGGCGACAGAGAATCGGCTTTCGTAGCTTTATGATCGTAGATTCCAGGACCTTTAAATGAAAAAGAGAACGGCCACGAGCGAGTATAGAAAATTGACTGTCATTGTAATGATCAGCACATTCTGGATGGGATAAGAGATGCTGTCCAATAGCCGAATTACAAGCAGTAACTTGATCATAATCACGCAGTGTGTCAACAGACTGCGATGAAGGAGTTGGAGAAACATTATTTATTCTAATTTGCCGTGGGACATGCTGGCGAATTCTTTGCTGCAAGCGCTGAGACGTGCGACCTACATACCGACTGTCACATCGGCACGTGTATTCATATATTATGTTGCTTTGATTTGTCGCAGGTAGGACATCCTTTTGCGTTGCAGGCATCAGAGATTTGTAAAATATTTCCTGATATCCACAATACACTGCGTGGTTTGTACCAAGGCTGAATAATTTTCCAATCGAGAACATTTTAGACACACATAGTTTACAACTCAATATGTTAATAACAATGGTACTGAAAAGTTTGTAGTTGTCATAACCTTTACCACAACGCCGGGTCTAATTAACGCAAATGATTTAATAGTCAAGTCATGATCAACTATTACATATGTTAAATCAATGTGTCAATCCTTATGTTTACATCATGATAATTTGCAATATAACACCTGCGTTCGATTGTAAGAAATGAATTCTCAACATGTTGGGCAGACTTTCAAATCTCGCATACTCAAACATATTATGTTAATATCAAGTCGCCGGCACCGAGAAGTAATTACTTTTATCTTACAAAATATACCGCATAGTAATTTCTTTGTCTCGCAGAATAGTAACGACTTTTACAGTTGAACAAAAAAGACGAGTTGACGGTATATGCCTAAAACCGAACTTGCTATGGATTTTAGATTGTAGCGATTGTATGGACTCGTGTATGCTTGACTGGTTTCATACTGATACTGTTTGAGTTGATCGGGTGAGTTACAAACGATTTACTTGACAAGGTTTTTCCTTGTTGACTGAGTATGGTAAAATGTTAAAATGTCGAGCCTTAATACTATTTCCGTTAACTCAATTACAATAAAACATAACCCGCATTCAAATAATACGACAGTTACAAGTGGATTTAAAACTTGATGCCGTTTTGTGGTTAACTCTAGTCAGTGGTCATGTTTGTGTAGATTTCAGGAATGATCATGAGGAGTTGGGCGGGTAAATTAGTGGTAGTAACTATGGCCGTACAGAGTTGCTGACATTCCAACATCTTTTACGCTGTAATATACGGATTCACTCGTGATCATTTAATTCTCAGTTATTGTTCAGACATTTAAATCTCGTATACTCAAAATGTAATAGGTTATGCCAAGTCGTATATGTAACGATTAGTAAATACTTTGTCTTGCAGTGTAGTAACGGACTTTACAGTTGAATAAAAATTATCGTCATATGAATAATTATTATTAATTCAAGTTTGCGAGTTGTAGTGGTATAATCAAGTAAGTGAAAACTATATTTTTACCACAGGTTGATATTATGAATAATTCTTTTGAGTATGGTAAGATGTCTCTTTGACAAACGAAAAGTCGGATCGCGAATAGAGTTGCAATGTTCCATTACTTGTTTCAAATCAATGTGCGTATAATATCAATATGGGACTGTGGGAAAGTTGATAGTCATGTTTGTCAATCCTATTTCAATTCACACTACACCAAAGTCAAAATATTTCGTTTCGGATTATCTCAATTTACCTATAGAACATCACGCGAGCGGATTCCGACACCGTACTATAACACTATTAATAATACGGATTCAAGGATTTTCATGATAGAGTTGACAAGTGATAAGATGCGTGTTTTTGTTAAGAGTTTGATTTCAAGTTGATAAAGACAATTATTGTATGTGCATACTTGCGATTTCTTGATTCTTGTTTAGTTAGTTGGTATTGATTCTATAGGTGTGAAACAGCGACGTGGAATGTGTGAATAATTCGACGCGATTGAAGTTGGAGTCAGTAATATTCAGGTTACGTTCGAATCAACAGATCGCGGTAAATGGATTTCTCGAAATAATTAGAATTGTACCGAATTAACACATTCAGATACGAATCAACTTGAGCTGTGTAGTAAATTTCATTTCAAGTTGACAAATTGACACATTGCTTGAATATTCGCATTATTCTTATCATACAACTAAAGTCAACCACGTTCCAAAGTGTCAAAACATATAGCGACCACCAGAAAGTGTCAAATTGTTGGTTTACGAATCACCGTCTCTGTGACAAACTTATTGCGGAAATATTACCTTGTGAGCGATCGGTATGTCTGTAACACCAAATCATGAGCGATCGCTATGTCTGAAGCATTACCCTGTGAGCGGTCCTAGGATTTTAAAATTATTTCACACCTTTTTGAATAAGCGTACACTTCACAAAGGATTAGGGTTAGAGTAGAAATAAATGACAATTTGTCGCTATTCAAGTTACCGACACTGGTGGTTCTGTCATTCGTTACTTATTAAATCTTAAGAGTGAAATCGAGTTCTGTGACAAACTGCTTACTAAATTTTCACCACGTGAGCGATCGGTATGCCTGTAACACGAAGCCGCGAAAGATGGCTATGTCCGAGACATTATCTTGTCAGCGATCGCAGGGTTTGCAAACTATTTCACACCTATTTGGAGTGTTAATATGTGAACGCGGCTATTGTTGGTATTCGAATCACCGTCTACGCCGGCTCTGGGGTAATCTAATTACTCAAACATTACCATGTGAGCAATTCCTAGATTTAGCAAACTATTTTCACGCCTTTTTTGTTGAAAGTACGACATGTCAACACAACGTATACCTGAAAGGGTGGCGTCATCAGAGATCCTATATGCACGACAGGCGAATCACCGCCGCACCCATAAGAATAACGATATATTGAAGTCGCACTCACCGTAAACGTTGGGATTAACTCGAATCGGTCATATTTAATAATTTTGAATATACACGTTAGGTAATGGCGTCACTGTTTACTATACTTGATATTCAACACCACTTCACCAGAGATCCCATAAGAAACAATGACACATCACCAGAGATCCCATAAGAACCAATAGCACATCACCAGAGATCTCGTAAGAAACTATCACATCATGAGCGATAGGTGGTCTGAAAGGGTACCATCACCAACACGAGTTTTCGCGGCACATCACCGACGAAGCCTATACCCGAAAGGGTACCATCACCAGAGATCCCATAAGAACACATGGCACCTCACCAGCGGAAGGGGGGGTCAAAAGGGTGCCATCACCAACACGAGTTTCGCGGCACCTCACCAGCGGGCCCATAAGAACCCCATAGCCGCGTGCGACCGATCTATACTACTACTGAGCAAACTTTGCAACAACGGAAGTAAAATTTCTCAGATTGTCAAGGAACACTCGTTTAGTCGATAGTCGATTGCTTATGCTGCCAGCGCCATGCATAGAGTGGCCCGCAGTTGAAATGCAATAAATTTAAATCAAAGATGCTATAATGAAGGGAAAATTGCAATATATGAAAAAGGTTCACAGTGCAGAACCTACCAAGGTTCTGTTGTGAACGCGAACCTCAAAATTTCCGAGGTTCACACACAGAACGCGAACGTGAACCTCGCGTTCACACCATCCCTAGTGACGAATTCCACGCGGCGGTCGCGTCAAAACATATTGCTGACGTCAAGCGGCAAAAATGGACATATTTCAATTTCGGCAAACCATGTCTTATTGTTGTGTTGGCAGGTTTCGTTGATGAAACAACTAGAAGACTTCAGACAGGATCTATCAGAATCTTTGACATTGAGGTTAAGGTATAAGCTATTTTACCAATGATGCATAGCAGGTTGCCAGCCGTGTCTCTGACTCACATCACGTCAACGCTCTGAAATTTATGAAAAAAAATATAAGTATCATTGATGTCACGTTGACTTTGAAATAAATTTGAAAGCTAGTCACGTTTCACCACGTTGTTGAGGGAATATTGGCAAATCAGGTTCTTTGTGAGCGTATAATCACTCCGCATGCTCGTGGGATAGGCTATGTCTGACTCTTGGAATTATTTTTGCTGGCAGTATATCCTGTATATATATTAATAATAATAATTCAAAGCATCAATTGAGCAGCTAAAATTATGACATGATTTCTGAATGCTGATTAATACTAATAGTGCGTGTGGTTTGTGACTTCATTCCATAAGATTTTCGTCTGTAACATTCTCATTAAGGGACCGGATGAGCGCCATCGAAAAACAACGGATCCTGTCAGCGCGTACAACGTTAGAAAAATGCAACAAGCAGATGCGATTTGACCTATTTTCTGCCAAACATCTCTCAGAAGATTGGAAAGCGATCAGAGCTACAATTGAAAAAGTGAGCCGTCCCATCCACGAACGAATATGCTTCAAAACTGTGCTACTTAGATAAGATAAGATAAGATAATCGTCCGATTACATTTTTTTTACCTGAACATGGAAATCCCTATGATAGACTTTATTGCATTCTAAGCATTCCATATGTAGCTTGGTTTATGTCCATGTTCAAGGTACACCAACAACATGCGTAACTACAATATATAGAGCGGCAGTCAGGGCTGGCCAATGGACAACCCGTCGATGGCGACGGTTTGTCATGATATTTCCGAAGCGTCGATTTATTTTTCGCCATTCGATCCGCGTAAGCGTCGTCTTACAAAAGATCCTAGAACCCAAATGAGCCGTTCTATAACTATAAGTACTCTAAGTTATATAAGTTTCGGAATCGTAGAATGTATTTCGGCCTCGTGTAGATTAGCTATTAATGACGAAAAAGCATGAATACAAAAAAGTACCTGTTGTCCAATGCCGATGATATAGAAATAAGCTTCACTAGACCTATACTTTGCAAATAACTGCTATGCATAAAATATATTTTAAAAAAGCAACCATTCAGGTCAAAATATGATCACGCGCACCGACCTGGTAGACTACATATTCCTTATAAATATATAAAATTCTCCGACCACGCGCCAGATATTATTAAATTTAATAATTCATTCGAATAGGTTCGAATGTTCATTCATTATTCAGAGAAAAACAGAATTATTTGATGAAAATGACAGCCACTGCACCGAAATATATTCCAAAAGCTTTCGGAAGGATCTGGAAAGTGGATTCCATCGTTCCGTGCAAACTTATCAGAAGGAACTGTCGAATATCAAGCATTCTGCCACGGCGAGTTCGAATACAAACAAGGAGGTATGATGTGTAAAGGGGCTCGTGTGCGTCATGCATCGTCCTGCCAACCCGAACAAGAAAACCGCTTTTGCGGGCATTCTATAGGCTACGAGGTAGAGTTTTGAGTCGTTGAAGTCCATGCTTTTGTGAACTGTTTTGTTTTTACAAATCCTGCTATACGTGTTTTCATTGCTACTTCTCGTCACGTTATTTACTGTATGTTTTCCAGTTGAATAGTATATCCATATTGAAATGAACCGGGATATTTCCGGCTGACATTCGTCAGGCGTCATCGTCAGTAACTAGTAGAGAATTGGAAAGAACATTGCATATCATCAATAGCATCACAAAACATGACGTTTTCCTAAGTGAAATTTCCGTCTGGGGCGGTGGTGCGGTATGTATTCTAATTTCTGACGCAAGAAAACTTGGAAACAGGTCAAACGTTGCATTCCTTCCTCGCAGTCTATTTGCTATCAGTGGGCGGAAAAAGTGTGGGTCGAGCCTAAAAGAGCGCCTTTTTGTGGCATTGTATGAGCCGATAGCTGTAAGCGAATTAAATTCATTGTCGAAATAAATTAACATGATTCCACCAAAGATCGAATATGATATGCATACCTTTGTTGTTCATGTTTTAATATTAGGTTTTGCACTGCATATTACTGACCGGAATCGGTTGCTAATAAATCGCTGCAACAGCTAAGTCTGCTTATTTCAGATCTGTTTGGACTTCGTTGAAAGCAACTTCGATAAGCACTCGGCAGAATTTGAATACAAAAGTGAACTAGACCGACGTAACTTGAAATTATTCGTTAACAGTTATCTGGAACAAGTTAGTATCAGTATATTCAAGTCTACAACGCACTTACTTTACCCTGCATTGGACATCATAGAATATATTTACAGCTTCAAATACTGAATCCGAATTTATTTTTACTCCACTCAAATTAGTCAAAGGTATGACGTTTTAAACCTGTCAGGATGTCGGTCTTTATTAAGCTGAAACCGCCACAACATCTACTGTTTGAATGCTCGCTGAAAAATATATACTAAGTTTACCAACCTCCCATTCTCTACAGTTCTACATCCTGCGAGTCCCGTGAGCCACGCCGATATCGCGTAAAACAGAATGACTTCTCCGAAAAGAAGAAGTAGCGTTATGAATTTCTACTCTAGCATAAGTAAAAGTAGCAGTTTTCTGGACATCTCGAGACTGCTTCAAGTCGAAGTAGGAAATGAAGTTTTCAAAAGTACTCAAATACGTAGTTTAAAAGAGCGGAACAGTTAATCGGATGTGACTACTTCGCACATTTCAATGCCTTGTAACAAAATTTTTAATGTCGTTATTGACAACCCCGAGCAGCAAGACGAAAATAGATCAAGCGTAACTGATGACACAATGAAAGCACGCTATGATCCGTCGACTATAATTTCTGAGTAGTGAAGTGGATCTCCAATCGTATTCAACTTGTTTGATATGTTGCCGAATAATGTTAACTCTAAATATTTAAAACATATTTATACATACAGCAATCTTCAAAGAGCGAATCTGACGTCCACGCCGCATTTGAAAGAGATACAAAGACTTTGCGAAGAGAAATAGAACAGCTGCGTAGGATGGTCGGGATTGAGAAATCCGGGAAAAGTTCGATATGTACGATACTGTGACAACTCATTGTGGCCTGAAGAGGAGAACACAGGTTCCATATCTTGATCAAATCTGTACACCAACAGGATATCGCTTTCAAATATCCGTACGATATAAAAGAGAAGAACGTGCTCCGGGTTTCATTTTTTGGCCAATTCTTCTTATTAGCCGACCCATCAACGCATGGATTCTATTATGATAATACGAGAATGACATATTGGAGAATACCTGACACACAGCAATATGATGATGGAAGATCTTGCGATACTTCTTTTCTGCAATAAAAGCTATTAGCCCGTGACTCCCGTGGCGATGTATTTTGTAGTCCAGAAAGAGGTTGAAAAAAGTTTAGAAATTTTAAACAAATGAAATATACCTGATCTACTCTCGGGGAGACTTAGATATATGCACTCTCAGCGAAAAGACTGTGTATTCTCACCCCGAAGGTGTTACATCAAAACAGAACCTACTTCAGAATTCAGTAACCCCGTTCTCGGGTGTCGATCGAACATCCTCAATGATATGTTTCAATTTAGAACCAGTCATCGTTATCAATCAGCGTCTGTCTTTCTCTGCATATATTCAATCGCTAGTTTGGTTTCTTCGCGAAAAAGACGGTTGTGATTGATTCGTGGTTAAAAGAATCGTTGTAAATCCCTCATGCCTATGTGTGCATGCCCTCCAACGTCCCTATGCTGCCAATACGTTACTTCAAACTACATTTGTACGTATCTTATACTTCGACATCGACAAGCATCCTTTGGAATAAAATGGTGTGTTCGATGCATACCGCGGTATTATTCTGGCGTAGGTTCTGTTATCGTGTAACCTACCACCTTTACGGTGTGGATACACACTTTCTTACTCAAATAGTGTAGTTGTAGATATCTTTGGCTACTCTGTATATTTTCGATCAGAGAATGGATATCTATTCACCAAGTCGCCTTCAATCTAATAATGATTCACTCCTCGGTCCCACAGCAACATAACGGTATTCTGATAAATACACTTCGTAGGATTACGGCATCATAACGATGCACATAATGCGCGATACTCCACTCCACGATAATTCGTAAGTTCATCTGTTGGCAGCAAGTTCACAAGATATATTTTGCACTCTTTGGATCACAAAGTAAAGTAACCATATAAAGAAAGTATCTATTTGGCCTATATTTCATAATAGTGACCCAGACATCCCACATGAGATAGTTATATCATGTGGGACCGTTATATTACAGTGTATCATTGCAATTTTCATGGCACAGTGCATATCATCAGTTCGCCGTTCCTCGTGAACCGAAGGCCCAATACAAATAGGCACACACTATGACTATACGATGCGCGTTGTTGTATCCACGTTTCCAAAGCGATCATCTTATTATCCACGGTACAATTTTTCGGTCAATGCTCTTTCATGACCCATCACATTCGCACCGTGTAAAACGCTTCCATTCTCGGTGTAAAAGATAATCTACTGTCAACTGCTGTTGACAGTCTGCGATAAAGGATGCCATTTGGTAACCGTCTTGTCTGGTTGCGTTAACATCTCCTGCCAATGTAAAAGTTGCTCCCCTCGGCAAAACATGAACGAGCCGACGACTACTCTTCCGTATTTATATGTTGCCTGCAATTTTCCAATTCGGACGAAGCTTCTCAGCGAGGATAGGAACCCAATCATTCCTTTACGGTTTTGATGTGTCGTCACTGTTACAAATTAAGTGTATAATTACCGGCATAGGTGCACAAAGGACGTAAATATCGAAAGGGTGTTGATAATGGGGGATGGCTAAAGTTTTCTAACAAATACGTGATTTCAGTGACCCATTGTGCCGTATTAAGCTCATGTGACGTAACAACAGAGCTGCAATGACTCGAGTAGCGATTTTGGTGACCCGACTTGACTCAAGTGATTTTCCTAAAATACGGAAAATTACTCGACTCGACTTGGGTCAATTTGTGCATTGACTCAACTCGACTCGATTAAGTCATATGACTCGAGACTCTAGCGGCCAAGACAGGCAGGTCATTGTAATTTCGAATAACATTAAAGTTATCAAACCATTCGTTTTTGGTTTATCAGTAGGCCTTGAAAAATGGGACCAAAAACTGTTACGAGTGAGGAAATGATTATATTATCAATGCGAGGCATTTGACATCACACAGGCAAGAGTTGAAAAAAGTAGGTTGAACATGACCCGAGCTCGAAACTGAACATTGGACACAGTGACTTAAACTCGAACTCGACCCGTTACCTCCCGAGTTGGACTCGGATTTGACTCGGTTGTGAATTGAAATGGACTCAATTTGTCTCGACACTCAAACCATAAAAGTCAAAGTAGCTTGTGACTCGTAACCTTGTGACTTGGTTACAACCCTGGTATCTACTTGATTACACTGAGAACCTATTTCCAGTATTTCGATACTGACCACCTGAGATCTACTATATTATGATATGATTATTCACACGATGAAGTGTCTGGTACCATAGGCTTACTTACCTCCAATTGAAATGCAAGACGAATCGATGTCACTGGACGATACGTGAAATGAAAATGATTCATTGTAATCGAGATTTGGCTCTCCTACTTTCATACTTGTTTCCCTCTTCTTCACCACTCTGTGGCCATGTGATAGCGATACCGTGACGCGCACGCCTAAACACGAAATGGAAACGCGGAAGGACTATCTCTCTCATTGCTTGTAGTAATATAGATGGAAACTTAGGATTGATGAATCCAAGGTACATGACACCGTCGCAACAGCCTAATTAACGCAGTCGTCGATATTATCAACACCAGAATACCATCAAAACCACTGAAATTGAGTAAATGTGGTGTCCGGAAAGGTTACTTCTATCAAGGCATCGTCTCTTTGAAAAATAACTAGGCCTATTCCAATGAGGGTATAGCCTAGCCTATACAACGGCGTTACCTGTCTCCGTGACGTCGATGTCTTTTAGATTTCTAGCTTGAATCACGACTACAGTAAGGCGATTCATGGATGGATGGTAACACAGGGATAGATTGATGTCACCCAATGATGACCCAGAATCTCCCGGCTGCAACATAAGTACAGAAGTATATTGATTTGACATGAGTAGAGTAATAGAGTCATATTGCCAATTCCAACCCTACATTTCAGTGAAGTAATAGCATATATTATTGTACAAGTATACATGATACCTAGCGACGACTCGAGCCACATATTGCCACAATGCTAAAGTACATATTGACGTTTTAGACGTCGCCAAATTTATCAACTGGGGCAATCAAATGATATAATAAACGGAAACGGAAAGCTGGATATTTCGAGCAAACTTTTGTAACAAAACAACTAAATTTTGTGAGATTTTCAAGGTTCATACTCGATTGCTCGTTAAGTGTTGATTTTTTATGCCTCGAGCGCCGTGCATAGAGTGGCCCGTAGTTTAAATGCAATAAACTTTTACCAACGATGTTATAGTGAAGTGAAAATTATATCATATGGAAAAGGTTCACATTTCACAGCGCAGAATCTACCAAGGTGCGTTTGTGAACGTGAACCTCTAAATACACTATACACTTTATCTAGTCAAGATACCGAACCTTGCTTGAGACAATTTTGGGCGCAATACCGTATATCAACACTCGCATTGCAAAATTAATTTTCATTACAGTTGCGGCGCGGTCTATGGGGCAATCGGGGCTTTGCCCCAACTATCAGTCAATGCTAAAAAATATCAGCAATGACAATCGCAACATTACGGTGAAAATCGCGGTATTTTTTTGTATTTACGCTTGGAAATGTCTATCTGGGCGTACATTTTATTGTCCAGAAATGCTCAGAACTCAAAACTTTTTTGTCTATTCTCCGAAAGCTGATCAATTTTCAATTTTCAATCTGAGACCCATAGTGCATATACTAACCGCAGATAGAAATAATGTGTCTCATAAAGAAATATCCATTTGGAATGGTGAGCGTCACTCAAAAGTGTTATATTTGTAGGCTACGCTTAAGCTAGGCCACCCCGTCCCTATCAGTCTGAAAATAGTCCATTGATCTAGTCGTACGCGGAAGGAAAACGAACTCGTGCCATTTCCCCAGTGTATTTTGATAAAATGAATTAAACCCGCCTTCAATGGTGAGTTTTCCACCCTTGCCCCTCTACCCGAATATATATAGAATAGCAGGGAGAGATATTACAGCATTGCAATGCAAAACACTATTTAGTATTTCCTACTATTCGAAAATGATGATGAGTGTCGTGGGGCTGATCGAAGCAAGTCGACCGCAGTAGGCTACTATTGGAGCCTACGATATTCATATATCGTAGGCCCCGCTACTATAAACGCTGCAAAACAGGTGGCTTTTCCTTCTTGCCATGTACGAATTTATATTGAACGAAATAATTCACAACAACTAATGCCATTTGCCAGGGCAAATTATCAGACAGCATTGTTTAGGCTGGAAGCTAAATGATGGATTGCAACTTAACAATAACTCACCCGTGCTTTATCTTCCAAATCCTTCCATTTCAGCGCGTCCCCTTCTGCCAACAGTTCGACATCTGCCAGGGATATCAAGGCATGACCCAAAAGTTGTTTCGTGACCTTCCTTTTGTCTCCGTCATATACGGACAGACGTAATGTTCGCTCTTTGATATTTGAAGACGAAGCCTATTCACACACGAGAAATCATACATGAAAGCAAACATAATTTTCGTTACATCGCTTACCTGAAAAATGAAGGTTTCGTTGAATTTCGGATTGTTTGTTCTTCGCTTCACTTTTGTCTGCTGCGACATCCGTTCGTCGGGAAGCAAATAAAGCTTCACAAATGAATCGTGCGGGGCATTTGATTCACGTCCGGGTAGTTGCATAACCTATACGTGTTTTAGAAGTATCAAAGTATATTGACATTTTTTCGCAACATGGTAACAAATTTTCAGAGCATATAGATATATGTTATATATCGCTATTAGTGCTTATGTGATGTTCACCTTAGCACCGTCAAATATTTTTCTCTGAGAAAGAGGGAGAGAGAGAGAGAGAGAGTCTTTTGGACTTCCCACGATTGTGGGGTTGCCACAGCGGATGAGTGCTCACTGCTCAATTGTCCGCACTCTGATTAGGGTCGAGTGCTCAAAATGACCGATGGTTTCACATCTATTTATGTAGGCCTACTGTTCAATGTTCATGTGTATCAATTTGCCGAGAGTGACAAACTAATGAAAGTACACTCGGAGTTGCATGGAGCCTTGAAAACGTCAGTTTGCCGAATGAGATCATAGTTGCATCGGCAATTCGGCATAAATGTAACATAAATGAAATCAATTTTTCAAATGAGCTATGATAACCAGCATTTTTTTAAAAATGAAATATTATCACCATGACAAAACTGATAGACCCGCCATGATAACTTCTTCATTATGGTAAATAAATCAAGGCCGCCCTAATTTTAACGTGATAGTTTCAGCAAAAAGTATCCATTACTTATTACCCGACAGGTCGTGATCAAAATGCAACTTTGGAGACGGATGAGAAATTATGAATACCAGGTCACTACGTCTATTTCGTTATTCAACGTTCTTAAAATCAAGAATCCATGTAAGGTAGCAGTACCTTTATCACCTTCACAGTCAGAGTTTCAACAATGGCATCGTACAATATAGTATACCAAATCCTTCCAAATCGACTTTGCGGCAATGTCTCGTCGTTGCACTCCGAATGCCTGGAATGATACCGTTGTCACGTGATGTTATATCACTCAATCTAGCATTGTTTACTCATATAGGTGTAACTGAAATCCATTCACCGATGGTAGTCTTTGTTTGGTGTTATCATCACACGCATCTGCACTCTCGGTCCCATCCGTCTCCTCATCAATCAGCTCTGTGTCGTGGTGTAGGTCGTGCGAGCTCGCTACCGGTAAAATATTCATTGTCACGTATAGATAACAATCATTTCCGACCATGAGGCCTGACGCGCAAATAGCAGAGATGCGCGAACCATTTGGGAAAGAAAAATGGCGAAAACAATCAATTCAGTATATGCTATAGGTGGGGTTGTGTTCAAAATTAAATTGCAGTTGAATCCCATCTGTTTACAACATTTTTTGGTGTTCGGATCGGATCAGATAGTGCTCGATGCCTGGGTAATCCTGTAACATTTAGGAAGGAATTTTTTAGTAGACTTCAGTCGGACTCGAACCTGCGACCCATTCATTGTTAAATAAATTTCAATCACTGCTTCCGGGTTGGATGATAGAGTCTGCGTGATAAAACTGCCGATATATCAACTGCGTTGGGGGTTACCCATTGCACACTACCTCTATATCTAATGCAAGTAAACGTCATAATCATGCTACATATGGTCTCTCGAAAATAATTAAGTCATTATGATATGATTACATGGTTTTACACAAAAAAAACAGTCAATGTCTTTTGCAAAAGCTTTGTTTAAAACACGATTTGTTTTAAATGCAATCATAAATATAGACCTACCTACAGCTTTAGATGATGAATATAGATCATTGAGAAGATATGCTGCTCATGCACAGTATCTTTAATCGCTAACATTTCGAAAATTAATCAAGCAATTGTACCTGAACGTCCTGAACCAGAAATCGATTCTCTTAAAGGTGGGATGGTGAAAGGAATCACGCTTGTTGAGCTCGGACGACTCCTTCCCAAGGAGGTAGTCGGTAGCCCTAGCCTATTCGACATCTTAAAATCCGTCACAGGCTTAGTTAATAAATGTGAAACTTGTGTAAGACGAGAGAACGGGATCACTGCAACAGTTGAATGGGTCAACACTCAAAGGCCAATGCAGGATATTCTGAAAACATTTCTACGGGTAAAATGTCTATCCTTCTTATATCGTTTATTAGAAACTGCTCGACCTAACATGCCACCTCATTTTGTCGCTTGCGTCTTATATTCTCTGCATTACTTTTCATTCAGTGTGCATGCCTCTTATTTACTTCGCCTAGGCTAAGGTGGGTGTCTGATCTTAATGGCTACTCCAAGTTGTTTCGATACCTTCCTATCTTTTCATTGTATCGCAGTCTTGTGATGTTTTGAAACGATGAAAATATTAATAAACCTGATTGATTGATTTATGTTCTGAATAGCTGCAAACTGAGATGGTCCTAATTAGGAACGTATTTTTGAACCCCGACGTTAATAGGATTTTCTACGAACGGGCTGTTAGGCACCGAATTTCTGATGCTTGGACGTCAGGATGACGGCGTCAACCTATAACGAATTTTCTCAAATAATGCATGGAAGGCAACAACAAGTACCAAAACAGCATCTAAAATAACCTACTGTAAACACTATGTTACATCTGAGCGATTCGTCTGAACCATTGGCATCACAAAGCAGCCTGAGCATGGGAATTTTGAATATTACATTTTCTTCCTTTTAACTCAATTTTCAAGCATATATTGAAAGGAATCTATAGATTTCAAGCGATATTAATTGTCGAAAAGACTGGACAGGCTTTGTAGCACTGTCAGGATCCATTCTGTATTGACGAATGTAGCTAACCTCCGATTATATGTTGAAAGTGTACGACCCGCGAACAAATGTACTTTTTAAAACTACTTAAGCGCTGGTATTTTTATTGCTATTACTCAAGCAGAAACTATGACTATACTTTGACCACTTTTGACTGTATATACTCAGTTATAGAGTAACTGGATAGCCAATATCGATCTGGTGTATGCATACAATGATGAATGGATAGTCGAAGAATCGTGAATCCTGGCTAAACAACAATGATAATTTCAAATTATGCACTATAGTCTTCTATCAGTACACTCGCGCAATTACTACTAATTAATAATTATACGTTGGGAATTTTAAACTTATTTTGAGTATGTTTCAATGAGATTTCATCGACTTTGTAATACGCCACTTTAGAAGGTCGTAGTACATTCGTTTTTCCATATATTAATGCCACAGTGGATACCTAAATTCTCACGAGGCGATTTAGGACGTTTTCAACCGTGAATGTGGATCCCCGCTGACACAATGTTCGGAATTCACCATGTTTGCTCTTAGATACCTGCGTATATTTTGATCATGTAATTCTAGGGATATCAGTCATTTGCGAAACATATAGGTATTACACCGAGATAGTGCTAACATGAAATACTATAGCCTGTTTAAAAAGCCGGGTTACGAAAACGTAATGATCTCACAGCTGTAACTAACTCGTGCATAATACTTTTGCTTCATCACGAATCTTCATATGCTTGTTTGTGGACTTTTGATTAGATGTGGACTATGGATGGTCAGGATAGGTGATCTATTTATAGATTTGAAAAGCATTTTAAATTCTGCCGATTTTTGTTTAAATAGAGCATGTCAATTAATAGGGTATTGTTCTTACCTAACAAAAATATCCTAACAGAAAACAACCTCTCGGTAAACCTTGCCTACATAACTTACACCTTATCCACGATTGCTTCTGGGATTACGTAGATTACACTTCTTTAACCGCGACATGTCCAAATATTTTGTCAGTAGATTTCGGTCAAATTTTAATGCGAAATGTTCACAATTTTCCTCTGTGCTTACATCACTAGTACCATAAACTTTTCCTTCTGACAATGACAGTAGGAGGATGATCTAACAGAAAAGAGGGATCAGGTAAGATCTTAATCCGGATGCCCGACAAGACGTCATAGTTTTATAAAATCACAAACAACTCAAAAGCTGTTATCGAATGCGTCACATTTCCACCATTCACTTGTCGATTCTCATTACACACTGAAAACCTATTGTTTATTACATCTGTTATATTTATATCTATATCTACAAACTTAGCGTCAATATACTGCTGTCGATGCTTCAACTTCATAACGTTACATATGGTAGATACTGATTTTCGGGGTACGCACACATATACCTATTCGCTACTTGACAACGCCTCCGCTAATGGTACTTGAGTGTTTACAAGGGCTTTTGTGATTGAGCGCCCGCTTTTCATATCGAACAATAAGTTTTCCGTACTCTTGTCCACAGAAGCGTACATCGAAACACCTCGATTTCTGATAGGCTGTTTGTAGTGAACCTATACTCGAATCATATACTATTCAAATATAATATTTAATAAGTAATCATACTAATCATAATAAGCGGTTTATTATTATCATTATACGAGATTCAATCCAATGTAATGAAAAGATATGAACAGAGGATGTCTAAACGACCATGGTCTCTCAATCTAAGATCCACATCGATCTAATGGCCTATGTAACATTGACCGATTTTGATCTTTCGGCTGCTATCTTTCTTAGATGCTTTACCTTTCTCTGGCGCTTTACGTGCTTTCATTCGCTTTTTCATTAGTGATTAGTCCTTGACCAGGCCTTTCTCTGGGGTTGGCGTAAAGACGCCTACTATACTGTTGACGGTCTCTTTAGGACATGTGGAATTGTTTATGCTCAAGCTCATTATATCTCATCGGGCAACAGGTGACAAATTATTTTGAACTAGAACTTAAGTGTAGATTTCTGAGACATTTAGCAATGTGCCACTCCACTACGATAAGAGATGGCTGATCTCGGAATAATCCTCCAACCCTATTTAAACGCGGCATAAGCAGGACGATTTTATTTACTTAAAATACGGAAGATTTTGCCCTAATAAAATCAAGATTTTGACATTTTTTACCATAAAAAACTTGATTTTGACCAAATTTTGACCTCATGTATGTAAATTAGGTGTTTTCCTGCATGATGATAGAATTTTACTACTTCATTCTGGTTGGAACTGTCTGTCCGTGGGAAGTATCTGAACCCATGAAGAATTCCTGTAGTTGCATCACGCCGTATGGTAGAAATAATTAAAATTTGATGTAGTACAACAACGACTTCGTAACAATTTTGACAATTCTTTGACCTAACGATACAATTTTGACAAACTTTTACTTATTGTGACATATCAAAAAATATCGCTCATAAGCTAACTCAATGACAATAAGGCTTGATTGTCCCTCGCAAAAGTTTTGAGAAGCTACATCCAACATTTGAAAACAACATACCGCGTGCATATTTCAGGCTCTGAACCTCTGATACGAACATGATATAAAATGGCAATGTAATGCGAAATGTAATCAGCTATCCCTTGATATTGTGAAGTAGGCGTCCACGTTTTCATCGGTTTTCAGAAGAAGAGATATCCTTTTGCGGATAGCTGCATTCTGCAACCATATAGCCTCCTTTCGTGCCTACACTAGCTGATATTGAGCTAGTAGCAATAAGGAGGTTCAATTGTATATTTCTGAATTGCGAAACTCCATAAATAAAATTCACATACCCTGCACGTCACTCCGCAGATATAGCGATAAACAGAGAAATATATTATTACTACTATCATCGTTAAGTGTCGAAGGTGCAGTCATATAAACTATATCGGAACAAATGTCGCAGTATTGAAGACGTAACGTAACGAACGAAAGCACCCCAGTCTTCGCTGGGTTGTATTCCTGTACGAGTGTAGCCTACTGTACGCTACGTGCCTGATTAAGTGACCAGTGACGAAAGTACGGTAACAATGTCAAGCTAAAAGAATTGCATATGAAATTCATTCATTATATATTCGTTGATCAAGTCGAGGTACATAAACTTGCCGTACTGAAACGCGGAAGTGGTACGGTGAAATAAAAGCTACCCAGAAGCAGAATGAAATACTGGACTATAGTTGGTTCCTATCTAACAATGGAAATCTTATCAATTTATAGATCCGTCGATGAAAAACTAACGCCACTGATATTAATTGCTAACTATGCCCGTAGAAAGGTTAATAATTACTTAATAGGCTAATTAGCCAACAAGAAAATACACAGCGTGCACGCATTACTTGATACTTCTAAATAATGATGGGATGCGTGTCGTCCAACATGCGACTTCGCTTGTGCGCTCCCAGCGAAATCGTCGGCGATAGCACATTTGCACAAAATGATAGAGGCATGTTCGCCGTAACCCTCGATATTGCTATGTCCTAAACGCCGAATAATCCTGTCCTTGCCAAATGAGCCCAGTGGTATACAGAGGCGACCCCCAATATATGCAAGTAACATATTTATTGATCGAATTCGTTCATTACCTTTTAAAAAATTTATGAATGCACGCTGCACTCACAGTTTTCATGGCATAATTGTTATCAATTTTAAAGCGTAGTAATATAAGTCTTGACGACTAAAAAAAGGCCATCAACATTCAAGTGGCCCGCACAATGGTTCGTAAATCTCACGTGGCCCTTTGATCGAAAAGGTTGGCAACCTCTACCTTAGTCGCATTGCAGACGCCAAAATTGTAGCATGGAAGCCGATTTTAGGATTAAATTTGAAGATATATGAACCATGTACAATGCATTTAAGATCGTAAGGAAATACATGAAACATGTGAAAAACCGAATTGATGTTATTTGAAGATTGCTGCAACAGAACACCGGTATGTTTGGGTTCTTCAAGGACTAATGTACGATACCCAGCTCCAAGCATCGTCATTTTGTAGCGCTGTAAAGACACAAGAGGGAACGTGTGACATGCAACAACAGGTCATATATACATATATATAGCTTACGTTAAGAATTTGTATGATTCGATTATCGAGCCTATTCACTCACCCTCTGAAGAAATAAATTGCAATGGAATTTCGAGAGGTTCTGCGGTTTCGCGAATATAGTTTTCCTTGCTTTCTAACAGCTTAACGCATCCACGAAAGTTGATAATTGATAATTGTTTCTTCACGTTGCTGATATTAATCAATGATAAGAGATCGTCCTGCGATGCATCATAATGGAACTCAACTCGCAGATATTCGACCTAAAATTGATTAGAACTTGGATATAGTGTTATTCAAGCTACTCATTCTCAGCCCTTACTTGATTTATTTCTAGGAGCTGTAAAAGGGATTGGAAATTCGACTCCGTTCCGATTCTCACACATACGTTGACTCTGATTTCGCAGTCCCTGGGTACAATATCCCTCAAAGTGCTGGGAATTTGGCGAAATTGCTTGATTCCGATCGCGAAATTTAGAATTTTAACCTGTCATGAAAATAGAAATTCCAGTAAATGAACAGGATATATCGACATAACTTTGCACACATCTTTTGTTGGTTCCGCAGTGATAGACATGACCTGGTAATAATCATATTATTCACAGGCATATATATTTTACGTGATCAAGACACACAATCTAAAATGCGATGAACAAGACGCATGTCATGAGCAGATTTGAGGATGCCGAAAGGACAAGGTACGGTCCTGCAATTTGGTATTCACATCGGCCTATTGTTCGATGTTAAACTGTCACGACTGTTTTTGTTTTGACAGCTCTTGTTTGCTCTTTTTCATTCGATTCATTGTTTTGTTTCCTTCATCAGGTGTTTTCTCTGGGCTTTTTGACACCGGAAGAACCATCGACATTATACGATTATGGGGAGGCTAAGTAGGGGAAGACTGTTTAGAAGTTAGATGCTATCATGGTATTAAATTTTAAAATATATAATTGTCGCCGATGCATCAGATTCATTGTTCCCGATACGGAATCCGTAAAAATATGGTTCGAACCGAATCGCATCGAAATCATGCTACCTTGAACTGGTGCACAAATGACGAAATCTCCTTTTCCTTGCAATGTTCCAGAGACTCATATTCGCTGAATTCCACCACTACCTCGTCGACCTAGCATGTAAATAAGTTTTTCGATTTTGATTTAAGAGTATCCTAGGCTTATCCAATAATGACTGATACCTCTCTGCTGACAGACCATCCTTTCGACGAGATGAGATGATAATAGTGCAGATATTGTCGGCAAGTGTTTCCAGTCACAGCGATCGATACCCCAATCGGGTCAAAGTAATCGGAGGCAACATCGACAGCTCTTATTGCATAGTCGATCATTTTGCAATGTTGCGAAGCGTCCACAGTGATGTTGAGCGAATTGTCCTATGGCGATGTAAGAACATCGGATGAAAGTGGTAATGTCAAGGCTCATTTAATATAAAAGACACTGACTAAGTTTATTTTTTGTTTAATGTGAGATGGACCCGTCTAGCTATAATGACATCACGCACAACAGTGTTATTGCGGTACGTTTTAAGCTATCATGTGAATAGTTTATTCAGATTTTAAAAAGTCAGTAGAACTGATAGCTTGCTAAGCAGTTTTCATCGGTGTAATGGCGATCATATATTGATTATACAACCTTCATTGCGCTTAACGGGATACCAAAGATGATTTACGCAAAAATGCAAGGCTCATGCCACCAGCGGTGACGATTACCGTGTATTACCTTCGTAGAGTGGAATCCAGAAAAATATTGATGGGCTTCGCTGACATCTATTTCCAAATGAATAGAGTCGGGGTGTGAGATGAAGACAAATAAGACTTTCTCGTCGATGGCATGCTGAAGAACCTTCATTCTGCGAATATTCTGAAAGATTAACTCGCTGGTTAGATCCATAGCAATAACATAACCTGAAGATTGATGTCCCGGCTAACCAAACGAATTTGCCTGACAACAATAGTTGCTTGACCGTTAGCTCATGCATATAATTCAAATCGTACTTTCCAGTCAAGACAGTCGGGTTCCACCAACGATTTTTCGTGGTGAATGACAATTTCCGCGGCGTCAATGTTTTCCAGGAAGGCATTGAGACCGCTCGTGGTGAATCTATTGTGTTGCAGATTCAGAAGATTAATCTGAAAGCGGAACTGTGCACCTTCACAACGGAACAAACGTCACACCGTTCGCTTACCTCCACTTTACAGTTTTCCATATTCTCGGCCATCAACTCCAGCAGATCGTCGTCTACTTGCGATAATTCCAACGATAGATAGTCGATTTTTTTTCGCCTTGCGATCAGAGAGCTGATCAAATGCGCGGAATCGCGTCCGAGCGGCGTGCGCTCTACTTGAATGCTATTTAGATTCGACGAAATGAGACCGAAATCGTTAGACTCATAAATAGCCGCGAGAAGTTCGAGGAGTTGATATTTGTCAGCGGATTGCAATTGAGAAGCCAAGCTTCTGCGGAGATATCGTTGTTTTTTGGATGAATCTGAGACTGAACAAAGAACATTCGATAGAGCTAACCCAAATAGGAACTTCTTGAGTATTGCAGTTGACCCCGTCAACTCGACATTGCCTTATTTTAGGATTTGTCCTCTTTTATCAAAATAATTGAATGGTCCTTCGAGGACGCTCAAAAGTGCCCAAATGTCTTCTTTTTACGCATTTTGAGTTGGTGGCTTGTTGATATTTCGTATAAACAATTTCACCAACACGTTAAAATAATCAATCCTAATTGTCAAAAGTTAAGGGAATCGCAAAGTATTCATGGGCTGAAAAATACATTTCATTTGTTGTTTTGTTACTTTTGCTTTGTCTTCGTGACTTTGAAACGTAACAATTCTACCGTGGATTTACTTGCCGGCAAAATGTCCACTTTTTGGATGATGAAATATGGCAGGCATGATGGGCATATCTCTTATTGTAGTAATATGCATGGTTTTCAGTTAGCCTACTCACCTTCCAGTAAGTGTGAGTTGGTCGTAACGGCGAAAATCAACCCACAAACAAAACGACGAACCACTGACCACCGGTCCTCGTGTAGATGCGTCGCGACGAACTCCTTGAAACCTTTGTACTCCATCTGCACAATCGCACACGCGGAGAGGAATTCTTGCATGCTTTGATGGCAGAAAAAGAATACATTATCGCCTTCGACGAGATGATGTGTCAGAGATCTGCTACGCGGAACCATGAGCAGCAAATCTCGAACGTCCTCCATTAACAAACCGCAACGTTTGAGGTCGCTCGTAGAAAATATGACAAGTCCATTTTTCATTCCTCTCTGAGAGAGTTCTTTCAATTTGTTGATTATATCCCAGATGCGTCTTCGTTCCTTTACTATGGGCGATACTTGCAGAGTTTCCAGAACTTTCGCCATCAAATCCGTCGCGCACGTAGGCGGGCTGCCGAAAAAGTTGTACACTATCGCGGCGAACATCAAAAAAGCCGGGATTGACAGAAAAGGCAATATGGCGGCTGATTTTCTTGCCATTTGGTCCCAGTTGCTTACTCCTTTTGAGCCCTCCGCTGCGGAAGTCTCAGCCGTGACGGCGTCGAAGAGCTTTTTTGCGTCACAATGCGAAAAGCCAACGAGACTAACGACGTCTTTAAGCCAGGCTTCCTGCGGCAGTGACGTGACTTTGTATTCGCGAGACGACAGAACGACACGAACCCCGGGAAGAAGGTGCCTAGACAGTACGTTAAAGAATATGGTGGCGGTGCTGGAAATCGCAAACGGATTGAGATACTCGATGTTTTCTTCTTCTATAGTCCACGGAGCCTGGTCAAACCCATCGAAGAATATCACGACTTCATTTTGATGCTCTAGCATCCATTTATAAATAATTTCCATTGATTTGTAGTCAGCGAACAGCTCTCCGAACAGAAAATGCGGTAGCGACATTTCCTCTGCTTGCTTGACACTTTTCAGATTTATGAAGTGAACTAGTTTAAAACGGGATTGGTCTGAGCTGATGAATCCACTTTCAGGATAGATTTTGCTTTTTATCATGGTTCGCCTGGCCCATCGCCGCATGCATGTTGTTTTGCCCGCACCAGCTTGGGCGACGAGTCCCAAAACGCCTAACCTTTCCTGTTTCGAGTGGATTTTTTCCATCAAAGACTCATCAGATATGGCGGTCGATTCCTGCTCGCTACCGAATTCGAAACGCCTCTCTTTGGTGTACTGGGGTTGCTTGAAAACCTTCTTTTTCGCGCCTGGATTTGATTCGTCTGCCGCTTCCTTGTGATGTCCGCCTCGGTAATAATGCTTCGACTCCACCATTTGCGGGTAGACTTCAAAATCGGGCTCGTTTATCTGGTCCGCTGCGCTCACTTCGTTGATATTGAAATGCGACTTTTGCCACGCGCTATCGTGAATTGCTTTCATGATAGCTTCGAGATGATTAGCTGCAAATATATTAGATGGATTACCGATTAGTATTATTATTAGAATGAGGAACATTCTCAGCGATACACTACGTCGTAGATTCTCAGCTTAAAACTTGGTACAATCAGAGTTGCATTTAAAACAAACGGTGTTTTAAAACACTTTGTTCAAAACATGCTTTAAAGTTTAAACAGTGTTTTTAACAGAAGCCTTTATAAAAAAAAATTCAAGTTGTAAAATTATGTCATAATTGTGTAAATACTTTCCAAAAAACATGTTGTATGATTATACGGACAATTGCCATCCGATTTTGCCGACCTATATCGATATGTGATGGTTGGAACCCTCAAAATAGTCGGTTCAGCAGCTATAGTACATATATTTCGTCAAAGGAGCAATATCTACCCTATATTTTCAACATGTTTTAAATTAGGTGCTTGTTTTAAATATGTTTGTTTTCAATTGATGTTTGTTTTAAATGCAACCCTAGGTGTAATAGTTACCGATATCTACGAAATGTCCTGGTAAACCCACCAACAAGGGACAAGCATTTTCTTAATGAATCTCTAGCTCAACTGGAGCCTTTTTGTATGTCAGTGGTAACGAAAACCAGAGCTGAGATGTGATGTGGTTTGAATTCAATAATTATTAGCTTGACCTGCTTCTGTATATGAACCGTTATCACTTACTATCACCGTGGGAATCAATATGCCCGTCCATAATGTGGGGTGCTGTTGAGATAATAGTTTTGCAGTCTATGTTATCGTTTCTAATCCGCCCTTTGTTGACGGTGTCCACCGCGCTTCCACGGAAGTCCTCGTGACGATCAACGACGTGGTAGTCACCGCTGATATTAAAGATATTTGTGGAAGGCGCAATTTGTTGCGGATTTCCTAGAAAAAGATGGCACTGATCGGAACGGGTTCATTGCTTCCAGATTTGAACTAGAAAACCAGCTGGCGCGGTTCGCACTTGGATTATCACGCATTTCATCTTTGTTACCAACGTGGACGTGGAGCTGTCCCTTGTCCTTAACGGTGATGCTTGCGTCACCGGTAACGCCTTTGATTAATGAAGCTGTGAAAATGCAGAGTATAGTTAGAGAAATGGTTCTTAACCGGTATTCCACGGAACAATAGGGGTAGATTACCCTGAGCCGGTCTCAGGAGATTCATGGAGGTAAAGGCACACGATCAGCTCAGAGATACGGTTTGTGATGGGCATTAATGGTAGATAGCAGAGATTAGCGGATTTGAAATTGCAATGTCCTAATCCAATCCAAATCCGAAGCTTCCAATCCTAATCCTAGTCTAGAAATTTTGTAGATTTCAATCCTAATACTAATCCAAATCCGGTTCAAACTTGAAATTCCACTTAGAAAGCCTTCGTCTTATGTCTATAATTCTGTAAAAATACATACAACGCTAAATGAGAGCCAAAGCACATTGAGTAATTTTGGTAGGACGTAAAACTTGGTCACTGTTCTCCTCTGGACATCAATCTCCCTGAAATTTGGTAAATTCAATCCTAATCCATCGAAGAAAAAATCTCAAATCCTAATCCAATCCATCAAAATTTCACAAATCCGATTTTTCTAAATTTTAATCCTAATCCATGCTCATTATATCTGGTAGATAGTTAGGCCCTAGCTGGCCTAGCAGAAGTCGACTTGTCACTGCTGTGGTGGTACGTCGTATGCAGGAGGGATTGCATAGGGTCCGAAATCGAAACCCCATCTATTCCAAATGACGATGCTGCCTCCAATATTCATAAGATATTTTTAGTTTGGCAATTGGTACAACCGTTTTGCATTTTGACCGAACAGTACGATGGCACTTTCCAAGGTGAAGCCTCGCAATTCTGAATTGATGTCTGGAAGGGAACAGCATATGTCACACTGATTTGCAATAACTATAGTCTATTTATTATAATGTCTTCGTTTTGTGTGAAAATCCTATTTTATGGGGTTCGTTCTTTTAACACTCTATTCGAGCATAGTTCCCTTTATGCACCAGTAATCTATATAGTAATGTATTAGATGTTAATCGGGGTACATTTTTTTGTAATGACGATTCAGCGAAAATGTGGTGTCCCGCGAATGCTTGCAGAATAGCGTCAGTGTTCCGCGGGTTAGTAAAGGTTAAGAAACACTGGTTTCGGGTGAAGATTAATGAATTTGAGTCGGGATCTCAGCAGGTTGTCAGCCGCTAGTGTATATAGTCAAAGAAGTTGGTCAAATAGAGGCTGAATTCACGCCGAGATTTTCTACCCCATTACAAGTAGAAAAGAGATTTCGAAAACATGCTGAAACGATGGCATGTGGTAGAAGAAAATGTCAGTCTGAAAGTAGGGGAGACCGGGGACAAATTTAACACCGGCAAATGCAACAATCGACCTCACCGCTATTAGAGTGGGGAATTCGGCTTGATATTTTGACTGCGCAGTAAGACTCTTATAAAATGACTTTTTTTCTTAAATTGTACTGACTACTTGATAAAATTGTTAGGTTACCTAATTTAAGCCTGCACATCAAATTTGGTTCAATTCCAACCAGTAGCCGCATTGCTACAGAAGAACAAACTTTCTATTTATTATATAAAAATATTATAAAAAAATTTCAAAACTTTCTGTTCACCCCATGGAAGTGTTGGGTTGTCTACAGAAACGATGCTGGTATAACCTTTTATCTACTGTAGATGAATCTTGTAACAGCCAGAAGTTCAATACCAGAACAGATACTACCTTACCATATCACTTTTAATGTGATCGAGAGTCAAAAAGCCAATACAAAAGTGGTGATGTGAATCTTATAGGGTTCGTTTATTTCCATAATTACACCATCCTTTCTCATGTAGATCGACTTTTGATGTGTCGACCTTCAATGGTCACTCAAGTAACTTGCCCATGACTGAATCCTCATCCCCTGACTTTGAGCATGGCCCACTTACATTTTGTCATTTGGTGTGAACAATTTATTTTAATTTTGTACGGAACAAAAGAATGCCATTAGCTTTGACGCCACACAATGTTATGTCCTCGCTTTGCTACACATCATCGGCCCATTTAACCAAGATATTTTAGCGAGGTCGGTTTCGCACCATCGCAGGGTGACCGAATGCCCAACCCATTATGCACGCTGAACAACAGCACCTTGGTGGAAGAGGCCGAATGTATGTAGGGAGATGATGGAATGAATGTGTTTCTTGTACACTTTGAGCTCGTGAAGAAGGCACGAAAGGAAGCGAAAGAAAAGATGCGAAAATGTGATGGGTGTAGCCTGGAAGCGTCTAAACTTCTCATTCATTATAGTTTAATGCAATAATGTAATTTGTGCTCCCATTTTCGTTGTTAATTACGTTTGTTTTTAGTTATATATAACACTGCTATAATTGTCCCGTATAGGTGGTACAATTGCCCCTGGGTACGGGGCGATTGTAACATTTGAGCGGCGATTTTCGCGTGCCAAAATTTCCCTGATTGATTGTTGATTGAGTTCCATTTTAGTTTTTATACCAACTATCGAGTTGTTGGCTTCATTATATGAAACTTTGGAAATGAAATTTCCATGAGAAAAACACGTAATGTTAGAAAACACAAAATGTGTTACAATTGTCTCGGTCTCACTTACTGAAATAGGTAGTTTCAAAACTGTAGATTTGGTAGAGGTGTCGCATAATTGTGGCAGTGAATCGGAGGTGGCTATTTTTAGAATTGCATAATGGTTATCTTACCGGCTAATGCAAAATGACAAACGGCTCAACAAATTTAGGTGTAATTGTCGTAAATATATTCTGTTATCGTGATACAATTCTATTTCGCACGATTATCATGACAGTTTCACTCATAAGAGTGATGCAAACAAATCTTATAGCTACTTCCTACTTTAATAGTAAGTAGTTTGACTTAGAAACTGTGATGCAGAAGTCGAAGAAGTAGTCTTAACAAACACTGGAGTCAATGAGAAATGCCTACTTGAGTACGCCGAAAAGCGGAAGTCCTTCGTTACTGAGCCAATGACTGAGTTCTACACTGATGGAAGCTACTTTATTGAGAAGGATTGCGGGCCTACTGTTCATACTTTCCACATTCCCATCGTTGGCTTTTTCGGGTAACTGCGTCCGTACATCACTCTTAGACACCTGGTGTCTGGGATAGGAACAACCTTTAAACAAAGTCTCAATCAAATCTCTATCTGAGGTCATGTAGCCTACAATTAATCTCTAAATACGTTCGTAATTACGTTGAGTCGCCGCCAGTTGAAAGTCGCTCGCACCGACAACAGGCATCTGTAAAAACATATTACTGAGAAAAAAAATCACACTATAGTTTAAAAATTCCGACCTTAGGTGCAGTGAAGCTTTGGTCCGAATGATGCGACATGGAATCATCGGGAAAACTAGCAACACTGTGGTTCATTCTGGGTTGTCGATTTGAATATGTGGAAGGGTAGCCAACTCCGGATCTTTGAACGGGTGGATATGGATTTCCGTAGCTAGATGGTATACTTCCAGCCTGTAGCAACCCATGCGCGATGGTTGGGGGCAGAATGCTCTCTGGAATGTGGGAAGCAGAAGTAGCAAATACACATGTAAAAAGACGAGTTTCAGTTGACCACATGGTGTCGCTGCACGACACTACGAGCCTACGAGGAGAGCACCAAGTCGGCCAGCCACTTCCGGGGCCCGACTAATTTATAAAGGCTATGCTTCAATCACTACGCTTCGATGAAGAAATCGCGTGTTCGATGGGGACTGCTTTATTTATAACAAAGCATAGAAAGCTGACAGAGCGACGTCATAGTGCACCAAGAATAGGCTTCAGGATTATGAGGGTGCAGAATTATGTGAAGTTTTTCCTTCGTCATAAGTGACGCTACTTTCCAGCATTTTCACCCTTTTCACGTCGTTTACAGAAGCACTTCCCAACCGGTGGGTCGCGAAGCAATTTTGGATGGGTTGCGAAGGATTTCTAAATGTTACAGCTTCCTAATTAATATGCCAAGTGGCATATCTTCTCACGATTACACGAGCAATACACATTTTAATCCCTCTACAATAAGTTGTTTTTGCGCCCATAATTTCCGTGACAGTCATTTTGATTGGAGCGCGAAAGTGGACAGTGTGTTATTGTGTATGCCTGAGAATTGGAATTAATTCCTTACTCCAAAGGTTTTGGGTATGTTGAACGCTTTGGTTCTATAGTGAGTAAATTGCGGCGACGCAAGCTGCTCAGAACCCGATAGTGTTAAACGGAAATGATACGCGCCTTCTCGTTTTTAATCATCTGTTAATCATCTTTATCTGCTTCATACACCTGTATTCCTGAATTATCGCGCAACTTGTAGGCTCCTACTCTCCATCCCATCCGCGTAAGCGATGTATGGAAAAAGCCAAGAAGTGGGCCGTGCTGCAAGTCGGCAGCTACGGAATCAAAATAAGGAATATCGAGCTGTTGTAGATGACCATCGCAGTCGAAAAACAACATGAATACCACAAACGACATGAACGACGCATCGTGCGCTGAATCGCGCTCTCATTCGTTTTGTCTTATCTCGTGGTGGGTCGCATAAGGAAATTTGGATGAAAAGTGGGTCGCGAACCGATAAAGGTGGGGAAGCACTGGTTTATAGGACAAAATATATTTTCCTTTTCCACCTTACAGATTTCTTCATACACGGTGGAAAATGGAGGGAATTGAGCAAAAGAGAATTCCTTAATAAATCCGCTATTCTGAATTAAATTCAAACGGGTATTTTCGCCTGTGGGATGATAGATGCACTGATGTCGTGAAACTCCATTTATTTGATGTCTTAAGTCTTGTGGGATATTGTGCCTACCTTCATACTGTTGCTGCTCTCTTGATCCTGGTGAGACAGACAAAGTGCTCATATCCCAGATGAGTCCATCTGTGTGATGGGTGAATTCATTGTAAGGTGAGCATTCAAACGGTCGAAATGTTTGGCTTGGCAACCGATAAGTTTCTTCAGCTGCATATGACTGGATGTAAAATAGGAATTAGGGTATTTCGTTGTCCTTGTAGTCCTAAGCGGGCTGGAATACACTGTTAAGAGTCGTAGACAGTGTCGGTCGTTTCGTTTTGTGGAAGTCGATATAGCCACGGACGGATTTAAGTCGAAAGAATGAAAAGCACGTGCGAGACTGAACCATATATATTCTTGCTACAGAACTAGCGACGCGTAATCAAATATTACCTGACTAGGTGGTAGCTGCATAAATGAAGTCTGGTGCGCCACTTGTCTGAGATTGGGCGGAACTGGACCGGATACGGAGTGACTGAAATCGTGATAAGGTATGAGCCTTATGCAGTCGTTATAATTATGCCCCGTGTTCATCGCTCGGATAAAATACGGTGAAGGGTATTGTTGATGATGCATAAAAGGACCCTGCGATCTTGGTGACATGTTGTAAAGTGGCAATTGTTGATATATTCTCTGATCGCCCTGATAGCCATAAGGTAATTGATGGTGGCGGTTCAATGGCTGGAATCGTTGATTGTGTTGAGGCGAAGAGATCCCTCGATACACATGGTAGGTGGATGGTAGGTGTTGCCCGAGTGGCTGGAATGTTCCCACCTCATGGGATTCTGTTAAAACAATTCGGCCTACTTCAGACTATGGCATTTAGGATATACCTTCAGCAGTTTTGGGCAATCTCACCTTGTGACATGCCAGAAACACGTGGACTTGGGTATTGGAGTCTAGTTTTGAATTCATCACGATGCATGTAGTAGTCGTTCGTTGGTACAAAGCTCTGGCTGTAGTGTGAAGTGTTCGATGCAGATTTCTAAATCGCCAAATATCGATAGCAGGCCTTCAGAATACATTTATAGCAGTCATATAGGGGATAGCCTATATTTTAGGGCATATATCGGGTATAAACGCGGAATAATTAGGAAGATTTGTCAATAGGTTGGCTTGGCGTCATTCGCCATGCTGATAAATTCATGAATCTTCAGCAAAACGCACTTGGCTCGGAACAGTCGGAGTAACTTGATTTCGCGTGATTCAACCAGGAAGTGCGAGGAGTGCATAATTAGTTAGGTGCCGTGATAGCGTTATTAAGTCGTGTTTTACAGCAAAGTATTATAATAATTATCAGTGTCTTCCAACCCTTCTCGACCAAGAAACGCCTTGTGCATTAGCATTAAGCACAGACCTACCGTAGAGAAGGACTGTTTAAAAATAACTTTTTTACCGGCTACTGGATAAAATTGTCGGGTTGCCTAAACAACGCTGGGCACCAATTTGACTCAATTCTAACCTGTAGAAGCATTGCTATACAACAAAATAGTTTTTAAATTATTTAATAAAGAAAAACATGAGGCATTTCTAAATTTCACTGAAATTCCTCATGAAATTCTTAGGTTGTCTAAGCTTTGAAGAAATGATGCGCAACAAATTTGGCTCAATTCCAACCAGTAGTAGCGAAATTATTGGTGTTCAAGATTTAGGATTTCGAATCTTAGTATTTTCGGAGGGTAGATCTATAATAGATTAAATTAATGAACTTGTCACCGTATATAGGGGAGATGTGGTACCGATGGATCACTGGGACCGAAAATACTTTGAAAATTCTCTATGATAATTCCATGATTACACTCCGTGAACTTGTCTACAATTGCATGCTGGCAAAATCTTTCCTCACATACAAGAAAATTCGACGTGGGCGAGCTATGGGGTCTCTCACAGATGATTTTTGTTTTGGGGGGTCTGAATTAAATTTAGATCGACATATACATTTTTCTTTGTAACCTTCAACACGAACAAACCAGCAATCATTTTTATTGTGAAGTGTAGGGCTTGTATCAGGCTATATAATGGCATCTATTATTTTTTCAGTACTTTCCTTGAGTGGACTTTTTTTGGATTCATGTATAAAATTCGTAGGGTGGGGACCAATGATACAATAGCCAAATCAAGCAAAATAATCAAGCATACTAACCATGAAATCAATGAAACATGCCTACGTACAGCAAATCTTTATCTAATAATTGCATATGATGTTTTATCGCTTTAACGAGGTATTTGGAAGTCACACTGTCGATTTTCGGGCAATTTGTATGTACCCACAAATTTATAAGTTCGAGCCTAAATCGAAACGTGATTTTATGACAACATTTGAGTTAATATTAATTCTATTTTTTGACAGTTGCGACCAAACATTCTTCTTTGGCTTGCTGCAGCTTAGATTATAATACTGAGCAAGAAAAGTAGTCACATTTGAGTTTTTTAAGGTATATGTGTCATAGGTCCCCGGGTCGTGTGTCATTGGACCCACCAGGTGGGGACCGATGACACGTTCGAGCAACAAATTTTGAACGTCCATAAATATTTTTTGAAAAGACGGGTATTCATGTATATGTGCGCGATACGTAGAGCTTGTATCAAAGTGCTAAGTCAGCAAAAGATCTGCTGTTTTCAGCTGAACATTTCGGGGCCAGCGATCATTTTCCAATTTTTGATCCATCGGTACCACATCTCCCCTACTATTTTTTTCAAATCCAAAATTTTGTACTCCAATAACTTCGTTTCTACTGGTTGCAAATGCAATTGAGCCAAATCGTTTTTTCAGACAATCTAACACAGGGGCGGCCAACCCGTAGCCCGCGGGGTAATTCTCGAAATTGGTTGTATTTTCAAAAAATAAATTGCCATAAAGTACAATGTTTCGCATATTAGCCGAAATCTTCGATATTTATGAGTCCAAGCGCTGAATAATCACGTCCTTGCCAAATGAGCCCAGAGGTATGCAGATGCGACCCGCAATATATGCAAGTATAGCATTATTATTGACCGAATTCATTCATTACCTTTGAAACATTTTCGCTGCGCGCGGCTAGGCCGTAGATAGGCACTGAGTCTTCATGTCATAATTGTTACTGATTTTGATGCGTGTTATTATAAGTATTGTTGACATTACACTGTTACCGAATCCGGTTCGCTCCTATCGGAAGGCAAAAATGGTCACCGATTCAAGAGGTCCGCGCAATGGTTGGTAAATCTATGTGGCCCCTGGGCCTAAAAGGTTGGCCACTCCTGATCTAACACCTTCATGTAGTAGCCAGTACAATTTGAAAATAATCTATATCTGTTTTAGTTAAATAAATCTAAAACTCTTTTCTTATATAGCAATGCTTCTAACTGGAGGTTGAAATTGAGCCAAAATTGGTGTGAAGCGATTTTTAGGCAACCTGAATTATTTCTGTACAGCCCTACCGTACAGTCATCTTGAGTAGAATCAAATGAAACTTATGAATCATGGTAAAATGATGAAATTTACAGCAAAATATTAAATTCATTGACTACTGTATCGTAATGAAGGAGGAATAGACTCGTGTAATTACACTCTTATTGTAACGATTGCAACAGTATATAAAATGATTTACCGGAGTTCAGCTCCGTATCAGATCAGCACAGTGAGAACAGAATCAAACTACAAACGTTTTGCGGCCATCGCGAGATCATTCACGGAGCCCTAGTTCTCCGAGGAATATCGATTGAAATAAGTAATCACCGAATGTAGCCTACTAGATCTGCCGTTTCGATAGCGAACAACGAGCTGTGTACACTCTACATAGGCTTAAAATTGCGAAGCGAGAATAACCTTATAGCTTTGTCAGTAAATATCATATATCACGTGAGCAGCGAGACAAACTTTGGCAGACCAACCTGTTCCTGCGGTATTGTCTCCTTCGTCGACGTCATCACATTTGACGAAGGATTTTGTTTCACATTGGACTGCGAACTCGACGACATTGCTGAGTTGAAGAGCGTTGATTGGTGGAATTAACTGATGTTAATATATGAATGTATTCCCTTAGCTGTTATTTAAGCCACTTACAACGACTTATGATGCGATATCATATATCAATTACGGTCGCAACGGCGTAACTCGGCAGAGTTTATCGATCATGTTCCTGAAAAAATGATACGAGATGTAGCCTTGGCCTATCCGGAATGGCCTGACATTTGTCGTTCATAAGATGGCCATGGTCACATTTTATCATCATTGAGCACGTGTATCGCTTCCTCTATTATATTATAAACTCCGAAACTATTCAAAACACGGCAGAATTCATATCTTTTATACTATATAATTCTAGGGAAGATGATTAAGAGTGGTAGGCCTACTCAAACATTCGGGAATCTAAGTTCTGCTGAACATGCATACATAAAATGAAGTTTGTAACTAAAATGAACGCAACAACCATAAAAGCGCACCTGAGTCTTGATGATAATATCCAATGGATTTCCTGAATCTATTGGCCTGTCCTTTGTGGCGACATTGCTAGTAGCAAATCATAAGTTCCTCTTCGAAATAGTCTGGCAAATACCAGCTAGTAATCAATATTTGCTGAATGCCGCAGTATCGGTGAGCAATAGACCGTGTATTTCGTATTGTTTGTATCTGTTTCTGTTTGTGTAACAGTTGGCTTGTAATAGATCGTAGATCAGGGTGGAGGTTGGCAAACCTTTGCATACAAAGAGCCATTTGAGTCCATTTATCACCCCCCTCTGCAGGACGACGTACCCCCTTAAACGTAATGTTGCATTAACGGGCACACCATTGAAAGACAAAACACACAGTACTAGGCTAATTTGTAATCCCAAACATCATTTAACTGACGCTATTCCACAAGTAAATTCATTATTGGAAGTGTTTTGTAAAGGCAAACGTGTAAATTATGGCATAAACTCTACCCTGATTATCAGCACAACGAAAATTCAAACAAAAGTTTACTTTTGCGAATTTTGAATTTTGGTTAGTACTCCGTGAAAATTGCCATAAATTCTTTCTCGCACTGGAATAACACTGCAAATAACGAAAAGTAAGTAAATCACAAAATATTACGAAGTAGCAGTAGCGGGAAAATTAGATTTACGGAAAAGTGGAAGTTCTTCGTTACTGACCACCTGCGTATCAAGTATAAATTTTTAAGTTCAGCGAGAACAGCAATTGAGCATGGGTCAGTCGACCCTATGAACAAGCAAAAGAAGTTCGCGGTCGTGGGAGCGTTGCTACTCTTTGCCTCACATAGTCTGAAAGGGAACCTGGGTAATGGCGCTTCGGCGGGCAGTGCGATGAAGGAGGAGCGGAAACACTGGAATCCATTCTCCAGGGGATAGAATGGGAGGCTCCCTAAAGCAGCGCGGTGTCCGGTGAACTTGCGTCGACCGTTGGAAATTCGATTGAGACGATTTAATTTTCGCGCGAGGTCCAACTCATCCGTAGCAGGTCTCAAAGGTCCAAGGCCGACGAAACTATATAGCCAAGGGCAAACAACAAATCATATCCGTAACTTCGGGACAGGATTGACGTAAGAGCCGGCGGGTCGGTTGAGCATTGACACTATCAGCGGGCACCGGGAATCGGTCGGCCGGGGCACCGGTGCTCAAGTTCCTTTGCGATGACTTTGACTTGAATATGTGAATTTGGCTAGTTTATTCAAGATCGGGTTCCAGTGACGTGCGGTCAAGGGAGGCACGTGAGGCAGTGCCAGGATGAGTAAAGGAAAATTGTGAAAACCTTCAATGAATATTAACATTTTCCGTCGATGTTCTTGAATAACGTGTCTCTGAAGCCCTACACAACAAGCGGGCTAAGCCAATCGACATCATAATAATATGACATATCCAATAGCTACCTAGACGGAAAGATCTCTATAAGTTGAAAGAGAATGCGCGAAAATTCGCAGGGCCCTAATGCATTCTGTGGACTAAGTTCTACGTCAGGAATAATTGCTCGAATGTGTTTAAAAGTAATGGAGCTTTTAAATTGAATTACATTGCAAGATTTTATCGCCTATTCTACTACTACTTCCTGGTTACGAACACTCTCAAGCTCACTGAAAACTCAATACATCCTATGTCCTATCTGTCTTCGCATGACATATATAGCATCACGATCTTGTGACCAGGGATATCTATAACTTCTAGATATCCATGCTTGTGACATTTACAAAATATATTCAAAATCAATGAAGTGCTTCACCACCATTACCAACATGCATCTTTGACAATTTACCCGAGTTTGAATGTGTCTGCTACATGTTTATGGCGTGTAAAACAAAATATATCTTGCTTTTCGAGATGAACACCACCATCAGGCTTTTACTTATATAGTCGCTAAAGGGAGTCGAATTCATAAAGTGTGGAAGCTTACGCTGACATTGTGTTACTACAGTATATCCGCATATATGCAGATCGGGAAATGAAATTATGACAGTTGAAATAAGTGACTCACCACCGCGTCAGGAAGAAACAAATGAAGGGCAAACGCTTAGTTTGCTAGTATTCAATAGTAAATTGAAGTTCTGTATTTGAATATGCTACTGCTTTGAATGGGAATTATGGTGCTGTAGCCTATGAGGTGATGGCGCGGTTCTCATGCTTAAGTGTTTGGAATATCGTTTTGGTATTCATTCATTCCTCGAAGCAATATAGATAAGGCATAGGCCTACTTTGAAAATGTTCTAACGCTGACAAATACAAATATTGTTATAAATCAATCCACCCTCGCAAGGCCAAGCGTAAAGTGGGCTTTATTATATATTTATAATACAATTGTATAGTTATAGACCTTAAACATTACTTGTGTTTTCAGTGCATTGGTTTTACGCGATATTTTATCATCGATGAGGACCCTTCATCCATTTGTCGTTGCTGTAATCAGTTTTTGCATAGGAAGCAAAAGTACAGGTATCGTTATCAGGCCAGTACTATATGTATTTAGCCTGCCGTGTAAAACACTTTTGCGGTCGCATATGCAATTACGCCCCATTCATATTTCTAGATGTAGATGGTCAACGGGATACCTGCAAATTCGAGATTCCTCTGGTGAGTATATCCTGTTGCAATTCAGCGTAATTGGTGCCCGTGGAATGAGCGTAACCAGAATAAAAATATGTTTTAATACGTAAGTTACCGAAATTGTGGCATAGCAATCACAAATAGAATTCAGATGCCCAGCATTTAGAATTGGGAAAAAGCATATTTCCGCGCCTTCGACCCATGCTAGCTGCCCAATCTCCTTCATTAACATCACCCTCAAATGACATGTTCCGGTCACTATATGGCTTTTGGAATGTCGGGAATTAAACACGAGATGCCAATCGATGGCCAATTGTATAGCCTCCCAGTTACTGACGATCCCAGTAGTTTTTGCTGTAGCTTTTCCGTGTCAGAGGCATGCACGAAATGAAACAATATAGTCAATTGGTGAAAGCATGTATTTTCTTTCTCTTTTTAGATCTTAAACGGTGAGTAGAAGAACTTGAGCGACTATCACGTGAATTTTGATGGGAAATGCGAACGTGATATACTAGCACTGACTGCATAGAGTGCACGCCACTACTGGAACACCGACGAGAGATTGTGGGCTCGATTTCAATCAATACCTATTCTCTATTACCTGCATTGGTGGTGAAGGTTTGCCTATAACCCGGTTGCCTAACCGGCGAAATTATGTAGCTGCCGCGGTGCGTGGCCAATTTACCATGGATATTTGGCCTCCGGGTGGGCCATTACGATTGCCTGCTAGAATGCGGCCGTACGCTATATACGCAGCGAGCAGTAGGCGTACAGTCATATTCATATTTCATACTAGCTATTCGAATGACTCTCGTCAGGGGCGAGAGTCAGTAAATGCGCATTGCGCATGCAGATAAGGATCTTGACATAAGAATGACATGCGAGAAGCATAAAATGAGAGCGACGTCAAACACATGAAGACCAATACTAATTGGTTATATTATCGTCAGAGAAGCCTCCAATACATGATAAGTGGAGACTGTATCGCAGGGCTGTCAAACCCAAATTACGTCGCGGGCCGGATTCTTCATAACCTTTAAATCGCTCGCGGGCCGCACCAGTCAACTGATTCCCAAATGTTATCTAATGCCCCTGATTTTCACTTGAATACTATATTATCAAGCATGACGAAACAATATTATATCTTATCAAGGCGCATACGGCGTTTATTCCCGATGAATGAAATCGGTAAAGTACGATGATTGGCCTGTTGAATACATTTATCAAGCACTATAACCATGGTGGCGGCGACGATATAAGTCGGCATATTTCCATGCTGCCTTTGCTTTAGTCGTAATCTTGCGTTAGACATGTATGTGTGTGTGCGAGATATGTGAGTCCGTTGTGAGGAATACGAGAGAATCAACTGTAAAAGCAGACGTTGGAGGAATTTGGATCATTATTATCAAATTGCGATTTATATTTCTCTGGATTCCGGTGACCTTTTCAGCTGAAAGTGACACAGCGGTGCGACCACAGATATTTGAATGGTATTTCTGTGTAACTAATATATTCTTCATATAAACTGCATATAAATGATTCCGCATTGGCGTTTTTGATTATGTGAATTACGGCTTGTTGTTCTATTTTTCCATAAAACTCTGAACTCAATCTGCGCTTTTTTTCTCATATTGAGTGTCAATGTGACCGATTTGTTCCTAGTGGTTACTGGAACTAGAGTGAAACCACAACACCACAGTCGGGTGGTTATAACGTGGCCTTTGAACACACTCACCAATTGCTTTTCGTGGGATTATTTAATTGACGGAAGTGTTTCTTTCAACATTTGCCACAAATGTGCTGGATATTATATGATAAGCATTTTTCAATCTACTCGGAATTGCTTCGCGGGCCGTATGTTTGACACCCCTGCTAAAGTGTAAAGGTTGTCATTCTGTCGACTGAGTTGTTATTTTGCAGACAGAGAGTCGCAGTTCCGGTACGTAGGCTAGTGAGAAGTTAGAACTTGAAATGCTGCATCACAGTTTTCCTTTACAAGTTTTGCATTTTCCGGAGTCTTTCCGGCGTTGCAATCCCGTAATGGCTTCAAACAATGAATCAATAAACGAATGGGTAATCAAGCATATGATGTGTCAAAATTGCCTCTGTGGAGTAACACTGAGCATGGCTGCCCTGGCGACCTCTTGTCGATTATATGTAGCCGATCTGGACAATGTCGAATTCCTAAGGTTACATTTTCAGATGGAAGCATTATGGCTGACTTGAAAGAATTGATAGCACGCCAAGGAAGCAACATCCTTTCAATCGATACGAGGATTACAAGTACAGGTCCGGTGCAAAATTTGAGACGAACTGCTGTTCCGAATAAAGTTTTTAGTTTTGTCCGCGTTGTCCATGTTCAGGAAGTAAGTAGTTTTGAAAAGCAGTCACACATAAAACCTGGTAAAGTGACATATGCAAACGGTGCAGAGAGCTGGGTTTATATTTCTGCGTCCCATACAGGAGGTATATATTTTCAGAAGCACAAGAATTCGATCACATCATGTGATACAAATGATAGCTTTTCCACACTAATGGAACAGTGGTTCTATACCATTCGTTCGACCCAGTGCCCTCCGAACATGTGACGGTACTACCGTGGGCCTTAGCGATCCGCATGTAACTTGTATCGAACACTATAGGAAATCAACTGAAAACATGGTAGATCGTATAATTCCGCCGATTATGATTATAATTATATAATAATTGTCACTATAATCAGCCAGAATGAAGTCACTATCACATAAAGCTCTGCGTTTAGCGTCCTCAGCTATCCTGAATAATGACCCACACCGCAAATATTGTTGATGATAATAATTGATACCTTTATATATATATGTATTTATGGAGCGGGTACTGACTGCGAGTTTTTGGGATTATCTTCAAAATTATGAAGTGAGAAAAAAACGTGTTTTTTATTTTAAATGATGATTTTTGAAACTTATTTTAGACAATGTTTAGCCCCATTCTTCATTTTGAAAACAATTACATAACCTGACCAGTTCATTGGTACCGCGGTGCAAATTCCCAGAATTTCGCCACGGTTACATCATATAGCCCAGTGCTCTTCAACCTTTTTCGACGTGGTACACCCTTTTAACGTTTGCTCAAAACTCGTACACCCCTGTTCATTAGGGGACTTCAAAAATGACTTTTTTCCTCAAATCGTACTGGCTACTTGATAAAATTGTTAGGTTACCTAACTTAAGCCTACACACCAAATTTGGTTCAATTCCAACCAGTAGCTGCATGGCTACGGAAGAAGAACGTTTCTATTTATAATATAAAAATATATAACGAAAAATGTGAAATTTTCTGTTCACCACATGAAAGTATTTGGTTGTCTATAAAAATGATGTTCTTCAAATTTGGTTCAATTCCAACCTGCAGTAGAAGCGGAGTTATTGCCGTCGAAAAATTTGGATTTGAATAAAATAGTATTTGGTCACAGAGTCTATTCGCAGCCAGTTAGGCCGGCCGCCACGCAAATTGGAATTCATTTCGTGTCAGCCCCAAAACAGCATGACATTACGAACGATAATCAACCTAAACAGTATTGGGGAGAGAGTAGGTAAAGCTACTGCTGCAGAAGCGGTCATTCAGATCAGCGATGATAGCAGGCGCACCAGCCTACTGCGTATCAGGCCTGCCCCGCACCACACACCGTCGATAGTAGCACATGGGCTGCAAGAAATGTCAGTAACCTCAGATCGTATGCCGCTATACACAGTCTATTGTCGCTAATTTGCATCACTAATAACAAAATACTAAATTGCAAATGTATGGCGAAATATTGGACATAAAATCGGCATTTTAAAACAAAAGGGTTTCGATTTCAACATGGAAGCTGTTTCGACCCTGGCTGGCTACGTCACTTCATTTTATGTGCATTGCGGTATCCTTTTAAAATCGGATTGCGTATACGCAATCGATCAACTTCATCTGGCCATATCTTTATTTGTCTATGTCCTAGAGGCTTCATTTTTGTTCGTAGGGAAAGCTAGCAATCTTCTGATTCATATGATACCTAATTCGAAGGTATAAGGCATGACAATTTTCGAGCACCGACGATCTTACATAAGGAGTTCGGCCGAAAATACGCATGAAAAAAAGTGGTTATCACCAGAAATTTCCAGATATTTTCCGAGTGGGAAATCTTGTCAGACATTCTGCCAGAACATCAGAAGTCGATTTGTACGGTGTTCTGTGTAATTTTTCACCGTTTCAAACATCAAAACTAGTTCTTGGGAGTATTCTAAAGGGGTTTGGTAACTGTGGTCACGCTTCGGTGATTTTCCAGAACATAGTTAAGTTCGTGACCGAATGTGAGTCATAAACTGGTTTACTATGCCTGCAAATGGCTGGATACGACAAGAGAAAGTATACCACGTTGTTTCATGCCATTAACTGGGCGGTAAGGGTCCGATTCGGTATTGATCTTGAAGTTGACCATTGTGACCACTTACTGACCACGCCCATATGTAAATTTTTCATTATTTTTGATTTTTCGATAACTGGCGAGCAGCGTGGTTTACGGCCATGGTTGACGGCTTGTTTGAAACCAGGCAACGGTGGCTCTGGCTACGCACTCATGCATCATTTTTGGCTCTCTAGCGCTTTCCTGTGGGTCAGTCTTGAAAAATGAGAGAAAGAAAGATTTTTTAGAGAAAAAGTTTGTTTATTTAGTCTTATAAAAAACCTTAGACATGTCTTGGGGTGTCGATCGAGGGTGGAAACGGTAGAGGGATATAGTCCGCCCACTTTTAAACTGAAACAGCCCAAATGTAAGTCTTGCTGAGGTCACGGTATGAATTTGAAAAGTGATGGTCATTTTCGCGAAAACTGACCAAATTTCAAAAGGGTTAACGTCGGGTAGTACTGATTCAAGAAGTCTGAGCTATCGTGGCGCTTTCCTCAAAAAATCACTAAAAGACAAATGACTAGCTGAACACATGTTTTTTAACTGCATACTTTCCAACACCAAACGGAACCATTGGTCTATTGCCGACGGCTAAATGAATATCAGAGATGAGCGGATTTGAAATTTCGATGTCCTAATCCAATCCAAATCCGAACCTGCAAATCCTAATCCAAATCCTAATCCATAACTTTTTCATATTCAAGTCCATGTCCAATCCTAATCCGACTCCAACTGGAAATTCAGAAAAAATACTAATTTATGCAATGGAGGGATTCGAAAATTTTCTTTAACAACCAATGATTGACTTGATACAAGATAACTTAGTAACCATAAGTACATTAAGAACTGATCTGAATAAAGTTTGTCGCCATTCGCCACACGACATTTCAATCTCCCAGAAAATAGGTGAATTCAATCCAAATCCTAATCCGTTCTGAAAAAAATGTCTAATCCAAATCCAATCCAAATCCGACAAAATTTCACAAATCCTGTTTTTTCAAAACCTAATCCTAATCCATGCTCATCTCTGATGAATAGGAGGAATATTTGCTTATGACATCAAAATCAAGCGGTGTACAGTATACACTTGAGATAACATCGTACCATATTGCTCATTGACCTGTGCGTCAACCTGTACTTCCCATAAACCTGTCTTTGTGATAGCTAGCCATCGGCTCATTGTAATTCGGATCTGGTACACCCCTGTACACCCCATCTGAGTGGTACACCCTTTGCAAATTCTGGTACACCCAAGGGTGTACGACAACCCCGGTTGAAGAGCACTGATATAGCCTACCCCAGCTGACAACGAGCTGTGTGAACTCCGTTTCAATCTTGTTTCCTTATGCCAGTAAATGTTGCTTCAAGTAATGCAGACTTGGACAACTAGAAAATTTTCAGCTTTTCCGAATTAAATTAGAATTAGAGCTACTCAGTTCTTTTCAAATTAGATTAGAATTAGAATTAGAGCTACACAGTTTCTTCCAAATTAGATTAGAATCAGAATTAGAGCTACGCAGTTTTTTCCAAATTAGATTAGAATTAGAATTAGAGCTACACAGTTTTTTCAAAGCTACAGTAATTTTTCCAAATTAGATTAGAATTAGAATTACTGAATTCGTAAAAAACTTGGAAATTGAATGCAATTGTGAAAGAGAAATAAAGACGGCAAAAATCAAGTTCAGTCCATATCAAATCACAGTGCGTTCCCACAACCATGAGAATAGTTAACGCCTGTAGTGTACGCCAAGCTCGGCTCGCTTTGCACTCACCAGGGCTCACCAACACGCGGGCCACATGCGGCCGGCGATCTGATTTGTGATTTTGGAAGAACGCGAAGTAAAGCATATTGAAATGCTAAAATTTATTTCAGTTTCAAATTATTATTATTGTTGTTGTTTCAAAACATGCTATTCGCCTGTGCCCAACAACACTATTCCGCACTAAATGAAACGGCTTCGGCGACGGTCTAACGCACGGCTAATATTGGTCATAATTCTTACTATGATTGCAAGTACGGTGTAAGTAACGCGATGGTGGCTGTGCACTGGATATCCCTGCGCAAGAGGGTTATTCCTATTAACTCGCTGCAAAGTGCCGCGGGCAGCGAGGTATTTTAAGGATAACAATAAATTAGATTAGAATTAGATTAAGAGCATCGAAACGTTCCACAAATTAGATTAGAATTAGATTACGGGCATTTCGCTCTAATTTAGTGAAATTAGACAACTAGAATTATCTAGTCGTCCAAGTCTGCAGTAATGAGTCACCCGTTCTTGTCCCAAAGTTTTGGCTCTCATGCATTGTGATGTCATTATCTTTGGTCACCGCAAAATATGCATGCAACGTCATGTCAAATTTCTATTGTATGGCTACGCTGTTGCGCGTGATAGGTCCTGTACATTGAGAAGGACAAATCACATATGCAATGGCAGTGTAGATCGTGAAGTCAACAACGCGTGAAGTTATTTCGAGGTATAGACCACTGCGAATCGAAGCATAGAAAGAGACTTTCAAGAGGAGGATGTATCTGGATAGAATTCGCAAATGGAAGAAATATGACATACGAGATGGGCAGACTGAAATGCAAGGAAAGAAACTCTTCGGTGGCGGAAGTGAAGAGTAAGGGGGAATATAATATCATCGTGGATATATTGAGAGGAAATACGAAGCTTAACCCATCCACCAACGACACATAGGCTACGTGTCCGCATGGATCCAAGGCCGCATTGACCCTGAAGTAAGTACATACATATATAGGCTACTTGAACATTTCGGCGATTTGATGGACTGGTTCCACGTGAACCTCCACGGGTCATACCGTCATCTCAATATATCACCATCGGTCGCCAAAGGTGGTTGATTTCAGTAATGACTCGCACGACTCCTCGTCTAATTTCAGACTGCAATTCCGACCCTGCTCGTGAATTCACTATTATTAAATTACAGACTATGACAGCGACTCGCGGTTCAGATAGTTTTGAAGTAATGACTACGGCACCTATAGGCTACTCCCTGGTCTTTCCATGGACGAAATTACAAGATTGGATTTGTTAATCAAAAATTGACTCCAACCCCCACTGACATAGCATGTAGATATAGTAACATACCATTATAAACCCACCACTTATTCATTTAGGCGGGCAATGTGACGGAGCAGACCGCAAGTCTTATATGGAATCCTTCGTCAGGCTATCCGCAAGACGATTCTAGCAAGACTCATCTAGCTCTTTACGCGGACGATAAAGGATATAATTACGAAGGACTTATCAACAAGAACCCCTCGAACTACACACTTGCTGTTGTTTGCCACTACATCCCAAAATAAGTAGGCGTAGACGGAAGCGTCACCATAATTTGGAAACTTGTGCACAGGACACGCTGCACACATAAAATGTATGACTGCGCGACAGCAAATGGATTTAAACGTCTTCTTCGACAAACCTTTGCCAATCGTGCCCTTTTAAGTGTCGCTGTTTGAATATTTCTCCACCTCGGTCGCTACATTACTGAAAATGCGACGCAAACTAGAACTGCTGCGGCAACTGACCAAGTGTATTATATTGCCCTTATGATCTGCAGCAGTAACGGTCAATGATGGAGACATTCGAGTGGCGAGATGGTATAGTGCCATGCCCCGAAAAAAATTGACGAAAAGAGTACACATCTTGAAACTTGGATATCTATGCTGGCATTGAAGTCATACATTGAACTACTCGATAAAAGTATAAGCATGATGATTACAACAATATCTGTGGGCAGAGTACGCATCACTTAACACATTTTGTTTCTCCACCGTTCGTTCGCTGATTAATATTCTCATCAGTTCAACACACTAAAACATTAGGATATATGGAGAGGCGCAATAGCTCGATTATTCAGACTGAAATTTGCCGGACTAATTATTTTTTCATCTACAGCAATGCGACACACAGACCGTAATTAAGTGAGCAAGTAACCGTACACTAGACCAGGAGTTCTGAAACTTTTAAGTGCGGATCCTAGAATTATTTTGTGACCTAGTTCAAGAACGATTTTTGTGTTGCCGTAGACGTGGGTCAAAAATTAAGGACAGCTGCCTAACCGCAAAATTTGAACAATTGATGACTGAAAAAGAGGTCATGGTTTTCGATCAGTATTGATCAAGAGGACGCGCACCCATGCATGTGCTTTAGTTGATGCATACAAACCTACATGATGACTAAAAAAGGGTATTCACTTGCGCCTAGCCCTCGTATGTGCCTGATTGTCATTCGGGCCGGTTTCGAGTGGTGTCGTATTAGCCCGTTAGCGGTGTCTTGCAAAATACTCTTGCGAAACTGAGGCGTACTACAAGACTGTAGATCAGGAGTCTTAATTAGGAATGTCGACCGCGTGCATAATGACCAACGTAGTCGCAACGCCGTGAACACTAAAGAAGATAACCAGTCGGATCGGAATTATTAGTATTGGTATAGTCAATGCGGCTATTGTGACATGTGGAGACTGGAGACTACTGAAAATGAGACCAAATTAGGCCAAGCCAAAAACAAGGACAAATCTTATGAACATGAAATTTTGTTAATTTAGAGGTATAGTTTCAATATTGGCTTTTCGCGGATCCCCAAGTGGCCAATGGATGCCAGTTTAAGAACATTATCGTACCTTGATGCCAGTAGTGAGTGCTGCAATACAATTATACAACACAAAGTATTTTGAAGAATACAGTACCAATCGCCCAGCACGGAGCATACACATCTAACACAGCAAGTATACAATACCTTTGACGCAAACTTTCGTTCGGAAGTTGATTCGGAAAAATGACCGTGTTTTGTTTAGTCAACGAACCTTTATTTTTTTATTAAACACAACAGTATTCCCAGTAAAAATATTCAAATCATAACGTTTCCTCTTTTCCGCATCCGCCGAAAAATAGAACACGTATAAATATGCAGACTTTAATAAACAAAAGAAAAACCGTGGTTGATCGTTATTGACTGGTACCGGCGACATGCCGATCGTGACGATCTTCGTGCCAGAATAAAGGGTTTTTTAAATTAAATATTGTCATAAACCAGCAACTAACCAGGATAAACTAATACAGAATATATCGTGGAAAATGCAATAGTATAGGACTCGCTGAGCAGCAATAGCAAAGACGGTATGAAACATAGCAGTTACAGCCACATGCACACAATCAATGTATCTAACCAGCCGCGCAGACAATCACGCGACTTCAAATAGCCTCTTAGCTCCATTCGATCCCATTCATCTGTGTTTACCGATGGCAGGGATATCTAAACATGGAGTATGGAGTTTTAGATATCCCTGACCGATGGTCGCGTTTACTCGCTCTCCAATCGCTGCTTCCTTATGGGATGTAATCGCACATACCCGTATGACGGGTATAACACTGTGTGATTCATACGCGGTATGTGACGCAAGCTGCCTGAATTCCAGTAGTCATGAAGAAGGAAGTTTCACTTTATGCATTAGTCTACTCTCAATCATCATGGAAATTACGCTTTTATCATTGCTGTCGTGGATGAGCGTGAGCGTACTGTTTCGTGATATGAACACAAAATATACGTATTGTTTTATGTTGGGCCGTGCGTCGGATTGGTTTAGTAGTTTTGTAGGTTAGATATCGCGCAGGTCACCAAAACCTAAACAGACTCTTTCAGGTCAGAGGAGTGGTATTTTAATGAGTTGTCCCATTTAAACCATGCTAAAATGTTGCCGCATTTGGATCTGTTTCTCGAGATAGTATAGTGCTTCAAAACATTCAACGGGCGAATGGAAGCGATATAGATGTCCTCCTCTGCAAGGAGGTGCGATATTTGGTATGATACGCGGTTAGATTTTGGAATAAAGTAGCCTATTGTACGAAATTGTGGCAAGATACTTTGGCGTAACGCTCAAAAAAGTCAGAGTCCACTTTTCAGGTTAGGGCACCCCATGCGCTGCCAGATTACGATACGACATAGGTAGATGATAGATTTGCTAAACGGTCGTTCCAAACTTTGGATGAGACATATTTACCAAGATGAAACATGTCATATGATCGACAATGGGGTTGTGAACGGAACCCCCGCAACCTGTTACCTAAGTTATATTCACCGATACTTTTGTGAAAGTATATTTGTCACTCCATATCTACTTTATATTTGCTCTACTTTATTTTGTGCTTTACTTAGCTTCTGTGAAAATTAAAATCTTGTTGGTACTATTTACAAGCAGCACCGAAATTCCTTAGTCTCTACGCTTGGGTCAAAACATTATATTCATTTTACCAAAGACAATTTACGGCAATAGTTGTCTTCCCGAGCGCGAAATGTGATAAATTCAATATCAATCGAAAGCTACCGCGGTGATTAGCAAGTACAATCGCATCACAGTGAAATGTTCCGCTATTGATGGCGGGTGTCGAACTGTCGACACTTTCCATTATTTTTAGGTGCTTCGGTTCCCCAGCTATTTGTCAGGAAGCACTGTGGTGCACTATATTGACATCAACTAAGTTTGAATGCAGATAAGACCGAGATGCTCGTTTTAAATAATGCCAGTCATAATTTCACTGTGAACATCAATCATAAACAAATCTCAATATGTGACTCAGCAAAATATCTCGGCGTCACCATTGATTCCAAATTGTCTTGGAAGCAGCATATTGAATGCACAATATCAAAACTAGCTCGGTGTGTGGGAATAATGACCCGTCTCCAATCTTTGGTTTCCAGATCAGTACTACGAACCATCTACTTCTCTCTTTTCCACTCGCATCTGCAATATGGAATCGTAGTATGGGGAAATGCATGTACAACATTTTTGTGCAGAATTCGAACCCTGCAAAACCGTGCGATACGGCTGATCTCATCTGTACATTTACGTACCAATTTATCGCCTTACTACCGTAAGCATCGAATTTTGCGAGTTGATGAACTGTATCGCTTCGAAGTATCAAAAGTTGTTCACAAATATTTTTCCAATAGTCTCCCTCCTGTGTTTGATGACTTTTTCATACCTGCTAAACATGTCCATTCCCATTACACGAGATCTTCGTCTAAAGGAAACGTCTACTTACCCCAACCCAATAGCAACCTAACTAAGAGATCTATCGACTACTCGGGACCTATCATCTGGAATGCATTACCATCACATATCCGTGAATTGCCTTATAATAGATTCAAAAAAGCCCTACTTGATCACCTCTTGTCGTTACACTAACACTGTTGCCCTACCTCGCCCAGACATTGCTTCATTGATCATTTGCTACCATTGTTTAATTTTTTTCAATTTTCCTTTCCTAACTAAACATTTTTTTACAGCCAGACTGTTCTGAGTCAAGTGTACCTGTTTGATGCTGGTGTGATCAGACTAGATGACCTTCACGGTCTTATCGATCATTCCTATCTAATACCGAATACTGTGCGCGCATATTTTCTGTACCACCATCACTGCCGTTTGTTATGTATTTTGGTTCGATGAAAATAAAGACTCTCTCTCTCTCTCATCTGAAATCGTCCGATGGCCAAATACGATATGGTAAAAGCGTACGGCCCGCGTGCTGGAGCTTTTACGATATCGACCCCCAGCCGGAAATATTTCAATAAATATCAGTTCGGTATGAGAATAACACAGGTCAAGTTGTGCGATCAATTCTTAGGAAAAGCAATATATGTTACATTGTATAGTTGTGTCACCAGGTAATCTGCATGACCCGTTGTGGAATTTTATGGTCATCATTTCCTGTGTTTCCAGGATTCCAACACAGCACGATAGTAGTTCTCTCATTAGATGATTGATGAGCAATGAGGATCATTTACCTATATGCAGCTTTTGTGATAAATTTGCTCGTTGGAAGCTACATTACAGGTAATGTTAATCAAAGTAGTCTAGGTTCGTTCTTTCGACGCTGCATTAGTAACTGTGCATATTGTCAAACGTGTAATAACACTTTTTTTTAAGTACAGACGGTCAATGCGACACCTGCCAAGCTACGGTATCTTTGGTGAGTACTGCGAATTGTGTATTTGATGCCGCGTTCGTGGATGGGAGTTTCAGTTATACAGTCAGAATTAAAATTTGAGTGCAAAGGAACTTTATAAACTTTTCATGATGCGTTTTTCACTCTTTCAGTCTAACATAACTATTTATTCTGTTTTTGTTGAATCTGCGTCAGTCAATCAATCAGGTTTTATTAATATTTTCATCGTTTCAAAATATCACAAGACTGTGATACAATGAAAAGATAGGTGTCGAAACAACTTGGAGTAGCCTTTAAGATCAGACCCCCACCTTAGCCTAGGCGAAGTAAATAAGAGGCATTCACACTGAATAAAAAGTTATTATTATTAATATAGGACACAACAGTGGTGCTTTCAGTCAGGTTAAGGCTTTGTGCTCCACGACATTACAATTACACGGACAGTACAATGGAATTTTCATTCTTTTTCGAGTCTTTGACGTTCTTCCGCTCTTTCAGGCTCGCTTTATCATGGTTTCCTTGCTGCACTCTCTCAGTCTCTTCTCTTCCAGGCACGCTTCATCAGTTGATCATCGTTTCTGATGCTACCGAATTATAGCTCGGCTCACGGTAGTTGGGCTTAGCAGTGAGGTCGGCGATGAGGAGGCCAGAGAATCTCCGATGCATAGTAATTAGTCCGAACCGGGACTCGAACCGTTCGAACCGCCACCATTGGTGTCGTGACGCTGGCGCATAACCAACTGCGCCACTCGCTTCCCTGAATGAGAAGTAATGCAGAGAATATAAGATGCAAGCGACAAAATGAGGTGGCATGTGGCGGAGGGCGAGGTCGATGTTAGGTCGTGGTCCGGTAATCCTGAAGACTGACTAGTATTCAGGCCCAATAGTATATAGGAACACGCCAAATGAAACGTATGAATTGATACAATATATATTTATATGTTTTAGGACTTTAATGGTGAGTTGAAGAATCTGATACTTCATCATATCAACATGACCTGCCAAAGCGAAAGAAAAAAAATCTCTAAATATGCATCACATCGCAAGACACCGCCATAAGTGGATGGTTGTTGACAGGAAGAATGCCAGAATTATTGATAGAATGACGATCTCTGAAACCTCTTGTTCATTTGCAGATGAACGTTTTTTTGATGAATTCAGCAAGTTAATAGAACGTCAAGGAGATAGTGTTCTTTCCATTAACACAAAGATCATTGCAGCACCAGGTTCGTATACGATACGCACAATCAGGACCGTATCCTCACTTCGTCAGCCCCCCAAAACGTTGATCATAGAGCAGGAGCGGGCAACTTCTCCAGTCGGCGGGCCGGATATAGGAGAATTAAGTACGTGGCGGGCCGGATTGCTAAATCGATACATTATTCGCCCATTTATTCACATACACAAGGAATAAATCGTATTTATTCAATGTATTTTAATGACAGCAGTGTCACTTCAAAGCCATTTCTCGCCGATAATGACGAAGACAATGTGGATTTGAGAAAAACGCAGGCGCCGCCATGTCTGCTTCTATCTGATCGATCAACACACGGTGCAATCCTTAATGAAGATTTCAAGGCGTTCGATAACCCCGGTACCCCTAATTTACCAATATATCAATTCATTAGGGTTGAGTAGCTGGTGACGAGATGGCGTCGTTGTTCAACTGTGTGGCCTGATTAATCTCGATATTGAATCCATGCGGATCGCATCCTCTACGAAATTTGAAAAGTGGCCCGCGACCCGTTTTGAGTTATATATATATATCGACTTTTCAATTAGATAAAATAAAAAAGGGCAAAAGAAAACAGGAGACAAAAAGAAGTTGGCGACCCCTGGTATAAGCGGTGTCTTACTAGGCTTACCATACGTCCTCTTTCAAGAGGATTTGTCCTCTTTTTGACGTTTTTGAAAGTTTCCTCGGATGACGCACTGATGTCCTCTTTTTTGATATTTTGTCCTCTTTCTAGAGAATTTTGGCTAAATATACGGCAAAATTGACTGGGATATATTAAATTGGCGCTGAAGTGGCGCCCCAGCGGTTATTTCGGGAGATGAGCCGGAAAGTTGACCTTTTTTTAGTCAACCAACTGATATCGTGAAAGGAAAAACTGTGTTTTTGGCGCTGAGCGAGAAAGTTGACCTTTCTTTGTTTTTGTCGACCCACGACGAAGTGGGAAAATTTGCCATTTTTTCAGGATTTTCCTCCGGTTTTGCAAGTCTGAAAATTTTTAAAAGGTGTCCTCTTTTGAGATTTCCAAAATATGGTATCCCTAGGTCTTACAAAAGCCAATAGTAGTGTGCCGTGCTACAAGTCGGCGGTTACGTATACGGAAGGAAAAATAAGAAATATCAGCCTGGTGTAAAGGACCATTGTAGTCGACAAACACCGTGATTACCATTAACGACATTAGGGCTGGGTACATCGTAAATGCCGATGATGCAATAAGTCTTCTCGCTTCGACTTACGCGTAAGCTCCACTCTCGCAAGCTGCGCATACACGTATCTCATACCATATACAATTATACAGTTACTAAAATTTGACGAAGTAAGCAAGTAGTGGGAAATCTCGTCAGACTGGGGCTGCGGGCCACATTATCATGGACGACGGAAAACTCTCCGCGGGCCGGATCCGGTTCGCGGGCCGTATGTTGCCCACCCCTGTCATAGAGTGATAAACGAAACTTACAAGGAGAGGGTTCGCTACCAAGACCCCTCAGGATACACGCTTTTTCCCGCTACTTATCATCTACATTTAGTATCCGTTTAGTGAGTAAGCTTTATCGCCTAACAGCGCGAAGCGCGAAAAAAATCTATAATTCATGATTGAATCGGTCAATGTGATCGGGAATTGCAAATATATAGCTATCAATTTCCATCCCCTCTCTGCTTACGTAATCAGGTTTACCGGTAGATCTGAGTGAGTTATGTTGGAAAAGGTAGGACCCCCTAAAAATAATTACACATCTTCGGGCTTACCCGTTGGTATAATGACTTTGTTACATGTTGCTATTTCGGGACCTCCTATCTGCTATGTCAAAAGATATTGAAATCGCTTAAACGTACTAAACTAAAAGATGTAAACGATTTCAAATTGGCATTTCTTTGCTGGCAAATAATGTTCCCTGAGGGATGGCATTTGTTTTGTGAGGCTCAGATCGTCAGGAAAGGAGCATTCTGCGCCAGCCAGCTATAAAGGTCGCTATGGACAATTAAACATATGTATATATATATCGAAGTTTTCTTACGCACAATGAATGGTAGCCGTGATGACGCAACAGACCCACTAGATAATAAGCGCCACGAACGTTAGTTTAAATTGTAATGATACTATTAACACTGTATATTGTATATACTATATGCATAATAAATGTCATGGATCCTATGGAGCCATGGAGCCTATCTCAGCCTTGTATATCGTACAGTTCGAAAAAACTTCAAATATTTGCAGGTACTCACACGCGCAAATGCGATTCAAGGCAAGGCAAGAAGATTTCGAGAGGAGGCTGTATCTGGATAGCTTTAGCTGGCAAAATAAATATGACTTAAGAGATGGGCAGAAGGAAATGTGAAAAAGGGAACTCTTTCGTCGCGGAAATAAAGACTGATGAAGAATACAACCTCACCATGAGAATATTACGGCGAAATTGGACGCGTAAGCCAGGGAAAGAGTTCACACATATGTCCGCGTGGATCAACGGCACCATCAACCCCAAGGTCAGTATAAGCTACTCAAAGGACCAGAACCATACCAGCTTCCGGGGTGCATCCGGCACAAAGTTGCTTTAATACTCTAGTCCAGTTTTGTAGCCTAAATATGATTAATTTCTGGTTTCGAAAGTCATTTCAACTGTTTGCGATGGACGGTCGTCTACGTCCTTCATCCATCATCGTCGCTGCCCGCCTACATCGTCACTTCAGAATTCCTAAGTGTAGAATTGGGTGTAGCAAAACGAAATAAAGGGTTATTGCAATTCCCAGTGTAATCGTATTTATGCAGACGGAGAGTTTGACGAAGACCATACCCTCGAAATGGTGGTATTCTGGGAAAAAATATCCATTCACAGACCCCAGCATGACAAATCTGGCTATGTACACCGACGACAAAGAAGATAATCACGAAGGAATTATCAACAGGAGCCCGAGCTTCGAAAAGATGCTTGCAGTTGTTTGTCATTACAATCCACAATGAGCAAACGACCTAATCTCGTCGCATTGGGATATGTGCGCGTACCCGTACAAACTCTAGCGGACGCGGAACACCAAACCCTATCATTCAGTATCCGCAAAAACACGGCGCTTCAGGGCTGGTCGCTCATCATAAGTCAGGAGCGATCCCACTTTCACTCGATAAACCGTTATTCGTAACTCTAAATATGCGATTCCTAAACTTTTTTACTCGCGTACCATTTCGTACTTTTGCACATGATCATATTACTATAGTTTTGTAAGGATTGAGCGAAGCCTGACCGCTAAGAATTTTTTCACAGCCGCGAATGAATTGTTATTTCTTGAGGATTCCCATTCCTGCTCCAATTAAGAAGGGCCCTACTGCATTAAAATCGAAAAATGAAGTCTTGTTGAATTGCGCGGAGCGCGAAGAAAATTTCAAGATTAAATAAAATCTCTCGAAAATTCGGGAGTAAATTCGTAATTGCAATTTGCATGTCTACGGCTGCCCACTAGGGCTGGGAAAATTCGAGTACCTGAGTGATTCGATTCTGAATCACGTATTATGCTTCGAGTCGACTCGAGTATTCGAGTATGACTCGTTATGATGTCACAACAAATTGGAATGTGTCAAAGTTCAAATATGTACGTTTTGTGCCACCACGAAGAATATATAATGCCTGTTATCCATCACATTAAAAAGATACTCTGGTATTTCTTCGGCCCTGCCGATTTCATTGCACTTTGTGACAATGTTGTGGGAGGATCATGACTTCGGAAATGTTTTTCCAGTAACGGTCGCAGCTTTGTACTATTTGTTTCGTATGCTGCGATACGCCCAATTAAGGTTTCAAGGATTCGCCAGTGGAAAACCGTATCAAAACCATAATTCTTGTTGATAAAATCATTTTCAGTGGCGAGAAACGTATAATTTCAGTACTCGAAAAAATCGTCTTTTGCTACTCGACTCGAATCATTAGCATTAATACTCGATTCAAATTCGGGTACTCGAATCATTGTGCCCAGCCCTACTGCCAACACATACTAATTGAATTAGGCGTCGACGGCCGCACAAATTCCCTTCTACGGCCGCATGCGGCCGTACGGGCTGCCCACCCCTGATATAATAGTATACATAAGGTATATCTTACGCAAATTTTGAATCCGCATTAGAGTTGTTTAGTCTTTTACATTGCTGACAAACTGCCGCAAACTAGTTTGAAAATAACAAAAAAACATTGAAAAGGACATCAATTAATTATAAGGTAGGTTGCATTGAGACTAATCCTGATGCTGGTAGTGACTACAGAGAGTATACGGCGTCGTTCTGTCCTGCCATGCTAAATTTGATCAGTTTTGGAAATGAATTAAATTGTGTTGATTTATAGCCAAATTGAGGGCGAAACCGGGCAACCTATATTGCATCTAAGTCTGTCTTAGGCAGTGCAGTTAGCCAGCTATCAACAACAGCTACCTAGCGCACAGAGATTTAGGCTACTGTCAAAGCTATAAAGTAATGAATGACTTGCACGTAGGAATTTCTCTAAATTTTCAAAGAATATCAAAAATATGCTCAAATGAAGTTGAAGCCTCTATACTCCGTTGAGCGCGACTGCTGGAGTTTGAGTTTGTCAAGCTTTCTAAAATACGAATTAAGTTTAATCTTCAATAATCGTATCCTCAGAATGGTTGTGAAACACATGTTTAGTCACAATTTATACAGATATTGACAAAATTGACAAAAATTTCTCGCGCCCCCCCCTGAGAGCCTCCCGCGCCCCCAAGTTGAGAACCCCTGCTCTTGTGTGAATTAAATCGAACGAATATATTGCGTGCGTTTATATTCTCACGGATGTGTAGATGGATATAGTTCTCGAAGCTTCTTATTAGGTCCTATATTTTGGCTGATAAGAACTGACTGTAGTAGGTAGCTGTGCACTGTGCAGTTTACGTGTAGGTGAGGGATACACCGTCTTTTTGCATGTATATTTAACTAGATATTCGTTATTTGATTTAGATAAATGATCATTTAATCTTTCTTTCACACATTTAGCAAAGTGTAATGACTTTGAATCATCACTCATACTTCGAAAATTCAATTTGAATTGAATTGTGACTTGACTTGACTCGACTTGACTCGAGTCACCTCCAAAAAACGAGTGACTTGACTTGAATCGAGTCACCTTTGAAAATTGATTCACTCGACTCGAGTCAAAATCTGCAATGACTCGAGATGACTCGTGACTCGAAGGTAGTGACTTGATCCCAACACTGGGATACACACTGGATTTAAGAAAGGATAACACATAGGGCTGGGCAAAATCGAGTACCTGAGTGATTCGATTCTGAATCACGTAAAATGCTTCGAGTCGAGTCGAGTATTCGAGTATCACTCATAATGACGTCACAACAGAATGTACGATGCCAAATATGAACCTTTTATGCCACGGCGAAGAAGATAATGCCTGTTATCTGTCACATTAACGATACTTCGGTATTTTTTCGTCCATACCGATTTCATTTCACTTCTTGACAATGTTGTGGGATGATCATGACTTCGGAAATGTGTTATTTCCAGTAACGTTCGTAGCTTTGTACTATGTCTCTATGCTGCGATACGGCCAATCAAGGTTTCAAGGCTTCATCAGTGGAAAATAGTATCGAAACTATAATTCTCGTTAGCAAATTAACTTGCAATTGCTAGGAGCATATAATTTCAGTACTCGAAAAAATCGTGTTTTACTACTCGACTCGAATCATTAAAATTAATACTCGATTCAGATTCGAGTACTCGAATCATTGTGCCCAGCCCTAATAACACAAAAGGATGCAACAAAAATGAATGCTGCGAACCCCTGAAAGGTTTTGGTTCTTGCGAGCCTCACGTTCACACCAACCGTACTGCATGCGTCGGTAGGCGAGTTCGATGAGTCAGATCGGGGTCCGGTAATCTTCAGGGCTGACTAGTAGGATGGAAATTACTTGTCAGCCAATATTATATATTTAACCGGCTCTGCAAGATAGTCATAGTTTAGCAAATAACTGAATGTTTTATATATACATTGATTTTTGTTTTTGGGTTCAGCGAAGGCTTGAAGATTAACATAAGTGTTCCGCTGGCTGTATAAAGGCTATGAACCACTGCTCTAAACCTTTATAGACACTATTACTTGCTCACTTCATTCGTTCTTCACCGGGTGTTTCACTAAGCTCTTTTGCGAAGTCCCCGCTGGTGCAAGTAGACTACAGTAGCCTGCACCACACTTATTATAGTACTTTTTCCTCTTCCAAAAATGACAATATTGAAAATATCGTATATTTTTTGGAAATTAGAACGTAAAGGAGACCTGAAATCAAGTTTCGTTGTAGCACTACGCCATACTAAACCGCCGAATACTTGAAATATTACAGATCGAAGACCCTCATTCGTAACGATAAGTTATGCAGCGTCTCAACGTAAAAACACTAGCGAAGGCAATCCGTCAGAGCCATGGATACTGGATAGGATACCCTCGAACAACCTCGGCCTGCTCACAACATCAATAACAACTGCAGGAAGAACACGCCATATGTAAAAAAATTGTATTTACTTCCCTAAGCATGGTCTGAAGGTGAACTACGAACCACATCAATTGTAACATAATGAGTTGATATACGATACACCGGCGTATACACGCTAATATTGTAAACTATCGTTGTCGCTTTCCATACTAGTTTCGTCCATTCTACTGGAGCGGTTCAGCAAGCCTTCACGCGTTAAGATATGATCCCCTCCCAGTATGTCTGCAAGAAAACGCAAATGTAAGAAATTCAATGCAGTATCACTGATTCAGAATAAGTACACAGGGAATACTCTGAACATAGGTGGCCAACAATGAAGGTGTTCTATCTGAAGGCAGCAAAGTCGACTCTGCAACAAGATATAAGAAATGGATTTCCAACATATTTTGATTATCATCTGTCAATGCCACTAGCTCTCGATGAATTCCAAATGGTATCACTGTGTTGCTACGTCTGTGTGTGGGTTTCAAATATTTTTTTAGTCGAAAGTCATATTTTTTAGCAGGTTCTATTACAAAAAGTCATTGGCAGTGAGAAGGAAATGCCGGCTGGATAAATGGCCAATGGTTCAAATATCTTCTCTATTATATGTGTAATTAATTATTCCTCCAGCCATTTTCTAACCCATTCCATGGAAACCACTCAAGTTAACGTAATGGTGGAGCGTCCGGCTTCTTGATCGGTAGGTCGTGGGTTCAATTCCCGGTCGGGTCGGACCAAATACCTAATTTGTAACATGGTATCCATGACTTCCCGCTTGGCGCTCAGCATTACCGGGATATCATGGAGGGATGGTGCAAGACTTTGAAAGCCGTCCAAGGCTATATCTGCTCCTTCCCCTGACCAGTGACATATGTACATCATGCATTCGTGGTATGCACATGCACTAGGGCCAGTTTTTGCAACTTTTTTACAGCTTCCGGCAGCTTCATAAATACTCAGAAGTCTAAGCTGATTTGGAGGATTATTATATTGCAATTTGTGCAACTTTTCTCTATTTTTCATGCAATTTTTTCAACTTTTTCAATTTTCATGAAACTTTTTTCAACTTTTTTCGATTTTTCATGCAACTAACTTTTAACTGAAAATATTCGGCAATACATGTAAATAGATCGCTTTCATTTTACTGTCGTTTAAATTTGAGGTCCTTTCTGATTTGCCGTACGCTCAGGCTAGAAAATTATATTTTTACTGCGTCAATTTTTTCAGGCTATTGATTTTGTTGAAGTCGCCAACACTGAGTTTTGCTACAGTGCCTTGGATACGGATAGATTCGAATGTCTGATGATTTAATAATTTCAAGGAACTTGTCCATGACTGTAACTTTTTAGTGCAACTTTGTGAAAAATATATGCAACTTCCCGCAGATTTGACTGCAACAAAAAGTCGCCCCAATATGTACGTATCGTGTGTATGTATATCACGAGTTGGTTTATACGCCGCGAAAACATCAAGGATAAAAATACACAACGCCCGATTCCTAATCCTACTGTGCAATTAGTAATGTAATCAGTGCTACTAAACTACTACACCCAGATTGAACTTGATACGAAAAAGCCAGTAGCCAAATAAATTGTTTTTGGCCACAAATATTCCTAAAGAGTTGGTTCGTTTTAAACAGGCCTTGAAACAGTTGCATTCCACTCAAATGTCGACGTACTTTGCCTCGACATGTCAAACCAAATATGCGAGTAAAGTTTAAAGAAACACAACAACTGACCGGAAGAGAGCAGGTGCGAAATATCAGCGGTCAAGCCCGTGCTGTCGGCGTCCATCCCGTCGTTGTCATCGTCCATCAAATGCTGACGGTTGATGGCTTCCTTGATCTGATTGTTGGCGCCTTTCGGATCGAGGTCCATCGCCCACGAGAAGCAAATCACAGCCAGGTGATTCTGCTTCAATTTCTTGTAAACCTGTCAACGAAACACGCGTAGAACTCGAGTTGCTAAATGTGACTTTGTATCAAGAGAAAATCCAAGAACACCTACTTTTTTAGTTTTTCACTGGCACTATGTACTCAAGTATTCAGTTTTCAGACCACTTATATTTTTACAGCTACATATAGTTTTCAGTTTTCAAGCAAAACTACGTCCGGAACATTCACTTTTTTACTTACTCATAAATTACGACAACTCGAAAACACGATAAAAAAGCGTGTACTGACCTTTCCCAGTAGGAAATAAACCAGACTCTCTTTCGGCACTATTTCCTTCAGTTCGCGAAGCTCGTTGGCTGCGTCCTCATACCTCTCCATCGCGATCAACACATTGGCGTGGTGGAACTTACATAGCGGGTTCTTGGGACTCATGCGTACGGCTGTTTCCAGGGTGTCGCAAGCGGCCGCCGTACGATTCAAGGCGTGCTGCACGATGCCTGCGAAATAGTTTGTCAAAACATAATATTATCATCGGCAACAAGATAGCGTAACGGTGGGGAGTCAGGCTTCATGATCAGTAGGTCGTGGGTTCAATCTCCTTGGAAAGGCTTACAAGGCTATATCTGCACCTTCCTTGTCCAGCGGCATGTGCACATGCACATCATGCACCACTGGTATGCATATGCACAAATCGTGAGTGTGTGCATCATGAGTCAGTGTACATGTCGCAAAAAACATCAAGGACAGAAATATATAACGACCTGTTCCCGAAAGACTTTTACAAACTATTGGATTTTAAAAAGGCGCAACTAGAACTAGAAATAGAACTACTCGAATTTCAAAACTCGCAACTAACACTAGAACTAACGACCTTTAAAAATCTGCAACCAACAAACATTTACAAACTACTGGATTTTCAAAATTCTTAACTAGAACCAGTACAATTAGAATTGTAACTATTGACTGGGAGGGTTTTGCAGGATTGTAACAAAGACACAAGTCATCCTCACTTTTATAGTTTTGACTCGAGTCAAGTCGAGTCATTTTCAATTCACCACTGAGTCAAGTCCGAGTTATGGTATTATGACTCGAGTTCGAGTCCAAGTCATTGTGTTGACTGCTCAGTTTCCAGTTAAGTCTTGTTAAACCCACTTTTTATAACTCTGTTTGGTGATATCGAATGGTTCGGATTTATAATATACTAATTTGCCTCGCTTTTAGCAGTTTCTGGTCGCATTTTCAAGTACCTGTACCAATAGACGAAATCCCAATAATGTGGTTACTTTAGTATTCTTCGAAATTACAATGAAAGGTCGGTCTTGGCCATCTGAGTCTCGAGTCATATGACTTCGTTCGAGTCATGCGCAATGACTCGAGTACAAGTCCAGTCAATACACAGATTGACTCGAGTCGAGTCATTTCCGTATTTTAAGAAAATGACTCGAGTCATCAGAAAATCGTGACTCGAGTCATTACAACCCTGGGGTTTCGACCCGCAAAACCCACCCCCGGGCTATGCCACTGCTAGCAGCATCGACTGTGAGCTAGCAATGACTGCAAGAAAATCCAACAACGGAACATTGAATCAAGTTTAATTGGAAAACTAGAACTAGAACTACTCTAAAGGTCTGTTGGGCAACGTACCGATATGACACAGCAGCACAGAATTGCGAGGGTTGATCTCCAGGCTTTTGCGAAAGTGTATTTCGGCGCACTTGTACTTCTCTTGCTTGTAATATATCGTTCCGATGCCGTACCTTCATAGAATGACACGGTTAAAGTGGTCACCGTCAGCAGAAGTAACATTATATATTTATACTTCATTACAAGCAGAAGTGTTCAGCAGCAAATTGAGATGCTGTTTGCTATACAGTAGACTCTGCTAGTGTCGGTAAATTGCACTGTCGGAATTGAACAAAGTTCGTTTAAAAGTCTCCGCATTTTTTACATATACCTAATCCGATTTGTGCGAATAATTATCGAGACGACAGGTTTCGCGTCGTTGGTAGGAGGCGTTCACACTTCCATTTGTGTGCCTTGGAGTCGACTTTTATCAAAATACACCAACCAAAACTCTGTCAACAAAAGAAGTTCGTGTACCACCTAAAAATAGTACATTTAGAGCTCTCTCATTCGAAATTTCATGCTGGTGAAGTCATAATTTGTGATACGATTATTGATATACAATGTTCTTTCCAATTCTCTACTAGTTGCTGACGATTACCCCTGAAGAGTGCCAGCCAAAAATATTCGGGTTCATTTCAATATGAATATACTATTCAAATATACCTTGTCCAAAACGTCCAAAGTAACATGTGAACTCTCTATTACGACATAATGCAGAAAAATCCGTTCCGAACTGGTCGATGAATTTCTAATTTGATTTTTTATAAGTCATATTAATGGGCAAACGTCCATCTTCTTGCATTTTGGAAGTGAGATATATAATTCTAATATATGTCGCGGACCGGGAGGAAACTTGCCACGGACACGCGGTTGAGAACCACTGTTAACACTACTTCCACTTCTACTCAACACTGTTTTAGGCAACATCACTCCCTTTTTAGACTTTGCATTTTGTAAAGCAGAGAATAGCTCTGCGATGTGTTTACAAATTTACATGAGTACTGTGGAAAATTTGCGGTACTATGTTGCTAAGCACCTTTGTTTGTCAACAATGCCAACAGTGCACTAGTCAAAGATTTCGCGTACTCACCAGGCGCTGTACAATCTCGGATTCCATCGGATGGCGCTTCGGTAGCACGTGAGGGCCCCTTCGAAATCTTCTACCGTCGTCTTCTCGTGGCCCAACAGCGCGTAGGCGTACGAGAACTCCGGGTCTAGCTGGATGGCGCGTTGAAAAAATGCGGCCGCGGACGCGTGGTCACGTTGTAGCGAGAAACAGTTTCCCACCGCGCACCACGTCTAAAGATATCGTGTTATTAGCGAAAGTCAATTTAAAGATTTCGCAGACAATTCACTAACAGCCTCGAATTTGTGCGAACAGGATTTCGTGTACCATCTAAAATTAGTACATTGACGTAAGCGATCTCTTGGCCCAGATTACTCAAAATTTCATGCCGGTTAACGCCATATTTGGTGATACGATTCTTGATATGCAATGTTTATTCCGATTCTCTACTAGTTGCTGACGATAACCCCTGACGAGTGTCCGCCGAAAATATTTGTGTTCATTTCAATACGAATATACTTTTCAATTGTACATTGAAGTTATGTACCTTCAAGAAGCTCTTAAGAGCCTTCAATTTCTTCGTTGCTGACATGTCATTGGAAATCCAGTGCCATTGTATTATTTAGGGCTGGGCAAAATTTAGCAACTGAGCAATTTGATCCATGGTCGAGAATTCCAGTATCACGCATTAGGACGCCATACCAGTAAGACACACAAAAAGTGTGGAAATATGTATTTCTCATGTCACCGTGAAGTGAATAAAGACAGTTACATCAAATGTTTACAACTAGTTGGCAGTAATATCATTGCGATATGGGATAATATCGTAATTCGATCACATGTATACACAGAAATGTCGTTTCCATGACGTGGGTAGCCTTGTGTTACATGTTTAAAATAATTTACTAAATTGTATCGATGTTTCACGGCTCCTACAGTCAGATTCAGACAACAATACTTTACGCCAAGCCCTGGTGATATCACAGAGTAGAAAAGGGCGATAGTCCTTCTAAATTGTTTTTGCGAGCGACCAACTGTGACGCATTCATGACGGAAATCAAACATTCTTACACTTTTCTTGATACTGCATATAATAGTATGAATTTGATATATTGTTAGGCATAATAAAATGACTGACGGTAACATTTGAGAAAGTCTGACGACTTAGAATCTGGTACTGTTGTGTGTGAGCATTTGGTCGGCTGAGTACAATGGGCTTTGGTGAGGAATACAATCAACTTGTTTTCAAACGCCCGGGACTGTATACTACATCTTTCTAACCAGTTAGGTTATCGACAGTACTAAAATAATGAGTAATTGGTGATGAGAAAAGCGGGTATAATTATGAAGGTGAGTTTGAGTATGTTTGATTCGGATTTGCAATTCTCAGGATTAGGATTTTTATCAGGAGTTTCAAATTTGTGTGAAAGATGTGAATTTCTTACAATTTCAAAACAGTACTGGGCATGATCTTAGAGATATGGTAAATTTTCTGGTCTGTTATCACATCTAGACAACACAAAATACGGGAACAATTTCATCAGGACTACCTCCGGACACAATCGGTCGAGGTCTTGCAAATCGTGGGCCAAACTGGACAGCTCCACGTCTTTCTGCTGATGCCACAATGCAGTGCTGTAGATCTCCAATCCTTTGCAATAGTGCGGAGCCACCGCGCGCAATTCCTTGAAAACAGCCGCGGCCTGGATACAAATAGAGTTTGATGGGAATGCCACTTTTTAGTAACATTCGACAAAATTTGGCTCGATTTTCAAGTAGTTGAAGTTGGAGTCTCGGAACAAGCCCAGAATCCAGCCAACTTTGACTTCAAAGGGCGTTATATTGTTTCTGTGAGTAAGTCTCCACCATCAAAACTGCGAACTGCGACTCCACAGCTGCACCACGGGTATCGGATTCAAATTCTACACAGCAAGGATGAAAAATTCTACATCCGATATCCGAAAAGTCCCTGCCCAGACCGAACAAGCATCCAGAGGTTAACAAACATATGTATCGCGAAAAAAATCGAAACAGCTAAAGCCATATCACCGTAAAGCAAATAGTTAAACAAACCACTACCTTGCAACAATAAAGAACGAAACATTTTTTAGCACGACTTACTTCCGCATAATCGTTCATTTCAAAGTGGGCTTTCGCGATCAAAGACAGCACCCATCCCGTTTTCCTGCAGTGAAGCGGTATGCTGTCCACGCACGCAAGGACATCGCGGCACCGATACTGACACAAGGCAAGGTAACTCTCCCCGATCGTCCTCAGCACTTTGAGAAGACCTTCTGCAGAACGAAACAGAAATCAACGCCACACAACAAGAGGTAGTAAAGATAATAAATGGTTACCGAACATATCTGCATTGCGCGCATTTGTTTGGTTTTCGGTGACGCCCGTCGTCTCGTTGCCCGTAGCGTTATCTTCTATGAGAAAAATGACGGTGAAAATACGACCTGCAAATTTGCACACAAGAAACTAAGCACCGTTTTTGTTCTGGCCGTTACGCGATTTGACGCTCCGCCTCGTCGGCAAACCGTGTTTGTTTTTCGTCGTGTGTTTCGTGTTCTCCTGAAAAAAATATTTTTATTAGAATTTTATTTGCATTCAATAAGTTTTATTCCTTGTATAAGTGGATAAATACACGATTAATGTACCGATTCAGGGAGCAGGCCTGCCAAGCACTTCATTTTCCTATATCCGACCTGCAGACTAGAGTAAAACTCGGGGTTGTAACCAAGTTACAAGATTCCGAGTCACAAGTCAATCTTACTTTCATAGTTTTGACTCAAATCAAGTCGAGTCATTTTTAACACAACACCAAGTCAAGTCTGAGTCCAAGTCATAATGTAGTCATGTTCTTCTGTTTCTGGCCCCATATTTCAAGTATCAAGACTGATAGACGAAATACCAATCATGTGGTGACTTCACCATTCTTCTAAATGACATTGAAATGTCTGTTTTGGCCGTCCTAGTCTCGAGTCGTGCACGACTTGTACTCGAGTCAATACAAAAATTGACTCGAGTCATTATAACCCTAGTAAAACTACACACTATAGGCGAGCAACTTCTCCAGTAAATTAGTAAATTGCTCACATCTCAGATCGTTTGCGTTACACCAAAAATAGCACAGGACGTACGCAATCGCAAACAACCACACTTTACCTTAATAGCGCTGCCCGCGTTCGAGAAACCTCTCGTGCTCCGGCGCGCCGGAACCGCCTGGTTAGTGGACGACGACTTTGAGAGCGGCTTCGCGTTGTTTGCGATACCCACGGGCATGCACCTGTTCGTGTTTTCCGAGGAGAAATGTAATTTTCCGAAAGCCGGATTACCGCCGTGGTGCCCGGAATTCAGTTTTCTGGATTGTCGCGTCACCATCTGCAAAAGCGCAACAATATTATCCCATTGCAAGTCTAGCATGCATGAAGGATCACCCAACCCGTTGGTTCTCAACGTTTTTAGCTTGGAGGACAGGTAAATTTAAAAACAAACAGAAAATGATCATGAACTCAAAACCAAATTATGACAAATGTACGACATACGCCCACGAAATCAAATATTGGAAACTTCAATACAATGAGAGTTGCGTTTTCGATATTATATGCGTTATAGCGCTTCTACCAAAGATGCTGCATGTCCTGTAGGAGCCACAAACTTAATTTTGATTCTTTGGTTTTTGTTGAGAGAACTGAAACTGTCGCTGTTTGCTAGACTATATTATACTGCAAATGTCGGTAAATGGCACTGTTGGTCTGTTAGCTGTCATATACAATGATCCTAAACGAGCTTTAGGCAACTTTAAAACACTATATTATGAGTTTATGACCCAATACAGAAAAATTTATTGCTCTATGTCATGAATGTAAAATTGTACAAGCGTCAAACTTTCTTCGTTTTGCATTTGAGGTATAGAATTGTTAAGAAACCACCAAAATGAATATCCCGGCAAAACTAGTCAAGGGCATAACATATTGAATTCACAAGAGCGAGTTAATATGGCAGTCTCATTAACGATTATAATATCATTCTATATATCCTATACCTTTTTCACCGGGGCTGGTATATCAGGCTGTTGTACCGCATCGGCCGGAGTCACCATGGAACCAACGCGATCCCCGGCAGGACTGGGCGTGTCTGCCAACGGGGCAACGCCAAACCTTACAAAACATAGGTGCATACAATTTCCTGTCTCCTTCGGCCAACTGGACTTCTACCTCGGTGAAATCGGGCTCAAGGCCGACGGGCTGTTGAGCACTCTGTTGATTTTCTGCTGAGTCAAGTTTTTCCGTCTGGGCGGTTGCATACCGGAATTCGTTAACGCGATCGAGCTGTTCCATTCATCCCCAGGAGTGGACTGAAATAACATTACTGGTTTCGTTTAGAGTGTAATGCTTCGCATGAACATCACAAAAATACAATACCGCGAACGTAACTGTCGCTTACGTCGTAAAATGCTGTTCTAAAAGTGGTCACTATGTTTTGAGATCCGAAAAAGGAGACACTTTTTACAAGTCACAAATGATGAAGTTTCATTTATTACTACGGGAAATTTGGAAATTTTACTGCTAATATTGATGAGTTGTGTAGAAAAAAAAATCATTTCTATGACACTCTCGAAAGACTTATCATCATTTTTAGTCCTATCTGTACGATCACCTGACTCTCAACGCTATAAAGGAGGACGAATTTCCAAAAAGTAGGACATCTGGGGTTCCTCGTAGGACATTTTAGATTTTTTGCGCTCTAAAGATTATGTGGTCTCTAATTACAGTTAAGGGTGAAAAAACGTTTGGCCGCTGCCATCGCCCTCAGAGAGTCACCGTATTCAAACAGCAGTTGGAAGATTTTCACAATAGTTTTTAGACGTCATTTTACTGTTACGGACCAGAAACAAATCAGAAATATAACATCAAAATCTGTTATTGATTTTTTTGATTTCCGAGTCGATTTCCACTAGAGCGGGGCATGAACCAGAGCCACATTGGATATCCGGCCAGATTTTTCTAATTTTTTTGCCGGAGCCGGATGCATATTTTCGATGATACGATCGCAGTCGGGAAGTACTTTTTTGACATGGTCAGAACCGGTGAACCGCTATTGAGGCTATAGATGAGGATGACTGTTAAATAACTACCAAATGTGTGCCAGTAGCCGCGAATACAAACCTGTGTGTTCAATAAAAAACCAATTAGTTATTGTCATATATTTTTACGGGATAATCTACTGTTTTTGTAGTTTACAAGAAATAAGTACTCCTAGATGATTATTATCGTAGTTTTTCGGACTGAATCATGGTCATTTTGATAATCCGGCCTAGGAGTAAGACTAGAGAATTCAAGATTGAACGAAAAATGTGAGGAAAACTACTATATTATGAATGCGAGGCATTTTATACCACTCAAAGTTGTAGAAAAGTGGTTGGAACAGGACTTGAACTCAAAACTGCACAGTGAACACTCAACGACATTGTCTCGAACTCGAGTCTTAACACTATGGCTCGGACTTGACACAGTGATGGATTGAAAATGGCTTGTCTTGACTCGAGTCAAAACTAAAAAGTGAGATTGAATTGTGACTCAAAACCTTGCGGCTTGATTACAACCCTGGTACTTACGCGGTAAATTTCGAGGTCCGGCGTGTTGACGGCCGTGTCTTTTTGGGAAAATCCCGACAAAGGTAAAGTATTTAAACCGTCGCAATTCCCTACAAAAAACAAACGAGCTCGTTTACGAAACGGAACGGCAAAAGAACAGGAAGGCGTCAGACCGATGTTTGGGGGAGTTAACATGTTGTCGTAATTCAAGTGCATAACCACGGGATTGACCAAACACGATGAAGGTTGCAGCTTTTCGACGCTGCTCGGTGGCTTGAAAGGCACAGACGGCTGCATGCCGGACACTTGTTGAGGTTGATTAGTGCGGTTCTGCCAAAACAAAAATTTCAATAATCATAATCATCAAGGCTCGTTGCAAATGTGAGAGGTTCTTACTTGTAATTGTCGGGTTCGGAGTATATTGGAATCTGGTTCGGAATCTCTTGTGTTAGCGCTTTTATTTTGAATAGCGTAATTCGGAGGTTGCTTCACTGTCAACAGACAATAGAGATAACTTGGAAACAATTGAATATACCAAAAAATATACAAAAAAAATTGTCACCAAACAATTTTGACTCATAGCCACCATATCAAGCCATAGGTCATCAGTAAGGTTAACCTTGAACTACTTTTCCGCAGTATTCAAGTAGGTTGTAAACACTTACTCAAGTAGTTTGCTTTGCATACTACTTCAACTTCAACACTTTTTTGGCCCCCGTCTCTCAAAATCGTCCACTTTTCAAATCAGACACTCAAAATGGCTCCACTGATAATTCCAGACCTTATTCCAATCGAAATTCGAGTTGGGAACAACTATTTTGTGTGACAAATTTGCAAAATATTTCACACACTATGATGACCAATACAAATATTGTTCTTGTCAACGAAATGAAGCTGAAAACGATCAAAACTTGCAGCCTTTTGGACCGAAATCTAGCGTTCGAGATACTGACGTATCCTTTGCTGAGCAGGATACACCATAGCTCATTTGAGGTTCAAGTTTCAAATAATGCCTTATTCGATATCATGGTATTCTTTTTCGAAGAGTAAGTTTCAAACTACAATGCTCGCTAAATTAGCTTTCCAAAGTTCGGTAACTTACATGCTTGACTAGAGTTCGAATGAGACATCAAAACGTTGATATTCAACGAGGAGTTAGCGGCGAAAATCTTTTGCGGGTCCGGCTTTTGACCTAAAATTCAAACGTTTCACAGCAAAAACGAAGCGGGTGCTAAATCTGAAAAATCTCCCACCTGCTTCGCACATTCTACTGTAACACGCCCAGAGTAGGGGGTTCAATTTTAACGCGGCTAAAAGGCACTGCTCGGCGAGCCTGCCCCTTTCCGTTTTTAGATACGTTCTACCCAGAAGGCTCAACACGAAGCACGACGAGTCTCCAAACTCTTTCTGAATCTCCGATATCACAGTGGCGACTTGAAACTTTTGCTTGAAAGAATATATGCTTTTGCTGGTCCACCCGGAGGTCAATAATTGTTCTACTTTTAAATATCTGAAAAGAAAAATTTCACAATGCAACAGCGATGACGGACAGTGAGAGCATCGACTTACGCTTTCAGGTCCCATAAGCATTGTGCATGTAAGAGTTTACATTGTGGTGTGTAGGCGGTATTATTATCTAACAGTACGGCAGCAAGCTTCGGCTTTCCTGACTGATAATATGCTGTCGCCAGGATAAACAAGGCATCACTGTCACCGACTGGAAAACAAGACACTCGGATATGAAAACCGATACCGTGCAATCAGCATCTATAGAACAACAAGCGGACTTGGGCGAAATGATTGCAAGGTCACCGGGACGTCAAACACCAACATCGTTTAATTTAAAGGTTAATGACTCGAGTAATGAGCATTGCTATGTTATCATGGGTGGTAACAAAGAGCTATTGGAGTAGGCCTACTTTTAAAGATTTTATTTACCCTTCCGGAGTAATTAAGTATATGTTACAGTTTACTTGCAGGACTTAATCTAGTGGTTAACAGTTTTTCAGGTAAATCTTTCTACTATCCACATTAGTCAGTAGAAAGTACTTTGAGATATGTTTGTGCCACTTCCACGAAGGAAATTTGTCATGACAACTGGTCAAAATAAACCCTGTATCATGACAAACTGAATATATTATTAAAATTGAACCTATTCGCGGTATTTTTGTTATTTTATCTTTGGCACGAAGATGCACCCTCAATTTCGAAAAAACTAACGATTAACTGAGCTCAGTATATACGGCCCTTGGACCAGGTCTACTTTTCAAGTAGGCCTACTTTCCAGAACTTTATTTTCTACTTCCATAAAAAACGAGAACCTATACCGATTTTAGAAGACTGGCGCTCTACCACTATGCTGTCTTCTTACCTTCAGCAAAATGGTGTTCCGCAAGAAAGATTGCATCTGCGTATGCATAGTGATTCAGGCAATTCCAAATGACCGACTGTTGAAAAAAAGAGACATCAGTCACACATATATGAGAAATTCACTTCGCAGTTTTGTTCGCAAACAAGTGCCATTAATTACAACCAAAATCAAATTTATATAAAGAATCAGTTGAATGGTTCAAGGAGGACCCATCTGCCACATCAGCTGACCTGAAGTCAGTATTGGCAAAAAATCTTGGATTTGGTCAAACTACTGGGGAGATAACCTATCTGGTTACACCAGCTGGTGCGACTTGGCCAAAAAAGGATTTTTATATTTAGGAATTGGTCGCGTTGGTGGGGGTGGACCCTTCTGGATTTGGCCCAATTGGTGGAGGGCCTGACTGAAAACAGCGGTTGTTTTCGTCAATAAGTTGCGCGTGACAGAAGGGTTTCTTGCGTAGAACAATGAACTCCATTCCTCTCTGCGTGAGGAAGGACCCTATTCAGACCCTATTCAGTTTCTTGCAGGGCTGTAATGACTCGAGTCACGATTTTCTGATGACTTGAGTCAATCTCTCGAAATACGGAAATGACTCGACTCGAGTTAATCTGTGTATCGACTCAACTTGGATTCAAGTCATTGCACATGACTCGAACCAAGTCTATGACTCGAGGCTCAAACTTCCAAGACCAACATTTCCTTGTAATTTCGAAGAATAGTTGAGTAACCACACTATCGGGTTCTTGCCTATTGGTACTGGTACTTGAGAATGCGACCAGAAACTGCTAAAAGTGAGGAAAATTAGTATAATATAAATGCGAACCATTTGATATCACCAGAGTTATAAAAAGTGGGTTTAACAAGACATCAACAGGAAACTGAGCAGTCAACACAATGACTTGGATTCGGACTCGAGTCATAATGCCATGACTAGGACCTCTACTCGCTGACTTGGACTTGACTCGGTGGTGAATTGAAAATGACTCGACTTGACTCGAGTCAAAACTATAAAATTGAGATTGACTTGTGATTTGGTTACAACCCTGGTTTCATGATCATTTTCATTGACACAGCAACATCAATCCTTCAAACATCTTCAAGTATTTGAAATATCAATCGCCTTGGTCATGTTTCAACACAAAGCGTGCCAATCCTTAATCGATATGGCAGTGCAATGAAACATCATGTTAATTATCATGTGAGCAAGAACAATCAAAGCATGATAATTGCCATACAATGACACAAGATAACGATATGGAAAAATGAATCCCCACATACAATACAGAACATGAATCACTGAATCTGGAACCAATACATACCAGCGATACTCAAGGTAAATAATTACGTACCTTGACTGGTTCTTGCACAAGCATTATCACCGCCTCTTTTCCTTAGGTAAATCCCACAGCTTATTTTTATTTGGAAGATTAGCGTACATAGATTGAATTAGAAGTCTTAAATGGAATGATCTATTATTAGGTTGTTCCACTTACCGGGTACAAGTTCAATTGATTGATGATTTTATCAAACGATGACCTAACATATCGATCTCACCCTCCGACACATGCCATGCACCTCTTTTTGTCTTTATCTTCTTCTATTTTCATACAGTTTCATGCAGTGTGCATGCCTCCTTTCTATACATCGTCTAGGCCAGGTGGGCATCTGATTTTGAATACTACCGTACTCCAAGTCGTTTCGACACCTTCCTATACCTTTCATTTTATTGCAGTCTTCTGGTGATGTATTCGTATTGAATTTGAAATTCTGATTAAATTGTTGATTCAATAAATTGAATTGAGGCACCATCAAGATTACCGGTAGATTGCGATAAAATGAAAGGCTATAGGAAGCAGTCGATACAATTATACGGCTTGGAGTACTGTTTCAATCAAACGTGCATGTTAGCCTAACACATAAGATAAGAGGCATTTTTATAGCGTTGTAAAAAGTGGACCAGCAATGTCAATGGGCAGGTTGTCAAGCGAATTCGCGACTATAATGATGTTATCTCCAATCATGCACTTTAATTTGATTATACATGATGTTCGACCCTAGTCAAAACTATGCAATATCCTGCTCTTTTATTACAGTACGCTACGTTTGAATTTCAAATACAGCCTGAAATCTTTAGATCATCAAACCAGAATTTTGCTCCAAAGTCCATCCAAAATACAAATCCGGTACTTCTGAAGTGACGACGGAGACTCTGTAGTCGACGTTAACGACGCGGGCGACGATAGGCGACAAAATAAAAACGGAGGAAAACAGGAGTGACGCGATCGACGCTATCTACCAATCCGACGTGAGCGACGGATGAGAGGTGACATTATCAAAATAGGGAAACCGATATTGTATATCTAACTCACAAGGCCGACGGACTAATAAATAAATCGCATTAAAATTTCGCATGTAAATATCGGCATAATCAACCTCAGTTTTATTATACATTTGTTCGATTCAAGTTATACGACCAGAATTAGAATTTATACTTTGTCCGAAAGAATGAACGAACTTTCTTAAAAGAACTCTGGGCTGATGAAATGCCGTGAAACCGCAAGTTCTCGTTTTACAAACGTATGAAGTGATGGTACTGAACGGGATAATCACAATTCACATGCGGTCATTGGGTCGAGGTGGATGTGGATTGAGTGGTCGTACTTGTTCTTTTCGATATAATCCTATATGTCCATTAGATCGCATTTTGTCTTGTGTTGTGCCTTGCGTGTCGTAGGCGGATTAAAATAATAGAGACCGAATATAGAGCGTAATGGTTAAGCGTCCGGCTTCTTGGTCGGTAGTTCGATCCCCGACCTGGTCAGACCAAAGACCTGATTAGTAACACTGGTATCCATGAATTCCCCGCTTGGCGCTCATGCATTACTGGGATAGCATCGAGGGGAGGTGCAAGACTTAAAAAGCCGTACCAGCATAGCAATTTACATCGTTGTCAAATCATGCACGCATGGTTTGCATATGCACAGATCGTGTGTAATCAGTGCATGTATATCATGAGTTGGTGTATGCTGCAAAAATATCAAGGACAAAAATAAACAACGTCATTGATTTTCCATTATTTGTTGTCTTTGGCGCTCCTTAGCGGACCCACTGCAGAAAATGTGTCAACAACAAACCATAACGAAACAAACGGTAGTCGGGTAGTGTAGAAATTACTGAATGGTTGTGACTGTGTGCGTTGAATTGCTGCACGTTCTGCACTCGAAAGTTTTTCGAAATTAATTCAGCAGTGGCTCGATATATGCTAATCCACTAATCAATGTTTCAATGAATGTGGATATTGTCCCTCCGAATGTTTCGAAATCCCGAGAATGCCCTGAAAATTGAAAAAAGATTTTTCTCTAAAAACTAACCGTAGCCGACTACCGGTATAGCCTCATGTATGGTAGTAGCAATGAATAGTTGATTTTGCTGCATTAAACGAGCCTCATTATAGTGTCAGAATGTGCTTCGTTTTGGTTTTATTTCCAATTCTTGATTGCTTTAGATGTAATCCATCAAGATGAACAACCAATTTCAAATTCATTGGCGAGCTTTGGCAGTTTATTAGTATATCAACACTAATTTTTAATAGGAATACAAATGATTTTCGTTCAGAATTAGGCAGTTCATTGAATGTTCTGTCTGGATTCTGAGTCATGAATGACCTTTACCATTACTGTTTGGTTACTGACAGAGCTAGGTATATAATAGTCGGAGCCAGTACTCATACTCGTATATAGTGAAATGCATTTTCATTACAACCAAAGAGATTTTATGTGCATGGTACTTGCTCAAGTGGTGATGTGTTTATATACTTTCACTTAACTTTCGAGTTCATTGAGGCCAAACTATATATAGGACTACGGTAGGCCTATACTGTTCAAACCAGGGTTGTAATGACTCGAGTCATGACTCGACTCGAGTCAGACTCGAGTCACGATTTTTTTGTGACTCGACTTGACTCGAGTCCTTTTCTTGAAATTGGAAAATGACTCGACTCGACTCGAGTCAATATTTGGATTGACTCGACTTGTACTCGAGTCATTACGCATGACTCGACTCAAGTCATTGACTCGGCTTATTTTATATGACTTGAAGGTGAAGAAATTTGGGAATTACAATGGTTAGATCAACGCATGTGACGAATTCTGTCGACATCGCTATTTGTCACCACTGCTTTCGTTGCACTCGTCTGATATCAGATATGCCGCCGTAAAAACAAAAGACAATGGTACATAGTAGCCAGAGATGAGCGGATTTGAAATTTTTATGTCCTAATCCAATCCAAATCCGAAGCTTCAAATCCAAATCCAAAACCTAATCCATAACTTTTTCATATTCAAGTCCATGTCCAATCCTAATCCGATTCAAACTGGAAATTCAGAAAAAAACTAATTTATGCAATGGAATGATTTGAAAATTTTCTTTCACAACCAACGATTCACTTGATTCAAGATAACCTAGTAACCATAAGTACATTAATAACTGATCTGAATAAAGTTTGTCGCCATTCGCCACACGACATTTCAATCTCTCAGAAAATACGTCAATCCAATCCAAATCCTAATCCGTTCTGAAAAAAATGTCTAATCCAAATTCAATCCAAATCCGACAAAATTTCACAAATCCTGTTTTTTCAAAACCTAATCCTAATCCGTGCTCATCTCTGATAGTAGCAAAGAGCAATGCATTGTACAAAATAATCCCGTGGTGAAGAGGTAATAGTACTCAAGACTTTTCAATTATACAAGCAAACAATCGAAGCAAAGTCCAATTAGAGCCAATGAAATGACTCAGATGGTCAAGTAGCCTACTTGGAAGAGACTGATAAGCTCATGTGTAGATTTGAAGGCGATGATTCTTTGTATTTTTGGGCGACTAGAATGGATGAGTATCTAATGCTCTTCAGTGTGGTTCAAAATTGCTTTTCAATTCCTGCATCTAATGCACCAGTGGAACGTGTATCCAGTAAATGTGGATTATTCTAAGGCCATGCCGCCTCAACATATATGAGAATCTCCTTTCCACTTTAGTATTTTTCAAGTATAACTCATTGATTTGATCTGCTGTCTGTATAAACACACAATACCCTCCGTCCATTTGACGTTTTGTTAGATATGTGCATTGTGCACGTGAGTAATATGAATGGCTAATGTTGTGTGATGTTTGTACAATAGGGCCGATCAAAAATAACTTCTTTTTTATTCTACATGGTGGCTACTTGATTAAATTGTTACGTTGCATAAAAAGAACACTGAATCTGGCTTAATTTTAAATTGTGGAATCAATGATATGAGAGGAGAAAATATTGGATTTGAAAATACATGGAGTATTTTTAGTGAGAAATGATTTCATATAATATACTTACATACTAGTAGTAAGTCGACTATTTTTTCATATTCAAAATATTCCACTCTAATAACTTCGCTTCTTCTAGTTGGAATTGAGCCAAATTTGCCATGAATCATACTTTTACACAATCTAACAATATCATGAGGTAGCCGGTAAAATTCGAAAGTCTCTTTGTAATTAATTCAAAATATTTTCTCTTAGCATTGCTTTCTACTGGTTGGAATTGAGCCAAATTTAAGTTCTTTCAGATAATCTAACAATTTTAAGAAGTAGCCTCCTTTTTAAGATTCTGCCCTCATTTTTGAGAATTTTTGGTAAATGTAGAAAAAATTCGACTAAGATAACAGTAAATCAGCACTAAAGTAACGCTCCAGGGACTACTTCGAGAGCTGAGCAGGAAAGTTGACATTTTTCTGGTCAACCACCTGATTTAATGTGAAAGCAAAACCGTACCTCTACAAAAACGTTTATTTGTTGATTCTCTACCAGCTTGTATCTAGACGTGAATTCGTAGGTTCTCTATCAGATAGTATGTAGACGTGAATTCGTTAATTCTCTATAAGCTATTTGTGAGCGGTCGTCGATGTGCTAGTAATAAAAACTGAGTGCTTGCATTTGTGATATATCAGACTGACAGATATTTGATTTAAAGTTCTAAGATTAGTAAAGTTATCGTATTGGCGGCCTGTCTCGTCTATCTGTAGCATCGGTAAATGAGGCCAGGAACTGTCCGTTATCTGCCTAAATAAACATGTGCCAAGACTATGATAGGGACAAAATAAGCATGTTTGGCAAGCAAGGAATTCGATATCACCCAAGCAGGATTGAAAACATAAGTTGAACATGACTTCAATACTGTGACTTGGACTCGACTCGAGTCATAACACTATGACTCGGACTTGACCCTTAAAACGGTGACTTGGACTCGGACTCGAGTCGGTGATGAATTGAAAATGACTCGACTCGACTCGAGTCAAAACCACAAAAGTCAGATTGACTCGTGACTCGGAACCATGTGACTTGGTTACAACCCTGGTTCAAACTTGTATTTTGACAAGTAGATGAATAATGTATGCATAGGCCAATATGGAATCGGTGTCTCGTGCATACCAAAGATTCTACCGACTACACACAGGTGTGACGCTCAGAACCGTCTTGGCACACCAAAGATATCACGCTAAACGTACCGGGATTCCAACTCGGCGCATAGGAGGCCTATATAAGTCATCCGTATGCATATAAGGATGTATATGGACCAATTTATACCCGTGATTATCAGATAAATATCCCAGCATAGGTGTTAGCCTACTCTATCATGATATAATTTCGGAAATTGCACATAGTTGTGTTGTCATTATTCATTTTGCATATCAATATCACGGAGATGATTCTTGAAATTTTGGAATCTAGCACTGACGATTGATCAACAACTTTCTACAGTACAATGCACCATTCTACTTCTGAAATCTTTTTACGCGAACAGTTTTGATACCTCACTCGTACAGCTCCATATAGTTTTGGTAGACTGTCTTGAAAATCACTACTAGCCTACTCGTATAATTGAGTGGTATTATCAATGAAAGGACGTAGTTTATTTTTGTCCTTGATGTTTTTTGTGGCATATACACCGACTCATGATACACATACACACGATCTGTGCATATACATACCATGAGTGCCTGTTTGGAATCGGTGTCCTGTGCTCACACTATATTTCATTTTTTAATTATTTTTTATTAAATTACTTTAACTTGGAAAATCATCGCTGCTCACCTGATATATTGATTACCAGAGAACCCGGCCTTACAAACTTGGCCCTCGGAGAACCCGGCCCTCGGAGAACCCGGACTTCGGAGAACCCGGCCCTCGACGAACTCGGCCCTCGGGAAATTTTGTATATCAAGCACGCGTGGTCTACTTGTTGTGGTATTCATGGTGTTTTTCGGCTACTCTGGACCTCGGTGAATGCGGCCCTCGAACAATTTTGAATTAAAAATGCATTAAATGTGAACCCGGCCCTCGGGAAATTTTGTATTCACCGGCAACCCTAATATCCCACCTCCGGCAACCCTAATATCCTAACCCTAACCCTAATATCCCACCTCCGGCAACCCTAATATCCCACCTCCACCAACCCTAATATCCCCCCTCCCTCAACCCTAATATCCCACCTCCGGCAACCCTAATATCCTAACCCTAACATCCCACCTCCGGCAACCCTAATATCCCACCTCCACCAACCCTAATATCCCCCTCCCCAACCCTAATATCCCCCCTCCCCCAACCCTAATATCCCACCTCCAGCAACCCTAATATCCTAACCCTAAGATCCTACCCCAACCCTAATATCCTCCCTCCCCCAACCCTAATATCCTAACCCTAACATCCCACCTCCACCAACCCTAATATCCCACCTCCCCCACCCTAGTATCCTACCCGATCCCAATGTCCCACTCCCCGAACCCTAATGTCTCCCTCCCCCCCTACCCTACCCCACCTCAACCTACAGTTGCAATAACGAGCAGACCACGCGTGGTTGATATGTGAGCAATAACAATCGTTGGGATATATTTTTCATCTGAACAAGTCACACACAATATACAATGCGATAAGACCCAATGCGATGTCATGAACAGATACGAGGATGTCGCACGTCCGCCCCTCGCCAAGTCAATCCAACAATGAGCCGACCACGCAATCGTGATCACGTGATCTGATCACGCCGTGACTGCGTGACCTACGCATGCCCTGACCTCCTTACAAGACCGACAAATCAGTTGATAATAACATTATTAGTTTATTAATTCATATTAATACTTGTTAATACACTTAATTTCAAAATTTCCCGAGAGCGGAATTCACTGAGGGCCGAGTTCATCGAGGGCCGGGTTCTCCGAGGGCCGGGTTCTCCGGGGGCCGAGTTTGTAAGGCCGGGTTCTCCAAGGTCCGGGTTCTCCGGCAACCGATATATCAGGCAAAAAGGCCAGCGATTCCAATCAGGCATGAGTGCATATGCCGCTGGACAAGGAAGTGCAGATATAGCCTATACGGCTTTCTTAGTCATGCATTACCCCTCCATGCTATCCCAGTAATCCATGAGCGCCAAGCAGGGAAGTCATGTATACCAGTGTTATTAATCAAGTCTTTGGTCTGACCCGGCCGGGGATCGAACCCACGACTTGCCGATCAAGAAGCCGGACGCTTCACCATTACACTATCTTGTCGAAAAATGACTGTTTTAGCGACATCTTGTTTCTTACCAAAACATTTGCTATGTGTAAAGAGGTATGCCATGAAATTATTTTGAGAAAGCACTTTTTTTTCAATGCAAGTAAAATTTGCTTTCTGACCTTTGGTGTTGAATCATTCATCTCGTAATTTCGATACATGAAGCACATGGACAGTTTTTAAATTTGTTCATAGGCTACCATACCATTGTATCTCTCTCATCATTCTTTCAAGAGTACCTTGAAATATAAATATTATTTGTGAATTTGTCGGTGTATTATAATTACATATCACTACATGTAGTATAAAATCTGGCTAAAATATGTACATTTTGCATACCACTACTAGCTTTATTAATCCTTTGCCATCTATCTTTTTGGCAGAAACATTGATATGACGGACCACCATATAACTCAACTTGCCGCGAGAGAAACTACGGCGAGACGAACTCGAAGTTTCCGACGAACAAATGACGTAACAAATTTTGCCATCGAAAATTTAGAGTTGGAGCAAACGCTACATGGTCACGAGGGCTGCGTCAATTGTCTGGATTGGAACGAATGTGGATCTATGCTCGCCAGTGGATCGGACGACACCAAAGTCATAATATGGGATTTCAATGGATATCACGCATTGAAGAAAGTTGATACGATGCACCGCGGAAATATTTTCTCAGTCAAATTCATGCCCCGCCAAGACAATGTTATAGTAACTGGCGCCGCTGATGGACAAGTCTTTGTTTATGATGTAACAGACTCATCGCCAATCGGCTCTGCATCAGTTCCCAGCCGAGTCAAAAGAATCGTCACGACCAACGCCGAGCCACACATTTTCATTAGCGCATCGGAAGATGGTCAGGTCACACAATATGATATACGTGGCGATTTGCAAGCCAGCAAGCAAGTCTTGGTTAATGTAGCGGAAGTTGATAACACATTAGAGTGCAAATGCGTTGCGATAAGTCCGACAAATCCTAATTATTTTGCAATTGGTTGCAGTGACCCTATAATACGAATGTACGATCGGCGCAATTTAGGTGCAGAGAACGCAGTAAGTTTTGCGCCCGGTCATATTTTCTCAACAAAACCTACAAGAGAATATGTAACTACCTATCTCGCATTCAACGCCTCAGGAAACGAACTTCTTGCCAACATTGGTAATGAACAGATATATTTATTCGATATCAACGACACTGTAAAGCCATATGTGCTCCCACTTGTACACGTTGAAGGCACTTCACAAGAACTTGAAAATTCAGGTGACAAGACGGGATACTCGGTGAATCGCTCTAACCGACGTGAGTCGTGGTCCTCGAAATGGCGCACCTACCACACATTAGGAAATAAACGTTACGACAAGCGAATGTATTCCTCAGCCATATCAATGTACAGTAGTGCATTGCGCGAAAAACACAGCCCGCTTTTGTTCAGCAACCGTGCCGCTGCTTTCATCAAAAGGAAGTGGGCGGGCGATAACTATGCAGCTTTGAGAGATTGTTGCTCTGCACTTTCCATCGACCCGGCCATGGTCAAAGCTCATTACCGCTTAGCACGATGCTTATTGAATTTAGAGCACGTACAAGAGGCTGAACAGTATCTGGAGCAGTTCCGAAAAATCCACCCCGAACACACGGACAGTCCTGCGTTTCGATCTCTCGATGAGTCCGTGAAAACCGCCAAACAAAATAAGTCCGGTAGTGATAAATCGCCTGTAGTAGACATGTTTGATTACAAATACCGTTATGTTGGACACTGTAACACCACCACAGATATCAAAGAAGCTAACTTTTTCGGTGGTAACGGGCAATTTATAGTTGCCGGGTCTGATGAAGGCAATTTTTATGTTTGGGAGCATGACTCCACTAACTTAGTAAGGGTGATGCGTGCTGATTCAGGTGTAGTAAACTGTCTGCAGCCTCACCCGTCGTGTTGCATGTTAGCCACGAGCGGTTTGGATAACGATATAAAACTGTGGTCTCCCAAAATTTCCGAGGAAAAGAGTAAATTTCTTGTGGAGTCGACAGAGTCTTTGATGGAAAAAAATCAACAGATTATGAATAGCAATCCAATCGCAAGTTTTTTTGGACTTCATGGGTTGCCACTTGGTGAAAATGATATACACGTTGCGCAAAGTGTTGGGTGTCGTCAATTTTGATGGACATGCCCATAGTCAACGTTGGCGTGTTAGCCGAGACTAATGAGTCAGATCTGTATACGAAAAGTGATCACTTCAAACTGCGGTATTGGGATTATATATAGACTTGTGGATTTGCATCAACAAAATATTATGTGAAATGCGAATATTCTCTGAATCTTGAAGGAGATAGAAATCGATTTTTTGATTGGGCAGCTCTACCGTTTCGAAATGCAATCTAGTGCTTGACTTTAAACTTGTGACTTGAATGATGATTATCACTAGGTATTAGTAATTAGTCATATTTGCAATCGTGTTTCGAAACAAATTGGCATTTCAGTAATGATTCTCATTATAGTCCTTACGTGATGTTCAGAACCATATTGACACACAATGCCAGAAAACCGGGTGTTTGAAATGTAGACGTTTTTGTGGCAAATGGACTTGTATTAATGATAATGAAGTATAAAACCCGGGAAATTTCAGTTTCCAAGACAAAAATTGTTTATGCTGGCCAATGAAAATGGTGCGTTACACACAAGCAGTAAACCGATTCATACTAATTCACGTACATTATTATCTATCATTTTCCGAGTAACTTTCAGAACCTTATTTCAAGAATTCTTTGGTGTTATTATTTATCGTATAAATTTCTTTATTATTGTATTAAATTCTTTTTGTTGCGAATTTGAAATGCATATATACCGGTATGTCGCATTTTTCGTGTTCGTCAGTAATCGCTCTATCATGATAGAGGGCAGGGTAGACAGCACGTATATTTTTGCCCTCGATGTTTTTGTGACGTATGCACACCGACTCGTGAAATGCTAGGGTTACCCAAGTTACGCACCTGCGGGTATTTTGGGAGTTGAGCCGGAAAGTTAACCTTTTTTTTATCAACCAACCACGAAGACGGGACAAATTTACTGCTTTTTTTCTGGATTTTACTGCAGTATTGTAAGTCTGAAAATTTTGAAAAAGCACCTCTTCACATTTCCAAAATACTGTAACCCTATGATATGCATACCATGAGTGCGTGATGTACTAAAGCTTACTAAGTCTTGCACCACCTGTCCATGCTATCATAGTAATGGTGAGTGCCAAGCAGGGAAGCCATGAATACCAATGTTACTAATGAGGTCTTTGGTCTGACCAGGCCGGGGATTGAGTGCATGACCTACCGATCAAGAAACCAGACGCTCCACCATTACGATTGAAATTTCGACGCTTGTTGGTATAATTTATTGAAGCATCACAAAAAATATATCAATATATTTATTCACATTAGGACATGAAAATATATGGTGCAAAACGACATGATGGAGGAAGGTATTTTGACACATCTGTAATTCGCTCATCTCTTGTGGCAAAATTATCGAACTATGTACAGATCATCAGCCTGTCTGCCAACTTCGGCAGATTCTAAGACATTCTTCATTCTGTTGGCGATATCAAGTAACTTCTGACCGTCACCTGAAAATATCCACATTTTCAAAAATCCAGCATTGATAGGGTTGATTTTAATCCCTTGTTACATCAAGAAATGAGCAAATTCGATGGACAGGCATGTTCTTATCAGGGATATCTATAACTCTAGACATTCCTGGTTCTCGACATTAGCTTAACCGTGTTACTCTCTGAATATCGCGGATGACAACATTGACAAAGCCGTGTACAAGAAGTTAAATTTTCATGCCATGTAGATTAGGCCTACTATACCAGGACAATACCTAATCGTAGAAGAGAATAACATATTGTGATGTTTTTTTTATCCAGCAAAAGTGCAGCTGCAAGCCAATAATTATTATTTCATTATAATTTACAAACACAAATAACCAGCTTCATTACCAATTAGAAAACACCAACAGTATTTCAAAACTTTACGTAATATGCCCATTGCTCAAACGTTAACATCACAGATTCAAAAAGAGGAGATATAAATCACAGTTACCTGCTTTTTTAAACGGAAAGTTCACCACGTTTCTGGTCGCAGAAGCCGAGGGATACTTATCATATTGATGCATGGTCGGCAAGTAGTTGGTATCGTAGTAATCAGATCTTGGATTTCTGCTCTCTAACATAACCTTCCATAGTGAGCGAAGCTTGAAAATCAATGACATACCGTGATATAACTATATTGCGATATATCAATTGCTTGCTACAGTAGGAAAAGGAAATGTGGCTATTTGTCTATTGGATGAATAGATTCCGTATTGATATTCTCCTAGTACTGCAATACGGTAGTGCATAGTAATTAGGATTTTAAGCATTAAAATAGAAGTGATTTAGTGAGTTGTATACCTGGAAAACAACCGCATAATTGCAATCTTCGAGACTTTCCAACAACGAAACAACATGATCATACACAAGATCAGCCATCTGTAAAAACAGATAAGTGTGTAGTTGTCTACTCACAGTTCGACACGAAATAACACACAAAATGTCATTTTGAGATTATATAGAGATACTTTCACAGGTAAAAGTAGTGTAGCAGAGGCAGATGTTAAAGTCATCAATGCTACTCGATTATAAATTTTGAAGAGGCGAATCATTTTAGAGTAAGGGTATATATAGAAAAAAGATGCTTAAACACCAAATCAAGCACATAGCTTGCAGTACCCTCCGATGGCGCATCTCTGGTGTATTTGTTACCAAATGTGAACGATGTGACTGCTGCAAATGGGTGCATTTCAGAGATCAAGTTCTGTGAACAGGATACAGTGGCTCTATTTGGATATAACAATTTGGTGAATTGGTTCGCAAAAATCTACTTTTGACTTGACGGAATTTAAAGTGAAAAGCGACTTTGAAAACAGTAGATGTAGATCTCAAAAAAAATGATAACTATGACTTGAAAATACGAATAATAAACTGTCGAGGAGGCATGCACGCTGAATGAAACGTAAATGAAGATAATATAAAAGGACAAGTGACAAAAAAGGTTGCATGTGACAGAAGGCGAGATCGATATGGCAGGCCGTGGTCCGGTAAACCAGAGGCCCAACTAGTATTCATTAGCATGCGTGAAATTGTGAAGTTAATTCTTGAAATTATGAAAGCTATCGCTGGTGATTCAAAAAAATCTACGACGCGTCATTCTAATCTAATACATCTTTAAACCACATGAGTACTTTTCAAACCTCATGTTTTATACCTCTACTCGAAGTAGTTTACGCCTAGGCGTATCCTAAAAATCGCTACTTCCACTTGGAAATGAGTACGATCGTAAACTTCACAATCCGCCTCAGCCTGTCACGGACTCACATCGTTATTGTGCTTCAAGTGCAGATGAATGCTCGGCGTTACTCTACTCCAGAAATTCATGATCATGGGAGTGTGGACGTCTTGATCGCAGTTTTCCGCAGAAAGGGAAGCGAAGAACGAGATTTCGCTGCAGTAGATCGTCCATAACTGGAAAAGAGGAATTTTCTGGTTTACTAGGGTCTACCATATTACAACATCACGAAATTACCAACTGTGACAGGTCGAAATGACCAACGAATTGACCTGATAGTAGCCAAGTGGACTACGGTACTACTTTTCCTACTTTTTCTTCCTGTGGGGATGTTAAAGGGGCACTGCGCTCTAAAAATGATGTGGTCTCAAATTGAAGGTAAAAACGAACAAAAATTTTTGGCCGCGGCCATTACCTTCAGAACGCCACCGTAATGGAGCAGCAATTTATTGAAATTTCTACAAGACCAGCTGCCGCGGCTGCTTAACCCGTTACATGGCACGATGTCTTCACCGTCGCACTTGCTCGACGCGATTAGGCAGTCACGCAGAGAACGGATTTTAGATCGTTGTCAGCCGATGTTATGAAGGAAATTTGTCTTAAGTTTCGTTCTCTGCGTGACTGCCTTATCGCGTCGGGCAAGCGCGACGATGAAGACATCGTGCCATGTAACGGGTTAAGCAGCCGCGGCAGCTGGTCTTGTAGAAATTTCAATAAATTGCAGCTCCATTACGGCGGCGTTCTGAAGGAAATGGCCGCGGACAAAAATCTTTGTTCGTTTTTACCTTCAATTTGAGACCACATCATTTTTAGAGCGCAGTACCCCTTTAAAGATAGACATACGACCTTCTTGCAGATTACCAATGACTGCCAATTCTACAAATGCAACTAATTGACTCGAAAAATACAATCAAGATGCTCTATATACCGAGTGTGTCATAATAAAATTTAGATACTACTCAGACCACTCTATTTCCTAAAATGGCTACCAAGCTTGAGGCTCAAACCGTTGATAGCATCGAAATGTTTTCCAGACTTACAAACGAGCTTAACCAAAAGTAGTTTTTTACTGACTGCAATTGCGTCGGCAGTTTCATCGAACAACAGTCTTGCACGGTGTGGATTACCTGACAAAAATTGAAGAGATGACTCAGCGACGTTGTGCTCATTAGGAAATCCTGCAGAGAGAGGAATAAGCGTTCAGTTTAGAATCAGTGCTTGACAAACTCCCTAGCCACATCAACACTCACACTGAAGCCGGCCAATTCACCTTCCTACGTTCCAAATACACAGTCCAAACTATAAGGTGGATGCCTGATTAAAAGACCATAACTGGTCGCTTTGGCATCTTCCTCTGTTCATTACATAGTCTTATGCATCAAATTGTACATTCTGTGTGTCTTGAGCGGATGAAAATATCTTATATGACGGTTATTACCAACACACCAGATAAAATTGAACCCAACCAGTCTATGCATTATGAAATTGAGCATGAATCACCTGCACACATCTCGAGTAACAATAACCCAAACTAAAGATTGCATAATTATAGTTACTGTAGCCAAATATGGATGTTTGTTCAACAACTGTCCATAGATCATGTTTTATCATCGTTTCAAGTCTTTCCCATTTTTACATTGTATCTTAATCTTGTGGTGATTCGAAATGATGAAATTATTAATAAACTGGACGTCGTGAAGATTAGATATGTTGAAAATAGATATCCGAACAACGGAATTTACCTTCTGCAGTCCAGGAAATCCAGCCAACACCACTTGAACGATGTTGGCAATCTGCGGAGACAAAGCGGTGGGTAGGGCTTGCCAGTGCCAATGTAACTCGTTATAAAATAGGCCGATATGTGTCAAAGCTCCGACAATTATCCAAGAAAGCTTTCTCAGATGCGACACGCAATCCGAATATTCTTTCAAACTGTAAAGGAAATTTTATTGATTGAGATACATCCGACTACTTCAGTAGGTATCTACAGCAGTGTCATGGTAACGCGCTATTCACGACTTGACTCGTGTCACATTTTTCCGATGAATTGACAGACATCGCTTACATTGTATGATTTTCACCCCATACCATTTCACAAGGAGCATACACGGTGGGCAGCATTCTCCACATGTTACGCTACATAGATAACCGTGATATCGTCTTGTATTGTATTATTATGACATGGTCCAACCAACATGCATATGCATCTGCACATTCACTCAAACGATTCAGTCACTTGAAATTGACTCCAAATCGTTTGACTTGACTTGGTTCACTTTGAATGAGTGCATGACTTGACTCGTGACAAGATTTGAAAAGATAACACTTGAGTTAGTCAAGTTGAAAAATGCTATGAATCAAAAGCACCTATGACTGCAAGGTAGTGACTTGATCCCTACATTGTTCTACATTGAACATTAATGCTAGAGGTACTAGTATGCCGAGGTGGATATTAGATTAATAGACTTAGCGTAGTGTCATGTGTATCGCATTGTACAGTTTGTGTCTTGAGCAGATGAAAATTATAACACCACTGTTCATGATTATGATCAAGTATTACGTTTTCAAATGGTAAATGTACTAAATCGTGACTCGACTCGAGTCACGATTTTCTGATGACTCAACTTGACTCGAGTCATTTTCTCAAAATACGGAAATGACTCGACTCTAGTCACTCTGCGTATTGACTCGAATTGGACTCGAGTCTCAGTTGGACATGACTGACATTTCATTGTAATTTCGAAGAATAGTGAAGACTTTACCTCGAAACTGAGCAGTCAACGCAATGACTTGGACTCGGGACTCGAGTCATAATACCATGTCTCGGACACGACCTTCTGTTCGACGACTTGGACTCCCACTTGACTCGGTGAAGAATTAAAAATGACTCGACTCGCATCAAAACCATAGAAGTGATATTGACTTGTGACTCGGAGCCTTGTGACTTGGTTACAACCCTGGTTCATACTCAGCGTCTATAACACCATTATTTCTACTTACCCTTGCTGTGCACTGGGTGGTGTTTCATACACCCAAGGCAGTAACGAATAGAGTGGCTTGTCCTGTTGTTTGTCTGGCGGTTTGTCCTGCTGTAGACGTGTGAATTCGCAGCAAAGCATTTGCGCGATGGCAACCTTCACATCGCCGAAAGTTATGAAACAAGGTAGCATATTCTGACAGGGATATGTGTGATTCTGAATAGGAAGAGGTTGGAAAAAGTCTTTGCACGGGTACAAGTTTAAGTATTGTGTCTTGCCAACCTTCATATTACTGATAAATTCTGCGTCACCGAGTATTTCAAGACAGTCTTGCAGATTTGACTTCATGCACTCGATGGCGAATCCAGTTGGCTGGAAATTTGAAGGTTGATATTCAAGTCCGTTATTTATTCTAAATTCATTTTGGTCAAGTATTATTACAGACAACTTTGTAAATCATCATTTGCTACAATGTAGATTTATCTCCGATTGTGGCTTTCAGTTCTGTCAATTTTGCATGCTGGTGCATTATAACCACTCTACCAAAGTGCAATATGATAGTGCTGCGAACTTGGAGGCATTGAAAATACATAGGTTGTGGAATAATCAAACGTATAATTTTCAATCCCATAATTTACACACCAGTATCTAGTATGTTCTCTCTGATTGCACCACATACTTCGGCAGTTTAGTTTTCCGCTGCTATTTTAAGAGTATTGAAGGCAAAGCAATCATTTTTCCTACAGAGAGTATTTATTTTTCATCCATCCAAAATATGGATCAACCGGACGGTAACAATGATACAGAAAATACGCATGCAGAGTATTTGGTATCGGATAAGTATGATCGATACGACCTTGGAGATATCTGCAACGAATATTAGTTGAAAAGAATTACAGAAGAAGTAAAAAAAGGTAGTTGTTCAGTAGGAAGTAGCTTTGAGAAGACTGGCCTTCTCTGTATTGCTGTAGTTTGCAGACATTAACTATTGGTAACGTATCAGATGCATCTTGAATAAATTGAACCTGCGTTGAATGACATTTAAAAATTCAAAAAGACATCTCCATCAGTCCCCGAAAACTTTATTTTTAAAATGTTCGATTTTGATATTGAATTTGAATATCAATCACTCCTCACCCCGTACCTGTCTATTTTGAACACGTCTCGGAGTGATAAGGAGCAAACCGCTAAAACTACAAGCAGCCTGCATGTATTTTCTTACCGCATCGGCCTGGAACACATGAAATCTTCTTGCCTCCATTCCCTCATACACAGTAGATTGCAGGCAGCTGCCAACATCGACAAGTACAATCTACAAATACATATGAGTTCACATTATTACATATTAATAATCCTTGATGAGTGACCACTTTGCGTTGCATGTATCCCAACATCACTAACCTGCAATAAGATCAACATATTCTCGTACGCAAACTTGGATTTCAATTTCAAAGACGACAGCAACTCTGATACAATATGGCGCATCAAAATGCACTTTTCGCGAGGCTGCGATAAATGGTATTGAAATCTCCAGAAGTACATGACAACGTACGGCCACTCACTCTCATGAAAACATCGAAAGTAGTGCAGCATAAGGCGTACAACGGTCCGGCAGAGAAGTCCAGCGACGGAAAGATGGCTACCAACAGCTTGACAAACGTTTCGGCGAGATTTTGCTAAAATTTGAATGTTTTGTAATCCACATTTTGCGACTGATTCTAATAATCCACAAATACAAATTTGGCTCTATACGACAAATCACCTTTCCAATTGAAACGGTACGTTCAAATATGTATAGGTATGGTATCAGATTTAGTCAGTAAAATACTACCAAGTGGTTATGATTAGGTTTTTGCAACTTTTTTTTACAGCTACCGCCAGCTTCCTAAATACTCGTAAGATATGTATAATGCCGTTTTAAGCTGTTTGAAGGAATCTTATGGTGCAACTTTTTGCAACTTTTGTCCATATTTTTCATGCAACTTTTTGCAACATTTTGCAACTTTTTCGATTTTTCATGACAGTATTTTCGATTTTGGTGAAATACACGGCCAAATTCGACGGAAACACCGTAAATCACCACCGAAGTAACACTTTTACAGGTATTTCGGGAGCTGAGCCGGAAAATTGACCTCTTTTTTTAGACAACCGAGCAAAATGTGGTCAAAATGCAACTTCTGCAACTTTTTTCGAAAATAAATGAATAAATGCAACATTCCACGGATTTAACTGCAACAAAAACTTGCCCTAGTTATCATTTTAAACTACTTCTAATTCTACTTACCAATTTCCAGTGTTTTAGGCAAAACTTAATCCACAATTCTTACTTACTTTGAAATTGCTAATTCTACTTGTTCTTATGTAAAAATACTTGAGTATCAACTACTGGCTACTTTGGCCACTGATATCTACAGATTTTTATACAGATATGTAGATTACATGATATTTTAAGCAATATTGTTTGAACTTATTTTTAAAATGAACTAAATTTCAGAGGTGTTATTATTACCTGCTATGTCAAACTGATGCAAAAAAATGTTTATCTCATTATTACATGCTGGATTTAGCCAACCCAGCGGACTAGTTCAGTAATATAATTATCCTGGGTGTCAAGTCTGAAGCCCATATGTTACTCTGTAACTATAGATTAAATTGCCAGTAAAGAAACACATTTAAACTGAAAATACAGTGACTTAAGATGTTAATAATACATTGAGTTTAATTTCCCTACCTTGGCAGACATCGGTGCGGGCGAGTTCAGAAGAATATCCATAATCTTCAACAGGCAGTCCGAATCACACTAGAGAGCGACATACGTATAAATATATTTTTATTACAGTGTGCCGAATCATATCCCGATCCTAGATAGTGATTCTTAATCCCACACCAACCTTCCCGTGAGATATGAGAGCCAGAAGCTTGCCGCAAAACGTCCCGAAACAAGAAAGAAGCTGCTGCCAGAAAGGCGCAGTGTGCGGCTTCATCGGAAGACACTTCAAGTACGCAAACACATTCTTCACAAATCCCTCCAGTTCAACGCCGGACAAACGTTTTATGTCTTGAGGAAGGCCCTGCAATATCTCGAACTGAAACCAAGACTCAGTCACGTCACACGCCACACACAATCGGCACCTCAAAGGCATACTTGAGCACCGTCAAGGAATTTAAATTCTGATAGTCGCTCATGCACAATGCCAATCCTTGGAGAAAGTGATGATCTGCGCGAGAGGAAAATATCCGCAATTCACTGCGACACAGTTTAACGGGGGTGGGCAGTCACCTTCTAGTGGCAATAAAAATACTTTTGTAATCAATAGGCTTGTTTTCAGCTGCTGCATGATGCAGATCACAGTTTGTCGGGCTACTTTCCCTAATTCGTAATACGCATTTCTGTGTGGCATAACCGCGGTAGGCGTTGAAGTTAATTTGTCACGTTGCTGTTCTTCGCTGCTGGAATCGGCGAGCAGTTTGGATGTGTAGATAAGCTAAAAACGAGAAAATTTATTCTTAAATCAACAATAATAAGTAGAGTTAGGCATGGCCATTTGATGATTTCGAGTCAAGTATTGAGCAGGGTTGTAATGACTCGAGTCGCGATTTTTTGTTGACTCACCTGGGCTCGAGTCATTTTCTTAATAATGAAAAATGACTCGACTCGAGTCAAGTTGTGTATCGACTCGACATGTACTCGAATCATTGTGCATGACTCGGACAAAGTCATATGACTCGAGACTGGGTTTACCAAGACAGGCATTTCATTGTAATTTCGAAGAATAGTAAAGTTATCACACTATTGTTATTTCGTCTATCAGTACCGGTACTTGAAAATGCTACCAAAAACTGTTAAAAGAGAGGAAAATTAGTATATTTTGAATGCGAAGCTATCGATATCACCTAGCAGAGTTGCAAAAAGTGGGTTTCACATGACATTATCTCTGAACTAATCAGCCAACACAATGACTTGGACTCGGACTTGACTCAGTGGTGAATTGAAAATGACTCGACTTGACTCGAGTCAAAACTATAAAAGTGAGATTGACTTGTGACTCGGAACCTCGTGACTTGATTACAACCCTGGTACACAATCATACCTGCGTTAACAGTCGCGGTAACAGCGGCACGGCGCCTTCCTCGTGAAATTTCACAAAGTAACAAATGGCCAGCACGCAGCCTTCCAGGACTTCGGACGGGAAACTCAGTAGCCTCTGGTTGCATCTGTGACACCTGTCCGAAAGCGATACAATTGTTAATATATCAAGTCAGTTATTCCCCCACCGGCAGCGACATGAGAGATTGTGGTTCGAATCTCAGCTGTAGCATGTTTAAAAGTGTCGATGGCTACGCCGTGTTGTTGTTCTTACTTTTTTTTTTCAATTCAATTCAATTTGTTGCTAAAAATTTCATCATTTCAATACACCACAAGACTGCGATACAATGAAAGATAGAAAGGTGTCGAAACGACTTGGAGTAGTCCTCGAAATCAGACACCCACCTGGCCTAGGCGATGTAAAAAAATGGGCATGCACACTGAATGAAAAGTAAAAGAAGAGAATATAAAAGGACAGGTGACAAAAAAGGTGACATGTGTCGTAAGGTGAGATCGATATGTCAGGTCGTGGTCCGGTAAACTCTGCTCTCTCTCTGCTCAGTAATGAAAAGAAAGCACCTGAATACGTCGTGTGCTTACTTTGGTCCTTGAACTACGGACTGTAGGGGTACAGATGAAATGTTGTTCCATTCCTTGCTCATCTCGGATTTATTCCGTCTTCTGTAAGGGGATGTAAATCCCATGAGTGTATTGGGCTTTTTCGATAGAATGTCGTCCTGTAAATCATGATTAGAAAATGATAAATTGGAAAATGACCACTGTAGCAATTCATCTTGATATAGTGTGCTATTTGAGATCAATTCATGTGAAGACATTTGTAGCCAGTAATTTTTTAGTCAGTATACTGTGATAAAATTATTGAGTTCTTCAGAAAATCTGCTCAATCCTTTGCAACTCTCAGTCAGTTTCATTAGTATTTATATCTCATTACGTGTCTATATAGTACTACAATGAAAAGATAGGGACATAAGGAGTGGATACAACTCTATTTTCAAACCACCGCCTCAATCTGCCAACAGTAATGAAAGAATGCCATGTCGGAAAGCCATAGACCGAGAAAGAAATCATAAGCAAATATAAGTAAAAAGCAATCATCTGTAGGAGCAAAAGGCAAAATTTAGCTGTCAAAAACTGGATCCCATGTCAACACATTCTGCTATAAATCCAGTAGCATCCTCCTGAATGTGAACACTCCAAGGATACCTTTTGCATAGCAAGGGTTAGGAAAACTTTGGTGCAAGTGATGGCAAATCACTGCAGCAGGGGTTCTTAAACTTATTGACGTCACTAAACCCTCCTAAAGGGTTAGATAGATTGTGGCACTGGTCAACACGGTCATATCACTGTTCAGTGTTCATGCATAGATGCTCATTCTGATGAATAAAAAAGTATTCACTCTTACCCTAGCCTTAATCCCCGCCTCATTGCCAGTTGTAGTGTGTATTTATTGTTGACCTTTTTTTATTCATCAGCTTCCAAATGTTACTCAAAATTAAGATATCTGTATTTATTGTTATATGTTGACGATATTACCTAGCGGTGCCAACGATCGGGCCAAACGACACCCCGGTTGAAAACCACCGTACTACGATATTTATCTTGGTGTAATCACCACAGAATCATGAACCAACGCCAAATAAATGTGGCTGCGACCGACCTCATTTCTGTAATCGTCAGTGCTGCAGCCCAGCGACTGAAATCGTACAATCGGATTCGCTTCAAGTGACGCCATTCTTCCGTCGAGAGTGTGACTCGAACCTAATTTTCCTCTCTGAAGAAAAAATGTGCTTCATATAAAGAAGAATAAACACAATTACTGTGGCAACCTTATGACGAGGAGGTGGTGACCCTGAGCAGAAAGTCACTCTCTCCGCGCTCTTCTCATACGATGCTCCTGTAACATATTGATACATATAGTTACTACACAAGACCCAGATGAAGTCAGTTTTATAGCAGGACTTATTCTAAAGCTGATGTCAGTTTTCTTTTCTCGTGTCAATAAAGTATGTTTGTACGGTCTTCAACAACTGACTCCAGAAATTCTGAAATTAAATGATGTATTTTTGCTCCTATCAACTGCTCAAGTAGAAGACAACCACCATAGTTCTGTGGTATTATCGGTGAAAGAACTGGTCAATAACGATGTATTTTGAATTTTTCGGAGTACAGTTGGTTTCTTGCACTATATACTCAAGTCGTTATTTTTTTACCACTTCGACATCTGCTTTACAAGCAAAATTGGCAAAATTATTTCTTTTTTACTTTAGTTTACCATATGTCGTTTTTTTTAGTCAATACAACACTTTATCGTAAAAAAGCTGCGAGAGTCGAACCGAAGTGATGACCTTTCTTAAGTTAATATAGTATTTTCAGAATTTTTTCGGATGTCAAAATATGACAACCCTATTTTTACTGTTGGCATTTTGTTAAGTAGAAAGTAGTTTTGGGATGCTTCCATCGCTTTTATAAATGATATTTTCATAATCACTGTGCGTAAGAGACCATGTCTCATGTTAACTGAATCTATTCTCAAAGATTTAACCGATTTGTCCTGTCTTTATTCATTTTTCATTATTGCCGAGAATGCCTGATGTAATTTCGAAAAATAGTCACCTTCGATCGACTACTAAAGTATACGACATGTTAGCCACACTTTACTTCCACTTGGAGTAGTTTTTACATAACGTGGAAATTGCTAATTTTACGTGCAATTGAGTAATGATTTACGGCACCTATGCTGCTTCTATCACAGTATCCGTTTGGCCGCTAATATTACTGACCAGCGGTGGTGGGTTGCATTCCGATTGGGTGTACCCCGGAATCCAGCCGCCGGCGAGTAACAGTAAATGGGAAGGGTTGTGAAGGCAGCAGATGCGGGGCTGAGATGACTCGAGTCACGATTTTTTGGTGACTCTACTAGACATGAGTCATTTTTCAAATGCGTAAAATTACTCGACTCGAGTCAATTTGTGTATTGACTCGTCTTGTACTCGAATCATTGCGCATGACTCAAACCAAGTCATATGACTCGAGATTAGGACGTCCAAGACCGACATTTCATTTTAAATTCGAAGAATAGTAAAGTCTCCACATTATTGGTATTTCGTCTATCAGTCCTGATACTTGGGAAATAGGGTTAGAAACTGTTACGACTGAGGAAAATACCATGTTATGAATGCGAGCTATTCTATATCACGTGGGTAGAGTTGAAAAAGTGGGTTGAACTGAATTGAACTCAAAACTGAACAGTGAACATAATGACTTGGGCTCGAGTCACAACACTATGACTCAGACTCGACCCTCTACTCACTGACTTGGACTCGGACTTGACACGAGTCAAAACTATAAAAGTAAAATTGACTTGTGACTCGGAACCTTGTGACTTGAATACAACCCTAAGCAGACGTAAAGCTCCTGCCAAATCCTGATGCGTATTACTGAGTATATTTCCAGTGTGGCACAAGATGCTCTCGGATTAGCAGAGAAGCAATTGAAAAGCAAAACTGTGTGTCGAACGAGTACTGAAAGATATTTGCGGAAAAAAAATTCAGGGTTCGTCACTGGAATTTCTACTTCAGATGAATTTGCTGCACAGCTGTTGTCATTACTGTCAAAATTGTTGTGACTATCTCTGAGTGCAGTATGTACGACCTACACTGATGCAAATCGTGTACGTTAGAAGTAAACTGACCCATCTTATGGTGCGACTGAGTAGGCGAGATCTTTTGCCACGGGCTTTGCATCTCACTGCCAAAAATCTCCTGTACTTTGTTTGATGAACAGCTGGAAAATCTGAATTTATCGATACATTGCAGCTTAAGTCGAAAACGCAGCGTATACCTTGAGCTTGGCCGTAACTCCGGGCGAACGCCGCCTTCGAATCTTCTGTAACTGCCGTAATGTCCACACTCGGGACGGTCTGAATCGAATTCAAAGAAATTACCCAGTGTGTGTTGAATGTAGAAATTAGTGTTTGAGACGTTTGCTTCACTATTATGAGTCGATGGGGTGAAAAAAGCGTTTATGTCACTGTACTTGAATATAATATCTTTGACCTGAAGTACCTGAAGTAGTTTTGATGTTTCTTTAAAATTTCTACGTTCAATTGTAATTGAGTGTGTTACTTCTAGTTCCACCACTGACTTCATTGACTACCCCTGCTTGCTCATTCAAAGATTCAGATGTGTTGTTGTAAAGCTCTGTGTACCGTCATTTGCCATCCCATAACTGCTATATATTCAATTGAATAGCATATTCATATCAAAATGAACCCGAATATTTCCAACTGACACTCGCCAGGGGTAATCGTCAGCAACTAGTAGAGAATTGGAACGAACATTGTATATCAACGATCGTATCACAAAATATGACGTCACCAGTGATGCGATTGTTGATATACAATGTTCTTTCCAACTCTCTACTAGTTGCTGACGATTACCCCTGACGAGTGTCAGCCGGAAATATTCGGGTTCATTTCAATATGAGTATGAGTATACTACTCAATTGTATATTGAAGTTCTGTACCTCCAAGAAGCTCTGCTATAGCTATATATTCATGAACATAGATTTACAATTAGGATTAGAGCGGTCTTAAGAGACCTTTTCATCACAGAAAGATGGTTGGCATGTCAAAATATTGTATAAAATAGGAGAATTGAACACGCAAATAAAACTCAGTCTACCTGAATTACTCTTCATCTTCTCACTTCTTTTCATGGAATGTTCCGTCACGCAAAGGTGAATTTCGGACTCCAAAGTGTTCAAGCATATTGTCACAAGACGAGACACTTGCATCAGTTGAGAGCGATCCGTGACAGAATACTGAACAGTGAGACGGTTGACAAAGCATATCAATGCAAAACGTGAACCATAAAAATTGAAGGACCAGAACTATCATGTGTAGGCAATGAAACTGCAAGATTGCGGACACCTGTGTTGAAACTTGAATTAATAAAATAAAGTACCAGAGGGATTCGACTTCATACGAGGTATTAACCTTAAATTCAAGTCGTGTATTCAAATTCAATTATAGGTCATTATAATGTTTTACCAGTAAGTCAGACTTTTTCCATGAACAATGGACATTAGGGGTGTTTAAAAATGACTTTTTTTCTCCAATCCTACTGGCTACTTGATAAAATTGTTAGGTTACATAATTTAAGCCTACACACCAAATTTGGTTCAATTCCAACCAGTGGAAGCAGAGTTATTGCCATCGAAAAATTTAGAATATAAATAAAATAGTATTTACGGTGACCAATTCCGTAATTATTTATTATAGTTGTGCCCACTGTAAATACTATTTTATTCAAATCCAAATTTTTCGTCTGCAATAACTCTGCTTCCACTGGTTGGAATTGAACCAAATTTGGTGAACATTGTTTCTATAGACAACCTAACACTTTCACGGGGTGAACAGAAAATTTTCAATTTTTGTTGTTGTTTATTTTTACATAATAAATCGAAACTTTCTTCTCCTGTATCAAAGCGCATACTTGCTGGAATTGAGCCAAATTTGGCGTGTAGGCTTAGATTAGGTAACCTAACAATTTTATCAAGTAGCCAGTACGATTGGAGGAAAAAGGTCATTTTTGAACACCCCTATTGGACATGCGTAGCCTTGTACTACATGTTTTGAATTGGATTTCAGAATTCTCAGCACCAAATCATCAATTCGTGATGAGAAAATGACTCTCAGTGGCAAAAAACAGTGAATTTGATGCTCGAAAACATTGGCGTCCAATACCCGATTCATCATCAAAATCGATAACCAATTTAAATTCAAGAGCACAAACCGGTATTCCTAGCCCTAAATTAGCGAGCTCCAAGACATCTAAAATGACAATAATCACAATATTTATTAATATGAGAAGATTATATGCATCATGCCCTTTTAAAATTTATTGCAACAATAGCGCACAGTATGACGTGTCATTGATAAATGAATCACGCACCGCAATCAAATCATTATTAAACTGGTGATGATAACAACTGATGAAAGAATTATATTTGACATTAGAACCTTGCAATTATGGCATCATGGTAGCAAGTTCGGTGGAAGCTACCAACTGTGATGCTTACACATGATAAAATAAAACAATAACAAATTCAGTAGTGACAGATGATACCGTTTAATAAGGAAAAACTTGATATTACGTTACCTTATAGAGAAAAATAAGTAGCGACTTTATCCAAGACGGTTGCAAAGGACAGGGTATAAGAGACAGAGTCGTATGCTCAGACATCATACCGGACGAGGGAATATCGTCCGAGTACACGGCGCATTCCAGCATTGCTATCGACTGCCCGATGAGTGTATTGTCATTAGATCCGATATGATCAAACATCTGTCATAAAAAGGAAGCTAAATTTGAAGCACTGATCTATCGATGAAATTGTGTCCAGGAATTTCTTCGAGTTTCATATTATTTCAGCAGAACCATTACCTGAAATGATAACGGTCGCTCAAAAGCTATCAATTTTATTGTTGATGTCAAAAATTCCATTGACGGAATAGCAGACGCTTATAAACATTGTGAATGTATATGCAATTAAACATGTTCGCGAACCATGAATGCCTTAGCTTGCTTACTTTTTGTATTTCGTCATCAATGCGCAAATGACAATAACTTTTTATAACTTGACTATAGTCATTACTATGATAATTTTCCTGCCCAATCCTAGAGGCCTGATTTCGTGAAAAAAAAATCAATAAACGACTCAATCACTGAATCCTCGCTGTTGTTCGGCTGAAAGTATGTGGAAGTGTTCCAATTTTCCAAATTTGATAACGGCGGTATATTTAGAATGCTCAGTGTAGGAGTTGAAAGAACTACGGTGTTACACTTCATATATTGAAATGCTAAAAGTAGTAAGACCGCATACCCTTGGAATATTGAGAATATAAGCAGAGAAGCCGATGCTTCTCCTCATTTTGTCTGGCGAGAACAGTCCCATCTGCAAATGAAAGGGGAGAAAATAGTGCAGAAGAAACTCGATTATCATTCTACCTTGCTGTTGTATTCAAAATGTATGAACACCGTCCGTGCGATGTTTTGTAGGTTTTTGATGTCGGACGATTTTTTCGATTTGGAATAGTCCATGAGATTCTGAAATTCAGTTGCATGAGAAGGAAAAAACAGTTGGAATCAAAGCAGGCGACTGAATATGAAAATGCACATACTATACGGTACCTACATATGATCAGGGTAGGTTCTTTCTACTTTTATCACGCAAAAGGTGTTGACTCTAGTCTACATCTACTTCACTCGATTTTTATCTGAGGAGTCCTCATAACCACTACGCAATAAAACAATTCTATTGCGATCAAAGCATATTGTGCCTACATTAGTGGCACTATTATTAAGGTCAGTAGCTGCTCCACGCTCATCAAGTAATGAAATATTTGAAGTTGCCACAAACCATTGAAATATCACAATCTATGTTGCATCACTTGAATCAATTTTATATACCATAAGCAAATTTTTGGCCGGACAACGCTGTGGCTATCCTCCTTACCTTACAAACATGATGAAACAGTAAATGCTTGGTATTAGGATCCAACAGAAGATCGGTGCAAGTGCTTTGTGCCAAACTATATTGTTCTAAAGAAAGAGGATGTACATTTTTTTCAAATTACAGTGACTCTAGATTACTAGTTTATCGCACAATCATACATTGGCGAGAGCAATTGAGCAATATTCCACCTTAACATTCCCAGTTAAGCACAGGGTGATCTAACATCACTAAAACTTTCAAATCCTTCAAAGTACAGAGGTTCGTATTTCCATGTATAATAAGTGAAACTTGTAGCGTGGGTCCACCATAGAGATTGTACAGGAAAATGTGAGCTATTCAGAAATACATGCAACCAATTCGAAACCCACCAGCAATGGCAGCTTATCCTATGTCTCTGTGCCACCGCCACAAGGACGCTTTTGACACAATATTAGCAACATGAACATGCGTATACATTGAGGTTGATAGACACTGGATAAGTTTCACTTAAAATCCAGAAAATCACCAACTATACAACTTACGTTGCCTTTGTTTGGCGCGAGAGTGATTTAGAATGTACACAAAATAAGCCGAGTACGGCTCGGAGAAAAAATCTGCATTAGGACGAAGGTATTGTATCATCTGCACATGATTCAAGATTGATGTCCGAAGATTGTGTTCGGCAGTGAATTCCACATCAAGGCATGTATCGATGACCTGTAATAGAGGGGTCCACTCCAGTATACAGGAAAAGATCGTGAATTGGCATCCATGATACTCTGTAAAGCTAGTAATTTGGATGCATTTGAAAACGCTAATTTTACCAATTGTCAGATTACTTGAAATTTATATTCGACAGCAGTCCAAATATTGCAATGGTAGCCTACAGCACTGATCTGTACATCAACATATATCATACCGGGAAGATGTAATATCTACCTAGAAAGGAGCTAATCGATACTTACTTTGAGTGATGACAAGCTGATATTCTTGAATACATATAAAGACTTGGTCTGCACTTCAATACTTTTGTCGTCAAACATTTCCAGTAATGAGCAGAAGCAATTGGAAATTACGTAGGAGTGCGGCGATCGGTCGCGACGAGAGTGGGGTTGTAGACCGTCGAGGAGACACTGCATTTTGTCAACTGAAAGATTTGGAAACAGTATTCAATTGCTCGCATTTACAGACAGAGAAGCTCGTTTAAATATTCTAGTTGTATGGATGACCAATTTTTTTTCTTTCCTCATTCAGTTCTCCAGAAGAGTTTGATCTTAAACATAAGAATTTGCAACCACATCAGACTAATTTCTTTGGCAAATATGTTGCCAATATTGGCCTTCGTAAAATTGAGTCTAAACAAAGGTTTATTTCAGCAGCGGTTCACATCTTATCAGTTTCATGGATTTTTAACACCATCCGGGTTCAAATAGGTCAGTGATGAAAGTTCTCTTTGACAAAATCACCAAAAAATATAATCTTATCTAGAGTTTATCAACATAAAACATAGAATCACATATCTGTTGATCATTATCCTTTTGGAGTTCCCCTGTTATGCACAATGAAATTCAACTCCTACTCGTATGTCAAAAAGGGCGACTATATACAGTAACTTTAGCATAGGGTCTAATTCGCCACTTGGTTCAAAGTGAAGAATTGACACACACAATTTAAATAAAACAGTTATTTACCATTTCTACAGACTTGCCCTAAGCTTACCATTTCCGTAGAATACTGTTTCAACAATGAATCGGGAATTGTTGCGTGCTTACTGTAGAAAATCAAAACATAGTGAACGTGGCATATTATCATTGCTTGAAGGAAATGTATTTCTGTGGGGTTAAGATTAGTGTGCAAGATTGTTAAGGAGCTATATCACAGTTTTCGGTTTCAGTTGCTAGGGATATAAAATTATTTGTGCTGGCATGACATCATACATAAGTGATAATCAATCATAAAACTTGCCTTGAAACTGTATAAATTATCTACTCAGCATCGTTCTGTCGTATCCATCAATTTTTAACAGCATATAAACATGACTAACTTGCATTGTATCTCATAATCCACTCTTCCCCCGTCAGACATCTTTTTAAGGTGGAAACAACGCGCTCCGCCAATGGAAATGAAGTTAATGTGGTCATGAGAATTTGCGTCGCACAACTATGCATATCATAGCAACCGAGTGGCAAATGCATCCACAGCCTGACAAGAACATTGAAGAAATATTTCATCTTAGACGGTCATTCTGCCATTCTGTCCTGAAGATTTAGCAGTAATGAAACGAAACTACCTCCTCCATGTAGGACCCATACCTGATAGTTGTATTGCGTGTTATACTGATACCATTTCTTACAGATACTTCAGGTGCTATTGATTACAATTAGGTGATCAGGGAGTAACTCTAGAATATATTAAAAGATGATTACAATGAAACAGCACAATTACCAAAGAAATGAGTACCAGATGAGATGAGCTTTTGGATTGAACTACTGTTACAGTCGCAGCATACCTTAGAAATTTGAAGGCAAAGTCCTCGAATGCTTTCATGCTATTCTTGTTAATAACTGCCCCTTCACCCTCAATAGATTGCACAAGGAGATTCAGTATTTGAATTATGATATATTGACGCATGAATTTTCCAGAACGCGATACAAACTGAAACAGAGAATTCAGTAAAAATGTGGCACAAGATAGTTGCATTACAGTTTGTAAGACATTCATGTTAATAATATATTCATACGTTCGAAACAGCGTAGGATTGTGATAGAATGAAAAAAAAGTTAGACAAGTACCCACCTTGAACAGTTGCACACTGAATGAATAACACATGCTCACTGTTCATGCGCTTAGGTGGTGAATTTCATATGTTGAGGCTAAGTACTTTGAGGTGACCTCTTTCGTTTGTTTTTGTTCAGTTGCTGATCTATTTACTTCCAAACCATCAAGGCTCTGACTGGCCACTTGTAATAATTTAGCGAGCCACAGTTTGCATGTGGGCCACGATCTAGTAGATGAAAGCAGTATATAAAGATTCAGTGACCTACCAAGTCTAAAACTGTTTCTTCCAGATCATTGGGTGTGAAATTGGTGACAAGGCTACATAAATCTGTGAGCATAATCGTCAGCTGCATAAACAATGCACCGGCTTGCTCATCGAAGGAGACAGTCGAAACAATCTGAAACAAACAAAAATATCAACAGAATTGCCGCAATTCAATCAATACTATCACAATATAAAATGACATCACATCATGATGTATATTAGACGAAAGCATTGCATTCGGGTAAGAGTGAAAGATGAATTGTATCAACAAACCAAGTATGTGCCTATGATGATACATTAATTCCAAGTTATGTCATATGTAAATGGGAGCTGAATATATTATTGGTAAAACTGGAGAGTTGGAGGCAGAACCAGGAGTTCGGGTGTCCGAGCATTTAGGAGTCAGATTAGGTGTTGAGATTCAATTACTGAAATCCCAGTCGGGTACTGATTGAAATGATACAATCCAAGTGGATAATGTTGATATTTCTGATTCCTTCGAGTTTCTAAATCAAGCCCCCTGTGACTGAGAATTATCAACGAGATTATTTTGGGGTTGAGGAGTAAATGCTTAGCCCTAAGGGAGCATTGAAACCTTAATTTACCACACAGTTGGTTAATGTAGCACAATGCAGCACATGTTTATGAAAAAGATTACGCGACACTAACACAATCTGGTTTTTCACGGAGCAAAGTCTGCAACATATCAAACATTCTCCAAAGCCAGAGGATTGAAGGATCTTGAGAGCATTCTTCATTTTCGCCTTCGTCACCATACGAAACATCAAACCATGGCGTCCATTCTATCACATGTTAGAATAAAAGCAAGCTTAAAGTGAATTAAGCTTACTGCACACAATACATAATCTCCAATTCTGTATACCAAGCTTTTCTTCCTCCTCTGACTCCAGCGAGTCGTGGCCCCGAGTAATCCAAGCTAACTGAATGATGAGGAGATTAAGCACGTTATTCGCCATCGACGAATCATACGTGATTTGACTGCCCGAGTCAAACTCCTGGACAAACATCTGTCAGAAATAATTCACAAGAAACATTAAACGTGAATAAACCCGCCACCATATTTTGTGTCCAGGAAAGGTGTACCTGACTTTGTAAAATTTCCAGCATGGCATCGAAACATTCTAACGCCACGTCATTATCAATGTGTGCTGACCAATCCTCTTCTACGAAAAAGAGAGTAATCTATCACCATCCAAATTATTCACGATATAATTACATTACTTATTTGAGATGGTCTGATTTTCCCGGTCGCAGTTTTGATAATCTGAAAAAGTGGATGTGGGTAAATATGGAAGTTGGTGTGCCAGACTAATCACTTTTCAACATGGTAATAATTCCTGATTATGAGCAGGTAAAGTTGTTCAATTTCCTCTAATGCTACAAATTTTAGCCCATCACGCAGCCCACATACCTAAAATTATCTGACAAGTCAAAGGTTATAAAATGAAATCATCGTTTTATATCTCTTGTCTAGTACAAAATTCGATCAGTTTTATTGGTGTCAATGTTTGGAATAAGCTGCCACCTAATCTCCACAATTTAGACTCTTGAGCAATTAAAAAAACAATGTTTTCATTCCCTTATCTCTAACTACGGCTAAATTGTATTTGCATTGTATTTCGAATTGGTCCATGATATTGTGTCTTATTTTTCTTTTCGTTCGTTAGTTAATGGTAATTTTTTATTTTTTGTTCATTAGTTATCAACTGTAAAAATTGCTCCTGTCCCGGGTGGCTCGGCTCTGAAGACTTTGTCATGTCAAGCCTCCCATCTACATTGCATGTCGCATTTCACTGTTACATTTTTGTAGTGTAATGTTGATATGTAATGTATACGAATAAAGATTCTCTCTCTCTCTCTCTCTTGAGTTCTGCTTCATATCTATCAAACATGTCAATACTATGTTTTGTCCACAAAATTACAAACATATTCACAAACATTTTGTAAACCAAATATTTAGAAAATCACTACAAACCTGCTGATCATCTGTAATTTGAAGTGTTGATGACTGGAAAGTGTCGAGTAGATTAGGAAGTGGAACCATAACACGGATGTCTGTCAAAACCTAAACCATCACAAGTATATAGAAGAGTGAAAAATGAAAAGAAGAAAGCATATTTCAAAAATTTCAACCAATAGCGACAAGGTAGCGTAATGGTGGAGTATCCGGCTCAAAATCGGTAGGTCGTGGGTTCAATACCAAGCCGGGTCATACCAATGACCTGATTATAGTAACAGTGGTATGCATGGCTTCCACGCTTGGCGCTCAGCATTACCGGAACAGCATGGGGGGTGGTGCACCTGCCTTGTCCATCGGCATATGCATATCATGCTTTCGTGGTATGCATATGCACAGATCGTGTATATGTATATCATCAGTCGGAGTATATGCCGCAAAACAGGTCAAGGACAAAAATATACTACGTCCTATTCACGATCAAAGATAAATTACGGTACAGCAATGATATATTGATATAATATATATATATTGATGTAAACGGTACAGCAAATATAATTCAATTCAAAGTTAAATTGCGTGGTAAGATCTTGTTGGTAAGTCTGTAGCAATGTTAGGGTCACAGTTGATGGAGGAAATATTAGGATTCGTAGTGTGAGTAGGAGTTGGAATAAGTATATTGAAAATATAGCCTTACCAAAAGCCAAGAGAGACCTTTCAATCGCGTAGACAGGCAACTGCATTGGCATGCATCAAATATAAACTGGAATATAAGCTTGGAGTCAAATGGTAGAGGCGAGAGATCTACGTCGAGAAGTTTGCTGCACACAGAAATCAGGTAACGCACAAATATTATCACCATTCCATTCAGTAACTAACGTTATGAATTCAACAGTAGACGCTTCTCGTTTTATATCATCAAATATCTCTTCAAGCACATCCATCCAGGCAGGCATAATTTCACTCCAGGTGTCTTCTCTGAATATAGAATGTTATGATTGAAGTTATTTATTTGTAAGGTGTGCCAGTAAATAAGGTTTTCGAAACAAATCAACACTTTGTCAAATGGATATATAGCAGTGTGCCTCAATTAAGGATGTGCACAGATTGACAACGCAAAGTTTGGTAAAAAAATAGCTGGGTGCCCGGTGCTAGGGAGAGAGACCCAGAGGGTTAGAGTCTCAGCAATAACATGTTACAAAACGCAGGAGGCTCTTCTGAGCTCCTACTTCCCTGTATCTCTGTTCATACCTCATCATTGCCAAAAAAGCCCAGAGAAGGACCAGCCAAAGGACATATACAAGGAAAGGCATTGACAGAATCACAGAAGGGTCGAAGAAAGAGAACAGAGATCATGAACAATATCAATGTCACTTTTATGTTCATACTTGTAATACCACTTGGCAACGGTGGATCTTAAATTGATGAACTTCACTTGGTTGTTTCAAGTTCTCATATCTCTTCATCACATTCTGTCTTGTCTACAATGGGTCTTTATCGAGTAGATGAAATAGCAGCGTACTTGTTTCATCGTAACATTATATAAAAGACACCATACTGAGATATTTGTGATGAATGCTGCAGATTCAAAATAATTATGAGACGTTACTAAGCATAGACTATTGTAGATTTCACACTAGTAATCACGTTAGTATGAGCATGTGAATTTCCCATACTGATATATCAACAAGATAATTCTCATATGAGTATTGAACCCAGATAGAAAACTACAATAATCCAGATTCGGACAGACAAATAGACTGAATGATAGTGAACAAATTAACAGCCTCACTTGACAACAGAATAGGATCCCAAGCAGAGAATGACTTTCAATCCGTAACAGAAGTTTTGCCATTTCGGGCAATAAGTTTCCCTTCAAAAAAATCACATACTCAATATATCACATCAGACAAAAGATAATAATCAGTTGGATGCCGATCTTATTTGAAGAACATATTTGCAACATGACCAAGGAACCCAGATACCCAGAAGTATAACCCTTCGATTCAACGTAGTAAGTAATGATTGATAGGTTGAGGTTGCCAGTCCCTTCACAAATTGGCATCAACAATGCATTATGTAAACCAATGTCTGCAAGGATAAGCTTATCAAGCATCATGCTATTTTACACTACTTAAACTAAAGCCTAATCACAGATCGTTGATAGCCAGGCCTGTTTATTTTTGGATTTTTCCAAAAATAACAAAAATAGCTTAGTTTTGGATGTTTTCAAATTTTATTTTTGGAGAATCTCCAAAAATAAGAAATGAAGGTGTTTTGAGCCCTATTACTACTAAAAAACTCCACCAAAAGTATGTTATTATCATGTATTCAAGTCCTCCAACACATAGATATCATCAGTGATCTTGATCTAACTTTCCAATACATTCTTCACAAATTTAGTCTTTGACATGAAGAATGCCTTCTAAAGAATATCAATCATTGCGAGACGCCCCGCCGAGACCCTCATCCCACTTGATTTTCGAGATATCGGCCTCGAACGTCGCAATTGTGGGAAACATCGAGGTTAAGGGGCCCAAAAATGAAGGAATGTATAATTCTTCAAATTCTCCAATCTTCCAAGCCTTTGCTCCTGACAAGCGCTCGTCAGTAATGCGCTTGAAACCTCTGATCCTCCACGAAGTTGCGTGCCTCATTGAACTTGACAGCCCAACACCATCTGACCAGAAAACCTTCCTTGTGGCGGTCCTCTTTGTCCCAGTACTCGCCTGGACACAGAGCCCAAAGGCGTTCGATAAGGCGCATGAGCTCCTACTGCTCCATGATCAGAACGTCAAGACCATGAAGCTTCGCGACGGTGGTGCTCAGCTCTGTGAGACCGTGACCATGCGATCGAGAGCAATCAGCTGGATTCACCACTGCAGCGAAGGTGCACACTTCGGACTGTTCTCGTCCATAACCTAAAGGAGTTTGGTACGGTTTCCAGTCAACCAAGAGGCCACCCACTTCATTGACTATAAACGAGCGACAACAAACTTGGGGCGCGCACTTTCCATCTACTGGATCAAGTTGTGCTGCCGTTTGAAGCATCAGCAGATCAGTCCCGTCATCCTGTGGACGAAGTGATCGTGACAGAGGTGGTGGTTATGATTTCGCCGTTCCCTTCGCCTCACTCAAGCTGCCTTTCCGTCTTCTATACGTGTCGCACTGTGAAACTAGGAGTACAAAGGTGGAGGGGCGGGAGGGCAAGGTCAGCAGAAACGTGAAGTGGATTGAGTGGAAGTAGTTTTAGCGTTTCGGTGACCCCTCCCTCACATACATGGTGTTTTTGTGTGTTTCATGAATTTTCTGGTCGTTTACATCGCTCTGGATTGTTTATTTTACTGAAAAACTTGAGAAAACATCATCCAAAAAAATCTTATTTTTGGATGTTTTCAAATCTTATTTTTGGAGAATCTCCAAAAATAAAACCCGTTATCCAAAAATAAACAGGCCTGTTGATAGCTGATTCTCTATGGCAACCTCACTTTAGGAAGACGCCGATATACTCTGTCATTCAAATAACATTATGAAAATCAATATATTGCAACAATAAAAAATCTGATGATATATCAGATGAAATGATTCTCTTTCAAAATTGATTGTTTCACCATTGACGAGACACGTCTTTTAGCAATCCTTGCGGGAGTAAACATTCCTTGAATTCGAGAGGATAATAAACGCTGAATTTATCAAGCCAGTCCCTGATAAGCTGAAATAAAGAAATCTGAAGTTGTCGTGAACTTAAATCCGGTACATATACTCTGAATACTTTAAAAAGTTATGAAACTATTTCTTAGATCCTACGTTGATAGTTTTATCCACCTCCAAATGTTGCGTACAGTCTGTAGCAATGCTAGCATATCAGTGGCGGCTCGTGACAATATCGGGTGTTGGGGCAAGGGCTGCAAGCGACTTTTTATTAAGTTAACGTCACAATGGCGTTTTCCAACGTAAACAAGTAACTTGGTGATGGTACGGTAACATGAATTTGCCGGCAACAGTGATTTTAACGTATGTGCCACGAGAGGTCCGCCGGTGAGCTGTGACTTGAAGTGTGGTAACTGCGTAAACGGCGTACGGAACAAATATTCAACACGGTTCATGTTCGCACTAGACCTGGAAATGACTATAACTCGAGAGATAGCGTAAGCCTAATTTGAAAGGTCAACGAGTTCGGACAGATATGCAATTGATATTTCATAGATTGGGCCTGCCATATTGCATCCAAAACATCATTCTGAAGAACTAAGAATAGCAGCCTCGGACATTCGGTCTCGGTACAGCATAGGAGATTTTGGCCTTGAAACTGGAGACTGTAACACGACACACACGGCTTTATTACTGTCTATAGGTCTGCTGCGAAATCGCCTTTAGAAAATATATTACCGAATAAATACGTGGATGCAAGCCTTAAACTTAGTACACTGTTACATGCCATCATCGAGAAGTAGCCTCATGGCCCTTTTCGGTATGGTACACTGTCAAAATTAATGCGAACAGACCAACACCGAATTTTGTGTAAAATTTACTGAGGAATAGGCTGATCGAGTGGTCAGCTGTTAGCCGCCATCGAAAACTAAATAGCTATCGCGCGTGACAGGGTGTTGTAAGCAAATGGCTTGAAGGCCACAATTTCACGGTGAAATTGACATTGGAGAATATAATATCAAAGTAAATATTTGAATGCAAATTGAGAATGATATCATCATCTCAGTTAACGTTACCGCAGATACACCGACCTTGATAACGAAATTACTGCCCTAATCATTGCGTGTCAACCTTGAGACTTGGCGCAGCGTTCGATACTAAAATCAAGACATACCGTGCAAAAGCTTATGACGGATCTAGGTAAGGAGCATCGTTAAAATCAATAGAGACCAATACCGGCTTTGCGTATAATCTGTCAGCGATAAATGACGAGTCAGCTCTCACTCGAATTAGGAAACGAAATTACCACTAACAAAGTTCAGTGACAAACTTGAAACTTGGTACAGCGTTCGATACTACCATTAAGACTTACCGTGCCAGATGTCATAACCGATCTTAGTATTGAACATCGTCAAAATCAATGGATACCAATACCGGCTTTTGAGTAAAATCTGTTTGCGATACATGACGGATCAGCACACACTCAACTTAGGAAACGGAATTACTACCCTAAACTTTAAGTAGAAACCCTGAAACTTGGGGCAGTGTTAAATACCACCATCACGACATGACATACCAAGTTTCAAGAGTTTTTATGGTGTGAAACACCATCAAAATCGACCTATACCAGCAAATGTCAACAAAACGCATATGACGGTAACCGAGTTCAGCTAAAGATACGATTGTTACATCACACCTTAGGGGCACAGAGCTATTGTGCCCCGGTTGCTCGGTAATTTTATGAATAGGAGAGAGTAAATCACCGTTTCTTTATTGTGCGCAGCTTTGAGAGAATAGACAGTGAAAGCTTGTTATGAGCGCTACCGGGGCATGCCCCGGCTAGGCATTCGCAAAGCAAAAACACAGAAGAGAATTCGATTTTCGCCCTATAGGACGAGCCGCCACTGTAGCATATACATAAATTAATTTTCATGCTCAATAATTCGATTTTTCAATGCATAATTTCGTGGTAATGCAACAATGATTTTTATATCTCTATGCATTGAAAAGTAAAAGAGCTAGTAAAACACAAAATGCACGTTTTTATTATTGAAAATTACATTTATAAGCTGGCAAACATTACCTGAATTTTGAGATTCTCAATTTTGCTGCCGTACGCATCTGAATGATATATATTCTCTGTATAATATCACTAATGCTTTAGTGTCTGAGGATACTAACCGTCGGGTAAGCATGTCATATTGGTACACCATTGCATGACACTTGAGCATACTTTTTTCAGCTGAACCTGCACCAAAATATATCCAATTAATCCATAATTAATCAGTTTCAATAACTTTTACAGTGGAAAACACACTTGTTCATCTATTCGCTGTAACGAAAGAGCAAAATTAGAGTTTTGTGTAAACATCACCATTGATATTGTGATTTATGGCATTCTAAATATTGAAAATGTGACACCAGTACTAACAATTCCCCAACTGCTTATCTTACATGGAAATGAAAATTTTTATACAATGTCGTTCAGTATCATTACCTGCGTCAATATCATTTGATTCTCCCATTTCCACACAGATAAGAGAATCCATATCCCAAATTGACCTTGGACGCCACCTTTGGTATTCCACAAATTATCTCGACATGCTCCACATGTATTGTATGCGCCGACTGCAACAGTCAACGGCTAAGCTGCCAGTTACTGGCCATGCTGTCGCATGCAGAATTGGACAACAACAAAAAATTTCAGATTTTCCAAATTAGACTAGAATTAGAATTATAGTTGAACAGTTCTTCCCAAATTAGATTAAGAATTCGGAATACTGAATTCGCAAAAATATGGAAATTGAATTAAGTTCAGATAACATCAGAATTAATTTTCATGAGAATGTAGCATTTTTCAGGAAAACCACAAATTAGATTAGAATTAAAATTATAGCATAAATACATTTTACAAATTAGATTATAATTAGATCACGAGCATTTAGCGTTAATTATATTTATTAGACAACTATAATTATCTAGTTTGAAAATATGGTTGGCGGTACTAAACTTGAGTATTGCTTTCACAACTACATTCACTGCAGTAAAGAATTTATTAACTCGAAGACTTTTCGTGTGCCCCTCATCGAGAGTTAACGGCACAATAATAAGCATACAGAGAGAGATTCAAACGAAAACCAAAAAGGCAAAGTATGACGTAATAATACAATAATAAAAAATTAACGCTAGGCAAAGTCAGCTGTACCGGTAGTCATAACAAGAGACGAGAGAAAATCAAATTATACTATGATACACGGAAGACAACACACAGACAAATAGCGGTATATATTAATGGGAAATTTTGAGATTATATAGAAACTCTTTCTGCCGACATAAATTAGGATTGGTCAATTTTATTATAGTTGACTCCAAGACAGACAGATGGAAGGCAGATCTGCATTTAGCAATCACAGTGAATAACTGTCATTACGTCATACTTTGCCTTTTTGGTTTTCGTTTGAATCTCTCTCTGTATGCTTATTATTGTGCCGTTAACTCTCGATAAGGGGCACACGAAAAGTCTTCGAGTTAATAAATTCGTTACTGCAATGAATGTAGTTGTGAAAGCAATACTCAATTATCTAGTTTCCCAAGTCCGGTCCCATGACAACGTAGTCACTGATAGCAATCGAATTTCCGTTAGTTATACTTTAAAAAAGTCTACTTCTGCAGTGAATATACCTTCTCACAAATTCTCAACATTTGAGAAATCGAAAAATCAACCTTTGTGACCAATGCAGGACGCTAGAAAGGCGAAATTTTTCAGTAGTTGAAATACAAGACCAAATCTCTAGGTGCTACTGCTTATAACGGTTGAAATAACTCATATTTATCAAACAACAACACTTTTATATTCACATCTGTACAGCGTAATAACAAGAGCATACTAGAGCTGGCTCTGATTTCTGATAGTGAAGCTGACGAGTCTGTTCCGAATGCTGACACATAGAAGTAACTTGACCGTGTAAGATCTTCATCACTTTCCTCTAAGGCCGGATCGGTGGGTAAGAAATATCTTTCATTCAGCAAACTAAATAATGAGTACAATTCCATTACCAAGGTAAAAAAAACTGCTACTCGCAAAAGTTAGACCAATATTTTTATGTAAATATTGATATCGTCTCATTAATTCTGCATTGTGTCGTCAAGAAAGTAATGGGGGGCCAGCTGTTGGGATAATTGCATATTAGGCAGTAGGCCAGTGAGAGATTAATTTGAGAACCTTTCTTTCTTTTATAAGGACGTAAAACAACATTTAACAGTATGTAGGCGACTGGGTGGCGATGGCCTGATATGAAAGCAGCACATATTTATCACGAACAAAGAATCCTAAATGAGCTCATTAACTAAGTCCGATGAGAGTGATGCATAGAGATTGCTTGAAGATCTTGGAGGTACAGAACTTCAATATACAGTTGTATATTATATTCAAATTGAAATGAATATACTATTCAAGAGATTGCTTATAAAGTAATTTATTATGCTAAGGCGGAAACAGTAATACGACTTTTATTCTGTTCAAAAATATGGCCTAGCCCTAACCTATCGGAACGTAAGAACAATAAGAATAACATGATTTTGAGAAGAATATATTCAACTGTTGGAATCGAATTTAAATCAAACAACTTACCTAGTTATGCCAGCAACCATCAAAGTTAAATCATCATCCCCAGAATAATGGCAAGGATTTATCATCGAATGTTGCACCAACAGCTTGCCGTCACCGAAACATCTTGAGAAATTATTAAAGCACTCGAGACAGTATCTCGTCCTGCGCTTGTTGGGTAATGATGCACCCAATACGTCTTCCAATTTGTTTGTTATATAATTTGCGCAGACCGTAACGGAGGCTTGCTTGTTTTGTGACAGGCAATACTGCAATGAAATCGAAGATTTAAGTTCCCATTTGTCAATAACCACTGTGGCAATGAATATGGTTGTGTGGCCATGATTATGATTATGGTTGTAGATATTCTAAATTTTAAATACTTTGAACAAAAATGCAGCATCTTCCTTGCTACACTTACAAAGTTCGTTCAATCGAATGGGAAAAGGGGAATACCATGGCTACCTGATTTCAATTAATAAAATTGATTTAAATTCTTGACAAGATGAGGTGCAGTTATTTACAGTAACTATACTAAAACCCACATTCAAGCCCACATTTTTCATCTAGTAGACAAAAGTTGTCCTATATAGGAAGTTTTCAAACACGGTAGGATATCTTAAACCTCGATTTTTTGTGCATTTATCGTAGTCTATCGAACATATTTCAAGTGAACGCCAAGCTCATGACTCTGACAACAGGCATGCCATGGCGATAGTTCATGTATTCATTACTATGAATGGAAATTTAAATGTGTCATTTATAGCATGGATAAAAATTTTCAACCTTGTTCTCACAGAAACAGCTCATCGTTTCGTTTTGCAGTAGAACGGAAATAAAAAAGGTGTCTTCATTTTTTTCGTGAATGTAATTCTGTAACAACATAATCTCAGTATCCATAAAACTAAGAGATTTCGAAAGAGTGCAACATACCATGCATGTATCGCAGACGTACAATGGTGCATTTTTCAGCCCATAGTGTGCTGATAATGTGGGATCGAATAGCAGGGATGTTGCAGCAATATCAGCATTCACGGAAGAACAGTCATGTCTCTCGCAGTTTGGAACGTTCACCCCTATATGAAGGATGCTGATCATATGGTGTCAAAAACATTTATTCTCAAGCAGTACTACATTGAAATATGATGTCATGAAACCCAATTGTAACGCATAGTCTTGTATAAATTAGAATATTTCTATGCTAATAAATCCACAACCCTTGCGTTGAAATTGAATACAATTTAGGACTTAATTTCAAAATAATATCATGAGTGATAACCTAATTGCAAAATTTTGACAGCTAGAAAATTGGTGCTAGCTCCAAGTAATATGTTTATAAGTAATCCCTGCTCTTTCGATTGTCAATTTATCTATATTGCGGCCTAATAGGATTTATTCACACCATGGTATGGTCATTGCACTCACCGATTTGGTCACTGTATACTATGTCACAACTAGCTTTCACAGAAATCATGTATCATGTATAATGCATGTATAATTATATAGATATCGATCTCTACATCGATTCGATGTTACGATGATAGTAATTATTTGCCTATGCTAGCGGGGAAATTATTTCTTCACAAATTTATTCAAACATAAATTATACTTGAAAAAATTTCAAGAATAGAAAGCATCTCAATCATCCTTAAAACTGAATACTTTGAAGTGGAAGTAGTCTTAACGCAAAGACTAGTGAGTAGCCTATGTGTAGATATGAACTATGTGTTTGACGAAATACATACTGGTTGACTATAGTACAGGAGTCATCAACTCGGAGACGCTGGCGTGACTACCGAGGAGAGTTATCTTTACTTGGTCAGGAAACCCCACCCAGTGCAACAAATGTTCAAGTGAAGAAATTCAACCTGGTATCGATAAATGGAGAGAGTACCTAGGCAGCCCTTCCCATTAATTAGTACCCAAGAAGTAGCTCTTGGTTTCGAAAAGGTTGGTGACCCCTGCTATAGTATGTTTCGTACTTGATAAGACAGTGTGATCCATCGTGGAATTTAGTTCAGGCCAGTAGTGAAAAAGGTATTTCACGGCACATATCTTGATGGGTTTTGAGCAGAACGCGATAACCATGAGAAGATCCTGTAAAGCAGCGCAAAGTTACAAACCCTCAGTTAGACTACAGTCTATTGTAAGCCTACACATACCTTCCAAAGATCTTTTTTATAAACCATCAGGCAGTCAAGCAATTTCATTTGAAGCAAGGGGTCCATGACAAATTCAAACATCACCGAGGCGATTGTAGGAATCGTTGCAATTAAATATTCGTCAGGTATTTCGCCGGGTCTACATGCTGTGCGGCATGATATTAAATTTAGGCTCCCAGTTGCTAATAGGATGAGCAAGAGCAGGCAGATAGTGAATATTTCCACAGACATCGGCAAGGGATATATTCAAGAAATATCAATCAAGGGGCATTGATGTGGGGTGAGCAAACAATGTGATCAACATCTTGAGTTATTATTTCAGACATTCAAATAAAAGTAGAAGTAGTGTTCAAGTTGAACTAGATTACAAAAACAAGTAGAATTGCTGTTTAAAGACAGACTATACAAGGATATGAAAAGGTAATTGGAAATGTGTTTCAAAGACTAATAACATTATGAGGCAAGGAACTCTATACGCAGCTCTTAACGTTCAACCATATATTGATTCATAAAAATAATATTAGACAATGCATAACTTTAATTGAAGCAGAAAACAAACTGATGTTTAAAAGGGGTGCAATCGTAAGGCACTACATGAATTATTATTAGTGGGGTTTATTTGCGCTATGGAGATGGTCATTTCCCTCAAGGATATATTCTACCTAGAAATTACATACCAATTAACAAATGAAGTCTGAAAGAGGAATGTATATACTTCAAAAATGCTAAGAAAAGATTCATGAATAGTGCCATTCTTTCTATTGCCAAAAATGTACCAAGTATCTCAGCCGAACTAGTATAAATTCAAATCTTTCTTCAATACCGGCACTTACCGAAGCACATTGGCAAGAGATTATCACTGAGCCCATCAACGATGAGGGCATGAAACTCAAAGTCTGCTTTAGAAAGAAGATAGGCTAATTGCAACGGAAGGTCATTTCTGATTTTGTCTTCCACGAAAATCATTGTATGAAAGAGCAGCTCGATAATACAAGCGCAGACATCTGTGAAGGAATCGGATGCAAAATTACAACTTTTATCGATAGTTTGCCGGTAATGCACAGTACTAGTGCTCTAAGTAGTCAGATTTGCAACTCGTAGAAGTACAAGTAACTTCACAAATTTCTATTCAAATATTAGTAGAAGAAGCAGTTTCAAAAGCACGTCAAAACTACTTCAAATAGAAGTATAAAATGAAGATGTGAAAAGTACTTAAGTAAGTAACTACAAAAAGTAGGTTCCACTTTCGAAATGTCGAGATGCATATTTCCAACTAACGAAAAATGATCAATGACACCATACGAATAGGTGCAAAGTTCGAAAATAGATTCAGTCATCGTGATACGCAGGCACTCTTTCACCCGGATGTCATTGCAATTTCACTCGTAAAACGGATGCAAGCATATCCAAGAACTACTTTTTACTTCACAATATCCAAAATCTATAAGTACGTAGTTTTGCCTAAAAACCTGTAAAGTAGAGAAAACATAAACAATTGAATAAGCAGGGCCGTAACTGCCGCACCCCAAACCCCCCAATTGGGGGGGGGCGAGCTCGAAAGGGGCCCCAAAATTTTTGGTGAATTAGCATAAATTATAGAAACTTTATGCAACTTCTTCACAAAATTTTCGCGCTGCGCGCAATTTCACGTTGCCAAATGTTATGATTGGGTACTCTTCCCCCAAGGAAAAATACGCAAGATTTATGAAAATATGCATATAGGCGTTGGCCAATACCACGCCACGACGCACCAAGACATATACAGTTTCAGGCCATGTAACACGCGACTCCAAGAAGTGTGCCAGAACGATCGGCAGCGAGAAACCTTGGCCGAAAAGGACTGCCCTTATGGTGACCGAAAACTACGTTATATATACGAAAGACATATAGGTTTATATGTACGAAATACATATAGGTTTATTTGTCCATAGGCGCCTAAATGACTGGCGCCGAATGTTCCTGTCTTGGTAATCTGAACCTCACAAGACAAATACCATCCCGCAAGAAAAAATTAGATGCCAGTGAAGAAATACCAATTTGAAATCGTGTGATCTTTTAGTCTAGTACGTTTGGGCGATTCTATATTTTTTGATATAGCAGACAGGAGGTCACGAAATAACATCATGTAACGAAGTCATACCAACGAGTCCGCCCGTCAGAAGATTTTCAATTATTATCTACGGGCTCTACAGTTTCAAAGACACCTCACTCAGCTCTACCGGTAAATCTGATTACGTGAGTAGAGAGGACAAGAAATTAATAGCAATATATATGCAATTCCCGATCTTATTGACCGATTTTATCATGAATTATCAAAAGATTTCGCGCTTGGCGCTGGCTAACTGAACAGTACAACTGTAATTTTGTGGCAAAAGCGAACAACGTGATTGGGGGGGGGGTCGGTTTATCACCCTATGGGAGCCCAAGACTCAAGTTTTTTTGGGGCCTGACGAAGTGCTGTTTCGTTCCTGCCAGCGGGTATACACCCGGAGATGTTCAATTATTATTGAGGGGTCCTACCTTTTCAAGCACACCTTACTCAGCTCTACCGGTAAATAAGATTACGGGAGCAGAGAGAGGATAAAAATTGATAGCAATATACAAGCAATACCGATAATACTGACCGATTCAGTCATGAATTATAGAAATTTCTCGAGCTTTGCGCGATTAAGCAAGCTAAGCTGACTTACTAAACGGACACTCAATGTATAAACAGCGTCATATTAACCGATTCAGTCATGAATTGTACAAGTTTCTCGCGCTTCGCGCGATTAGGCGGGCAAAGCAGACTCACTAAACGGACATCTCATGAAGAAACAGCGTATACCCAATGTAAATTGCGCATAGTCGGAGGGGGGTCTGGGGGGCTTCCCAGAAGTTCTGTTTACCACCCTAAGGGGGGCGCAAGACCAACGTTTTGGGGGGGGGCTGACGAAGTGCTGTTACGGCCCTGTGAATAAGTAGTACAAAAACACTAGGTAAAACCTTAGAATTATTTCGTCATTGACCACATCTAATGGACAGCCCGGAAGGCATAACGGAGTTTGTGTTTGCAAACTAATATATTGGCTATATCAATCACGTGGTAACGGCTATCGCATTTTATATCTCGTGTAGACATAGTGACAATAGAAAATTAAACGTGTGCAATCTGTGCATCTCTGTATGCTTACGCTGTACGGCTGAGTGTCATTCAAGTCCCAAACAACAGTCATAGACATGACAATTTACCGAACCAATTTACCATACCAATGATGATGATGAATATGTAGACAGTATAGAGACATCACAACACAATAAAATGTGTTCATTCATTACAAGAAGTTATAGAAGCCTATGTAGTCGGTTACCTTTAGTTTCCGGGGCGAATGGAATAGATTGCATCATCGACAGTGATAAGTCGTGCAACTGGCAATACTTCAACGGGGCGAACGATGCCAAATATTCAGGCCAAGCGCTGGCATCGCTCGATCTTCTGGCTTGTAGCCAGAGTGTTGGCTTGGCGTTGCCTTTGACGACTCTTGCTTTATGTACCCTGAGAATTAACGGACAGGTAGACAAATATACTGTTTTTCTCTTTGGGATAGAAGCCAAAATATATTTATGAAAGTAGGCACAAGCATCGTACGTGTGTAACTGTCTATGTTCTCTGTGAGTACATTGACTTGGCCTCGTGTTTGCGGTCCGTTATATATAGGCTACTTGTCACGCCGTAGGACTATCTGGGCTACCCAGTTCTCAAAGCCACAACAGGAGTTAAACCCGTTCAAACGCCAACCTCCGTGCGAATGTAGTCGATTCAAAATGCTCGGAAAGGTGAGTCATTGAGCCAAGCAGGGGAAAGTATCGTAGTATAGGAGCAAGACAGTTAGAGAGACGTACAGATAGTGGGTGAACATTGAACAATTCAACATTATCAATATTGATTTTCATGACGCGGAACACCTAAAGAGGCGAAAAGATCACCTAGGGTGGAGATCACAAAGTTAGCTACTAAGGGGAACGCTAGTTGTCTGGTTAAAATCCCATGCTTGGACTATTAGCCCAATAAGATATATAGGAAAGTCATGACTGCGCCACCGGTTACCACTGCCACAAATGACAGTCACGGAATCATACGAACGTAGGCCTGTCAAAACCTCACCCAATCCCACGCTATTGAGCTAGCCATCGACCAGTTTAGCAGCACAGCGAGTTTGATATCGCAATCCCCCCTTGGAACGGAGGTCGATTTTAACCTGTATCGGTTGTATGCAATTAACATACTTGATTAGTATTTCCTTGAAGTATTTCGTCAAGCTCTTCAAAGTGCTATAGTCCGCAGCAGTCGGCGTCTTACCATGTTGAAGCCTGGCCAATATTTCTTTCATAGAATCTATCTTCACCTGAACTACATCCCCAGAAATGACAAGTCGGTCCATTGCCAGCGTACAGCCGTGCAGTCGGCAGAAAGTTGAAATAAAGCTACTTACACGCTTCCTGAGACGCCATATAGTTTCCTGTGAGGCCGCAGACTCTATTCCGTTAAAGGAACAACTGTTCCGTTGAGGCCAGGTAGATATGCGGTATTCAGTGTTATTGAATTCCCATCGATTCTACTTGTAGGAGCTGAGAAGCGGGAGAATCGCGCGCTTTGGCTATCGATTGGAAAGAATCCCAGGAGATAAAAAAAAACGCATTTATTGATCGGCAGTTTTAAAAGCAATCCCGGGATGTCATTCCTAGCGTCTAAATCTAACCGACCCGTCGTAATAACCTGGTACTGCAGGCCTAGCAGCCTCTGAACGAACAAGCGCAACTGATTGATCTACAATGTTCATTACGACCCCAGCAATGACATGGAAATTATGTACTATAAATTAATATCTAATGAAATATAAAGCTTGTTTGAGCGGATTCATGAGGGTTGATTTTTCTCCCTTTACATAATTGTATTATCACATATTCTTGCTTTTCAGACACGCTACTCTCTTATATACACTATACAGTATCTGAAAGTGTATCTATATGTATTCATAATCAATGTAATATTCGTTGTTGACAATGACGACCAATTAGAATTTGCGGTCACCGGATAAAGGAAACAGCATGATGACGAATTATAGCAATTCGCTAACAATGAATTATATACATGACAATCCTAACGTACGCTTTCAGTTGCGGGTACAAAGAAGTACTGCGCTCTAAAAATGATGGGGTCTCAAATTTAAGCGCAGATCGAAAACAAGTTTTGGCCGTAACCGAGGTCGACTCCGGAATTCCTACACTTGAGTGTTGAAGGTTTATCAAGGCTCCTTCTCGTCATCTTATCCGTGCAAGCCGTGTCTTATAAAAGCACAAAAGTGGGCCGTGCTATACAAGGCGAGATCTACGGAATAGAAATGAAGAAAATTGGCCTGGTGTAAATAGCCATAGTAGTCGACAAACACCATGAATACCACACACAACACACCTGCCCAACGCTTACTACTAGAATTCAAAACGAACAGACAACATCGCTATTACGCAGACTCATTAATGGGATCAATTTCACCTAACAGGTGTGAAATTTCCATTTCTAACATCGAAATATATTGCCAGAAGTCTCTGAAATGCGGCTAGGGAGTTAACGTTTTCACCAGAGTAAGATTATAAAATCGTCTCACTACGACGCATGCGTGATTAGCTGATTACGAGTCATTTGCCTTAAATGTGTATACACGTACAGTAGAGTGTACAGTATCCACTTGCTCCAGACATGAGAGGTAACGGATGCCACGCTATGATTAGCAGGCTAATGCCGCGCAATGAAATCAGATCAAAAGACCAGGCAATCCCATGATTAACCATTATTTATGGCGTCATAATGGGTTTACCAATTTGTATATCACACTGTGTCGTCATAATTGATGGTTTCCTGTGTTTTGTTTGAATTTGGAATTAGGCAAAAACGTTGCGGCGCGTGGTAGTTATGTTTTTCGTCTCGAAATGTAGTAATGCAACCAAAACAATTGGAAATGCATCGTGCATTGCGATGGAAGTCGATTTTGCGCCATTACGTGATAGAATTTATCTTTTTATGAGAATTAAATCTGATATCATTGGAAGTTTATTGCACCTTTTGCATGAAGCATGGACCGGCCATGTGATGTTTCTTCATTTTCAGATTATTGTAGCTACAACACCGACTATGGCTGAGAGTGTTGAAGAGATTTGCAGGCTGGAACGTTTGATTCTATTTTTTGCAAAACGTGAGCAAATCTATGATAGGATATGTGATGACTCATTTGCTTCGCTGTATTTAGTCCCGTTACTTGACAACCAACGATTATCCAATATTTGTAAGTAGAGTAGCTTTCACCGCGAATATGTATGTTCTAGCGGCGAGCCTTATTGAACCTTTTTGAAATGTGGATTCCGTTGTGCGTAATACTAACGTGTGTTATTGGAGCTAGTTCTCTCTCATGAGAGAGAGAGAGAGAGATATGGTATTCTTTTTCGCCTGCACCATCGAGATGCTTGACGACGGAGTTGCGATACGGCCCCATGAGGCCATCTAGTCTGCGCCCCCGTTTTTTTCTCCTCCATGCTATCCGTGATTGCTGAGCGCCTATAGCAGGATAGCTGCGGATACCAATTTTCGAGTCATTGGTATGAGTTAATTTATCAACGATAAAATTATAGTTTAGTTATTATTTTTCCACTGTGTAAGGCTGTAAGCCTCTATTGGTCGCATCACAGCATACGAAACGTATAGAACAGAACTGCTCAGTGAGCACGTTAGTAGAAATGACATATTTCTTTAAGGTCGACTATATCGACCAAAACAACTTTGGCTCATTTTGTAGAGTTGTTTATGCTGATTCCAACTATATTCTACGTTCTGAAATGATAAGTCTTTTCTGAGATATCGTCGAAAAACGACCAAATAAACAAAATTTTGACATCGTCTTCTTTGCGGTCACATAAAAGGTACATATTTGATCATATCATATCATTCATACCTTTGGGACGTCATTGTGCGTACAGCCTGCGCTTCTGGTCTGATATGTTTGGGCGATTCTAATATATTTTGATTGTTTAACGACAATCCTGAGTGCGGTTGTCATGAGAAAGCAACATGCAACAATGCAATTTATTACAATGCCTCCGCCCCAAGATGTATAATTAATTTTATTGATCTGCCTTAAATTTCCGAACACATAACCGCCATATGTTCCATATGTCAATCTGATCACGTGGGCTGAGTGAGGATCAGAAATTGTTAGTAATGTATGAAATTATAACAATTTCATTCACGAATTTGATAAAATTTTCGCGTCCGGCGCAACTAAACAGCGACGCCACAATAAATTTGCAAAAGGTAAAGATAAGTGATTCCCGTGCGTTTCGTAAGTCGATTGGCCCGTCGTAGAGGATGTGACGGATAGGTCCCACAGAAGTTTGGTTCATCACCCTTTTGGAACTCAAGACCATTGTTTTGAGGGTACTGACGAAGTCCTCATATATATTCGACTCGGATAAGCTATTAATCAAGTCAGGGGCACATTTTCTGGACTTCAGCATGCACTGCTACACACTTCCCACAATTTGCTGTTAACATGTTAAGTTAAGATGGATATTTAATCAGAAGAATAGGGATGGTGTGGAAAGTTGAAATACCAGTCTATGAAACCATATAAGTTCTACACAGTGGCCGGATTTAGCAGGTTCGCACAGGTCCTACAGAACCTCTCACGATATTTTATGGGATCAGTGAACCGATTAGCATTGATGTTTTTGTCAATCCCGTTTTGTAACAGAACAAGTTGAAAAAATTGACCTAATTACTATTAAGTATGGCTGTCAAAACGTTTCAATCCCACCACTGGTTATACACAACATTAAAATATGTTATAGGTTGGTCACGATTTCACAGAAATGCCATTTCGAGTAGGATCTAGCAGGGTGATATCGTCGGTGTCATGCTCTGCTCGTACTCGTACAGTGTCTAATGTCAGCAAAATTTGCGCCGTTACAGAAAAACGTTTGTTGACAAGCTTTCCTACGCAGTACGACAAATCAGTTCGACTCGATACCATGGTGCAAGTCGCAGAAAAGCACCTCGCCGCTGGCCGGTACGGAAAAGCTATATCTGCATACAGAAATTCGTTACTATATTTCAAGGCGAGTGACTTACAAGACTTAACACTCGTATACCATTCACGATCGATTGGTGCCGACTCATTTAGACGTGGGAATACGAGATGCACGATCGCCACACATGCAATTCCTTTTTCGCCACGATCGAGTGCCAAATCACCATGAGTTTGCTGCTGCTGGGAAACTGCAGAGACGCTCTTGACCACGCAAACAGGTGCGTACAGCACGTCGCAAATACTGCCTCTATATAAAATAGTCAGCCCGGGCTCGCGTCTAAAATAACGAGCATTGAAACAGTCACGCGTCATAATAGCGTACGTGCAATGATAATGATTACGAGGCATTTAAATTGCACATATCAAACAACGAGGCAATAGATTCATGAATGACTCGCTGCCAGGATACTCATGATTTTGATAGCCTATATGTTTTGACACTCGTTATTCTACATTTACTCGGATGCCAATCAACCCATTGGCGAACCCGGATGGCCCTATCGTGGTAAAATATCCCAGACCGTGAGCATTGAGCAAGCAGTAAAGCAGTAACTGCGATTAGGCTTCGGAAGTACAGAACTTCAATATCGCAACAAAAAGTTGTTCATAGTTCATACGCCAAATTTATTTCACTCGAAGGTTTTCCAAAGATCCCTGTGACTCGCACCAAAACGCTTCCGTGGTCCACCGACTGAGAACCACTAGATCGAGGGGATTCGCAAATAGCCGAGACCACGCCAATAAAACCGACGAACAAAACCTCAGAATATGGAATTGAATTAATCGCGGGCATAGTCGTAACGTAGGCTAAGCAATGGCCCAATGATGTAAAACAATCTCGGCCCAGTCTCATGCAAGATTGACGACTAAACTAATTTGTTTCATTTGATTTCAATCAAGGTCAATTCCATGCGTTGTTATTCTACCAGAGCAGGGGTCACCAACACGCGGCCCGCGGGGTCAGAATTTGCGATCCGTGATGTGATTTGAGATTTCGGAAGAACGCTAAGTTCTGGAAGGATAAAATTGATTTCACATTCAAGATATTGTTATTGTTGTTTCAAAATAAGCTATTCGCCTGACCCAACATCACTATTCCTCACTACCTGAAACGGCCTCGATGATGGCAACAGCATTCTATCGGGCGAGAATCAGCTGATATGAATGTGCTTAGTGACTTACGACGCGAGGTCATATTTTGCGGCGCGTGATCTGATTTGAGATTTCTGAAGAACGCTAAGTTTGGAAAGGATGAACTTGATTTCATTTTCAAGATATTGTTATTGATTCAAAATAAGTTATTCGCCTGGCCCAAAATCACTATTCCCCACTACCTGAAACGGCTTCGATGATGGCAACAGCGTTCCATCGAGGGAATATCAGCTGATATGAATCGGCTTGTTTTCTTAACGTATAACGGCCCAGACGCTGCCAAATTCACGACCCTAGCCTCCTCCCCTAATTCAGTAGCCTATCCAGACTGACTTTACTTTGACCGCCTTTGAATTTAATTGCGCAGCCCGAATGTCCCGAATAATGAAGCCTGATCACAGGTGTATCGTTCACGAACCTTCGTTGCATCTCATTCACATATGGCGAGCGTTCGCGTTCCGGCGACTCGGATATTACGCGAGGGCGGTTAAATCGCTTACTGTGAGGGTTCCGCTGTTTCTTCGTCGCTGTCTGCAGGATTACTGGGGCGATGTGTACCGTTTCGTGTCGCTGCCGACGTGGAACTTTTACGAGGAAGACGTTGTAACTGCCTACTGGCGGGCTGTGTACTCGGTCTTGACGGGAGTGTCAAGGTCATACAAGGTGTTTTGAGATAATAATATTACTACAGATAGTATCTGAGGAGTTTCATTTCTACCCAATCATAAATTCCCAACAACCATTTTTTAAATACACAGTATTGTGGACAATTTCACAATTTATGTTGAAACTACAAAGTATACTCCTTTTTGAGTCAAAGTTATTCAACAATCAGCATTAGCATGAAATAGAAATTGGATAAAAAGTTCAAATTTGGTTCCCATTTTAAGGGGTTATCTGCAATGACTTATTTCTACTGACATTGTGTCGGAATTATCCACCAGAAAGTCATTACAGTACGTTCAAACCAATAAGACTTATTTCCCTAAGAGCCATTGAATGGATCGTTGTGTAATGCGTATACAATACAGACAGCGTTATGGAGTCGAAATTTCTCTAATGAAGTTGGTGTCACAGAAATATTGTAATACCCGTCGAAGTCGTTATTATAATGAAGGTTTGAAATTATTATGAAACAATATTTACTTGGCTGTGACTTTACCATGTTATTTTCTGGGGAAATTGCTAGGAATGTAAGAGTCCTGTGAGGAAAATTTGAGGAGTCGGTCCGGTTGTAGTTTCAGAGTCAGAGCCGGAGTCGGAATATTGGAAATCCCTGGTGTTAGACTCGATTGTCGAGTGAACCGACTCCTTGGCCGATGTTACATACAGATAGCCGTGATAAATCAGCGTTTTATTCGATATCACTGACATATATATACCTTATATGTCACAAAATCCGTAAATAGAAGCAAGCTGGTAATTTTGTTTCGAATTATTTCGACGCGGAAGTAGACTTAGGGCGATACACTCTTAAATTAATGTAAAGGCCTCCTTCACAGGTAGATCACTTCGAAGAAATTCCTTATTTCTCATCAGAAGAGAGCTACAACGTTCTTTCACTTCAATTTCTACAGAGGAACCCCGCTTATCATTACGCAGTACTCGTCGGTGAGTATGGCCAAGGAGTCTTATATCTTTTATTGGCCGTGGCCCATTTTTCGGGTTTGAAGTGTTCTGTGTCCCACTTCATAGACTAATAATATTTTTATATACATTTCATTAATATATTCATTGCAACGCGCAAAGATATGTTCTTACTGCTTCTCAACAAAGCAATATAGTCTATGATTTCAAGTGCCACTGTGATTGTCGGTACGTGGGAAGAACAACTCAGCGCTTGCAGGAACGCATCAAACAACATGTTCCGAGCGTTATTTGATCGCGCACATTGGACTCTCGCGAAGTCGCAGCCGTAACTGATCTGCCATTACTAGAACGTAATCAGGCCATGGCTATGAACTCTGCCATCGGCAAGCATTTGCCTGAGAATGCAACTTGCGCTAAAAACTATCGCGATGAAAGATTCTCTATATTAGGTAGAGGCCGCACAAATTTCCATCTGTCTGCACTGGAATCGACTTATATTAAAATCCACCGACCGCGCTTGTGTCAGCAGAAGGAATTTTTAGTCAATCTAAAAATTAGCCACTAGCTGTGCTCGCGGTTTGCCTCTATTTCATGTTGTTTCGTTTCTATGACGTCATAATTGGTTGCATGCAATGTAGCTAGATGCATATTTTTGAAATTTTACGTTTGCTGAAGATTGCCCTTGAAGAGTATCAGCTCGATAAGTCTCGGGTTTTAATATATTTTGCAATGAATATATTATTAAAATGTATATTAAAGTTCTGTACCCCAAAGAGTCTCTTCAAATAATATTTCTGCTCGGATGCGTGGTAATCGCCGGAGTTGATACGCCTATTTATATTAAATGTGCTATTTATTTGCTACTATCCATATTAAAATCTTGGTTTCTAGCGACATTAAATCGCGCCATAAGCGAAGAAAATTCTTAAGATGCATGCATCTTCAAAGTATGACTAACAAAATATTTCTGGGTCCCCCTTCCAGCTCACCCCCAATTTTGTGTGTTGGGGTGCCGCAGCTACTCTGATATAGCTCTGGCAGTTCTGAGATCCCGTATTAGATTTTGTACACGAAAGTCGCTGAACACAACGATCTAATCCCTGCATCCACGAACTACCATGTGCTCAAAATAGTTTCGACACGCGTTTGAAATCGCTACTTCAAAATGTAATTGAATATAAAGTTATGGCGCTACTTCTGCATCCACTTGAGCACCAACGCTGCCTATTTGGACCACTTACTGACTTCACGATAACGACAATATTGCTTTTCGGCTGCAGAGGTCGTGTGCACCACGACAAGTATTGGCTAATTCATGCAGTCGCAGTTCAATGACGATTAACAGTTGATAGTATCTTGCTTTCCCTCACACTGGCTATAGTATTACGTAGAAAGGGTCTCTATTGCCAAACTTTTAGTTCAGCTCACCGTGTCTCTGGGCTTTCAGATACACAGCAGTGACAGCGAGTTCGGTACTGACTAGCTCTGATAGATTCCCGACTGCCGAATATTGACAGAACAGCGGTCCGAAAGCAACTATACGATATGCTGTGGGAGCTGGTGGCCTACTTTATAAAGCCACAATACTTGCAACGAGAAGCCCCGGTTCGAGACTCGGCCGTAGCGCATATAGATCTCTTGGAAGCCTATTTGAGGTCCTCCTTCCTATGTCGCTGTCCTTACGACTTTTATACAACATGAAAAGTCTAGCGAATGACCCACCAAAAGACGAATGAACGTCGTTTAAAAACAGTCATCCGAAAAGATCATGATCGAACGCTCTCGCATCGGAAATTATATCGAGGTGGCTGTTAGATTGAGACACCATTCGCATAGTTGCTTCTACATCAGCACACCTGTTCATTACATTAAATTCTACATCGTGTGTCTTGAACGGATAAAAGTAATAGAACCGCCGATCATCGCTATTTTAGATCGCTCCACCAGACGCGTACTCCCGGACACGCACTGTTCCATACTGCACGAATCCAACCTTCGGTTCTTCCACCAAGCGACCGGCTTCACGGAGAAGACACCCGGGCTGCCCTACTTCAGCGAACCGTCCAAGTCGTCCAAGTACCTGCTCAAGCGAATGGGGAGGAGTTCCAGTTTGAAAATTAGGCAGCAATTCGTCGACAAATTGAGATATATAGCGGAGATGTCGGACGTCATCAACTGCACGAGTTACGAGGTGAGAAGAGGATCATGATTGCACTGTTGTAATGACTCGACTCGAGTCCGACTCGAGTCACGATTTTCTGATGACTCGACTTGACTCGAGTCATTTCTCAAAATACGGAAATGACTCGACTCGAGTCAATCGGTGTATTGACTCGACTTGGACTCGAGTCATTGCGCTTGACTCGAACCAAGTCATATGACTCGAGACTCAGACGGCCAAGACCGACAATTAATTGTAATTTCGAAGAATAGTAGAGTAACCCCACTATTGGATTTCGTCTACTGGTACTGGTACTTGAAAATGCGACCAAAAACTGCCAAAAGTGAGGAGAATTAGTATATTATAAATGCGAACCATTCGATATCACCAAATAAAGTTATAAAAAGTGTGTTTAACAAGACTTTAACTGGAAACCGAGCAGTCAACACAATGACTTGGACTCGGACGCGAGTCATATTACCATGACTCGGACTCGACCCTCTGCTCGATGACTTGGACTCGGACTTGACTCGGTGGTGAATTGAAAATGACTCGACTTGACTCGAGTCAAAACTATAAAAGTGAGATTGACTTGTGATTCGGAGCTTTGTGACTGGGTTACAACGCTGCATGATGGATAGTGTGGCTGTCGCCAGTTAAACTACACTCTCAGCGAAAAGGGTGTGCATTAGGGTTGTCCATAATTTGGAAAATCTTAATAATGCTCGGTTGTAATGTCTTATTCTATAGATTATTGATAAAAAACAACAATGGGCCAAAAAGAAGCTCACAGGAAAGTCGTTAAGATTTCGTGCAAAGCGTTTGAAAGTTGCTGCCGAAGAATGGGCGTACCGCCGACCATGGAACGGCGAGAAGACTAGTAATCACGAAACCGCGGCTCTTGATTGGCTAATAGGCAATGTTCAATGATCACGACAGCAGCAGCTTGATGATTTGGTGATCAGGGAGTCTGGTACCGGCGGCGATTGTGAAAGCGCACTGTAGATAGGTTGACAGATAATGATTTAGGATTCATTCAGGGCATGTTTACAACAAAATGACTAGTAATGATAATGTTCAGCAGTGGTGCATGAGAGGGGGATGCAGTCGCATCCTCAAATGATTTTAATTCTTCACGAATTGAATTTTTGAGCTTCGTGATAGTTTTCAAATAATATTCTACACCTTTCCCTCGACATTTCAAAATTACAATACGTTACAAGAAACAACTATATGCAGTATACAAGAAGTATATATTTACACTAACCGCTGCATGGAGTAAATATTTGAAAATAACAATCAAACATATGACAAATAGCTTTGAACTACACCAAGCAACAAGGATCACTTGATATCACCGAATACATATCTTTACTGGGATTAGTATTGCATACATCAAGCCATCTATTGGTCAGTGACCTTCTCAATTACCGACAGTTTATTCTGTCTCTATCCACGCTTTCCACAAGACAGTATATTGTGTCGACTTGGCGCTACGACACTACCCCGAATCGCAGCCTTATAGCTGTAACACTCTGTAACATCTCCAGTCGGTATTTTCGTAACACCAGAAAGCCATGTTCGCATTGAAGCAAATTTACGATATATTTACCGTAGGATCGCTCAATGTGAAGGAAAGTATTTCGAAAACCGCCTTCAGTATCAACAAAATCGCTTTCGTAAATATTTCGGTAAATTATAGACTGTGTGACCAGTGTAAGTTACGGAATCGGTCCGGAAACTGCAGTGTGAAGACACTCCTGGTTAAAGATATTTTTGGTCCGTATACGACAGGGATTGGAAGCCTGTTTCGTCAAAGGAGCCCTATTTACCCTATACTTTCAATTGTGAACATCAATCCACTAAGACGTCACAATGGAATATGCGTGACGTCATGGCTTAGAAAAAAACATGTTTTGAACAAAGGCCTTGTTTTAAATTGATTTTTGTTTTAAACACAACCCTACCTACGTTCACGCATAATGCGGATAAAATATTGTACTCGATTTATACCGCGGCATAAGTCTAAAGTGGGTTCTGGTTTCGTGTACAGTGCATGCCATGGGTGTACTGTACACTACAGTGTACACTTTACATTAGGGCTGTTCAAAGATAACGTTTTTTTCAGATTCCAGCCATTCACTGATTAAATTGTCAGGTTCCAGCGGAGGTTTCCAGCCTGGAAGTAATTTCACTCTGTTATAAAGGGGGGAAATTAGGTGATTTGGAGTCACGTGTGTGGGTATGTTAGTCAGCATGCGCAGTAAATATGATAATTTTCATTTCAAGTTATCAGGCGCATTAGGCAGCTTTTTCTTAGGGGTATTTAATCGTGAATAGGTGCCAAATATGTGCACGGGACCATAACGGTTGGAAGTCCATGGTTACAGTATTCGCATTCCGTACATGCCAGTTGTTCAGTAGGCTACTTGTATTTTGAACTTTATACCCAACTTAACTAAAATCAATATTTGGAGGTAGTGAAAAATACTCAGTATCAATTCCTACGCGAAGTGACGCCACAAAGATATTCTCGTCGGTATTTGTGCTGCTGTCCTGTCTAAATCGTAACGCAACTCCGATATTTCGATGACAATTGTCATAAGAACAGTCACAATTCTGTTCTATATAGCCAAGGTTTTTGTCTGCAGAGCTACAGCACGACATGGTGGAAATTAATACTCACAACTTCATAAGTTAAGCATTTTTTCCCAAGGTTATGTATACTTCCAGATATCCCTGGTTCCTCCGATTTTGACGATATCCAGTCGCACGCAATCGGTTAAATATTTCGGAATGTTTTGTTGCAGATGAGACTGCTTGCTGGCTTCGGAATTCACGAGAGGCTCATCCTGTGTTCCGCACTCGTATTGAATAGCGAATTTGAGGAAGCTCTTCTAGAGTATAGATGCTTAAAGGTTATACGCATTCTCACACACGCTAATGCCCGTCGCTTAGCCGACAATGATCTTTATCACAGGCCGACATCTCCTTATTTGGATTGCTGGGAAGTAAAGCTGATTTAAAACATCACATGTCGTCGGCGAGACACCTGAACGCCATTCGAAAAATCGTAGATGCGTTGAAAGTCAGGGTCGAAATGGAATATGACACGATGCGTTCTATCGGTATTGTTTCCGTATTATATTAGTGCCAAATTACGGCACAAAATTGCACCTATAAGTTGACTTCAACATCATAGAAATTTGACTCTTGAAATATGACACTTATTAAAAACGATATGCGTGGATTGATGCTGCGTGACATTCATTAGAGACTTCAACCAAACGGACGAACTAATTTAGGATACATAACATATCAAGCCATTCGATGATGATTTATCGGTCAATCACTTGTCCACATATCACACTGCATCAATCGGAATGCAAGGGAAAAAGGTAGAATCATTTGAAGTGTATACTAGAAAAAACACCATCGCTACGTATTTCGAGACATTCAAGTCACCTATGGAAATTCCGGTAGCCTACTGGTACAAAGTTGATAGTTTCCCCAACTCATCCTCGTAGAAATACGTATTCGCATTGGGATTGAGGTTTCGCTTCGTTTCGAATTATCTTGATCCATCCCGGTATTAAAGTTAAAGGTCACGAAGTTGCACCCTGCGTTATCGATATTATGGATATAAATTACAAATACACACTAAGATCCGTAGCACAAGACTTGCTGGATTTGCATTTTTTCCATTATGTGCAAATCCCGTTAACGAGAGTGTGTGCATTGCACACTGTACAAGTGTGCATTGTGCATGTGCTTGTGCAACCATGGTTTCTTGCAGGTCACATTACGCAACGGTTGCAAACGAGCGCAATAGCATGGTTGCAAAAGAATCCACCTGTTCAACCCAAATCCAATAAGAAAACTCCGAAAAAGAGCAAAATAGGAAAAGGTCAGTCCGTGTTTTGTAATGTGAATTGGTTTCGACACCTTCATTAACATGTAGCAGCAAAACATGATTGGTATTACCCGTTTTAATTATTAACACTACTGCTGGGCAAGTAGCATTGCGTTCTCTAAAAGGGAACGAGATTATACACACTACCTATTGGAAATTATTGAAGAGGGGATTCTAATTCTAAGGCGCATTATCCAATATCTTCAGTATTTGATCGAATGATGGATCATAGGTTTTGAAGTTACAGTGAAACTGCTTCAATGCGTACATACATGCGTACATACATGCGGACATGCTCTTGCAATACATATGCTATTTCTGATTCCGCTATATATCTATGGCAGGCGTGTCCACCAGATCAGCCAACATCCTTACCTTCATATATTGTGTGGAATATCCGACCTTACACTGTGTTAAGTTACCAGCATTGGTAACAATTTGCGGTTCTACTAGCAAAAAGAGTCCGCGTTACCATCCAATATTTGAATTGAATTAAATAACATTTGAATTTGATCGATCGCACCCTTATAGCATCACAAGTTCTCTTGAGTCATTTACAAACTTACAACAACTGCGTGGTTGTAAATCAGAATTATGTACTGCTGATTTGTTTTGCAAACCAAGCTATGGCGAAATTTTGGATTGAACCCGCTGACCAGGTATTAGAATTCAATGCTCAAACAACACGAGATCTTTTGTTACTCTACTAACAAATATATATCAGATGTAGTGATACAGTTACATTACATCGGTGGCATCTTCTAGTTATAAATAGTGATCACCAGTGTAATTTTCAGATCGACGCTCTGCGGGCGAGTGGAAACTTTCAAAGTCGTCCCCGCAAAAGATCCGATTGCATAGACGCGGCTCATTTTAGAATTATTTTGGATTACAAACAACTGTTGCTATCTCTCCTTGATTTTTTCCATCCGCCCTTTCGCGACATTTTAGCGCAAATATTTCGTCTTCAATTACATGTAAAAGAGCTATATCAGTTTCTCATACGTGCTGTTTATCGCACTTGCGGCTGTTTTTGGGAAATGAATCAGTGATGGTATCTGAATATTTATTGGAAAGCGACGGATAGTACTTTCGCAAAAACATTCAATTTGCTGGTTAACCTTTCCGACTATCTGTGTCATCGCGGTGTGTTGATACTCTATTATTATTTACGCTGGCGTATATTTTTGATTACGTCAGAGTAGCATTTTGATATCAAAGAGACAGAGCCATTTTAAGAATTAGGTACAAATATAGATGTCTCTCGTCGTAATAAATCTTCCCAATAAAATTCGATATTATAAAAATCCATAATATTTGATGCCCCCGGCCCCATCTGCTATGGAACTGGGTTCTGTGCAGTTGGCGTGGCTCTAAACATGGCTCTCGTCGAGTGTGTAATGTACCACCAGTTATAACACTGAATGTAATCATGATTACCATATACTGACCGTAAATATGCGGCATGACTATGTGGATATTCTTTGATCCGTATAAGACAGGGAACGCAAACCATTTTCGTTAAATGAGCCATATTTGCCCTGGATTTTCAATTGTCACTTCGAAAGAATCGCATAACACGTCTATCAACTGTGACATCACAATCGAAGAGCTGTGACGTCATTGTGACACACAATCGAAGTTTACTACACGCGCCATGTTTTGCGTGTTTCTTGATCACGCTCTTGACTGTATGGTCGCAATGCGCTTGGAAAGAGTAGCACTAATAAATCGCTAGACTTACAAATGAAATCCAATCGAATTATTGCTGTATTACAAATGAACTTATATATATCGGAGATAGAATTGGCATTTCGATTTCGAGCATGTCCATGTCCACATTCAAGTCGAAATACAAGCAATATCTACTAAATGAATACTAGTCCGCCCTCAAGATTACCTGACCAACGGCCTGACCTATCGATCTTGCTTTTTATTATACTATCTTCGTTTACTTTTCATTCAGTGTGCAATGTGCATGTCTCCTCTTTACATCGCCTAAGCCAAGGTGAGTGTCTGATTTCAAAGACTACTCCAAGTCGTTTCGACACCTTCCTATATCTTTTCATTGTATCGCATTTTTGTGGTATATTGAATGGATAAAAATTGCAAATAAACCGAACACAAACCCCAACCTCCCTTGCGCATGCCACTGCACACGACGAACCACCATGGAAGTCACAATTCGACTATTCTGATCGACCCTAATTGCCTGCAACCAAGGATTGCCAATACGGGCGCGTGTCATTAAAATTCATATGTATGAGTTGAAGGCAGGTCTTTGGAGCCGGAGCCGTGCATTTTCGCCGGAGCCGGAGCTCCATATAAAATTCAGCCGGAGCTGGAGCCGGTTATTTGAGGAGTTGCTCCGGCTCCGACGTATTTCATAATATGCTATTATATATGCAACAAATATCTGCTGATTCCACATAATTTATCAGCAGGCGTGAATTTTAAAGCTGTGCATAGCAATGGCATGGAGTAAAGTGCGTTCTAGTGCAACTATGATGTTGTCGACAATTGACAAGTATTTATTATGACGTCACAAGCCGGCACAACGGCACCTATGTCTAAATCGTTGCTGCATGCGATGTTACTGACGGCTGACAGACTCTAGATCAGTGGTTCTCAACCGCCGGTGCCGGTCCGCGACGACATTCCTGCCGGTCCGCGAGGTATATTACAATTTTATACTTCAATTTCAAGATGTAATGTTGAAGGTTTTGTCCATTGATAGAATAAATAAAACATCAAAATAATTCAGAAGTTCGTGAGGTGTCATTAGGGCTTGAAACATGTTCGATTTGCCTTAAAGATCAAGATATGTTATTTGACGAGCGACAAGTACAGAACAGGTACGAACTGACTCATCGCTAAACAGCGCAGTTTGCGCGATCATTCGTTTTCGATTCATTCATTTTGTGTAGGACCGTAACTTTTCCCAACATTTTCAGTTTATTTTCGCGCTTTGCGCGATTTAATGTCACTAAATGTCTTGCATATTAAGTGCCCTTCTCCGAGATACGCATGATTTATAGAAATAGGCATTTATGCGTCAGCCATTACCTCGCCACGACCTACCCACCCCTAATGAAGTATAGGCTAACATGGAACTCCGAAGGGTGTGCCAAAAATTCGGCAGCGAGAAAACCGATTCAGTCATTATAATGATCGATAATATTCGGTATTGCCGCGACTAAGCTACATAAACTCTCTGCTTACACCGAGTAGAATGAATGTGCTCACAAGTACAGGTGAAAACATCCACCGAACTGTAGGGTCTGGGGGTGAATCCCCCGGAAGTTTGGCTTATCTCCCTGTGGGGGACCAACACCAACGTTTTTGGGGTGGGTTAACGAAGTGCTTTTGCGGCCCGAATTTCCGGATGGCCGCTATAGTTGCGGCAAGGTGTTTTCCTGCGGCACACATTGTATTCGTAGTTGCCAGAGTAGCGTATGCGTCTGATGGAAGTGGGCAATGAGCAAGGTAGCACGACAATGTGCTTGGTTCGACTTGGTGCTTCGTTCAACTTGGTTCGAGTTGGCGCGGTCGGTTAAACCCACGACCTTTGGCGCGAAAGACTGTAAACGACTCTCGGCGGTAGCACGTTTATCTGGATAAGGCAATTTTACCTCGAGTCAGCAGACTGACTACCATAAAATCACATGGATGCTATCATGAAGATAATTAATTTTACGATCAAAACCCTTTAAATGTCCCTCTCTAGCACCCTATAATTGCAAAAAATTGGTTGCATACTTTACATTTTGGCTTCATTTCAATTTTCGAAGTGCACCGGTCCGCCAGACATTTTTAAAAACTTTACCGGTCCGCGAGGTGAAAAAGGTTGAGAACCACTGCTCTAGATTACTATAGATAACTAACCCATGGGTAGATTAGTAATCTATATAGACCAGAGATGGCCAACCTTTTCGGCTAAAGGGGCACATGCAATTGACGAACAAGTGCGCGGACCACTAGCCGCTCCAAGCGGGTAAAATTTTCAAAGTTTATAAATGAACTAGGTCAATAATATTATTACTTGAGTATATTGCGGGTCTACTGTATACCGCCCGCTGGGCGCAGTTTGCAAGGACACGACTATTCGGTGTTTGGACACATCGATATCGAAGGTTTCCAGTAATATGCGACAATCATTTTGTGCTTACATTTCATGGTCGACGTTCTTTCTGCGAGCGCAAACGCGAAAAGACTTTCTCCCGTAATTACGAATACAGTTAGACTCAATCGGGTAAATTAGGCGTTTTTTTTGCATTTTCAGGAGAGGGTAGGCTACCAAGCAAGAAGTCGTGTGACAATTAAACACGCGAAGCGTTAAGAGAAATTTCACTACTACTTCAGTTTATTGTAATGTACGACGATTTACTAAAAATATGACCGGACCATGGATCTGCCAATGCGTCGGAACCGATATTTTAGTTACCAACATCCCCAGCAGACTTGGACAACTAGAAAATGTTCAGCTTTTCTGAATTAGATTAGAATTAGAATTAGAGCTCCACGGTTTTTTTTTGTAATTAGATTAGAATTAGAGCTATACAGTTTTTCCAAATTAGATTAGAATTAGAATTACAATTAAATAGTATATTCATATTGAAATGAACCCGAATATTTTCGGCTGACACTCGTCAGGGGTAATCGTCAGCCGTTCACAATTCCATTTGTGTGCCTTGGAATCAACTTTTATCAAAATACACCAACCAAAACTCTGTCAACAAAAGGAGTTCGTGTACCACCTAAAAATAGTACATTGAACGCTCTCTCATTCGAAATTTCATGCTGGTGACGTCATACTTTGTGATACGATTGTTGATATACAATGTTCTTTCCAATTCTCTACTAGTTGCTGACGATTACCCCTGACGAGTGTCAGCCGAAAATATTCGGGTTCATTTCAATATGAATATACTATTTAATTGTATATTGAAGTTCTGTACCTCCAAGAAGCTCTTCAAATTAGAATTACAGCTACTAAGCTTTTTACAAATTAGATTAGAATTAGAATTAGAGGTACTCAGTTCGCAAAAACTTGGAAATTGAATGAAATTGTACATGGGAAATAAATACTGCAAAATTCAGTTCATATCAAATCACAGTGCGTGGTGCAAAAGGCCGTCAGGCGATAAGCGCCACATATTTGTTGTTTGATAAACAACAACAACAGTGCATTCCCATACCTATGAGAATGGTTAACTTCTGTACACCAAGCTTGGCTCGATTTTTACAATACTTTAATGAAATATTACTTCTTTTATGGTAACCATGGGCATCGCCCATGTTAGTCAGAACGGCGATGTACTAACGTAAAGTTTTAAAAACTAGAATGTTGTTCGCAGACTACAAGCTACTCTAGCATGCTATTATTCGTCATAATATCTGCTATGACTGCACGGTGTAAGTAAGGCGATGGCGGCTTGGCATTGGATTTCCCTGCGCAAGATGAGATATTCTTGTTAACTTACTGCAATAGTGCAATGTGCCTCGGACAAAGAGGCGTTTTCAGGAAAACAATAATTAGATTAGAATTAGAATTAGAGCATCGAAACGTTTCACAAATTAGATTAGAATTAGATTACTTGCATTTCGCTCTAATTTAGTGAAATTAGACAACTAGAATTATCTAGTTGTCCAAGTCTGATCCCAAGTGTCGCAGCCAGACATGTAATTTTTGATGGGCCTTGCAAGTTCATATTCTGAGCAATTCATTTTCGATAATATAACAGGATTTCGATAATATAATAGGAAATTATCTCGCGGGCCACTCAAAACCCTCTCGCGGGCCATATTTGGCCCGCTGGCCGCGGGTTGGCCACCCCTGATATAGACAGACCCATTCGATAATTTTCAGAGCCGGAGCTGGAGCCGGAGTAGTGGTAATAATGCGGCTCCGGAGCTAATGTATGATAGAAGAAAGCGCCGGAGCTGGAGCAGTTAAAATTTACGGCTGCTCCAAAGCCCTGGTTGAAGGTGTATCTTGTCGCCGGGCGGAACCCTTTAGACTAGCTAAGCGCAGCACTAGTGTTCCATTGTATTGAACACAGGTTAAGAACCGTTGCGATGGTGCGCAGGATGACCTATTTATGAATGACGTTGACGAGAATATGGGAAAGGTCAATCAGTTGTTGCTCTATGCAAGGCAGTATGCAGTAGACAGGGATTTTGTCGTATAAAAATATTTTTTAAATACTAGAACCATATTCGAGCATTCCATGCCGCGCACTCATATACTAGGCTTACCATATTTTGAAAATGCAAAAAGAGGACACTTTTTCAGAAATTTGCAAGATACAAAACCGGAGTAGAATTCCCAAAAACCGGTGAATTTTTCCCACTTTGCGGTCGGTTGACTAAAAAAAAAAAAAAAAAAAAAAAAAAGGTCTTCACTTCCGCTCAGATCTCAAAATAACGTTTTTCACTCCACATTGCTTGGTGGATGACTAAAAAAAAAAAAAAAAAAAAGGTCTTCATTTCGCTCAGAGCTGAAATCACCGCTTTTCCTCCGAAATACCCGCCGGAGCTTCACTTCTGCGCTATTTTGCGGCATATCACTCGCAATTTCCTCTATATCTGACCTAAATTTTCAAAAAAGAGGACAAAATCTCAAAAAAGAGGACAAAAGGGCGTCCTCCGAGGACACTTTCAAAAAAGTCAAAAAAGAGGACAAATCCTCTTAAAAGAGGACGTATGGTAAGCCTATCATATACTGTGTTGTAAATTCAGATGTTAATTTTTGTCTGCATAAAATCATGGATGAAAAAGAAAGAGAATAAATAACATGTTTTCACCCCGTTTCTTTTGAATGGATTTCAATTTTATCTGCACCCTGGTATAAGCCTACACAATACATGAGTCCTGGATACAACGATATCCCACAATTCGAATAATAACCTCGTCATTTTCGACACACACGAGTATAAAATAATGGTAGCCTACACAAAGTCAATCTGATATCAGCATAGCCGAAACTATAGCATTTGCCATTTAAAATGATAGTCGGCTTACGCATAGACTGAATTGGCTACAAAATGATAACTGGATCCGCTCAGCGAGTGAGAATGCCTCGCACGAGAAGATTTCATTTTAGTGGTGGTAAGCGGAGATGTCGAGCAAAACGTTTACCACTCATGCCAACTATACTATCTGGAAATGAAGCGACCATGCAGTTCATCCTGTAGGCTACTCCACGAAGTTGGCCCCAGCAAGGAATATCTGAATCGTTTTGCATCGTGCAGCATAACAGCAGAATACACACAGCTTTGACTTCTGCGAATAGCTTGAATCCAATAATGCCGCGGAAACGGTAAAACTCTGCATCACAAGCACCCTGCGGCTATTGGTTGCTATATTAGCAAACGCGGGTAATGCTGGTTTAAAGGTAAATTGACTTTTATCGATATGCGATATAGCAACCCAACTGGTTAAAGTTGCGCTTCCACTTTTTGTCGGATTGAAATCTTGTGTAATATTTCCGTTCTTCGTCAGCTTATATGCGAAGAAGCTGCAGCCTTCGCCTTAGATGAGAAATCGTTACAAAGGCGACGGGCCTTATTTCTCGTTTTGTTCTGATTGTTTATTACTGATTGCAATGACGGAGTGCGTGGTATAACTTTGGAGAAAACATTAGGGCACGACATGGTTTTCTGCAGAGCATTGCAGTGATGAATATTAGAATGCAGGCTAATATGATCTACCTGCTTAGTGTCGGTGACAGGATATAAATGTAAATTCATATTGCCCAGAACAGATTGCCGTTATTCGTGGGAATCAGCTAATATATAGGCTACTGGTAAGGTCACTGGAAGGCAAGCATGTGAGCATTCTGATTGCCATTTCTTTCATTTGCGATATCTGCGTTTACCTCTGGATTTCGCAGCAGCTATACTAATCAACCAGCTGTGAGCATCATCAAAATCGTGATATACGTCTCAACGTAGAAAGTAGGCTAATCGCGTTACTTCATTTCATCACTCGGCAAGTTCTTTAAAAAAAACGCATTTGACGATGTTGGGCTACCTAGTAACGACATGGATACCGCTGCTTGTATATTTGATTATCATCGGGGGTGTCATTTTATCCGACAATTCTAAATATTGTATCTACGTTTCCACGAATTGCATTGGGGAATCAATGTGATAGTCAGCTGGCAATGCTGCAGACGTTGTTTCATCTTTGCCAATAGTTAGTCACGAGAAGTCACCTTCGTAAGTACAACTTCCATTGACATTTGGACGATCAACCCCATGCGAATTAGAATGAGCAGTCTACTTCATAACGGTAGTTCGCGAGAGTTATTGGCTATTTAAAATTTAGAAATAACATGAGGAGCAGAGCGTCGATAGTTGGTTTTGCCCTGCTTTGCTTGCTTGGTTTCGTGAATGCAAGATCATCAGGTGGCCGCAGATGTCGCAGGGCGGTTGGTCGGTGCACTGATGTAAATGGAACAGTTATTAACTACGACTCATGTACGCAAGTCTGCTGTGGTAAGTTCATCCTTCTCTTGTAATGAGTAACATTGTACATTGTAGCCATATTCCTTTTCGCCACATATACCGAAGCAATGGGAACATTAGGCTACCACCGGAAGTTACACATCGACATACAATATGATTGAACTCAACGCTGTGTGATGATAAAAAATTTGCAGTCGCCATGAAATATATATTTGCAATTTTAATAATTATAAATCATATATATGGGTCGGCAGTTCCATAATATGTCAAGCCATAGAACAATCTCTAGCGGTCGACCTACAATAGCGCCGATATGGTGTTTTGAATCACATCACCGCCGATGAAGGCTCAAAATATCAATCGGTGTGCTGGGATAATTTTGACAGCTGCGATAATGGTTAGTCTCAACTAGGGACTAGGGTTGCATTTCAAGCAAATGTTGCCTTAAAACCAGGGCCGTAACAGCACTTCGCCAGCCCCCCCCAAACTTTGGTCGTGGGCCCCCCATAGGGTGATATACCGAACTTCTGGGGGGCTTCGCCCCCCAGACCCCCCTCTGCCGAGACCCTGTTTACCGCTATTTAGGATATGCGTTGGGAGTTTGTTTAGTGAATCAGAATCAGGGCGATTGGGCGGTCTAGGGGGGCGAAAATAACGAAGGGGGCGATAGGGGGCGAAAACGGACGAAGGGGGCGATAGGGGGGCGATGGCGCGATAAAGCGGCTATATTGGAGTCGGGGCCGTAACTACCGCATACCAAACTCCCCAATGGGGGGTGGGGTCCGAACTCGAGGGGGGCCCAAATTATTTCGTGAATTAACATTAATTATAGAGTAATCTTTCAGAAATTCATGCAACTTTTTCAAAAATTTTTCGCGCTGCGCGTGATTTAGTGTTATCATATATCTGGATTTAGGGTTTTCCAGTCACCCAACAAAAATACGCATGATTTATGGAAATGGGAGACTTCGGCGTCGGCCATTACTGCGCCACGACGCACAATGACATTTGAACTTAGAGGCCATGTAACATGCGACTCCGAGAAGTGTGCCAGAACGATCAGCAGCGAGAAGGCCTTGGCCGAAAAGGAATCCTCTTGCGCTGACCGAAAACTTCGTTATATATACAATATACATATATGTTTAATTTTCCATAGGCGCCTCAATGGCTGGCGTCGAATGTTCCTGTCCTGGCGACCTTAACCCTACAGGACAAATGTCATCCCGCAAGGAAAAAATAATTTGCTAGTAGGCTACAGAAATACCAATTTGAAATCATGTACGTCTTTTAGTTTGGTACGTTTTGACGATTTCCATATCTTCTGACATAGCAGATATAGCAGGTCACGAAATAGCATCATGCAACGGAGTCAATATAACAACGATTCCGCGCGAAGATGTCTAATTAATATTTAGGGGTTCTATCTTTTCTAGCACACCACACTCAGCTCTGCCGGTAAATTTGATTACGCGAGCAGAAAGAGGATAAAAAATTGATAGCAATATATATGCAATTCCCGACCATATTGACCAATTCAAACATGAATTATATAAATTTGTCGCACTTCGCGCGTTTAGGCGAAATACGGTAACTCACCAAACAGTGCATGAAATAGGGTATAGCTGATATGTACCTACAAAAGGCCCACTGGCTGAGGGGGGGGGTCTGGGGGTTTGGGGAGTGACGAAGTGCTGCTTTTAGTTTCCCAATACTTGGGGGGCGATGATCGGTGTGGAGCTTCAAAAGTCGAAAAAGGCTGGGAACCACTGGCATAGACCCTTTCGGCCAAGGCTTTCTCGCTGTCGATCGTTCTGGCACACTTCTTGGAGTCGCATGTTATATGGCCTAAAACTTGATTGTATGTCTTGGTGGATCGTGGCGCGGTAATGGCCCAATGCCCAATAATAAAGATACATGGCAACTTGAATTCGCGTTGCATAAATTTTCAAAAAATACTCTATGATTTATGCTAATTCAGGAAATAATTTTGGGCCCCCTTCGAGCTCGCCCCCCCCCAATTGGGGGGTTTGGGGTGCGGCAGTTACGGTGCTGCTTAAAACACATTGTTGTAAAACATGAACAGTGTTTTTTTTAAATGCCTTCAAAACAAATTGTGTTTTTTGTTTCAAACGTTTTACAATTATGCCATAATTGTGTAAATACTTGAAAAAACATGTAGTATGAGCCTATCCGGACGATCTGCACCCAATATGGTCGATGTTTGTTTTTAAATGATTTTTGTTTTAAATGCAACTTTGGTCTCAGCATAAATTCGTCTAGAAATCGTATAATTTATTATTACATGATTCCGTCGATCTGCATTTGCCTTCGCCGGGCATATTCATGTGCAGAGGACGGAATTCTCCACGAATTTGTTCGTCACGTGTCATTTAGATGCCCTTATCGCCGCTACACTACGGAAATTATCAGTACCTACGCTGTGAACACTACACAAAAGATTAACAATTGTTGCTATATTTCCGGGGTTCTTCTACTTTTTTGTTCGCGGATGCCATCAAGTTTCGCGGGCGGTTGCGCGTACCCCGAAATTTCAGAATTTCATGAGTAAAATAAACGATAAAGGTCATCACATCAAGCTCAACTTGATTTGGCCTATTCCATGTCTAGAACAAGCTTTCTATGACTGTATAGGCCAGTGGTTCAAAACTGGTTGAAGTATTTTCAGGGGGTGCACGACACCTCTAAATTTGCAGCATCAATGATAACCAAATTTGTAATTTCCTAAGCTAGGGAAATCATGAGGAAGTTTAGTTTCCTACTTGCTAAAACAGGTTTACCTATACTTGCATATACATGAATTTCTACTTTAGTTGAATTTGAGTACAAATTCCGGGCAATGGTTACTCCTACTCCTAATTGAGTACCGACGAAAACTACTTTGACCATATGTGATAAAAATGAGCCGAATTAGCAATGCGAAATATACGACATACCAGACGTGGTGCGAAAAGAGTGTTAACATGGTCAAACGTAATCTTCAAAATAATTTTACAGTGTATATTTGACCAGCATAGTTCCGACAAATCGGTGTAAAAGTGTAAAATGCTTTCACCTTTGATTTTTCAAACATGGTAGGCACTTTTTATGAAATCGCGTCGCCGTATTCTATTGTTTGTTTTTCGGTGAAATCTCGTTCTCGGGAATCGCGGGCCGTGGGGGCTGACTCACGAGGACTTATTGACAAATAAAGCAAAACGAACCATGCTTAAAGACACCATGTTGTCAACTCCAGTGCTTCCCAACCTTTTTCTGTACGCGCCCCACTTTTCATGCAATGTTTCATTGTGCGACCCACCAGGAGATATGACGGAACCATTGAAAACTTATAGTTCGACGTACAATGAGCCGTGTGAGTAACGGTAACTAAGATGCGACCACAAGTGAAATTACGCGACAATATACGTGAATACGAGTGTATCAAGCATACAAGAATTCACGTAATAGATCATAAATTGATTACGAGAAAGCGCGTATTCAAGCGGAAATTCTCCTTTTACGTCGATCACAACGGGCCCTCGAGTATAGCTTGCGTCGCGGTAATTGTTTGCCGATGATGATCGGGCTGGATTGCATTTTCCGATCAACCGAAAGTCTTTGTCGGAAGAAATGAATAATTTCCAATTTTAAGACATACATATCAAGTGTGGCGAGATAGCATAGTGGTGTAATCCACGGCTGCAACCCCAATGGGTTGCGGATTCGAGTCCGACCGATGTATTGGAGGCTTAGGCTCTTCCTCGCCATCTCCTCCATGCGAGCGGTGACTTTTAAAACCTTGAAATGGGCCGTGCTACAAGTCGGCAGCTACGAAAGTTCGTCTCAACAAGTATTCTCAGCACGGAACGTGGATTACGGCACTCATGGGCGCAAAAACAATTTAATTTAGAGGAGAACGTGTATTTGCCTGTCCAATCGTGAGAGGATATGGAGTTCGGCATATTTGGCAAATTGAATTGAAAGCTGTAACATTTAGAAATTCTTAACGACCGACCTGAAATAGCTGGTTTGAACCACCGGTTGGGAAGCATTGGTCTACTCAATATTGCTATCAAATTACAGTCACTTTTCGAGCAGAATTGCGGTCAATGCCCGACTGCCCGTGCACAAAAAAAAACGTTCTAGTACATGAGTAGGCCGTAGCCTGGAAACTTGCCAATGCAAACGGTGCTGAAGGCTTCTATTATTAACTGCTTTGAACGTCTGAAGAATAACATATTCGCGAACATTTCTTCACACATGTAGTGGTCGTTGAGCAGAGGTGGTCAGTGACGAAGTACTTCTACTTTTTTGAAGTAGTCAAGTAGTTTTCCGCTACTTGGGTACTTACTCATGTAGATCTAATTTCCCGCTACTTCTACTTCTACTTCGTAATATTTTGTGATCTACTTACTTACTCACTTTTCGCTATTTTCAGTTTGTCAAGTAGAAGTAGTTTTATCCTCCAAGCAGGAAGATAGCCTGAGGAATTTCGGGGTTGTTTTCACGGAGTATCAACATTTATTTTTCATAAAAGTTGAGTAAAGCCCAGAATTTTCGTCGCGCTTCGCGCACAGAGGATATGGAGTGCCCAATATGATTTCACGAAAGTATCGGTGAATATAATTTAGGTAGCGGATTGCGTGGTTCCGTTCATTCCGCATTGTCGCCCATATGAAATATTTCATCATAGTATATATGGCCCATCATAACGTTTTAAACTGATGTTTCACAATCTAGCATTTACTTATCATATCGTAAACTAGCAGTCCATGGCGTGTCCTAATCTGCAAAAGTGGACTCTGACTTTCTTTCTTAGCTTTAGACATGTTTTAGACCACCTTTGAAACTTTCTGGACTAAATATACATGAAATACATTTCCGCTTTTAAAAGTAGTATTTATATTTCACTTTCAATTCCCATAGTATCATACTTTGATTTCTAATTAGTATCAGTTCTTTTGTCTGGAGAACATACATGTTGATGTATAAAAGCTACACAATATGGCATTATTACGCTCCACCATTTTTTTTATTAACAATCAATCATTTATCTGTCACACCAGGGAAAATCCGGTACGACCAGGATGACGACGAGGGGCCGCAAGTCCTCAGTAGACAGTCGCCACCTGTAGGAGTACTACGCTTGCTAATCGCGCAAAGTTTTAACACCGTATCCGATACAACTTCTCTGGAAAGGAAAGGACCTTGATGTTTTTGCGGCATATACACCGACTCATGATACACATACACACGATCTGCGCATATGCATACCATGAGTGCATGATGTGCATATGCCGCTGGACAAGGAAGTTATAGCCTTTTACGGCTTTCTAAGTCATGCACCAGTACCCCTCCATGCTATCCCAGTAATGCCTGAGCGCCAAGCAGGGAAGCCATGGATACCAGTGTTACTAATCAGGTCTTTGGTCTGACCCGGCCGGGAATCGAACCCACGACCTACCGATCAAGAAGCCGGACGCTTAACCATATTACACTATTTTGTCTCTGCGTTACTCTTCGACTAAACTACGGGCCTTATAATATGTAAAGGTCGCCACCATGATATTTTCTAAAACGTGCTGTTCGAGTAAACAGAGGATTAGTATCGCATTTCCATATTTATACCATCATTTTCATCCCATGATGCGGACGAATGCTTATGCTGTCGAAAATTGGATACCTTCTGGCATGCATCAATATGAATCAAGCTCTGCACCTTTCACATAGCTTAATTTGCAGCTTTTGACAATCCATTCGAACGAATTACGATCGTTTTCACGCTACTTACTCACTTGATTAGATATAAAGTCAGTCAATTCTACTTCTACTTCAAGTAGTTTTAGGTTGCTTATGGTAGAAGTACTGTTACTGGTACTTGAGTAGATTTTTAGTCGCTACTTTTACTTCTACTTGAGTAGCTTTCTTGACTACTTTAACCATCTCTGTCGTTGAGCACAATTAAATGTGCGGATAAGTGTACAGTGTACACTGTGGCGCTTTCCGAGTTGGGCGACGAATGAGCGATGATGTTTTTTAACGACTCAAGTAATCGTCGAGCTGCTAACAAGCTACAGTTAACCATTATATATACACAAGGAATGCGGGCGTATGTTATTTCTGATAGACTGTGAGCTCGGTCACACAGGGTCAGGCAGACGATGTTCGCGTGAACGTGGTTTGAACTAAAAGTATCCGCCTAAATTCAGTAATTAGCCTGGCTGCACTTTTAACCAAATATGAATTGAATTCTGCACGTCTCGTGTTGAAATATATCTTGTCGAACAACGCATCGCCTAACCGGCGAGCTTTGAGCGAACAATCAACAGAAAGATGGAATTTGGGAAGTCCGTCTCCTAACATCGGGTTGCATGTCATTAGCGTGATTAGCGCCCTTGTCCTCGATTAGGCTCGAGAGTATTAATTTTACACCTACATCAATCGCAATTGATATCTGGTAAATTTACTTTGTAGAGCAGTTTATTGCTTTCTTTCAATCGAGGTGCTCGATATGTATGAGGACGATGAGCGATATATGTCCCTCGATCACATATAGTGTCATGACAATGTGTCCATGTCCAAACCAGTGGTTCTAACTTGCTAATCCCGATTTGAAAACATTTCAAGTCCCACGTCTTAATATGGTATGATGCCAGCTATATAAAAAGGTCAGCACCTTCGCCCTGGCTTACTAACGGCTTATTCGAGAAGCTGATTAGTGATCATAATCACAAAAAGATCAGTATATTTACGACCCCCAAAACAAAGGCAAACGTTACCCAGGTTGAAACACTGCTGTATACTATGAAAGCTCCGATGCCAACTGGAAACAGCGCTATGGCCCATAGGTTGCGAACCTCTGGCTTAGACGGAGTTGACCATGGCCAGTGCCTTCATCACAAAAAAAACACCGTTTAAGCCCCGTTTTTGTCGGCTTGGTATGGGCTATAGCACGGTTCGACATATCACATATCAAGATATGCAGTAATATGGGCTCCCTGGCAGTTGTTCTTTTCTGAGAACGCCCCACTCTTCAATCATAATCATTAATATATCCGTTCAATTTAAATAGGGAAGGAAATATACGACATCGAAGGCTCTTTCTTGAGATGTTGCGGAGACAAAAGCTTTGGAGAAATGTACAACGAACAGACGCAAATATGCTGCGAATGGGCTCCCACACTTGACTACGCTTTGTACAACCGAACTGAAGTAGGTTTACTCCGTAAAGAACTGAGCAGATGATATCAGTGACTTATTGGTATTAGCGTCATAATGATTTTCGATTTTATCTAAAATTCGTCATAATATAGCATTTCCGACCAGGGAAGGTTGCACGCATCGCTGCATGACCTTTGCCAGTAATGATATGAGGTGCTGATGTTATTTATTATGGTTATGTATATCTATTTGACCGTCACAGATCCCCGACAAATGATACGCATTATATCGTTTTATCTATAATTTAATCATTATAATGGACATACTCTGCCAAGATCTTGATAACAGCCCGTACGTCAACATTAATGTATGACGTTCCATTTACTCAGGTACTGATACTCTGGTACTCAGGTGTGTTTTGGAGTTTTCGAGCCTGGCTCGAATTGTAACATCGTGTACCAACCAATGGGACCACGGGATATATTATTTTTATGTCTGGTTCGGAGTACACCCACAGTTGTCACATTTTTGCATTTCAAATTTTGTAGCTTTGCATCGTTACTACAATTGAGGATGTCGAAATCACCAGGCAATGTAGTAGATTTTTTCGCTACTATAGTCACTTAGTAATGCCTTTAGTAGCCTACAGTGGTTCCCAAACTCGGGTCCACGAGACAATATTTTAGGACGGCTAATCACCTTCCAAAATATTCACACAAACCATAAATTTTTGGAATTTAGGAATTCTGTAGTTATGATTTAGTGTCACTACATTTCTTGATTTTATTGCACTAGAGCGGGGCATGGACCGCTGCCGGACTGAAATCCAGCCAGATTTTTTCAATTTTGGCCAGAGCCGGATTCACATTTTTTGATACGGCCGGAGTCGGACCAGAGCAGGATTTGTACGATTTTGATGTGATCATAATCGCAAATTGAGGCTGTTGATGATCATGGCTGTTGTAAGTTGTAACTACCAATTACGCGCCGTTAACCGCCAATACAAACGTTTGTTCAATACAAAATTGAGTTTTTATCGTCATATTTTTGTTGTTGCAATACGGTACGCCTGAACCCGTACCGTATAATTTACTGTTTCTGTAATTCACTAGAAATAAGTATTGTTGATGATTTGATCGTTATTTTTCGGACCGGATCACACTTCACTTCTATGCTATTCGAGAAACTTGTGTACCTTCAGTGAAAGCAAGGATAGATATAATTTATCCATATATCCCTACCTGCTGATACTCTAAGGATTCTACAGCCCTTAGGCCTACATTACTCACGCACTTCTGGATTAGAAGCTGATAGTCCAGTGTTTGACTCTTTTATCGCACGAGACACGAGGCCTTAGTCAATCTAATTCTTTTCCATGGTGACTGTTCAGAATAGTCCAACCGAACCGAAGTGCTGCGGGCCAGATTTGTACGACAACGAAGCAAATCCACACATGCAGTGCTGCAGTAGTTGGCGAAACAAGCCGGAAGCTTTCGACACGCTGACCAGCATGTGCTGCGATGGCCGAGTGGGCTTTATCAGTAAGTGCAAAGTCAAGAACGATACCGCACCGGTGACAATGCATGTAGAATGTAGAATGTATAATCGTACATAATATAGGGTTGCTATACGTCCGGAATTTCCCGGACATGTCCGGAATTTCACTGTTCAAACTAGCGTCCGGGAGGAATTTCTAAAATATGCCAAATGTCCAGAATTTTGAAGACTTGAAGTAGATTCATAATTTTTTTTCGTAAATCAACATAAAAACATTATCTTTGGGAATATTTATGCTGATGCATGATATTTTTCTTCGCGCTGAGCGCGATTTACTATCACATTTATTGATTTTATTATGGGGACTATCAACCTCGCAAAAACTGCAATAAAATATGAATAAAAACAACCTTCATTTACTGGAATAAGCCTAATTGTAATCGCAAATATAGGAGAACGGTATATTCCTAGAGATCGTTAAGGCCGTTTAAATGCTTTATTCAAAGATAGTGGTTGCAAACGTGGGGGATGTTTGCCTTTATTCTGGGGTTCGTGAATATGTTGAACGTAATCAGCTTCAAAAATAGCCCGTGAGTAAGTCGGGACAAAGGTGATGAGTTTTTGTAGTAATCAGCTCTTCAAATTTTGATCTGGGCCACGGAACATTTTCGAATTGGAGATGGAGTCGCGACCATAAAAGGTTGGAAACCACTGGGTGTGGAGTGTTTATAACGCTCCGTGGTGCGCACCGGCATAAGGCTGATAAACAATCTTATCGGTGGGACATGAACATGACTTGACAATGTACAATACCGCTCCCTGTATTTTTGAACTCATCATCCTCCAACAGCTGTACCGCTAACTCTGATCACGTGGGCGCGGAGAGTAGTAACTATGAAGTAATATATATGGAACAACCAATATTATTGACAAAATTCATTCAAAAAATTTAACGACCAGATGCATATAGAATTCAGATTCAGATATCAAGCACCCCCTCCCAGAAGTTGCATCTATTACCCTATGTTGGGCTCAAAATCATTGCTTATTTGGGCGGGAAGGGGCTGAAAAAATGTGGTTTCGGTCCAGGTTACACTATAGATAACTAACTACGTAGGTTAGTTATCTATAGTTAGACAACACACAGCCACATACTCCTGAACCGGATCGTGACCACCTCTGGTCTATGAGCGAAGCTTTGCTAGTGTGACGTCATAACTCATTTTGAAATCCACTAGTGGGCGCTAAAGAGTATCCGGAAATTGGTTCACAGAAATATGGTAACCCTAACACAGGGGTCGGCAACCTTTTGCTAGTCACGGGCCAAATTCCGAGTGCGCAACTTTTTGGCGGGTCGGAATTTTTCCTAATACTATATTTAACGCTAACGTCGGTATAGTACCCTACATTGATGCAATCTCAATCATACAAATCACAAAAAGGGCAAAACACATGTATTTACACTTCAACAACGCATGATAAATGTGACACTTGGCTCAGCTCGCTTTGTGATAGGTTTTCAAGTTCTGGTAACAAGTCAGATGAAGCAAGAATCAGACGATATTCTAAATGGGCGTTGGAATGCGTGATCTAAGCTTGCTCTTCGTGAATTTCATTGTTGAAAACTATTGTTCACTTGCGTACGCGCTACCAAAAGTCGATGCCATTTCTTTTGCATTGTTGGTCAAGCTGGGATAAAGACCCATTTCAATATCGGACTCTTTGTCAAAGTCGTGCAGCGATATGCTCTTTGTATGAAATTTGTCATTCAATTCAACTGCGTCGCATTTCAAAAGGGCCCATTTGAAGTTTTCAGGCAATGCTATTGGCGTTCACATTAAACGGAGTACTGAGCAATAGTCAGAATTTATTTTGTACAGAACGAATGTCGGAAAAGCGGGTCCCAATTCAGAAATTAAATTTCCCATCACAGTTACAAATGTATAGTGCTGGTACTAGGTTTACTCTCCTCCAGTATAGGAAAGTGAGCATAATTTTCTTTTTATTGTTGTAATTCCCAGAGTCGCAGTTTAGTTTTGAATGCGCCTCAACATCTCATGTATTCAGTTATTTCCGGCATGAAGTTGCAAATTCAATTTGTTTAGATGTGACGTTTAATGTACTACGAAAGTAAGATTAGATACCCATTTTGATGACAAGATTATGAGTCGGCGATGTTTGTATTTTCAAGGAAAGTTGCTTATTCGTTTCTCAGTTCATACACTCGTGCAAGCATAGCTGCCCAACTTAATGTGCGAACATGGCAGATATACAGGACATCGCCATATTGATTCTCTGCTTCTAGTAATATATGGGGTAGGCTATCTGTCGGTGATGAAGTTTGTGAGACCAAAATCAGCTTTCGCCACTGTGTGCAAAATACTATTCAGGTTTGTTGTCTTGGAGTACAATGTCCTCTGGTGAATTAAACTGCAGATGACTAACCTATACGGAGGCTAGTTATCTATAATGAAACGGAAAGTTTAAGATTTTGTCATTGCGTTTTTGAAGCAGAGGAACGGCACCTTTATTGTCGCACCCTATTAGAGTGGCAAACCCTTAAAAAGTATGGCATACCTTTGGTTGCACGATACACCCGCTTCATAAGCACTGGTTTAGTCTACTCTACAGATATTCTCTATCTCCTACTTTTAGTACGAGATAGGCTACTAGTCAACCGCCTTCGCACCAGTTTTATGGCGTAACAATAGACGTAGGATAGTTATATCGCAGCAATGTCGTATTCTTTCCAAGCAGTGCTGCACTGCAGATTGGAACTCATTACGAAACGGCGGGCCGTATTTTTGTGGTAACTAATTACTTGGTCGCGGGCAGGACGATTTCGCTTGGCGGACCGGATCTGGCCCGCGGGCCGTAGGTTGCCGACCCTTGCCCTAGCATAATATAATAGCAGGGTAGGTAACAAAAATTTCATTCACAATCATAGGACAGGAGCAAAAGTTCATCAATATTCACACATATTAGGAGTAGGCCTATTACAATTGCTGCCTCAAGCCCTGTCTTGTCCTTGTATAACTGAGCTAGAGCTGTACTGTGACCCTGACTTGCTATCAATCCGAACATTCCCAACTCATATCTGAGGATTAATGTCGGGCCTAGGGCTGGGCAAAATCGAGTACCAGATTGATTCGATTCTGAATCACGTAGCTTCGAGTCGAGTAATCGAGTATCACTCATTATGACGTCAGAATGAAATGTACTATGTCGAAGTTAAAATATGTACATTTTCTTATGCCACCACAAAGAACATAATGCCTGTTATCCGTCACATGCAAGATACTTTGGTATTGTTCGACCATACCGATTTCATTGCACTTCTTGACAATGTTGTGGCATGATCATGACTTCGGAAATGTGTTATTTCCAGTAACGCTCATAGCTTTGTACAATGTCTGGTTTGCTGCGACACGGCCAATCAAGGTTTAACGGCTTCCTCAGTGGAAAATAGTATCAAAACTATAATTCTCGTGAGTAAATTAACTTTCGGTTGCGAAGAGCATATAATTTCAGTACTCGAAAAAATCGTATTTTATTACTCGACTCGAATCATTAAAATTAATACTCGATTCAGATTCGAGTACTCGAATCATTGTGCCCAGGCCTATGACGGCTACCTATCGAATTCTCGACTAGTTTCGACATAGCATCTCGTTACTTGGGCTGGCACAATGATTAGTATACTGGAATCAGGATCGAGTATTAATTCTGATGATCCTGGCCACTAAGGGTTAATTTATGAACGGAAATTATTGCTTCCATAATATCTTTACTGTGGAAGCCTTGAAAAGTCGCCTGGTCGTTCGTATCACAGCATACGAAGGATGTAGCACTAAGCTTATCGCGTTAGCGGACATGACATTTCTATAGAGTAGTGACCAACTCACTGCATGCATTGTCACGAAGTGCAATGAAATTGGTTTGGTTCGAAAAATACTAAATTATCTTTAATGATATGTAAAACTGGTACGTAGCCTATTATTTGTATTCGCATAGAAGGTGCATATTTAAACTTTGCACATCTTACGTACTGTTATGGCGTGGCAATGAGTAATACTCAAATATAGCGTGCTCAACTCGATGCCTAATCCTCGATACAGAACCGAATCATCCATGTACTCGATTATAACTGGCCCTATACTCGTTCGTTACTCGGTTATGGGGAACACGTATCGCAAATATGCCGCACCTGATGTGTGGAACAGTATCCCGCCGGCCATCCGACAGTCGACGAGCATGTCCACATTCGAGTCGAAATACAAGCAATTACTAGTGAATAAATACTAGTCCATCCTCAAGATTACCGGACCACGACTGACCTATCGATCTCGCTTTCTATGACCTGCCACCCCATTTCTTGTCGCTTTTTTTCTATAGAGAGAGAGAGAGAGAGAGATGATATTCTTTCTCGCCTGCACCATCGAGATGCTTTGGCGACGGAGTTGCGATACGGCCCCATGAGGTCATCTAGTCTGCGCCCCCGTTTTTTTTTTCTCCTCCATGCTATCCGTGATTGCTGAGCGCCTAGCAGGATAGCTGCGGATACCATTTTTCGAGTCTTTGGTATGACCCGGCCGGGGATCGAACACACGACCTACCGCTCGAGAAGCTGGACGCATAACCATTACACTATCTTCTTTACTTTTCATTCAGTGTGCATGCCTCCTCTTTACATCGCCTATGCCAAGGTGGGTGTCTGATTCCATAGACTACTCCAAGTCGCTTCGACACCTTCCTGTCTTTTTATTGTATCGCATTTTTGTGGTGTATTGAACTGATAAAGATTACTAATAAACCAATGATGATGATGATCACTTACTCGTAGAATATACTTTCTTTTACGCATCTCCAACTACACATCAGGGTTGTTCAAAAATAACTTTTTTTTCAGGATTCCAGCCATTCACTGATTAAATTGTCCGGTTATTCAACAAAACACCAAATTTTTAATTTACTAAGAAAAACTACAATTGAATAGTATATTCATATTAAAATTGACCCGAATATTTTAGGTCAGGGATAATCATCAGCAACTAGTCAAGGGTAATCCAAGAATTATCAACGAAAAACCCAAATAACTCCGCTTCTACTAGTTGGAATTGAGTCAAATTTGTTTTGCATCGTTTTTGAAGAGAACTTAACGACTTCATGGAGTTGACTCTGAGGCAGTTTATATTTGTTAGAATAATGGAACCAAAATTTGGTGTGCAGCGATTTTTAGGGTAACCTGACAATTTATTCAGCGGATGGCTGGAATCCGAAAATAAAAAGTTATTTTTGAACAACAATACTCCACATCCTGTAATTGACAACTACATAATTTCTTCCACCAGCTTCCACCGCGTACGCAAACTGTTGTCATGACGTCGCCTATGACAGGCGATCTTCATCATGTCCTTGCGGAAACGGGAAGGTCATTCCCGCCAGGAAGGAAGAAACGGAATGCTGCCGATTCGGTAGTAGTCGCGATAATTGGCAACCTTACTTGCCTGCGACGCAAGGATGTTGTGATGGAGAGGTGTACGACCTTGAGCTCGAAATCTGCTGCAATGGACTGGTCGCAAATGCGTCGAGTCAGGTTCGAACTTACAAAATTTACTCGTAATCATTCGAGATTGATAAGCCATACCGACGGCCACGATAATGCTGATGTTATCACCCTAGCATTTTAATGAACCTTCTAAATGCAATTTTCTTGTCACAGTACTGCTGCAACGGTCTCCTGGTTGACCAAGATGTAGGAAATGAAGGTAATGTGAACATCGGGTGCTGCTCGATTGCTGGTTCCGACCAAGTGTACGACGCCACCATTCAAACTTGCTGCGGAGGAGTATTAGTCGACAGGGACACGGAGGTGAATAATTTCGCTTCCTTCGTAATTAATATAACTATGAGGGTATCTTATAAAATGAATCACTAGAGTATGGATATAAGAAACAGGTAATATCAGTAATTACTCAAGTATACGATGCCGGATATATTCCTTTCACCATCGGGCAGGCTCCGGTTCAAATAGAAATAACGTATTGCGAGCTCTTCAGTCTGCGCTACTATATACAAAATCTATTGATAACCAATACGAGAATCGTGCGTTCCGTGGTGGTGGTGAGCTCAACTAGTCACGCGAAACCTGTATTACCTGCTTGGAGACATTAGTATTATGAAACTGATTTATGGTAATTAGTAGGGCGATTTTTTTTTTGACATGTCAAAAAAAGTCAAAAATTTGTCAAAATTGCAGGGTTAGGTTAAAAAAAGTCGAAATTCTATACAAAATCAAAAATTGTTTGCAACCCGCATTTCGTTTGTATCGTAGATTTTGCATTGTCAGAGAACTTATGATTTGACAATTCTCAGACTGTAGCCTAGATTATAGGCCTACCGTTGTAGACGGCCCAATCTCTGCTCATTGTGAATCATAAACATTCCAATGAAACAAATAGGTTAACATGGTGTTATGCTTAACGTACCGCAATATACTAAATGAAGCAAGACTGCGTGGGCATTGCATGATTCTTATATCAAGAAGCGCATGATGAAAAATTGTGATTTAGACACCGTTGTCAGAATGAAACAACACAATGTGTCACCAGCAGTGTATACGCACAACTTCAGTGTTGTCAGCCAACAACTGCTGCTGTTGAACATTATTTCTCCATTCTTGGCAAGGTAGGCCTACTTATAGGGACAGACACTTTCTACCCGAGAATGTATATCTTTTTCTGTACTACAACAAATTTTAATTATTTCTAACATAATACGTGATGTAACTACTGGAATTCTTGATATACGGCCAGATTTCGTTTAGGAAAAACTTTTTTATGTCAAAATTTGTCAGTTTTTGAGTCAAAAAAGTTTTTTTCAGGCTAAACTACTTCGTAAGGACAGACAGTTCCAACCAAAAATGAAGATAAGTAGTACAATTCCTACATTTTGTGGGAAAACACCTAATTCGCATTCGCTAGTTAAAAATTTTGTCAATATTGAGTTTTTTAAGGTAAAAAAATGTCAAAATTTTGATTTTTTAGGTCAAAATCTTCCGTCTTTTAGGTCAAAAAATCGCCCTAGTAATTAGGCATTGTCGCCTGAAGGAAATTCGAAAACAAGAACAACATAGGATCATGTTGTAAATGCTATTTCAGGGCGATATGTGTTGCGGTGATGCGGCTTACTTCGAAGACAATGGAAACTGCTGTAACAACACGGTTTATGACAGAAATACAGAGGGAGACGGCTGTTGTGCAGGAGCTCCGTACGACTTAGTAACCGGGGTGTGCTGTGGAGAAGATGTGGTGGGGGTAAGCGATGTGCTTGACATTTGCAGAACAGTTGAGGCGTGGTCGGGAATTTGGTTGGACTGTAAGTCTCACTTACAATTTGCATTAGTTAGATGACCAACGCTTTTTGTTGGTATATAGATTTATTATCAGTGCCCGATTTCTGATGGTCGTTTGCACCGGACCTATATGAATACTATATATTGATTTTGCCTTCATGGCGCGATCATTGATATAATCCAACCAAGTATCGTCACCACCATCGTGATTATCTGTTATTGTGCTCGATTCGTGGCCGAGACGTGTGCTACAAGAGGCATAGTGGTAATTGGAAATTTGGTAATGAAAATAATATTTTGCTAATACAAACCTTATGCCTTACCTATCCTCGAATTGTTTGCAATCATCGCGTTTAGACGGACATGCAATGGCCAGCTTGCTGCGGAACGAAAAGCTTCGACGCTTACGATCAAACATGTTGTGGTACGGAAGTTTACGATAACCCGTTGGACAGCAGAGGAGAGGTAGGACGTGAAATTGTTCTTGAAAAGTCATCAAGGCGTTCGATTACGTAGTGCAATGCATTTTATCGTCGGCGCCTACACATAAGAATTGCAGTTTCAGGGCAGTACCCTGACCATCAAATCCCGTAAGTCATTCGTAACAGTAAGTGAAGATCAATCGTACTTAATTTATATTGTTATAGTTTACTCGAGGTTTTATACGGATTGTATTGTTCTCAACAAATTATCGCAGAGCATCGTACAAGTACGATATGGGCCTATAGGTAATAATGTGTATCGTGTAGAGGTGGTGAAAGTCATATATAGGTCTATAGCAGCGCGACATAATGTCTTCCTGAACCTGTAATCTTTCTCCTTGATACAGGTCAGCCATCATACTCGCTGTTGCGGGGATTTTGCAGATCCGTCCACCTTGCGGCCGTATGACTACGATTCACAGACTTGCTGCAGCGGAGTCATCGCATCGTTGGGTGAGCAGACCTAATATGTACATTAGGGTTGTTCAAAAATGATCATTTTTTTCAAATTTTCGCGGATATCAACTAAAGCTTGGCTAACAAACGTCTCACACCAAATTTGACTCAATTCCGACTAGTATTTTGATTACACTGGTCGACAAGATTTTTGCTTTCTGTCCAAAATGGTGACTATCAGGTCAATTTTCGTACGTTGATTAGGAATATGAAGTCGCTCTTTTTCTATCACGTCAAGATTTTTTATAATCTGTGATTTAAAATTTTGCATTTCAGTGCTAAAACGGCCTGTTCTGTAACGTATTCCTTGCTGTTGGGTCATAGCAATAACCATTGTTACCCACAATTAATCGTTCAAATTTGGCCCAATTCCAACTGGTAGAATCGAAGTTATTGGAGTTGAAAATCTTGCATTTGAAAAATTAGTATTTTCTGCGGGTAACCCAAGAATTATATTAATGAAAAACTCGAATAACTTCACTTCTACGAGCTGTAATTGAGTCAAATTTGTTTTGCATAGTTTGCATTTTAGAAAACTTAACAATTCCGTGGGTTATAGCCAGTAAGATTTGACTATTTATTTAAAACTTTTTATGACAAATTCGAAATTTTCAAACTCTATTAGCCGGTGTGAAACGTTTACATATAGATACATATACAGTTCATATTACATATACAAGGCCGTAACAGCACTTCGTCAGCCCACCCCCAAAAAAACGTTGGATTTGGGCCCCCCATAGGGTGATAAACCTAACTTCTGGGGGGCGAAGCCCCCCAGACCCCCTTTGGCTCTCCGCTTTTTGACGCTATTTCACATCTCCATTGGATGTCCGTTTGGTGAGACAGTTTTTCCCGCCTAGACGCGCGACGCGCGGAAGATTTCAGTAAATCATTATTGAATCGGGCAATATTATCGGGAATTATATATATATTGCTATCAATTTTGATCATCTCTCCGCTCACGTAATCAGATTTACCGGTAGAGCTGAGCGATGTCTGTTTCAAAACGTAGGACCACACAATAATAATTAGACATCTTCGGCCGTATACCCGTTGGCAGGAACGAAACAGCACTTCGTCAGCACCAAAAAATACCCACACACAAAAACTTGGGTTTTGGGTTCTCATGGGGTGATAAACCGACCCCTCATCACAGTGTTCGCTTTTGCCACGAAATTAGCTGCACTCTTTAGTGAGCCAGCTCGAAGCGCGAAAATTTTCGATAATTCATGATACAATCGGCCAATAAGATCGGGAATTGCATATATATTGCTATCTATATCTTGTCCTCTCTGCTCACGTTATCAGATTTACCGGAAACTGTAGGGCCCATAAATAATAATTAAACTTCTTCGGGCGGGCGGACCCGTTGGTATGACTTCGTTACATGATTTTATTTCGTGACCTCCTGTCTGCTATATCAAAAATATAGAATCGCTCAAACGTACTAAACTAAAAGACGCACACGATTTCAAATTGGTATTTCTTCACTGTCATATATTTTTTTTCCTGCTGGATGGTATTTGTCTTCTGAGGTTCAGATTGCCAAGACAGGAACATATGGCGCCAGTCATTTAGGCGCCTATGGACAATTAAACATATTATTTTGTATATATAACGGAGTTTTCGGTCTGCGTAAGGGCAGACCGTTTCGGCCAAGCTTTTCGCGATCGTGCCGATCGTTCTGGCACACTTCTTGGAGTCGCATGTAATAAGTCCTAGATCGTTATATATCTTGGTGCGTAGTGGCGTGTTAATGGCTAACGCCGATATGTCCATTTCTCTAAATCTTGCGTGTGTTTTTTGGGTGGGAAGAGTACCAAATAATCAAGATATTTGGCAACTTTAAATCGCGCGCAACGCGAAAAATTTTGGAAAAATGGCATAAATTTTCAAAAAATACTCTATAATTTATGATAATTCATGAAATAATTTGGGGCCCCCTTCGAGCTCGCCCCCCCCCCAATTGGGGGGTTTGGGGTGCGGCAGTTACGGTGCTGTACATATATATATCTTGCAGACGGACAAGACGGCAGGAAGATTGATCCAGCAGACCTGGAATGTTGCGCAGAAGAGGCGATGAATCGATTAACTTACCTCTGCTGCGACGACGTAGTAAATCGAAATCTCTACAAGGACTTCGGCAGATGCGACGGCAATACCACGTATGACATCAGAGTGTCCATATTCTGCGAAGAAGGCGTGAGACTTCCCAACCCGTACGGGGAAGACGGAATTTGCTGCGGCACCGACGTCTTCAACGGAGCGGAATTCGCGGACACGCAATGCTGTGGTGGGTATGCCTTCGGGTACCTGGTACAACTTTCGAAAATACATTAGCCTCGTTCAGGTACCGCATCGAAAGATATATTTCACGAGGTTCGAATCACAATTTTACGCAGAAAAGATGCAAAATGTTCTCAAATATTCTACTTTTTATAAACTGGTAAAGTAGAAGTAAATGCAGTCTGAAACATAACCGCTTGAGTACGTAGCACAAACAAAAAACTGACTTGAATTGGCCTACTCTGAAAAAGTATAACTATACGTCGTTAGTGACCACCTTTGACGCTGACCACTCTTAACGCAAATAATTCATACAAAATAACCCAATCCACTCGCAGGCGAGAGCTCCATGGACGGTGACGCGTTCAAATGCTGCGACGGCGAACCCCGCGAACTCGGCGGCATACCGAAAGACAAGGCTGTGTGCTGCGGTAACAGCTGCATCGACGGCCGCGACTACTGGTGCTGCGAAGGCAAAGCTTACTGGAAAGGCGAAAACAACGAAGAAGTCGGAGATCTCATAGACGGGATGGCGTGCAGCGAATTCTTCAAGCAGTCGGTACTGGATCGCAACGCCGCGAGAGGAAGTTCCAGAATATCGGGTGTCGTTACCGTACCAACGACACCAGCCACGACTACAGCTACTGAAGCACCGACCACTCTTGCTCCAACCACTGAAAATACGCCGGTGAGGCGATTTACCCCCCGGACCTTCACGCGAAGGACGATTCCACGCCGTGGCCGCTAACGACTCGGAATCGGCGGTATTGACGGCGTACGTTGCGACTGTTGCAATGCTGCGAGTCGCATTTAATAAAATAACGTACAAAACAAAGTAAGCTATGTTTCAATTTGCAAGCTACCTTGTGTGAAAGTCGGGTGAAGGGTAGGCAAGGATATTTTTAGTATATGTTTAGGTTGCAAACGCCCGAGACGTTTGCTTGTACTTGATACTTCGCACAATTTGGTACTGTACAGTACAGAGATGAAATGAGATATCCAGGCATAGAACTAAAGAATACTAAGGTTACGTAAATCCGAAGTAGAAGTTAAACAACTCCAGTCAAGCAGGATCGATCAAGTACATCGATCGCTTGATTGGTTCACTGTCGTTTAAATTTGAGGTCCTATACCATTTCACGGGCGGCGGGCGCCCAGGCTAAACAACCGAAAATTACACTTTTACTAGGACTCCTTTTCAGGCTATTGATTTTATTAAAGTAGCCAACACTGAGTTTTGCAGCAATGCCTTCTGCCAAGTTTGCAGACCGAGGATGTTTGGATTATGATGTTTCACTTTTTTATGGACTAACTAAATTATGTCCGCATTGCGTTATTTTCTAGCTCCGTACCGCGAAAAATGTAATTTTCGGCGGTCCCACCAGGCCGGCCGTGAAATGGAGGAGTTGCGAATTTGACAGCTGCGCGGGAGCTAACAGCGAAATGATGCCATGTAGGTTTAAAACGTAAAGAACTTGAAAGTATATACATAGTCGATTGAATAGCGAAGAAAGAAACAAAACTAGCAGATATCCTGCAAATCTTAACCTGTCGGATTATACAACGGAACCTTTCGAGTATCTCTAGCCTAATGATGCGAAAGAATTATAAATGCAACTTATAACTGCAACTTTTGTTAAATTTAAGTGCAACTTTCTCACGAGCTCAAGTGCAACAAAAACATGCCCTGTAACACTATACACACTGCATACAAAGATTTTGTATTGGTGATTTCGCCTCCGTGAATAAGTACGTTTTGATCCATCTTTCCATAAACAATCCGAACTGAGTGTGTACTGTTTTGCCTTCTCAGAATTCGGTAACTTGTGCATAATGATGACTAGAGTGACGCCGCAACACTACAACCGTATAGTTGGAATGTGGCCTACGAACATGTTTCACATTTCCTGTCTTGAGGGATAAATACGTGAACGAATTTCTTACTAAAACTCTCGACTTTGGTTAGAAATGTGGTGCATTTATACATTCTACAAGCATTTCTCAATTCGCACTCATAATTGCGTGGCGAGCCGGATGAAATCGTCTGGCGGGCCGGATGCGCCCAGCGGGTAGTTGACACCCCTGTTGTAAATACATGAGTGGAACTTAGGTTTCTTAACCTGGTTTCCACTTTAGCGTAGGACAGTAAGGGCAATAGCGTTTCCGTGGACAGTCAGTGGATGAGTATATTTTTGCGACCGGCCACTAGAGAATTTCGCGACCGCGACCCCTGTCATAAACAGACTGACAATATTTTAAACCAGCAATACAGAGTTATGCAGCATTTTACGGTCGTCGGTCATCATTACCAGAACACGCATTCCGTACCAATGAGATATATCTACTTGCCATAACTGTTGAACAGACGAAACGAACCCCTGAATATAGAACTATTGTTCTACTTAATCATTAATCATATGTCCCTACTATACTATCTACTGCGACGCCATGTTTTTCAGCGCCCACATACCGCCCCCTGAGCTTGGCGCCACCCATATAGCCATCTGGATGACGCTGGAACACAGTTTAAGAACCACTGTATTGAACTATATATATCATGGAAAACTGAATGGGATAGAATTGTGACTGCGTGGCCTGTCAATCAGATACGGTTGAATGACAAGTCATCGAGCAAATTAGCGCAGGCGCGAAACCGTGTTTTGCTCACTATGGCGAGAGCCGTGAGACCGCCGAGACCTCGGCATCCACAAAGTTTCTTTTGTTAGCTGTGATCGGATGTACCATTTGACCTACTATATAAATATATATATATTTTGCAGAACTATATCGGTACTTATTTAGAGCTATCGGATATTGAAAATGCCTGCGAAGAATTGTGCCGTCCCTGATTGTAATACTAGTCGAAAAAATGGTAATTCAGCACTCTTTGTCATTTACAGGGTGGATCTCGCAAAGGACGAACAGGAAAGGCAGCACCGGTCGCATCTACGTTGTTTTATATTGTCCATGCGTGATTCTACGGATAAAAGAGATAATATAATCAGTCAGCTTGGTAGAGAATCGTGAGTTACGGAATTCCTTTTCTGTTGTGACAGATTATGATCTGTAAATGGTATGGGAGGTGTTCCGCCAGGCTAGTGCATACCGGTATGATATCAAAGTTGGATATTTATATGTATTAAGCGCAAACCAGTGACCGATACGTTGTTACTGGCATCATGCAATTATTCTTTCATTGACCATTTATTGTGTTTTTAAGAGCCACAATATGTGATCTACATTTCCGGCCAGAGGATATCATAGCGGCAGGTGCTTCTGGGAGACGTCGGCTGAAGTTGGGAGCCATACCTTGCCTCAATTTGCCTAAAAAGTCCGCATCATTCTCTTCCCCACCAAGGAAAGAGCCAGCTCCCAGAAAAGCTTGTGCTAAGAAATTCTATTATCAAAATGTTGCCCGATTGAAAAAGGACGCATCTCTTATTCAAGGTAGGTGAAATTTAGAATCAAGTTGGATGCTAATTTGTCACTTTCTTACTGTTCAATACGTGGCTGGGTAGCATATGAGAGGAATGGAAAGCTCTATCTTGATTTGGAGGAAGATGATCAGCATATTCAACCTAAAATCAGGTCAGTTTTGGATTTGCTCCTCCCAAGGCCTGCAGGGCGTGCAGGCGTCTACAAATAAATAAATTTACGAAATTCCTGAGCTACTCTCGAATACAGGTTTATAGATTAAAAACAGCCCACACTTTTTGCAATGCTGCACATATGGTTGAAACGTATCATAGATTCGATACCAATTTGTATATATCCATCGAAAATGCGACCAGCTTATGCCAACCATGATCACTTATGTCCTATCATTTCAGGATATGGTTTGACGATGACTTGTCCATCGTATGCTGCCGTATGATCTTATTTTTCAGATGAATATGACCGGCCACATGACGCCGCGGACCATGCAAGGAGATTACAAAATATGAACCATGCCAGGAAATCACAAAATCTGTAGAAAAACCGAAAACTGTCACTGACACCCAACCCATTTGCTGGATATGAAAGGGTCATGGCGACCCGGAGATCTTTCATTTTAATCGGGTTTATACTTTGGTCTCCGTGGTGCCGTCATGCACCTATCTGCTCGTACCAGTTGTGCCCCGGACAGCTCTGCATAACTGGCTAACATCCAGCGAATGTATGATAAATCGTCAATATACTTGATAATTTGTCAATATACAATACCACACATGATGACTGTTGCAATGCTCATTTATTGATCAGATGAGAAATGAAAGGATTGCATGCCTAGAAGTCAAAAATGCTTCTGGTGTGATATATATGGTATTGTACCCTACACCTTCATGTGGTAAAGGTTTGTTAATATTCGCATCGTCATTGAATCGTCATTCTTGTAATAACGTTTCTTGTTGACCCTGCGATCACATACTCGTTACAATGAGATGTCAATCCTTAGCAGCGCGGGTAGAACATGACAATCTGAAAAATATAGCAGATTTATAAACTAAAAAGGACACTGGCGGTGTGTTCAACTAAATCACAATGTACTGCAGTGTCTCGTCAATCTACATTGTAAGTTAAATGCCATCAATTTTGAAATTGAAAACATTGTAAAACAATTTCGGATCAAGGTTTTCCCTTCAAATCGCAACGTGTACCCTGGCTTCCTTTATTCGACTCTCTTTCTTTCCGAAGCTTGTTAACTAGCTTCTTTGTGAAGGAGTGACCCAACACTCTAAGAAATAAGTCAATGACACAGTCTATCACTAGTTTGGAGTGGACATTAGTACACGCTGCGTATGAACTTTTGACAACTCTGTCCTGCAAAATTGAAAAGTTCATCAACTTTGGGAATTTGCTACATTCCATCGTAAACTCTCTGTAGGCTCTCCTAAGAAGAAAGAGCAGCTCTGAGCCTGGATTTACAAGTGCCCCAGCCTTGCGCTCCATCAGGGGGATTAACTTGCCAAAGATCGGTCTAACTCAGGGGTGGGCAAACTACGGCCCGCGGGTCACATGCGGCTCGCAACACCGTTCTGTGCGGCCCGCGAGAGTCTAAAGAAACTTTTTAAAAATATTGATAAAATGCGTACTAAAAATCGAATTAATGCAGGGACTTGATTAACTTTTTCTTAGTATATTTCACTATGATAATTCTGAGAAAGTGGTTCTCAAACTGGTGGGCGCGCCCCACTTGGGGGCGTGGAAGCATCTGCAGGGGGCGCGAAGCTGAGCTCAACTGAAAAATTATTTAGCGCTTCGCGCGATTTACTTCCAATTCAAAGTTATTGTTCTGTATTTAGTCTCTCATGCACAGTCGTAACCTTCCATGCCATCAAACTACCCGTTGGGTTTGCTAGCATCCTGGTTGCGTTTTGTGATATGACGATAAGGGTACGCAAAATCTTTCATCATCATAAGGGGGGCAGGGGGGGGCGTGTCTTGAAAAGTTTGAGAACCACTGATCTAAAGTAAATACTTAATATCACAGCGGGATAGCTGCAACGAGATTGACATAATTTGGATCACGAGTGGGATTTCAGATTGGCCACTCCATTTTTAATTATTTCGGTGTTGTGCTTATAAAAAACGATTCGGGCATGTCTCAAGTATAGATTCATTGTCGGTATGCGTAGAACTGGGGTATTTATATTTTATCTACACATAGCAGAAGCGTGTTTCAAGCTAACATGGTTATGATGCTGTCAGCATTGTGTGTCCTGGAACTGAGCCTAAAGTGGACTGATCGCTGCTCACAGATTTCAATTTCAATCATGTTCTAACAATCGGGCCAACCGACTTTCATCGCTATCGTTTTGACAAATTGGTTATTGAGGTCCGCCAGCCTATGAAATCTCGCCACTATATGTTTCTGACGCGTGCACGATATCATCAAAGCAATGTTTAGCTTGTTTTAAATAAGCACATATATTATCTCCGCATGTCCTCACTATATAATCAAATATCAATATTGCGTTTTGGTTTATAATCCCAATTTTATATAGTGCGGCCCGCGAATGGATTCAGATGTTGAATGCGGCCCGCGAGCTCAAAAGTTTGCCCACCCCTGGTCTAACTGGTCATTGAATTTTCGAATTGTCTTTCTCAATGTAAAACCAGCCATGTATTCTAAAATATCGCTCTCCTTTTCAGAAATACTGGCAGAGACCAATGACTCCGGCTGAGGATGGCTTCATTCCATTATCAATTATTTTTTCCATGACCTCAAGTAAAAATTTGGCAGAGAAAAGCCTGTCGTTTGATTTTGTATATAATATTGGATCACCGCAAACCTTTCTGTAACTCATCACAATATCATCTCGATTTCTAGGGGAATTCATACTGATAATCCATCCCGTAGCTAGTTCAATACCTTTTTCAGGAGTTCTGGTGGGTCTTTGAACTCCAATGAGCGCAGCAATGGTTCAAGATCCACTGGTTGCTGAATAATATTTGGAACAGACATGGTGTTGGAGGCGTAACATTGCCCCGAAAGTTATGTCTTTATTAATTATAATGAAGCATACGTTGAAATCGATATAGCGTGATGATAATCAACGCAAAGCGCAGGAAATGATTTGAACCAAGTTGATATGAATGCTAAATTTTCAAAAACTATACGACTGTTGGTAGTAGATTCCGGAGTGGAGGTTACGATACGGAACGCGACAGCGTCCGAATATCCGACGTTTTCTATTATACACATTATTATAATTATTGATATTACATTCCTTCGTATGCGCGTTGCCCAATTTCAACTCATAGTTTCGTGGCATTCCATGATACTGCTTATTGTACCTAAGTAACTTTGTTAGCTACTTGATCACTTCTGCCAACTACATCAAACAAGAATAGATGGTAGCGAGTATATGCTTGTCAGGCAGAATTATTATCAACGCGAATAATGGATTCATTTACAAAGTCAGTTAACTTCAGTCCCAAGCAAGCGGAAATACTGGGGATGGTGTGAGGTTCACTTTCGCTTTCTGTGTGTGAACCTCTGTAAATTTGAGGTTCACGGTAATAAACGAACCTTGGTAGGTTCTGCACTTCGAACCTTTTTCATGTATTATAAATTTGTCACGTCATTATAACGTCTCTGGTTGAAATTCTTCGCTTTTCAACATCGGGCCGTTCTCCACATGGCGCCGGCAGCACTAAACAGCACTAAACTAGCATATGTAGCCTATATTGTCAATTACAAAATTATTTACTCGAAAGCAGGGATATATAGAACTATATAGGGTTCGAAGATTTCGCTTAGCACACACTAGATAAGAGTTAACATATTTTGAGATCCGAAAAAGAGGGCACGTTTTACAAGTCACAAAAGATATTTTAGCGGAATAAAGAACGGGTAATTTAAAAAAGGTAATTTTGCCCACTCGACTCCGAAAGACCCGCTCCCACAATCGCTTGTGGTTAACTTTTTTCATTTTTTTTAAACAATGGTTGCCGTCACTGCTGTCAAAACTCATATATTTAGCTGTCCGTATACAATCGACTCGCTCTCAAAGCTATAAAGTAGGACGAATTGCCAAAAAGTAGGGTATTTAGGCGTCCTCGGAGAACAGGGCGACACTTTCGATTTCTTGAAAAAGGAGGACAAATCTACCACAACACGCATGTAACTACGAATTCAGTACATTGCTATAGATTACAGGTGCACAAAATGACATCAACAGAGTTATAAAAGAACAAAACCATCAAAATATAATTTTCACACAAACGATAACATTACAGTGAATCTTTTTTGCCAATCAGTATGACTTCTGCTGTTTCCTTTCATATACCAGTTCAGAAATGCGAGGCATTGGGAAGTGTCATCGCATTGTTCGGTCGAATCGCAACAGCGTGAGACCAATTGCTTAATTGCGGATTAGCAAATGTTTGTCATTTTAGAAGCACGGTGTTTCGATTCCGAACACCAGCCTCTCCTGCGTAGGCCACTATCATACCAGTCATAATTCGACTAATTACCTGCAACCCTGATAGCCATGACGGGCGTATCACCACAAATCACATTTATCAGTTGAGTGTGACTCTTGACCGGGGCCTACGAACACTTGGGTTATCGTAGGCCGCGTCTGGACCTGCGCGGAACCCCTGAGACTGGCTCGCGTAATCCCTAGTGTTCCGTGAAACGCCGGTTAATGAACCACTGCCCTAACTAAATTTTAGATTTGGAAAATATTACTCGTGACAACGTACATCAGTTTGCGGCGACGGGTAGGAACTAAGCGTGCGAAAAACGGCAGTAACGTCGTAAACAGTTGAGTCAAAATCACGTCGTCCCATACTTTTAGAACCGCTCCCTTGCGACACCAGCCCATGCGACACACACGCAACTTGCGATAACGTTGGTCGCGGTTTCATCTGCACGTGTATGAAAGGATATGAAGGCAACGGAAAATCCTTCAACAGTAAGTGCAATTTCTTTTCGGCTCAAAATGATTTTTTTGTGCCGAGATACGTCATAATAGCGTTGAGTGCCATCTAAGCCAGTGGTTCTCAACCGCCGGTCCGCGACGACATTCTTGCCGGTCCGCCTGGTATTTTACAATTCTATACCTTAAATTCAAGATCCAATGTTGAAGGCTTTCTATTGATAAAATAAATAAAACATAAAATTTTGAACTGATTCAGAGCTTCGTGAGGTAACATTAGGGCTGGTAACATGTTTGTTTTGACTTAAAGTTCAAGACGTGTCATTTGACAACATGCGAGCGACAAGAACAGAGCATGTACGGGCTGACTCCTCGCTAAACAGCGCATTTCGCGGGATCATTCGTTTCCTATTCATTCATTTTGTGCAGGACAGTAACTGGGGCAACCCAAAACCGCATATTTGGAGAGGGGCCGAGCTTGAAAAGAGCCCAAAATTATTTTGCAAATACACATAAATCATAGCGTACTTTTTTGAAACTTTTTCCCACATTTTTCAATTTCTTTTCGCGCGATTTAGTGCCCCTAAGTGTGTGGTTAATAGGTGCCCTTCTCCGAGAAATACACATGATTAATAGAAATAGGCATTTCGGTATCAACCATTGCCGCGCCTCGACGTACCAACACATAATGAAGTTTAGGCTAGCATGGGACTCCGAAAGGTGTGCTGAAAATTCGGCAGCAAGAAAACCGATTCAGTCCTGAATGATCGAAAATTTTCGCTATAGGCGCGATTAAGCTGCATAAACTTTCTACTTACACTGAGCAGAATGAATATGCTGACAAGTACAGGCGAAAACATACGTCCCACTGTAGGGTCTTGGGGCGAGGCCCCCGGAAGTTTGTCTTGTTGCCCTGTGGGGCCCAAGACCAACGTTTTTGGGGGAGGGCTGACGAAGTGCCTTTCGGCGCGGATTGGCGGATGGCCGGTATAGTTGCTGTATGGTGTTTTCTTGCGGCACGCATTGTATTCGTAGTTGCCAGGGTAGCCTATGCGTCTGGTCGCAGTGGGCCATGAGCAAGGTAGCACGACAAGGTGCTTGGTTCGACTCCGAAACGCTTCTTCTCTCGATATTGTCAAAGAGAAGAATATTATTCGAGTGGGCGTGTTCGATTAAACCCACTGCATTCGGCGCGAAAAACTGGAAACGACTCTCGGCGATAGCGCCGGAGGCTTCACCATTACGCTAGCACTTAAATATAGTCAAATTACTTGAAAATCGAAAATGCGGGCCGCACAAAATATTCTCTCGGGCCTCGTGTTTTGTGGTCAAAGTGGTCAACGTCGCTACTCAAGTAGAAGTAGAAGTAACTCCGGAATTTCAATTCAAGTTGAAGTAGGAGTGGCGGTTCACAAGTAAGCAAGTAAGTAGATATTCTACGCCTATTTTGCCTAAAAAAAACGAAAACTGTCAAGTAGAAGTTGAAGTAGTCTAAAAATCATAACTACTTAATACGAAGTGCGAGTAGGCAAAATCTACTTCAAGTACTTCCAAACATAGAAGTTACTGATCACATCCGACATCCATCACATCAGATCCTTGTTCTACGTGGTAAAAGATTGGCGAGTTCCTTCAAAAATCAAATATATCTTGATATAACGCTAATATCATATGATGAACTATGATATGTACAAAGAATTGAAAGATTTGTGTGTTCTTTCTACTGAGCCGTGCGATGACAGCCATTGCGACATGCCACTTTTGAAGATATTGACAGCTGTAGGTACAAATGCTATTGCTTGTCTGGGTAGCAGGGAAACGGAAAGAGTTGCAATAGTATATGTCGGAACTGCATATCCCTTTATTACATATGGACTACAACTTACATACCTGTCTGTACTTTCCACAGAGATCACTAATCCGTGCGATAGCCGCCCATGTGACACACATGCCATTTGTGAAAACATTACTAGCTATCGTTACAAATGCGATTGCATGCCTGGATACTAGGGAGACGGAAAGAGTTGCAGTAGTATGTTGGAACTCCATATTCCTCCCTGTATTACATGCAGGGCTTTGGAGCCGGAGCCGGAGCCCGGAGCCGGAGCCCCGGAGCCGTGCATTTTCACCGGAGCTGGAGCCGGAGCCGGAGCTCTACATAAAATTTAGCCGAAGCCGGAGCCGGAGCTGGAGCCCGTTATTTGAGGAGTAGCTCCGGCTCCGACCTATTTCATAAGATGCTATTATATATGCAACAACCACATCTGCTGATTTATCATAATTGAACTGAATTTTAATGCTGTGCACAGCAATGGCATGGAGTAAATTGCGTTCTAGTGCAACTATGATGTTGTCGACAATTGACAAGTATTCAGTATGAAGTCACAAGCCGGCACGGCGGCACCTATATGTCTTTGTTGCTACATCGGATATTACTGACGGCTGACGGACTCTAGATTACTATAGATTATTATTATTATTATTAGATTAGTAATCCATAGAGACCAGGAATGGCCAACCTTTTCGGCTAAAGGGGCACATGCAATTGACGAACGAGTGCGCGGTCCACTAGCCACGCCAAGCGGGTAAAATTTTCTAAGTTTATAAATAAACTAGGTGAGTATTGCTGGTCTATTGTATACCACCCGCTAGGCTCAGTTTGCAAGGACACGACACGACTATTCAGCGTCTGGACACATCGATATCGAGGGTCTCCGATAATATGGGACAATCATTTTGTGCCTACATTTCACCGTCGACGATTTTTATGCGAGCGCAAACGCGAAAAGACTTTCTTCCGTAACTGCGAATACAGTTAGACTCAATCGGGTAAATTATAGGCGTTTTTTTCATTTTCAGTAGGGGGTAGCGTGAAGAAAAATTTCGCTACTATTTTAGTCTATTGTAATGTACGACGGTTTACTGAAAATGTGACTGGATCCTGGATCTGCCAATGCGTCGGAACTGATATTTATGGTCATCAACATCCCAAGTGTCGCAGTAAGAATTGTAATTTTTGGTTGGCATTGCAAGTTCACAATCTGAGCAATTCATTGTCGATAATATAATAGGACATTACCTCGCGGGCCGCGCAAAACCCTCTCGCGGGCCACATTTGCGGGCCACCCCTGATATAGACAGGACCATTCGATAATTTCAGAGCCGGAGCCGGAGCTGGCGCCGGAGCCGTGGTTATAATGCGGCTCCGGAGCTGGAGCCGGAGCTAATGTATGATAGAAGAGAGCTCCGGAGCCGGAGCTGGAGCAGTTTAAATTTACGGCTGCTCCAAAGCCCTGATTACATGTAGACTATAACTTACATACCTGTCTGTACTTTCCACAGATATCATCAATCCGTACGACAGCCGCCCATGTGACACACATGCCGTTTGTGAGAAAGTCGACAGCTATCGTTATAAATGCCATTGCTTGCCTGGATATAAGGGAAACGGAAAGAGTTGCAATAGTATGTCTGAACTGCAGATTCGTGTATTATATGTAGACTACAGCTTACATACCTGTCTGTACTCGTCCACAGAGATCATCAATCCGTGCGATAGCCGCCCATGTGACACACATGCCATTTGTGAAAACATTGACAGCTTTCGTTACAAATGCGATTGCATGCCTGGATACAAGGGAGACGGAAAGAGTTGCAATAGTATGTCGGAACTGCATATTCCTCCCTGTATTACATGTAGACTATAACTTACATACATGTCTGTACTTTCCACATAGATCATCAATCCGTGCGACAGCCGCCCATGTGACACACATGTAGTTTGTGAAAAAGTCGACAGCAATCGTTACAGATGCCATTGCTTGCCTAGATATAAGGGAAACGGAAAGATATGTCATCGTTAAGAACCAACGACCAATACTTACTGAGTAGGCTACAGCAATTTTTATTCCGTGTCAGAGCAACAATTATGACATGAAATCGCCAATAGCAAGAGGCGCCTCAATCATCACAGCATACTAGAGCATTAGAGACCAATAAACTAGGCGAGAGAACCAGGCAGACAATCAAATCACAAGATATGAGCAAAACTACAATTATTACTACTTCAGCGATTTTTTTGAAATGATGTATTATGAGGTTATGACGAAGTTCACAGAATCTGCACTGATCGCCCTCAGATGGAAATGCCAACAGGTCAGCAAACAGCATGTTTTTCATCAGGTTTCGTGATCCTTTTTATGACAATTCGTCCTCCTTCCTTCCGACCGCGCCTTCCGTTACATGCCATCCTTTTATGCTGTTCTATTACTTTTCATTCAGTGTGAATGCCTCTACTTTACACCGGGTAGGCTCTGGTGGGTGTCTGATTTCAAAGACTATATATTCCAAGAAGTTTCGACACCTTCATATCTTTTCATTGTATCACATTTTTGTGGTGTATTGAAATGAAAAAAATCGATAATAAACCGAATGGCATACTCGGAATTTGGATCCCCTAATTTTTTCCATATGTCGACTTTGTTCACTATATTCACTAGCTGCATCCCTGAGCATTCCAATTGGCACACCGGTTGAGGACCACCAGAATAGTCTATGTCAGTGGTTCTTAACCTTTACTTACCTTCGGAAGACTACGCTGATTTCCCAAATTTTCGCTGGATCATAAAAACAAAAATCTACCTCAACTGCACCTCTAACACATTACTATGGATTAAATAACTCCCATAGCGACTGGGGGACGTGCACTCCCGGGCACCCAGCCGTAATCGTAACACATGACCGATGCAAAGTTCATAAGTCTTCTTTTTATTAAGTATAGTGCATAAAGGCATGGAAATGCGGTGCGAATAATAGCCATCATTGGCGAGTACATCGAATATTTTTGCGACTGCATTGCTGTACCTTCATTGTTCTAGCTGCGCTTGATACAAAGCGGAAGGAAAACAACAAAAAGTTAATTGAAGAGATTCTTTGAGGCACAGAACGACAATATACAATTGAAGAATATCAATATACCATTCAATGAATAACAGTTCACGAATCATAATTTAATACTAATGCATACATAAGAACAGAAATTTGCATCATATAATCTAAAAATAAACTTTGTATCTCGGTATCTCAGTCACAACACAAATAAAAAAACGAAACTGATACATTTCATAATCACGTATCAGGGTCTAGTCGGACCTAAACCGTATAGATGTACGATTTGATTTCCAAATAATGCAGCAAGTGATAATGAAGAAGAGTGATAAGAAAAAATGATAACAGAACACAAATACAGCGTGAAGATCGCGGCCGTTGGTGCCGTCGTCGCGGTGGCAGATTGATATCGTGGACTCGGAACGCTCGGGGTCGTAACCCTCACCATACCACCAAGTGTCAAGGTTTTGCATCACTTTTCCCGTGCCCGAGCCGCTTTTGATTTTTTCGCACAGCGACTTCCAGGGGTCCGGTTTCGGAGGCGTGTGAAACGCGTGGTCTGCGTACTCGGTCGATTTCCACTTCAGATACTCCGAGTATTCGGTGTCGTTTCGGTCCAGGCGCTTCAGATAATTGGCGAGCGCTTCTACGCTTTCAAAGTCATTCATGTGAATGAAGGATCCGGCGGGCGCATATTTTTGATAGCTTGATCTGTACACGGAAAATATTGTATAGATTGTACGAATTGCAAGTATATATCCAATTGGAAAGTATATTCATATTGAAATGAACCCGAATATTTTCGGCTCACACTCGTCAGGTATAATCCTCAGCAACTAATTGTATATCAATAATTTAGTTGAAATCCATTTTTTTAAACCTACCGAGACGGGCCCAGTACGACCGGCACTGCCTCCGTCCTTAGTCCGATGTTGAAAAACTTTTCCGTTATATAATCTTGGCATCTGGAGTTCTCCAGAGTGAACACAAACTTGTATCTGAAACGGAAGGCAAGAACAGATTAAAACCATTACTCGCAACATAACGTATCTTCGCTGATTCTACACAAGTTCGAGAATGACACCATCTGCATCTGCACTGTAGATTTTGGAAGTGTAGAGAAATTGGCACTGTGCAAACATCACTCGAGAAGTCCCTGTAGAGCCGAAACATTACTAAATTGGTGTTTTTAGTCATATACAAAGCCAGAATACATCAAGTTCGGTGCATATCAAGTCACAAAAAGACATTGATGTTGAATGTAGCGTGAGTCTGCTCTACGCACAAATATGAGAGGTGCCATTCAAGGGCGCGATTAATCCGATTATGTCATTTAAGTCCAGTTCAAAATCGACTCTTTATAAAGTTGTCACCTAAACACGGTAAAAGAATCGGCACAAAATCGACATAATATCTAGGGTCTTTTTCTCTGGTGATCTGTTCAATACATTTTAGGATGTATAAGCCATACTGCACGATCAACGGCAAAACAATCAGTCAGCATATCGATGCTTGTGAATCAGGAATAGGAAATTGCGCAACTGCAATGTCTCGCTACGATTGTCATCATTTCCGTAGAGACACAACCGCAAGCGCAGCAAGTTACAATGAAGTGGCAGAACATATTGCTTGAATTAAACATGCTTTTGTCAATTGCTAAGATTTAATTCACGAGTCACATCCGTCTTATCTCAGTGGCTCTTAACCAAGGGTCCCTAATGTTTCGCTGTAGGTTGAGACACTGACACACACCTTACTCGCACAGCAAAATACATACAGATTTACAGCAACTATTGATACAAATCATGTTTTATTGTTTTGTTATTTAAGACTGTTTTTAATGCACAGTTAATTTTGAGCACCAGTGGTATATAGTAATGTATTACAATAATTAGATGCTCAAGTGGTACAGGTTTGTTTTTGTGGCTAGGTGAATATTTGGGGTTTGCCGATAGCTTGCTGATTAGCATAAGGGTTCTCTACGTCAGTAAAGGCTAAGAAATACTGGTCAAGCTACATATGATGAGGATTTGTGAAAAAAAATATAAAACTCCCAAGTTATCCTGTTATTCTACTGGGTACCAAATTTACTCTTTTATTCTTTTTCAGTGATTAATGTATCTTCCAATTACTGGAGGCACAGAGATCATATGCGTCAGTCAGTTCGACACAGACACCTACCTGTTTATCGCCGCTTTACCGCATTCGCCCCTACATAGCTCGTCGCCGCTGCATTTTCCTTTCACGTCGATCTCCATGTATCGCTGCAAATCTTTCATGATTTCGTTTCGGAAAGTGGACTTGCAGTTCGACACGAGCCATATCCCCAAAGCCGGAGCATTCTTGTTCCGCAAAAGATCCTGCACCGATCTGTGAAAAAATGCGTCAGTGCAAGGACGATAAGTTCATTCAACTTGACAAGAGAAAAAAATGATATAAGTATCAACCGAGGTGGTCAGTAAGAAAGTACCTTATAAAGGTTTTGAGGTATTTGGGATATGATTTCAGCCTTCTTCCTCTCGCATTGGAAAAGTTCTTAGGTAAAACTAGTTTCTTTTTACAGTTTGGATTTTATATACCTTATAAAAAAACAGATTGAGAAGGCGACCTCGAGGTTGTCAGTAGCCTACTACTACCTTTGGCTACTTGAACTGCATACAGCGCACTCAATTGCTTATAATTTCAGCCAACTTCCACTTCTACTGAACAATTTTCATGCAGAACTACATACTCGCGTTCCACTTTGGATATTCCAAAGTAGAAATTAGTTTTGCGTTAAATTCGCATCACTTTTAAACGAGAAATCCTCGTATGAACAAGGAGAAATAACCATCACCGACTCGCCGTAACTGCTGAATGTTTTCAAAGACCGTCTTCACACTACCACCACATCCAAATTTTTCCAGGCAAAGCTACTTATGAATTCGACCAATTAGCAGTGTCATTTGTCTTTGGTAGGGCAAGTTTTTGCAACTTTTTTACAGCTTCCGAGAGCTTCCCAAACACAATTCGAGTATCTCGTACCCTAATAATTCTAAAAAATCATCAATGCAACTTTTTACTGCATCTTTTTTTCGAAGTTAAGTGCAACTTCTCACGATTTCAGTGCAACGAAAACTTACCCTGGGCATTTGTGATTTTATGCCACCATTGATTAATTGCTAAAAAGTATGCGACTCTCCGTCCAAATCTACATTTTAAAAAACTACTTGGTACTTGTCAGACTTTTTTCCTATTTTCGCTTCGAGTAGTTTTGACAGGCCTTGGATATTCTTCTGCTACTTGTACTGGGTACCGACGTTGACTTCGACAACCTCTGCTCCAAATGAGCTTCTTGGAGGTACATAACTTCGATACACAATTGAAAAGTATGTCCATATTCAAATAACTCCGAATATTTTCGGCTGACACTCGTCAGGGATAATCGTCAGCAACGAGTAGAGAATTAGAAAAAACATTGTACATTAGGGTTGTTCAAAAAAAAAAACTTTTCCTTCAGATTTCACTGGCTACTTGATAAAATTGTTAGTTTGGTTAAAAAAAACGATACACACCAGTTTTGGCTCAATTCAACCAGACGCAAGATTTTTGCAGTAGAAAGTTTTGAATTTATCATTTAAAAATTGAAAAAGAAAATTTTCAAAATTATTTTTTCGACCCCATAAAATTGTTAGGCTGTCAGTAGAGATGATGCATACCAAATTTGTCTAAATTCCAACCACTAGAAGCAAAGTTATCGCAGCAGAAAAATTTCTAATTCCAGGATTTTATAATAAATAATTTAAGACTTAGTCACCGTAAATACTATTTTATTCAAACCCAAATTTTTCTACTACAATAACTTTGCTTCTAGTGGTTGGAATTGACCCAAATTTGGTGCACATCATCTCTAATGACAGCCTAACAATTTTATGGAGTCGACAGAAAAATTTTGAAATTGTTTTTTAATGATAAGTTCAAAACTTTCTACTGCAAGAATCTCGCTTATACTGGTCGGGATTCAGCCATAGTTGGTGTGCAGCGTTTTTTTAACCAACTTAACAATTTTATCAAGTAGCGAGTAAAATCTGAAGGAAAAGGTTTCTTTTGAAAACCCTATTGTACGGTACATCAACAATTGTATCACCACATATTCGCAATACAAAATTATTCAATTAAAGATGCGGGAACTACAGAGCATACTTATTTGATCGAATCATGTCTTCGCTGTAAGACGCCGGGAAATCAGAATCCGAGCGGTACGTCATCGTCAAATTGAATACTCCGTTCAAGGGTGTCAATGACTTGTGGAAAACGAATCTTGTCAATTTCGGGGGCTCCATACAAAGCCACACCCACCTGCAAGAAGTAAGCTGCTGAGATTGTGATAGCCGACACCCGACATTATCGCACAAAAGATAGCTCCTTGTTTGTTTTAGGAGATTGCCGAATAACTCATATTTTTACATGGAATGCGGAATCGCAGCTACCGTAAACCGGGGTAACTTTGGACAATTTTCAACAATTTCGCTTTGTATCTTGGAAATGCTAGGTTGTAGGGGAGGCAAGTTTTGTGTTTTTCAGGGGTCATGGAGCAAAGATTAGAATTACCTAATCCAAAATCTTCATGGTCATAAATAAGTCCCTTATTTTTGTAAATTATCTGTGCCCAAAGTTACCCCTGCATGTGGGGTAACTTTGGACAATGTAGTTTTTTGTATGCCTTTACACTCTATTTTTTATGAAACCTCAAAAATGAGGCTTATTTGGTAAGGGTTGATGAGAGCAGTGGCTAAAACTGAAACAAAATAGTATATGTCTGGCCTATTGCATGATTTTTACCGAATCCCCCCCACCCCCCAAAAATAAAAATTAAGTAGTTTATGAAGGCTAATGCCCCCTTATTCATCCCTTATCACAATTTTCCCTCCTGCCATCACCAACTGGGACTTATAAATAACATATGGTGATAAGGGGTATCCCACTGGTACATTTAATACGGTACTACTATTGAACATGAAACAAAATTACATTCGATAGATAACTACCATTGCCACTCCTTCTTGTGTTGCAGAGGAAGCCAAGCCGGATCATCCTGAATTTCAGCGAAATGAAACACGACGGCTTTCGCCACGGAAATTGCAGATCGATCATGCGTCAACACGCATCCATCTTCAGGATATCCCGTACGCCGCACAGAGCCAAACGGTGGCGCCCATATCAGAATCACATTCGATTCCAGAGTCCTGCAGAAGATATCGATATATATTAGTGGTTCCCCACCTTCTTCAAGTCACTGACATCTTTCAAACAATTAGCAAGCTTGCGGCCCCCTGAATTGTCTATACAAGAATTTCACATGGACTAACTACACAAACACATAGATTTATAAATACTCGCAAACAGTAAGTGTAGCAATTGGCATAGTAATCAGACTATAAAAGTTCCCAAAAATGATGAGCTGTTGTCAACATACTAATAAACAGTTGTCGCGCAGAAGTTAGTCACACGAAAAAACCTGAATTTGTAAAAATCGGCACAAAAACATGATTTTCAAAATATAATGGGAATTTGCTGTTTGTTTTGATGTTCAGAGTCAATCAGGTGGTAACATTATATTGGGTTGATGATCCCAAGCATTTTTCATTATCGGCACCCCGTTGGAATCATCGATCTGCTTTTCCCAGTACGAGAATAACTGAAAAGTATCTTGTTTTCATGCGTATTGATCAAACGATCATGTTTTCTCCTGAAGATAACTCACAAAAACAACATTTCACAGTACTTAACAATATGCAAAAAAAGGCACTTTTAGTAATTTTGTGGGTTATATTAATGAATAATGACGTTTGAAGATAGGCAAGTTTAAAATGAAATGGCGTACTTCTACTATTTTGAGCTGTATATTTCATACTGCTATTTCATATAGCTTTGACATGTTAAACATGTAATGTTTAGGAAATGGCTATTCATAATTTCAGATATTTATGGCATCTACCATAACATACCATACAAGTATTATAAATACTTTGAGTCTTCATCCACAGTGGTGCGGTTCAACAGAATAATCAAATAAATTGGAAGCGATAAACTACGAAAATATTGCTCATAATTGCATCATAAACATTGAGCATAGCTGACAACATCAAGTCACGCATCATTACGCCGTTTTATATTGTAAGACAATTATTCAGTATCCTATACATCCATCCTAAAATTAAACAGGTCTCAGACTGCTGTATGTTTCTAGTTATAGGAGTTACACTGTATAAAATCATATCATTGCCATAACCTTGTTAGTTCAACATATTAACTTGGACTGCAGCTCACTCAAACCAACCAACCTGTATTTATCATCCAAATGAAACGTTTGCGCATATTCAGCAGATGTCAATGAATTTCTGGAACTCGATTTCAGTTTCTCGACATGAGCGCCGATCTCAGTGAATATGATCAAGTCGTAGCGTCGAAAGAAGAGGAAAATGATGGCATATGTTACGAAAGTGATCAGGAGTCGGGTGCTTGTATATTTCATGTGAAAACGCATAGTCTGCAAACAATATGAACACAAATCGATCATGAATCATTTATATCAGACTATGACAAGGTAATTGAAGACAGTTATTGATATCATCAAAGCAACTATACTTTGGAGTAGATAACTTCAAGATTGCATCGAACAGCATCAACTTCATATTTGCCTGATTGGAATCGCTGGCCTTTTTGCCTGATATATCAGGTGAGCAGCGTTGATTTTCCAAGTTGAAGTAATTTGATTAAAAATAATTAAAAAATAGAATATAGTGTGAGCCCAGGACACCGATTCCATACAGGCATATTTGGAATGTGCTCACTGTGTCTGGATGCTGTCCTGACATTCCTACGCCAAAATTGAGTTAAATATTGGGCCTGTCTGGAATCGGTGTCCTTTGCTCACACTATGCTTTATTTTTTCATTTTCATTAAATTACTTTAACATGGAGAAATACGAGAATCGCTGCTCACCTGATATATCTACGTTGACCACTGTGATTCTAATAGAATTCTCGGGAATTATATATGTTCATGTGAAACACACAAAAAAGCAGGGGCATTAAGGTATTTATCAGTTTGGAGTTTTTACCAGAATTCCAAAAACCACTTGCCAGATTTTGCAATAGCTTTTTGTGACTGGTTATCGGGATTCCTGATGAAGAATGCGACTCATTCAGTAGACACAGGTACCCAACTGTAACACAGATTTGCAATAAAAATGGTTTGAAATAACTCAGGAATAGGAAAAGATCAGAATCACAACTGATTCGATGAAATATCGCGTTGTTCAATACATTAGACACACTTGAATTTCCGACAAACGCGATACATATATAATCGAAGAATTACCAATGTTGGGACCCTGAAGGAAGACATTCCTCCCCATTAGTGGACGTAAGTACACCTAATAAAGAATTATTCACGATCATTAAGCTTCGGAATAACTCAGGAGCAGAACAGAATCGAATTAGATTCGGTTGAATATCGCGTCTTTCAATACATAGATACACTTGAATTCCCGACAAACTCGATACATATATAATCGATGAATTACCCATGTTGGGACCCTAAAAGAAGATATTCATCCCCATTAGTGGACGCAAGTACCCCTAATAAAGTATTATTCACGATCATTAAGCTTCGGAATAACTCAGGAGCAGAACAGAATCGAATTAAATTCGGCCTAATATCGCGTCTTTCAATACATAGATACACTTGAATTCCCGACAAACTCGATACATATATAATCGAAGAATTACCCATGTTGGGACCCTACAGGAAGATATTCAACCACATCAGTGGACGTAAGTACCCTTATAAAACAAAAATTGACAATCAATAAGCTTCGGAATAACTCAGGAACAGAACAGAATCGAATTAAATTCGGTTGAATATCGCGTCTTTCAATACATATAGATACACTTTAATTCCCGACAAGCTCGATACATATATAATTGAAGAATTACCCATGTTGGGACCCTAAAGGAAGATATTCAACCCCATCTGTGGACGTAGGTGCCCCTAATAAAGAATTATTCACGAGTATTCGGGTTCGGAATAACTCAGGAACAGAACAGAATTCGAATGAATTCGGTGGAATATCGCGTCGTTCAATACATAGATACACTTGAATTGCCGACAAACTCGATACATATACAATTGAAGAATTACCCATGTTGGGACCCTAAAGGAAGACATTCATCCCCACAAGTGGACGTAAGTACCCCTAATAAAGAATTATTCACGATCATTAAGCTTCGGAATAACTCAGGAGCAGAACAGAATCGAATTGAATTCGGTTGAATATCGCGTCTTCAATACATAGATAGATTTGAATTCCCGACAAACTCGATACATATTCAATCGAAGAATTACCCATGTTGGGACCCTAAAGGAAGACATTCATCCCCACAAGTGGACGTAAGTACCCCTAATAAAGAATTATTCACGATCATTAAGCTTCGGAATAACTAAGGAGCAGAACAGAATCGAATTAAATTCGGTTGAATATCGCGTCGTTCAATACATAGATACACTTGAATTTCTGACAAACTCGATACATATTTAATTGAAGAATTACCTATGTTGGGACCCTAAAGAAAGATATTCAACCCCATCTGTGGACGTAAGTACCCCTAATAAAGATATATTGACAAACAATAACTTTCGGAATAACTCAGGAACAGAACAGAATCCGAATGAATTCGGTGGAATATCGCGTCGTTCAATACATAGATACACTTGAATTTCCGACAAGCTCGATACATATATAATTGAAGAATTACCCATGTTGGGACCCTAAAGGAAGATATTCAACCCCATCTGTGGACGTAGGTACCCCTAATAAAGAATTATTCACGAGTATTCGGGTTCGGAATAACTCAGGAACAGAACAGAATTCGAATGAATTCGGTGGAATATCGCGTCGTTCAATACATAGATACACTTGAAATGCCGACAAACTCGATACATATACTATCGAAGAATTACCCATGTTGGGACCCTAAAGGAAGACATTCATCCCCACAAGTGGACGTAAGTACCCCTAATAAAGAATTATTCACGATCATTAAGCTTCGGAATAACTCAGGAGCAGAACAGAATCGAATTAAATTTGGTTGAATATCGCGTCTTTCAATACATAGATACACTTGAATTCCCGACAAACTCGATACATATACAATCGAAGAATTACCCATGTTGGGACCCTAAAGGAAGACATTCATCCCCACAAGTGGACGTAAGTACCCCTAATAAAGAATTATTCACGATCATTAAGCTTCGGAATAACTAAGGAGCAGAACAGAATCGAATTAAATTCGGTTGAATATCGCGTCGTTCAATACATAGATACACTTGAATTTCTGACAAACTCGATACATATATAATCGAAGAATTACCAATGTTGGGACCCTGAAGGAAGACATTTCTCCCCATTAGTGGACGTAAGTACACCTAATAAAGAATTATTCACGATCATTAAGCTTCGGAATAACTCAGGAGCAGAACAGAATCGAATTAAATTCGGCCTAATATCGCGTCTTTCAATACATAGATACACTTGAATTCCCGACAAACTCGATACATATATAATCGAAGAATTACCCATGTTGGGACCCTAAAGGAAGATATTCAACCACATCAGTGGACGTAAGTACCCTAATAAAACAAAAATTGACAATCAATAAGCTTCGGAATAACTCAGGAACAGAACAGAATCGAATTAAATTCGGTTGAATATCGCGTTTAATAAAATTATATTTACAATCAAGCAAATAGCCTAACCACGTATAGTGTTATGGGAACCATCGTCTCGATTAAAGATGTTTCTATTTGACGATGGTGTATAAATATAATAGGAGATGTCACTTTCAAGCCATAGTGTATGAAATAGCGCTAATATACTCATTGCTCGATGTGACTAGAAGGCAGATGACGTGGTCGGAGCAGCTAGTTCTCTCCATACTCTGAGATCTTGGGCTAGCTCATTTCCTGATTGCATTTGGTTTAGTATTCGGGGATACTACTATTTGATAAGCCAGCATGAAGTAACCAAATTTTTGTTGCAATGTAGAAAGCAATATACAATTCACGTTTGATCCGATCAATAGCATGACTGATAAATTTCGAATATATATGATTGATATATATGATATATGCAGAGGTGGTCAGTAACGAAGTACTTCTACTTCTCGGAAGTGCTCAAGTAGTTTTCCTCTACTTCTGGTACTTACTCAAGTAGATCTGATTTTCTCTACTTCTACTTCTACTTCGTAATATTTTGTGATCTACTTACTTACTTTTCGCTATTTTCAGTTTGTCAAGTAGAAGTAGTTTAATCTCCCAATACGGAAGACAGCCTGAGGAAGTTCGGGGCTGTTTTCACGTAGTACCAACATTTAATATTCATAAAAGTCAAGTAAAGCCCAGTAATTTAGTTGCGCTTCGCGCACAGTAGTTGTGGAGTGACAAAGATGTTTTCACGAAAGTATCGGTGAAAATATGTTAGGTACCGGATTGCTTGGTTCCGCTCGCACCGCATTGTCGCCCGTATCAAATATTTCATCACAGTAAATATGGCCCGCCATAACGTTTGAAACTGCCGTTTCATAATCTAGCGATTACCAATCATTTCGTAAACTAGCAGCCCATTACGTGTCTTGCTAAACTGGAAAATCCAACTTTTTTTTAACGTTACACCTGTTTTAGCAGATCACCTTTGAAGCTTTATGGACAAAAGACATGAAATATATTCTCCGCTTTTAAGAAGTGGTATTTGTATTTCACTTTCAATTCCGAGTATCATACTTTAAGTTCTAATTACTTTCAGTTCTTTTGTCTGCAGAACATACATGTTGAAGCATATAAACAAGCGTAGTAATGCCTCTATTTTCCGAAAATGAAGCTACACTAAATATAACTTTTACGATCCACAATATTTGTTGTTAACGTAAACTAATCGCGCAAAGTGTTGAAACCGTATCCGATACAACTTCTCCGTATTGCTCTTTGCCTAAACTTGGGGCCTAATAATATGGGGTAGCGCGCCATGCCATTATATTCTCTAAAAGGGGGTCTTCTAGTAAACAAAGGGTTGGTATCGCATTTTCATATCGATACTATAATTTTCATCTCATGATTCGAAAGAATGCTTATTCTGTCGAAAATTGATACCCCCTGGGATGCATCAATACGAATCAAGCTCTCTGAACTTTCCGCATAGCTTAATTTGCAGCTTTTGACAGTCCATGCGAACGAATTAAGACTGTTTTCAAAACTACTTACTTACTTGAGTAGATTTAAGGTCAGTAAATTCTACTTCTACTTCAAGCAGTTTTAGGTGGCTCACGGAAGAAGTACTTCTTCTCGTACTTGAGTAGATTTTTTCGTCGCTACTTCTACTTCTACTTGAGTAGCTTTCTTGACTACTTTGACCACCTCTGGATATATGACCTTCAGCACGAGATCACCACAGTTGACGCCATCTTCTTGCGTACCATGAGAGCAAGACTTTATAGTCCATCTCGGGGTTGCGAACTCCTCTTTGCGATGGCTCCAAAAACCACTAAATTTATGAGACCGGGTTGATATTTTACGTCGTTATTGACTGTGCTACTTGTAGAGTATAATTGCAGAATCTCACTTCCTATGTAACTCAAATTTCTGAGCGTAGCTCTCCTCATTTCCCAATGGGTCGTAAAGTAGGAGGGTTCGAGTGTTAATGTCACTAGCCTGAATAAATTCGGGATGATTGAGGAAAAGTTAACATCAACCGTTAAGCCGCGTGCAACGGGTTTGAGAAGAACAATCGGTGTAAGTTACATTATAAATGAGACTGACCATGAAAATCGAGTGATTGCCAATATTCAGTGACGTCACTATTGATTGTGTGGATGACCTTTCCACCTGAAAGTGTAAGAACAGTTGGTTACTATAGATTAGGGTTGCCATACGTCCGGAATTTTACTATAGATTAGGGTTGCCATACGTCCGGAATTTCCCGGACATGTCCGGAATTTCACTATTCAAACTAGCGTCCGGGAGGAATTTCTAAAATATGCCAAATGTCCGGAATTCTGAAGACTTAACGTAGGCTCATAATTTTTTCGTACATCAGTATAAAAACAATATTTTGGGGGAATATTTAAGCTGATGCATGATATTTTTCTTCGCGCTGCGCGCGATTTACCTGCACATTTATTGAATTTTATATGGAGATTACCACCCTCGCAAAAACTGCAATAAAATATAAATAAAAACAACCTCCATTTACTGGAATAAGCCTAATTGTAATCGAAATTATAGGAGAACGGTATGTTCCTAGAGATTGTTAAGGCTGTTTAAATGCTTTATTCAAAGGGTTCCAAACGGGGGGTCGTTTGCCTTTATTCTGGGGTTTGCGAATATGTTGAACGTAATCAGCTTCCAAAATAGCCCGTGAGTAAGTCTGGGCAAAGGTGCTGACTTCTTTTAGTAATCAGCTCGTCAAATTTTGATCTGGGCCACGGAACATTTTCAAATTTCAGATGGAGTCACGACCATAAAAAGTTGGAAACCACTGGATGTGGGGTAAAGCTCCGTGTTGCGCACCGGCATACGGCTTATGAACAATCTTTTCTGTAGGACATGAACATGACTTAGCGATGTGCGATTACGCTCCCTGTAGGCCTATTTTCGAACTCATCATCATCCGCCGGCTCTACCGCTAACTCTGATCACGTGGGTGGCGAGTATAGAATCTATATAGTAATAAATAGAACGAACAATATTATTGACAGAATTCATTCAAATAATTTAACGACCTGATGCATATAGGAACCAGATTGATATAGCAAGCACCCCCCCCCCCAGAAGTTGCATCGATTACTCTATAGTGTGGGCTCAAAATCATTGTTTATTTGGGCGGGAGGGGCTGAAAACATGTGCTTTCGGTCCCGTTACACAACACACAGTCACTCACATACTCCTGAACTGGATCCTGACCACCTCTGGACTATGAGCAAAGTTTTGTTAGTGTGACGTCATAACTTATTTTGAAATCCACTAGTGGGCGCTGAAGAGTGTCCGAAATTTGGGTTGCTGAAATATGGTAACCCTACTATAGATGCTGACCACAGGTAAATAATTTAATAGTTTTGTACCAGTATTCCGGGGTTTAAGCAACAGTAGGAACCGTTGTGCCACCATTCTGTCGAGTAGTGACACGAAACACAGCTGCCGCTTTTTCCGGCCTACCATTAACAGAATGTTACAAGTTATAGTATATTTATAAGAAATATATATGTAGTAAAATCAACGAAATTACCTTTATGCACAATCCCTCCATCGCAGCATCCATAATCTGCGTAAACAATATTCCTTGAATTCTAAACTGAGCAAATCATAAATTGTATTGTCTGACGAACCTGATCATCTAGCCACCCTTGACCCGACAGCAAGTACAAGCTCCGTCTTGTTATATATAATTTACCGACAACAGCTTCCACTCGGTTGCTGATGGGTGATAACCACAACAATCTGATATTCGAGTGAATAAACAATATATTTATAATATATGTATTCGAAACAAAATAAATAATTTAGTCAATCTATATTACTTTATTATTACAATTAATATATCGTAAATTCGTAAAATATGAGAAACAAAGTAGCCAACATGCTCTCTCATATCTACGACACGGAGTTTTGTCTTCCTGCAGATGGGGCCGTATATTAATGCGGAGCGAATCGAAAAATTTATGGTCCTACTCCGATCCTGCAATTTAAAGCTCTGGTCCGACTTCTAAGCCAGATTCTAGAAATGACCACGATCCAGTTCGAAAAACTCCGATAACAATTATCTACTCACATGATGGCATTGAATATTGATTGAGACAATGCAAATAGGAAAATAAACACTCAAAGATCGAACCCAACCCTTATCTGAAGTAACTATGTCAACTTGAACTAAGCATATGGTTTATTTCCGTGAACGTTTCACTTTAACTATAGATTCGAGGTTGGAAGAGGGTAAGGCTGTCATATTCATAGTAAAGAGTACTGAACCAGTTCCGATCCAACTCCGGCAGTGTCACAAAAAGTACTGATCCGGCTCCGGCCAAAAATGAGAAAATGTTCCGCGCTACGTATATATAGAGCAGAAAATTTAAACAATCATTGCAGAAAACTGGATATTGTACCTACACAAAACGCGATGCATTTACTCATCATGATACCTGTGAACATGGCTGGTGGCTCAGTCTCTGCATGTTTGATCGCTTAAAATGAAATGAGGTAGTATAAGGGTAAATGATTGGCTTTATGATTATATCGATTTATAGTTACCTGACTCCTGCGATGAAACATTTCCATTGCATTTGGGAGACGCAGTGGACGCTGATGCGGCCTCCCGCAATGGTTAGTATCTCTGACTAGAACACTAGGACGACCGAAAAAACACTAGTGTTAAAACACTAGGAGTGGCACCACTGCTCCTGAGAGCAACCAGTCATTCACTGATTGTACCTCTCACAGGACCACCATTGTTACATCTCAAATAAATTGATCTCAGCCTACGTTGTCATAGTAGTAGAAGATTAATCTAACAGCAACGTATCTCTGTTTCTTAGACGGCTCGATGCTGACATTGCGCAGTACTGCTCTTTACCAACCCTCTTGTATAGTTTGATTCAAACGAATATGTTGATGCGTTTATATTCTCATGTATGTGTAGATGGGTATTGTATTGTACAATATCAATTTGTATCACTTCTCGCGGATTATTATTCGATCCTCCAGTTCAGTAGTTCTCATCCAGGGTTCCGCGGACCCCTGGGGGTCCGCGAAGCATTTGCAGGGGGTCCACGAGACCTCTAAATTTGCGTAAGGGTGGAATTTTTTTTTCTAATTTGGGAAATCACGAAATTACTACTAAAACTTCATGACTTACATAATCAGAATGGCCGTCGGAGATCAAATAACCTACCGTGCGAACTCATTTTAATTGCCAACAGCCTACTGATACAAACATATTGCTGTTCAGTAATGTTTTGTGGGGGTTTGTGGAAAAAATAAAAAATTGAAGTAGTAAGGTCCATTAGTGTGATTTTGTAGTATTTGCAACCATCCACATTGATCTGTGACAGTGGTTCTCAAACTAGGATAGGTGGAAGCATCTTAGGGGGGGGGGGGCGCAAAGCTGCAGTGAACTGAAAAAATTCGAGTCACCTACGAAAATCGATTGACTTGCATGACTTGACTCGAGTCAAAATCTGCAATGACTCGAGATGACTCGTGACTCGAAGGTAGTGACTTGATCACAACACTGCCGCGTGAGTAGATGATTATTATCGGGGTTTAACGACAGGATCACGGTCATTTCAAGAATCCGATCTTGGAGTTGGACCGAAGTCGGGCCAGATAATTAAAAAAACAAGATCAGAGTATTTGTCCATCCGCAGCACACTAATAAAACCCCCGGGCATTCCAGTCCGAAGACTTGATCATAATAGCGACTATATTTCAAAATGTTCTGAAATCCTAGATAGATGGTGGCTAGTGATCCAACCAACGGTACCTGCTCATCTACACTGGTAAATTATCCCGACTAAGTAGACGAAAATACACTGAATATACCCCCCCCCCCCTATGCGTTTGGAAAAAACTTACACAGCTATGTCGTTACTTTTCGTTATACTCTAACTAGTAGATTATATATTCTTGGAACTGTTTTAGAAAAGAAATTGTGCTCAATGCACACTGCACAGCCGGTGCGAATTTGGTTATTCATCAAGTACAACAAGAAATTGAAATATTATTATATTGACTAAAGCGATATTCCATCGAATTGAATTCGATTCTGTTCTGTTCCTGAGTTATTCCGAAGCTTATTGTTTGTCAATATTTATTCTATAAGGGTACTTACGTCCACTGATGGGGTTGAATATCTTCCTTTAGGGTCCCAGCATGGGTAATTCTTCGATTATATATGTATCGAGTTTGTCGGGAATTCAAGTGTATCTATGTATTGAAAGACGCGATATTCAACCGAATTTAATTCGATTCTGTTCTGTTCCTGAGTTATTCCGAAGCTTATTATTTGTCAATATTTATTTTATAAGGGCACTTACGTCCACTTGTGGGGACGAATGTCTTCCTTTAGGGTCCCAACATGGGTAATTCTTCGATTAAATATGTATCGAGTTTGTCGGGAATTAAAGTGTATCTATGTATTGAAAGACGCGATATTCAACCGAATTTAATTCGATTCTGTTCTGTTCCTGAGTTATTCCGAAGCTTATTATTTGTCAATATTTATTTTATAAGGGCACTTACGTCCACTTGTGGGGATGAATGTCTTCCTTTAGGGTCCCAACATGGGTAATTATTCAAATATATATGTATCGATTTTGTCGGAAATTTGAGTGTATCCATGTATTGAACGACGCGATATTCCACGGAATTCGATCGGATTCTGTTCTGTTCCCGAGTTATTCCGAAGATTATTGTTTGTCTATATTTATTTCATACGGGTACTTACGTCCACTGATGGGGTTGAACTTGAATATCTTCCTTTAGGATCCCAACATGGGTAATTCTTCAATTATATATGCATCGTTTTTGCCGGAAATTCAAGTGTATCTATATATTGAAAGACGCGATATTCAACCGAATTTAATTCGATTCTGTTCTGCTCCTGAGTTATTCCGAAGCTTAATGATCGTGAATAATTCTTTATTAGGGGTACTTACGTCCACTAATGGGGATGATTATCTTCCTTTAGGGTCCCAACATGAGTAATTCTTCGATTATATGTGTATCGAGTTTGTCGGGAATTCAAGTGTATCTATGTATTGAAAGACGCGATATTCAACCGAATTTAATTCGATTCTGTTCTGTTCCTGAGTTATTCCGAAGCTTATTGTTTGTCAATATTTATTCTATAAGGGTACTTACGTCCACTGATGGGGTTGAATATCTTCCTTTAGGGTCCCAGCATGGGTAATTCTTCGATTATATATGTATCGAGTTTGTCGGGAATTCAAGTGTATCTATGTATTGAAAGACGCGATATTCAACCGAATTTAATTCGATTCTGTTCTGTTCCTGAGTTATTCCGAAGCTTATTATTTGTCAATATTTATTTTATAAGGGCACTTACGTCCACTTGTGGGGACGAATGTCTTCCTTTAGGGTCCCAACATGGGTAATTCTTCGATTAAATATGTATCGAGTTTGTCGGGAATTAAAGTGTATCTATGTATTGAAAGACGCGATATTCAACCGAATTTAATTCGATTCTGTTCTGTTCCTGAGTTATTCCGAAGCTTATTATTTGTCAATATTTATTTTATAAGGGCACTTACGTCCACTTGTGGGGATGAATGTCTTCCTTTAGGGTCCCAACATGGGTAATTCTTCGATTATATATGTATCGAGTTTGTCGGGAATTCAAGTGTATCTATGTATTGAAAGACGCGATATTCAACCGAATTTAATTCGATTCTGTTCTGCTCCTAAGCTATTCCGAAGCTTAATGATCGTGAATAATTCTTTATTAGGGGTGCTTACGTCCACTAATGGGGATGAATATCTTCCGTTAGGGTCCCAACATGGGTAATTCTTCGATTATATATGTATCGAGTTTGTCGGGAATTCAAGTGTATCTATGTATTGAAAGACGCGATATTCAACCGAATTTAATTCGATTCTGTTCTGTTCCTGAGTTATTCCGAAGCTTATTGTTTGTCAATATGTATTTGATAAGGGTACTTACGTCCACTGATGGGGTTGAATATCTTCCTTTAGGGTCCCAACATGGGTAATTCTTCGATTATATATGTATCGAATTTGTCGGGAATTCAAGTGTATCTATGTATTGAAAGACGCGATATTCAACCGAATTTAATTCGATTCTGTTCTGCTCTTGAGTTATTCCGAAGCTTAATGATCGTGAATAATTCTTTATCAGGGATACTTATGTCCACTAATGGGGATGATTATCTTCCTTTAGGGTCCCAACACGGGTAATTCTTCGATTATATATGTATCGAATTTGTCGGGAATTCAAGTGTATCTATGTATTGAAAGACGCGATATTCAACCGAATTTAATTCGATTCTGTTCTGCTCTTGAGTTATTCCGAAGCTTAATGATCGTGAATAATTCTTTATTAGGGATACTTATGTCCACTAATGGGGATGAATGTCTTCCTTTAGGGTCCCAACACGGGTAATTCTTCGATTATATATGTATCGAGTTTGTCGGGAATTCAAGTGCATCTATGTATTGAAAGGCGCAATATTCAACCGAATTTAATTCGATTCTGTTCTGCTCCTGAGTTATTCCGAAGCTTATTGATCGTGAATAATTCTTTATTAGGAGTACTTACGTCCACTAATGGGGATGAATGTGTTCCTTTAGGGTCTCAACATGGGTAATTCTTCGATTATATATGTATCGCGTTTGTCGGAAATTCATGTGTGTCTAATGCAGGGGTGGGCAAACTTTTGAGCTCGCGGGCCGCATTCAACGTCTGAATCCATTCGCGGGCCGCACTATATAAAATTGAGATTATAAACCAAAACGCAATGTTGGTGTTTGATTATATAATGAGGACATGGAGATAATGTATATGCTTATTTAAAACAAACCAAAGATTGCTTTGATGATATCGTACACACGTCAGAAGCAGTGGCGAGATTTCATAGGCTGGTCGGCCTCAATAACCAATTTGTCAAAACTATAGAGAGGAAAGTCGGTTGTCTCGATTCTTAAAACAGGATTGTAATTTAAATCTGTGAAGAGCGATCTGTTCATAGATTTACTAATTCCGCTTTTGGTTCAGTTCCAGGACACACAATGCTGACAGCATCATAGCCATTTTAGCTTCCAACACGCTTCTACTATGTGCAGATAAAATATGAATACCCCAAGTCTACGCATACATATCGAATAATCTACCTGAGACACGCGCGAGTCGTTTTTTATAAGCACATCACTGAAATAATTAAAACTGGAGTGGCCAATCTGAAATCACATTCGTGATCCGAATGATGTCAATCTCGTTTAGGATTTCTGTGATGTTTAGCAGTTGAAACCTTGCGAACTGCGTGGGCCTTGAGATCGGGCTGTCGCGCCAGAAATTACACATAAAAAATATAGTAAGATCACCCTAGAACAGTAGTTCTTTTCAAGACACGCCCCCCCCCCCTTATGACGGTGAAAGATTTCGCACCCCCCTTATCGTCATATCACAAAACGATACCAGGATGCTGGCAAACATAACGGATAGTTTGATGGCATGGAAGGTTACTACTGTGGATGAGAGATTTTAAAATATGAAATTAACATTAAATGCAGAGCAATAATTAAAAATTGGCTTTAAATCGCGCGAAGCGCGAAAAAAAATTTCAGCTGCCTTTCAGATGGGAACGCGCGCCCCAGTTTGAGAACCACTGCGTTAGAATTATCATGGTGAAATATACTAAGTAAAAGTTTAGTCACGTCCCAGCATTAATTCGAATTTTAGTAGGCCTGCGCTTTTTATCAATATTTTTAATAAGTTTCGTTTAACTCTCGCGGGCCGCACAGAACGGTGTTGCGGGCCGCATGCGGCCCGCGGGCCGTAGTTTGCCCACCCCTGGTCTAATGTATTGAACAACGCGATATTTCATCGAATTGGTTGTGATTCTGGTCTGTTTCTATTCCTGAGTTATTTCAAATCATTTTTATAGCAAATCTGTGTTACAGTTGGGTAGCTGTGTCTACTGATTGAGTCGCATTCTCTATCAGGTATCCCGATAACCTGTCACAAAAAAACTATTGTAAAATCTGGCAAGTGGTTTTCGGAATTCTGATAAAAATTCTAAATTGAAAATTATAATGATGCCGCTGTTGTTTTTTGTGTTTCACGTGAACATATATAATTTCCGAGAATTCTATTAGAATCACAGTGGTCTACGTTGGATAGTAATCTGTTATGTTTATATAGCTCAGTGGTTATGATACTCGATTCGGCATTTTTGCTGCAGCGAACTAATTGAAGCGTAGCGACAGTGAGAAATAAATTATTTTTCTCTCATTCATTCACTCTCTCTCTCCCTCTCTTATGACAATTTTACGATATAGAACCACTGTGATTATAATTAGAGCTATTATAATATATTTACGAAGTTAACTAACAAAGTGAGCACGCTCCTCAATTCATTGGAAGTGAACTGACCCCAATAGGTAGTATGATGCCTCGTTACATGATTCGCCGATTCTCATCAATCAAGCATTGGAGTTTCAAATTAACTGTTGAATTATGCAACATATAGTTTAACAACATATACCGGAAAACAACAGCATTATTGCCCAAGTTATTTTGATATGGAGACACCTCATTGCGTTCAGTTCCTGTCATGAGCGTTTAGAGCTCAGTGGTTACAACTCGCAAGCAGAGCAGACCCAGACATCACTTCACTAATCAGTTTCAATATAAGCTCTAGGAACAGCCTACAGGAAATAATAAATATACAATATGTTTATTTACCAAGAAGTGAATTCTAAGACCTATGTTGTTTACCAAGATTGATTGCATGCACATAGTGTGGAATGTTGATACAATGATTTACACAGCTCAGAAAAGTGTCAAACCTGGTAGAGAGATGCTGTATGGCTGGTTGCCTGCCCTGAGGCCTGAGGCAGGTGCAGATTTTTACGATTTTTGATTGACGTTTGGCACTTCGACAAGTGCATGTGCATATATACCGATATGTCCATATACCTTTGAAGCTGCAGATAGGATGTTTCACATAAACCCATAATTGATTACTTTCACTGGCTATTATCAAGCTGATTTTTATTTAGAACTGGACCAACTCAAAACTCAATTTTTATTTGGTAGCGCATACCCAGAGGGGAATTGGTGGCAAACGTCACGCGCAACTTTCCATTTAATTCCTTAATTATTCTATGGCAGAAACCCTTCTGTCACGCGCAACTTATTGCCGAAAACAACCACTAATTCCAGACTCCAGTCTGTGCGTATACGCACCTAGTAAATGTATACGTCGAAAATCGATCTGTTTTCGTCACATTTGCAGAGTTACAGCTAATGAAGTAACCGAGAGTGGTATGGCGGATGATGATGACTTGAACTTGCCCAGAGCTGCAGTGAATAAGCTGATAAAAGAAACCCTTCCACAGGTTCGATACATTATTTCACTCTGGGCTATAAATATCATTCAATTGACATTTATATGGAAAATCTTCAGGTTCGTGTCTCGAATGAAACGAGGGAACTCATTATTCAATGCTGCAATGAATTTATCCACCTCGTATCTTCTGAAGCAAATGAGATATGCAATAAAAATGCGAAGAAAACAATAATGCCCGAACATGTGCTAGAAGGTAATACGATATAGGATTGATTTATTCATTGCTCAAGCACTGCTTTCATATCATCTGGATATTAAGCGTTATTCTGGTCAGATAACTGAAACCACTCGAAGACCACCATACCCAATGTTACAGTTACAGCAAAGCATGACATTGTCAACTGCCCGGACCTATAATCGGAGTCGACCAGGGCTGTGGAGTTTTTTTACCTCCAACTGTGTCTCCATAAACTATCTGTGTCCAGTTCAGACTCGTCATATTTTCGTCACAGAAGTCCAACTCAGACACTCCTACAAATATTTTCAAAACAATTCTCTCACTGAAGGCTACATTCTCAATTTCATCAACTTTTGACCCCTTTTTGACGTTGAGCATTATTGGTTTGGATTCTTGGGCATTTTAACTAACTAGCCCGGCTCAAAAGGCTGTTATAAATTTTTGGACTCTTGACTTCAATAGGAAATAACTTACTGAAACTTCACCTCCACAGCCCCAGCTGCAATGATCCTTATATATATCTTGGCAGTTGTTCAGTGTTACCTAGGGTTGTGATGACTTGAGTCATTACTCTACTCGAGTCATGATTTTCTGATGACTTGACTTGAGTCTTTTTCTCAAGATACGGAAATGACTCTACTCGAGGCAATCTGTGTATTGACTCGACTTGGACTCGCGCCTAACTCGAACCAAGTCATATGACTCGAGAGTCAGACTGCCAAGACCGATATCTCATTGTAATTTCGAAGAATAGTAAAGTAACCACACTATTGTGATTTCGTCTATCGGCACTGGTACTTAAAAATGCGACCAGAAACTGCTGAAATTGAGGAAAATTAGTATATTATAAATGCAAACCATTCGATATCACCATACAGAGTTATAAAAGGTGGGTTTAACAAGACTTTAACTGAAAACTGAGCTGTCAATACTATGACTTGAACTCGCGTCATAATACCATGACTCAGACTCGACCCTCTGCTCACTGACTTGGAGTCGGACTTGACTCGGTAGTCAATTAAAAATGACTCGAGTCAAAACTATAAAAGTGAGATTGACTTGTGACCTGTGACTTGGTTACAGCCCTGGTCTGTGCAGTATCAAGCCTGTAGGCCTACTTTTTTTAATGACTCAACATTGAGTCTAAAAGTCTATTCTAATATTCGGTTCGTTTCACCCTATTCATGTCAAAACTGCTTAATTTTTAGCTCTTGAAACTCTTGGATTTGCGTCGTACATCCAGGAATGTAAAGACGTTTTGGAAGAGTGTAAGCATGTAGCGTTGAAGAAGCGGAGAGGTAGCAGCCGACTTGAAAATCTGGGAATACCCGAGGAAGAACTGCTGAGACAGCAGCAAGAACTGTTTGCAAAAGTATGATCTCAAATTTCTAGCGTCGACATAGCCATCAGTTGCTCTCAATTTCATTATAGTTCACCTTGAAATAGTACGTAGGCTAGGTAGGTTTGCTTACATATTTTGCTTGGCATTTGACGTTCCTCTCCATGGTGTTATATCTTATGGTTTGTCATTGCAATCACACTGCAATATTTCTGGATATAAGCAATGATGTTCGATGTTCTTTAGTTAACAACGCTACTAAATTACTTTCAGAAATTGTCAGTAACGAAGTACTTTTACTTAATAGATAACTTCCACTTCTAGGCTATTTGAACAGTTTTTTCGGCAAGCTACTTGCATTTTACGCTTTGGATTTAGTAAAGTAGAAAGTAGTATTGGAATGAGTGTGCATCACTTTTTTGTGAGAAAGTGTCGTAATAACTGTGTGGAATACCCGTGTAACTGAATATTTTTTCGAAGAATTTACCTATTTTATGTGTCATTGGCCATTTTGCATTAATTTCGAAGGGATGCATCTTGAAATTTCGATCAACTGCCAAGACTATGCCTAGCCTTGACCAAATCAATTGAAAACTCATTGCTCGAGTAGGCTACTTTCCAGACGTTTTATTTTCTGGTTCCACTTGAATGTTTTTGGCCATGTCTTGGAAATTGCTCCTAGTTTTAATTGAGTAGAAATTTAATGCGTTACTTGAGCAGCAACCCTGACTACTTTGACCACCTCTGAGAGGAAAATAGACGTGCTTCCACTTCAATAGCATTCAGAGTCATATTGCCTACTCTATACCTGTAGAATTTTGTCGAGTGAACGTCAATTTTTGTATTGCTCTGTGACGTGTGCGTGAATGAAGTTGACATGCAGTATCATGCCTACAGTATAGCTGTGAATACAATTGGAACTATCTGCAACACAATTTGCTAATCTGCATCAGTCAGGGAACAGTATGCTGCAATTTATGACAAATGATGCATGCAATGGGTTCATAAACGACTTCAATGCAGTGTGCCACCGATGTTTGTGAATGATGAGGGTAATTTGAAAAGCATTGTGAATATAATAATTAATTTGTTGAGACTTGCATTAGCACTTTTAATACATCCGCCTTCTATTCTACCAAGTAGCTTGAAGATTTACTATAAATAGCGGAATCTATGTATAGTTTTGTTCCCAGTCATGTTCGATTGATTGACTAACTATAACGTTCTTCTTCAGGCCCGTCAGGAACAAATGGAATTGGATCAACAGGAATGGCTCCAAGTGCAGCAGCAAATGCAAATGGCTCAGCAACAAACTGCCTACCCCGTGATGCAGGCTATGCCACCCGCAATGCAGCAGCAAGCTTTAAATCCAGAATTCCAAGACCAATGAAATTTTGATGAGCTTTCCGTAGAGGGTATACCTGTGAAGCGGTTTATCAAAATCTGAATATTTGCACAAATACTTCTCATTCTGGCTGCTTATCATGAATAACTTTGTTGCAGCTTTGAATAAGCATCGGCTGCTATGTTGAATTTCCGTGGCCTCGATTCGAGACCTGTTCTCTACAACATACCGGCGTGCAATATAATACAGTCGACTTTTTTGAATAGTTGTGGATATGTACACAATTGAGCTTGAGTGGCTGTATGTTGCGCTTCAGAACCAGTCTCGTGCTGCTGTGTATAAGTAAAAATATGATAATGATGTGTCATGATAACTGACGTTTTGAAAAAGTGTGGTGGGAGTCCTATCCCGATGGATCTTCAAATCATCTGCATATTCAAATACCAACCACATCAGCCAAACACAAGATTTATTTAGGTACTGCAGCTCGAACTGTAATGATACAAGTGATGACCTCATATTTGTAACATTGAAAGGTTTAATGAGAGGTGTAGGCAAGGCAATAGGCACCGTAACACCCTGGCTACATCTCTACGATGGTATCGTGGCTTCCTTCGTTTGGCGTCGTCTGTTGCCAGTCAAGAACGAACCTCGCAGTAAAATGCTACTCAGGTGTAAGTAGGATCATTCAAATAGAAGCAAAATGTTACGTCTGGTAATGGCCCACTAAAAACATGCTCCAATATATAATGTTACTGATCGTGGGAGCTCTCTCTTAGCAACACCCTTATACGCATACAAATGTAATTGACCGATAGAATTTAGTTATAAACCTCGATAACAGTGCTAGCATTTTCCAACTCGTTTTTACAAATATAATTTTCACTTACATGCCGAGTATAGGCACTTCATGCGACCTAAATCACCCATTTATTTGATGTTCACAATGATTTTCAACAACAATAACAATCATTGTATCATAATTTTCATCTGAACAAGTTACACACAATGTACAATGCGATGCCATGAACAGATAGGAGGATGTTGAACGACACGCGTCGGTAGCGATCCTTTACTCTGACATCCACCTCGGCCTAGAGTGCCCGATGTCACAGTTCTTTTCGATGTTGATCCTTTTTGAAGCCGCGGCCCTTTCTACTAGTTCTTTCCATTCCTTGTGAGTGCTTCCTTTCGTCGGGTCTTTTTCTGGGCTTTTTTATCGCCGTAAGAACGGCAACGGCAGGGGAAGAGGAGCCCGGATAAACCTCCGACGGGAATTGAACCTGTTGACGTGTCTGCTTGGTGTTGGTGGGCGATTATCGTAACCAATAACCATTTACTCTGGTTCCGGTTGACTCGAAGATCATCATGATCATATCACCGGTACCACTCTATACCGCTAAACAACTGTTATTTGTTTTGTTACGTACTACATATTTATATGTATTCTATTTGTTGTGGCGTCATCGGTTGACGAAATAAATCTCTCTCTCTCTCTCTCCATTCGAACAGTCTATGGTTTAATTCACTTCAGTGATCATCGTCTCTGTCATCACTTCTTGTTGTTGTGAAATGTGATGTTGAAAATGGAGAGCTCGCAAGTGATGAATATGTGAGAAGTTTTCTCAAAAGACCCTCTCTCTACATAATGGTAGTATACTTCGACGAAGACCAAGTTCAAGAACTTAGCAAGTACAGCGTTTACATCAATTTATCTTCCGACTGAAAAGTCTTGAAGTACGATGAACGTATCCTTGTTTCTGTTGCTATTCTGTGCTGTTGCGGCGGCGTCAGATGAGGACCAGAGCAATATCACTGCAGACTCGTCTGATGATGTCAATATCATGGATGATTTGTTGCTAGTTTCCACATTGGATGGCACACTTCACGCAGTCAGCAGAACCAATGGATTAGTCAAGTGGCAGCTTGAAGATGAACCTATTGTATCGGTACCAATGGATACTTCTGTCATCAAGGGTCCTACGTTTCTTCCAAATCCAAAAGATGGATCACTCTATGCCTTCAAGCCAGATTCGGAAGGATTCACTAAATTCCAATTTACGATCCCAGAGTTGGTTCAAGCTTCACCGTGCCGAAGCACTGATGGAATACTTTACACAGGAAGAAAAGAAGATATGTGGATTTCGGTCAATCCCGATACTGGAGCTAAAGAAAAGATCATTAGCACTGCAGACTTGACCGAAAACTGTCCTGGAGGATTGACTTCAAATTTATTTATTGGTAGATCAGAGTATAAGATAACTATGTACGATTCTAAGACTGATAAACTGCGCTGGAACGCAACATTTAAAGATTATTCTAGTCATGCAAAGAATGAATATTTATTGGATCACAAATATCTCCATTTTGCGTCCAGCTCCGATGGCTACATGGTGACGATAGACAAGACGAGCGGTAAAGTCATGTGGGCTAACAATTTCGGATACCCTGTCATAGGGATGTATGTGCATGGGAACGGTGGTGGTTTGTTCAAAGTACCCCTTATGAATATGGCGAAAGAGACGTTGACGTACATGTTACAAAATCAGAATGGAGATATCGCATTGATGAAGGATACGCTTCAATGGGGGCCTAAATATTCGGGTGCCGAGACGGAAACGCCACTTGTGCCGTCTCTTTACGTCGGTCAATACTTGAATAATTTGTACGCCATCCCAGCTATGAAGCATGACGGGGTAGGGTCGCGTCAAGATATTCTATTGCTTCCAGGTCCGTCTGAAAATGACATCCCATCGTCCGATTCAACTGCTCTTCAAGTAGAAACGGCAGTCCCGGCTTGGAAATTGGTCGGTTACCATGACCTTCCTATTTTAACGGACACTGACTATTTTCCGCTTAATCAGAAGAAAGACTTTAAAATTCCTTTGCTTACAGCGGAAATAAAGCCTATTGATGCAATCTTGAAAGATTCTAGCGAGGCGGGTGTCCCGAAACCGCCTGTTTTTCCGCCGGAGTATCCTGCGTATCGTCATTTCGAGCAAGCCAAACTGAAACAGAAAAGATTTCAAGAGCATAAGAAGCGTCAAAGACGCCCGCCGACCTCCCCACTCAGGAAAGAACACGCAAGCGAACCCGTAAGATGGAATGAGATCACGTTTGTAGCGATCATCACATCGCTTTTGACAGGGGCTATTTTCATAATCATCAGCGGCAAAAATTTCCAAACAGCATTCGGGCTTGACAAGTCACGCACAGTCTCAATGGATGGGTATATTCGGATTGGACAGATTGAACTCGACCCTTCGGATATATTAGGAAGAGGCAGTGAAGGTACGGTTGTGTACAAAGGAAAATTTGACGGTAGACCGGTCGCAGTGAAAAGAATAGTTCCTCAGTGCTTTACTTTCGCGGATCGGGAAGTAGCGTTGCTTAAAGAATCAGATGAACATGCCCACGTCATCCGGTATTTCTCAACTGAAAAAGATTCACAGTTTCGTTACATCGCTTTGGAGTTATGCAGTGGCACTTTACAGGAGTATATCGAAAATCCGCAATTTCAATGCAGCGTTGGATTATCTCAAATCACCGTTATGGAGCAAGCTATGAAAGGGATACAGCATCTGCATAAGCTTGGTATCGTGCACCGAGACGTGAAACCTAGTAATATCCTCGTGTCTTTTCCGAATAAGATCGGCCAGCAGAAGATCGTGTTGTCTGACTTTGGATTGTGCAAGAAATTGGTTGGTGGTAGGTGTTCTTTTTCGCAACGATCCGGCATGGCTGGCACAGACGGATGGATAGCTCCAGAAATGATTTTGACCGATCGGTATCGCATGACGAGAGCCGTCGATATCTTCTCGATGGGCTGTGTGTATTACTACATCCTATCGGGTAAACATCCGTTCGGAGACTCGTTGACACGCCAAGCTAGAATCGTCGCCGGTGACTTTTCCTTGAAGGAGTTGACTACTCATGAGTTTTGCGTTGAAGCTATCGATTTGATACAGTGTATGCTTTACGTCGAACCGCATTTGCGACCGGGTGCTGAAACCGTGCTTAAGCATCCCTTGTTTTGGAATTCCGAGAAGAAATTAGAATTTTTTCAAGATGTCAGCGACAGAGTGGAAAAAGACCATCCGGACAGTTACCTGATGGTACGTCTGGAAGGGAACTCTACCGATGTTTTCGGCACCGACTGGCGCCCAAATTTGTCCTACTCATTGCAATTAGATTTGAAAAAGTTTCGTAATTACAAAGGCGATTCCACAAGAGATTTGTTGAGAGCTATGAGAAACAAAAAACACCATTACCGCGACTTAGATGCGGAAGTGAAAGCCTCTTTGGGATCCATTCCCGAGGAATTCTTGAAATATTTTACTTCGAGATTTCCCAGCCTGCTGATCCACACGTACCATTCGATGTGGCCTTGCGGCAATGAAAATATATTTGATCGGTATTACGATTCAAAAGCTGGCAATCATCTATTCAATAGGGAGCAGCCGTACTTTTTTTTTCCGCAGAACCATCAAAATTCAGACACTGTCCCTAATAACATCTGGACCCCACCATCTTGCAAGCGTAGAGGTGCCAGTTTCCCCAAGCAAATGTCCGATATTGATACTAATTGGCGTGCTAACGCGCATCCGCGCCAATCAACTGATGTCATGGACCTGAACACTGCCCCTAATCATTTGTTTCATTCAAACACCGAGCCAAATTTTGATAACGCTAGAAACAGGCCGAAACCCTGGAAAGCGTCTCCTAAAAAAACATATCCCAACATGCACACAACCGGTAGCGATGGAGTGTTGAATGCTCGCGTATCGCAAAAGCCTGTCACCTCTTCAGTATCTTACGCGAGCATGGTACAAAATCGACAAAATACCCGAACTCCGGATTTGTCTGACCCTGCGAATGGCCCTACGAAGAATAACGATGTGATAAACTTGTCTCATCCAGAACCGGTAAACTGTGAGAGCTCGAGCCAGGCTCCATCCGAAGTTTCAGATTCGTCTGAGACGACGAGTAATTCAAATAACCTTCTAGTCACTGACAATCATAGTTTGAACTCGTCAACCAATAGTCTGCCAGCAGAAGACGGTGAATATCTCAGCATGGTTAACACATTGTCCAAAGCAGAAGAGATGGAAGACTGTGTCAATGTGAACGGTTCCAATACCAAGGGAGTAGAGGAGGAAGAACCTAAAATGCAAAATGATGACGAAAATTCTGGTGTCAATGGATTACCAGACCTTGACACTAGTGTGGCAGATCAGAGTGAACCAGTCGGTGAAAAGAAAACGGCAAAGAAAAAGAAGATACGTCGCGGCAAAAAGAAGAAAGCAAATGCAACCGACCTGGAGACGCAATGATTGCCTTCCGGTTCGAGTCTTAACTCGTTCCGTCACCGTTTCATATACGTTTTTGTAAAGCAGACCAAATGCCATTTTTCATTGATGCTCAATTTTGTAAATATTTCCAATCGCTCCATGATACACAGATCAGTTTGCACCGAAACAGGAGCGGGCGCACATCAATTTGCTTTTGTTCGGATGTAAGTGTTGTTGCGGCCTTTCAGTGCTTTGTATCTTACCTTTTTACCAACTTTTTATAAATTGCTGTCATAACGGGTGTTTTATGTGGCTGTGAACTTTCTATGTGACGGTAAATCTATTTTCATTTCTGCTAGTCGTATTTTGTTTCTATGAATATTTGGTCACATATCCTGACTGTCGTGACGCTTTTTCATTCTGTAATCATGTCGTTGGATTGGGTTTATGTAGTGCCGTAAATTTGTGACTTTATAAGGACCAAGAATAGATGATGCCTCGTGAATTTTTGTTAAGAATCCTATGAAAACCTGATAGTTGTTTCTTTACTATACTACCAAACAAGACTATTTGGTTGTTCCAGTAAAGCTTGAAATTATACTCACTTGATGTGCAGTAGCCCATTCATCCCAACTTGTCATTGCAACTGTAAAACAGTCTCGTTCCTAGCTGTTTATGTGCTGTCTTGAGATAGGTTGTGGTTTATAATAAAGTCAAAATATCTCTATGGGTCAGATCTGGTGTATGTTATATTGATACATTGATTGTTTATATATTGAAATAGATTATATTATCACCCAACGTTGTGTTGTCCTATTTCCCATACAGTATATTATTTTATGCCGACCGATGTGAATTTTCTTGAAAAGGGTGAAATTCTGTAAAACATTGACGCGATTTAATCTTCTATAGATCCAACTTCGCAGATGATGTAGTGTGGCTTTGTATCAATGTTTCAGAGACTAGCAGTGAATCGTTTTCTTGTCCAATGTCCGTGTATGAGTCCAGTCCAGGTATTTACTGCACCTATTCCTTAGAGATCATGCTTTGTTCATTTTTATGATTATCTAATAAAATTTATTGTTGCTGGAACATTGTGTGAAATACCGGTTTTCTTCGGAGGATTTGCAGTGTCCACTGTCCAGCGATGCAAAATTTCAGCTCTGAGTAGGCCTATATAGTAGTGTATGGTGGTGAATAGCCTTCACTTGTCAAGTGGGAACCTGGGAACTAAGAAGCTGTTGAGAAATTTGTCAATGAACAGGAAGCGTTAATCCATATGGTAGACAGACTAATGTATTGTATCAACTTGCATTGGGTTCTTTGCTGCATAAATATAATGTCGTAGTGCCAGCTCACTTGTAGCTGCTGTGGTTGACTTAATGGTATGATTTCGCAACTTTCACTTCGGCAATATATCATTGTGCATTGGCCATGTTCATATTTGTCACAATGTATCAGAGTTAGCCATGGCCAAGATATATGTCTGAAAGAAAATGAAAACTGAACACAGAGTTAATTCTCTCAAAATGTGTAAAATATACATATAAGATACTATGATTCCACAGTGCCGATGTAGCCACTACATGGATAAATCCAGAGATAGTGGGAGTAGTCAACGCTTGTATTCAAGTAGAAGTACCGCCTTACTTTTCCACTCAATTACAAGCAGAAAGGTTCAATTTTTCAAGACATGGGAAAACTACAAGTGGTAGTAAAAAGGGAAGGTTCGAACTTCGAAGAGTAACTCAAGTCACAAGTAGTTCTAGTCGCATACTTTCGCGAGTTCATCAGACGTGTTCAAGTTCGATTAAAACGCCATGAGGAAGGACACTACAAATAGCTTCAATTTTCAAAAACCATACAGGAAAAGCATATAGCTCAGTGGCATAGCCAAACCAGAGCGCTTTGGAACCTAATCCTTGGTCCATAGCCCTTACAAAGGTTATGCTTAGTCTACTCAATGATATATATACAAAGGTGGTCAGTAACGAAGTACTTCTACTTTTTGGAAGTACTCAAGTAGTTTTCCTCTACTTCTGGTACTTACTCAAGTAAATCTTATTTTCTCTACTTTTACTTCGTAATATTTTGTTTACTTTTTGCTATTTTCAGTTTGTCAAGTAGAAGTAGTTTAATCCCCCAATACGAAAGATAGCCTTAGGAATTTCGGAGCTGTTTTCACGGAGTTCCAACATATATTTAATATTCATAAGAGTAAAAAGCCCAGAATTTTTTTTGCGTTTCGCGCACAGTAGTTATGAGTAACAAATATGTTTTTATGTTTTTTTTTCAGGAAAGTATCAGTGAATATAATCTAGGTACGGGATTGCTTGGTTCCGCTTACACCGCATTGTCTCCCATATTAAATATTTCATCACTGTAGATATGGCCCACCATAACGTTTGAAACTACCATTTCGCAATCTAGTAATTACCAATCATATCGTACTCTCTAGCAGCCCATTATGTGTCTTGCTAATCTGGAAAATCCAGCTTTTTTGAATGTTACACCTGTTTTAGCAGATCACCTTTGAAGTTTTATGGACAAAAGATATGGAATATAGTTTCCGCTTTTTAGAAGTGGTATTTTTGTATTTCACTTTCAATTGCGAGTATCATACTTTGAGTTCTAATTACTTGCAGTTCTTTTGTCTGCAGAACATACATGTCGAAGCATAAAAGCAAGTGTAGAATGCCTTTATTTTCCGAAAATAAAGCTACACTAAATATAACTTTTACCTTTCACAATATTTGTTATCAACGTATATATACTAATCGCGCAAAGTGATGAAAACGTATTCGATAAAACTTCCACGTATTGATCTGCGCCTAAAGGTGGGGCCTTATAATATGGGGTAGGGCGCCATGCCATGATATTCTTCCAGTAAACAAAGGGTTAGTATCGCATTTTCATATCAATACTATAATTTGCATCCCGTGATGCGAAAAAAATGCTCATTCAGTCAAAAATTGATACCTCCTGGGATGCATCAATACGAAACAAGCTCTCTGCACCTTCCGCATAGCTCAATTCGCAGCTTTTGACAGTCCATTCGAACGAATTAGGATTGTTTTCAAAATTACTTACTTGAGTAGATTTAAAGTCAGTCAAACCTACTTCTACTTCAAGTGGTTTTAGGTGGCTTATCGAAGAAGTACTTCTACTTGTACTTGAGTAGATTTTTTTTCGTGGCTACTTCTACTTCTACTTGAGTAGCTTTCTTGACTACTTTGACCACCTCTGTACATATATCATTGATCTACTAAGGTCTACTAGCCTAGTAACCAAACGAATCCCACCGCGAACTTTGCGTAACCAAACCGTATCCGACAATAATACATCGTCCCATAATGTACTAAAAAATTATAAAATATGACACCGTCAAAATATTTGGTGGTATCAACGACACCACCGACATCGCAAATTGATATCCACCGCACAATCTCAATGGTCAAGTGTAAACATTGGTGGCTAATGAATAAATGAATGAATGAATAATGGTGACAATCACCAGCTATTTAAAGGTCTTTCGTTGTAATGAAAGGGTTGGGCTTAGGACCGTCTCTGACTCTATTCCGTTCTGTTAATTTACTAAGTTGGTCTAGTGGAGTTTAAAATATTTATTCACCAAAAACCGTTTACCAAACAGCTGGTTTACAACTTATTGACGGTCGTTATGCCGTTACTCTATAGTTGCCTTTCTCGCGGGAATGTTATTCTGGTAGACAAAGCTCTTGTACGGGAAGACTACCAGTCTGCGGCTAAGGAAATACTACAGGACATCTCCTCTTACCAAAATAAGAAAACATCAATCCAGAGGGACAGGTTGGTACTTTTAAACCAAAACCATACAATTATTGAAATACAAAATTAGTACTTAGAACTTAGAAGTGCTACGATCGTTGATATACGATGTTCTTTTGAATTCTCTACTAGTTGCTGACGATTACCCCTGACGAGTGTCAGCCGAAAATATTCGGGTACATTTCAATATGAATATACTATTCAATGGTACTTATAGAAGTATAGAACTAAACCATATATAATTTTAACCCTAATCATAATCAAGGGTTCTATATCCGTCATCTGCTCAAAACACGTTGCTACTACACACAATGTGATTATTATGATGGTAATTATGGTGTAGTGTTCACCCAGGCAGACAGTGTAGAGACAAGTGTACCTGTCTCTTTACCTTTACCGACAAGATAGCGTAATGGTGAAGCGTCCGGCTTCTTGATCGGTAGGTCGTGGGTTCGATCCCAGGCCGGGTCAGACCAAAGACCTGATTAGTAACACTGGTATCCATGACTTCCCTGCTTGGCGCTCATGCATTACTGGGATAGCATGGAGCGGTGGTGCATGACTTAGAAAGCCGTAAAGGCTATAGCTGCACTTCCTTGTCCAGCGGCATATGCACATCATGCACTCCTGGTATGCATATGCACAGATCGTGTGTATGTGTATCATGAGTCGGTGTATATGCCGCAAAAAACATCAAGGACAAAAATAAACTACGTCCTTCCTTTGTTGATACCCAATGATACGGTTGTGATCAGACTAGTCGACCTCCTCGGTCGTATTGATCATTCCCATCTGATGCCGAATGCTGTGCATGCGTATTTTCTATAGCACCATTATTGGTGTCTGTTTGTTAGGCATTTCGATTCATATCATCTCTCTCTCCCGATTGTCCTACTGGCATTACTTATTAATGCCACATGTAACACTGTTTTGGGCTTAATCTACCAGCTATCTCTCATTCTCTTCTATTTGTCTTTCACCGGATCATTCTCTTGGATTTTTTATCAAGAGTCCATAAGAGCAATGACGCACGAGAGGAAAAGCCCGGATATATCGCCTACCTTTCGAACCACAGCCTCTTTCTCTTGCAGTTAAAATGATATTTGTCACTTCTGTGCACCAAATCCAGAAGTGTTCCACATGACCACCAACCACACTTTTTAATTATGTTTCCTATAACACTGCACATTTCTCACTTATGGTCTGGCCCCGTTATGATGAACTCGAGATTGTTTCTATTAGCCTTAATTTTTCCGATTCTCTACTATAGTTGCTGACATTACCCCCAGTGACAAGTGTCAATCGGAAATATTTGGGTTTATTTCAATTTGAATATACTATTCATTCCTTTGATCTGTTATTGATGAACTCCGTTCTTGCGTCATTCTTGATTGCAAAACAAACGATTCAGAACCGCTGATATAGGAACTTGGCGTTGACTTCCTCAAACTCATCTTTCAATGCATGATTTGAATACGGTAGTGTATTCATATTGAAATGAACCAGAAATTTTCGGCTGACACTCTGACACACTGAAAATAATCGGCTTCATTTCAATATGAATAAGCTATTCAACTGTATATTGTATATTGAAGTTCTGTACCTCCAAGAAGCTCTTCAATGCATGAAGCGTGTGAGAAAGATATCCTGAAATATCTTGCGTTTACTAAATTACAGACAATACAATTTCGCGGTATCGGTTGTCAACCCATCTTTCGTACCTATTAGGTTTTTATTTTCTTGAATGGACCCTTGCTAATTTTCAATCGCCACAACTGCATCACAGTTGAAGACGAAGATGAAAATTGTTGTTAAAGCCGGGGTGGGAGGTTAGCCCAGCTATATTACCTTTGCTCCAGAGAAGCATCATGCAATGTCTGGCATTTTGTGTAGCGATAGCTGTTGTCAACGTATTATCGATTACATTTAATGTGTATATTTCAGTAACAATTATCACACCTTGGTGGACAATGGATTTGTTTACATCTGTGTCGCTGATGAAGAGGCTGGTAGAAGAATGCCATACCTTTTCTTGGACGACGTAAGTCTACTGCCAGTTTTTGTATTTACTTGTTTATGTTTGTATCAACCTTTACTAGTCTGGGGACGTGTTGGAATCAAGTCGCTGTCTTCCGAGTCAAAGTCATTTCGAATCACAGAAATTTTGGAAGTGACTTTCAGAGTGAAGTTGAGTCATCTGAAACTTTCTGATTTAAAGTCATCATATACTCTCAGATTGAGTTGATGTGCAGATGCAAATCCATTATCAAAACTATCATGATGTTTTCTAGCTTTTGCTTCAACTCATTTAGATTTATTTGTAAGAAACTTGTGAGTTACTGCTAATACCTAAATGCCCGCTTTCGCTGCCTACCATTAAGGTTTAGAACCGCGCACACGCACAATGATTTTGTGTTCATTACTTTTTTATTGTAGCTGAAAGCAAATTTCATCGCTTCTGCCTCTCTCATGATGAGATCACAGAACGCAGCCCCCTTCGAATTCAATCGAGAGTTCAGACAAGTGCTTGCAGATTTAATGGTGAGTATCAGGCTCATTTGCAAAATCATTCTCCTGCTTCTCGAATGGATAGCCTTATTATTAAATTTGTAATTTTATTTCACAAGTTCTTGCGGCAGGTGGGGCCTACGATATTCAGATTGATGAACTGGGCAAACTAATTAATATTCATAATGTATACACCATACATGCTTGTAGGTCAATAGAATGCGATGGATTTTTGTAGGTAGTTTGCAAATGCATTTGCTTTGAACTTGAGGCTGTGAATTTTGACCTTGGCACGTGTCTCAGATTATGACACCCTTCATTACTCACGTGACGCTAGTTATAGTGATTAGGAATTAGCCCACTCTTAGCTACCGGTATCGATTTTGCAATACGTAATGAACACATTCCAGGACAAACATAACTCCGGCAAGGGCGACCAGGTCCAGGTACTGCAAAATCAAGTCAACGAGGTCACGGGCATCATGAAGCAAAACGTGGAGAAAGTACTGGAGCGTGGCGAAAAGCTTGATGATCTTGTCGACAAGACGGACGACCTGCAAGCCAGTGTAAGATTAGCCTACTTACTTTTTCGGTGATGGAGATTGAATGTAAATTGTTCAGCTCAATGATTCAAAGCACTTGGTTTTGAATAGTATCGAAACTACGCAGGATATGTCTTATTCGGCCATCAGATTGAAGTGATGCTATCATTGGCGGTCAGTAGGGTTGTCCAAAATGACTTATTTTCCAAACTCTGGAATTAATTATAAAGTTTTGAATTTTTTTTTCAAGTTTTTCAGTCAACCCCACGAAATTGTTGAGTTGTCTACCAAAACGATGCAGAACAATTTTGACGCAATTCAACCCGTCGAAGCGGAGTTGTTTGAGTTTATCATTAATAATTCTGGGATTAGGCTACCCACCATCCAGACTATTTTCGCGAATCCAAAATCTTCAACTACGATAACTTCACTTGCACCAGTTGGAAGTTAGCAAAAATTGTTAAGCATCGTTCTTTTAGACAACTTAATAATTTAATGGGCTAATTTAAATTTGGAAAAAAAATTTTTTTTAATAAATAAAAAAAAATTTAAACTCCTGTCGGTTCACATCTACTTGTTGGAATCGAGCAAAATTTGGTGTGCAGCGCTCTTGGGAACCTAACAGTTTGATCAGTGAATCTCCGGAATCCGGGAAAAAAGTAATTTTTGAACGGCCCCTCTATTGGTCGGTAACAAATTTATTCTGCTTTTTTGAATACTCAAGTCGAGTAGACTTGGTTTACTTGCACTGTTACTTACTCAAGTAGGTATGTTATTCTGCTTGAGCAGTTTTTAGGCACTCATATTTTAATATTTAGAACTTGAAGAGTAGATAGTAGTTAGGGTATAAGATTGCAGCACTTTTATATCATAGCCATTCTCAAAAATGCATCTTGCAATTTCGAAACCGCCATCACAGATTAATTGCCGAATGTATGCAAACCCAAGGCCAAATCTACTTTTTGGAGGCTACTTCCTCCAGTACTTTTCAGATCTTTTGTTTTCTTCTTCCATGTGTGGTAGGTATGACATGTCTTGAAAATTGCTAGAATGCTTCCATTTGAGTAGCTATGGAAACTACTTTAACCACCTCTAGACGAGATAACTATAAGAATCGAAGTTTGAAGGATGCAGAAGCCAGTAACATGCAAAGATTAGACTCGTATCCCAATGCAGCATTAATACAGTAATTGAATAGTATATAATCATATTGAAATGATCCCGAATATTTTTGGCTGACACAGATCAGGGGTAATCGTCAGCAACTAGTAGAGAATTGGAAAGAACATTGTATATCAACAATCGTATCACAATATAGGACTTCACCGGCATGAAATTTCGAATAATAGGGATGGAGCGGGCTAAGCTCAATGTACTATTTTTAGACGGTCCACAATGGTGCAGTAATGTAAGCTGAGTCGCAGGACAGCATTTCCAAATTCCACGCCACCATATTCCGCTTTGCGGATTTGGAAATGATTGATTTCCTAAGAAACGCTAGGATAGGTTTAAGGACTAATCCACTGCATCATCAAATTACATATCATCAATTGTTAGCTACCAGACATCACACAAGCAGAATGATCATGCATTTACATGGCTTGCTTTGTCAAAATGGATTTGTGCAGGCTTTCACAGGCGATAAATAGAAAGGTCATCCGTATTTGTTGGACAAAGTAAAACCAATGTCGAGATCAAATTCTGTTCGACATTCGGAATGCGATGTAGTTGAGGCATTTGCTTGACAATCTGGAAATTCTCATCGCATATACGTATCAATGCTGTCATATGTCATCTGGAATTAAGCTGGCTTGGTCTTCATTGATGCGAAATTTTATCCTCATTTGTTTCTAATTTGGTGAGAACTTGTTCCGGCCAGGTCCATTGTCATTTACCGATATAAAGTATTTTTGTGCAATGGTAGCTGTAGAATTCCGATATAACCGCCCAAGTATAGATTTTAATACATGACTTGCTTTACCATTAGACCAATTGTTATGAAAATTTCACTGTTCACTCTGCCGGTTCCAGTGTAAGAGTTGATTAATGATTTATTTTCTATCTTTTGGAACAAAACTGTGTTGGACTGTACATTGTTACGCTATTGTCCTCGATTGACCAAACCTTACGTAGTCGTTATGTTACTCACTGTGTAAACAGAAGCTGGCGATCTAATACATGTCTTGCGTAATATTCACGATAGGGATATATGACAATGACATGGTGGATTCCGATGATTGGAAGTCCGATTTTTACCTTGTCACGTGTCCTCTTTGATTGTGACGCACATCTAGCTCAAAAATTTGTGACAGTGATTCCATGAAGTCGTGGGTTTATTGTGGTACGTACGGAGACGTGATGTCACGGATATTGGCACGAAAAGTACAGGTTAAGACAGTGGTGGGCCGATTAGAATTTGGAAACGTATGACATGACGGTTTAAAGCACAAACAGTGACTTGTAACTTTAATTGTTGCGGCTTGTTATATAGGCTTTTTATACCTGGATTACTCAGAATACGACCTACATAGCAGAGACGAGCGGACTTGGAATTTCTATATCCTAATTCAATCCAAATCCGAAGCTTCAAATCCTAATCCAGAATTTTTGAATATTCAAATCCATGTCCAATCCTAATCCGATACTTGAAATTCGGTGAGAATGCCAATGTGTGCAAGGGAGGAATTGGGAATTTTTATTTCACAACCAACTATGTTTTTGATTTAAGATAACTTAGGATAGGGCTGCACTTCTCATGTTCATCGGCACCGAGTGTACCATAGTGTAGTGTAGTAAGTACATTAATAACTGACCTGAATAAAGTTTGTCGAAATTCGCCACACGACGTATCAATCTCCCTGAAAATCAGTAAATCCAATCCTAATCCGTTTCCGTTCAGAAAAAATATCTCTGATCCAAATCCGACAAAATCTCACAAATCCGTTTTTTTCAAACCCTAATCCATGCTCAAACTCATCTCTGCTACAGAGTTTACGTAATCATGGTACATCAATAAACTAAACTTCAAACTAAACCCATTTCCGGTTCAGGTTATACATCCTATAGTTCTTGTCCACGCATTAACATTCGTAAATAGATTTTACCATCTAGACACCAAGTAACTTTTCGCGGGCAGCTCAAAATCACGTCGCCGGCCTCGCAATGCCCAGGTCTGGGTTAGGAGGTGATATATTCATCCCCTTATCTGAGATAGGGAGTTTAATGTCCGGTCCGCGCATGCAGCTTCAGAGGTGGTTATTATTGAAATACTTCTACTTTTTCCAAGTGCGCAAGTGAGCTTTTTCTTACTTCTACAACTTATTCAAGAGGTTGTGTTATTAGACAGCTTCCACTTCTACTTGTAGACAAAGTTACTATGGTCACTTTGGTTTTTGTAAAAATGACTCGAGTCAAGTCGCGAAACAAAAAATTGCGACTCGACACATTAACAATCCTGGCAACTAGCTACACCAATTATTGTGACTATACCTGTAGTAGGCTATACAGATATACGTCTTTACATGTTACATCACCAGTTTTGCATACTACAGTATCGAATGTAGTGATATATTTGTTATGTGCGTCACAATAATATTCCTCTTCGCAGTCCAACACGTTCAAGGTGACGTCGAGAAAAATATCGCGGAAGATGCTCTGGAAGAACCGGAAAATGATGATCATCATCGCGGTCGTGTCCGTAGTGTTGATCACTGTCATTGTTTTAGTCATTCTCTCGTCTACAGGTACAATTTAGCGACATAGCATCATTCATCACCTTCGCGGGCATTCTCTTTCTCGCGATTATTGTATTTTCTTGTGCAAACGCCGTTATTATAGATGTGAAATGATATGCAAGTGATCTCTTGACTGCATGACGAATCGTGCGATTCCGATGTCGGGGCGCGTTTACGCTGTCTGCGTCGCGCAGGGCGATACAATAATCGCGCATGTAATTTTGGAGCTGACCAATATTTACCGATGTACCTTACGTAAATACGGTTTTCGAGCTGCGTGGGCTACGATTTCTCGTGTTTTGTTTGTGCGCTATTGATCAATTTCTCCGTGTATACAGCTGACTTGATGACCTTACGGTCGCATCGTAGGCCAAAGGCCACCATTTCAAGAATAAAAACGAGCTTCCCTCGGTTTTTGAAATATGCTTTTTTTCTTCACCGAGGACAAATCGCGATTGCAAATTGATAAAATTATGTGCTCGCTAGATGACGGTGTTGTCCTTTCGTCATGTCGGAATGAAGATGTAACGAGTGATGTCGCCTGTTGTACGTATAATTCTAGCATGAATGCAAACAAAAACCTGATTTCAGGAACATGAATTCGTCCCAACACAGATATGTCGTCCATATGAACGCAAATTGTCGCCTTTAAGGAAATTCATTGTGTCCTAAATCAACAGTGACTGTGGTATTGTACTGCTTCTGCTTTCATACCGTCGAAGTATGTTTCCTTAACATTCTATGTGGTTGTTCTAAGATAGCATTCCAGGGCAGTATGAATGTCATGGCCTGCCTGCACTGCTGTGGTCGCGCGTATCCCAACGGTGTCAGGGCACTTGTGCACATTTCTGGCTCGAAGTCATGAACATTGGCGGTGACCCTGATCCGTTAACAAACAAATGCAGCAATTTTGTAGAATACAACACCATATGAACGAATTCTCACGCGATTTTATATAATTGTTGAAGATTTGTTAATCTGATTTGATTAAATCAGTCTTATATTGTATGCCATGCGTACTGAATAACTTATAGCGCTGGCATCGTCGTGTCCCCTTTTGCATATGGCAAAGAAGCTGACTTGACAATTGTGCAATCTGTAATATATTTTGCATAGAAATACGTTTTTTCTTGTCTGTCAATTTTCGTGTCGTGATTACCATTCTCTTGATTTGTTGGGCGCACTCGCCCTATATAAATACAATTGTAACGTGCGTGAAGTTTCCTGTGCTGTCAGCGAGCGTATTGGCCGGGACCCACGCAGCGAAAGCTTGATATGACTTAGAACTTTGTGGTTGTCGAGGCGTCGATTGTAAATAGGTTGATGAAATGGGTGGTGGTATATTGGCTAGGGATGGTGTGAACGTGAGGTTCACGTTCGCGTTCTGTGTGTGAACCTCCGTAATTTAGAGGTTCACGTTCACAAACGAACCTTGGTAGGTTCTGCACTGTGAACCTTTTTCATAGATTACCATTTTTCACGCCATTATAATACCTTTGGTTGAATTTCTTTGCATTTCAACTTCGCGCCACTCTATGCATGGCGCTGGCAGTATAAAATATCAACACCGTTTGTGAATATTTAGTGACTCTCTGCTGTGAGCTTGACCCGCAATCACACAACAGCAAGAGCGAAATACACCACACGTAGGTAGTCAGCGAATGATACTTATTCAACCAATCAATAAACTTGATATCGTTGTCCGACGTAAAAATGTAGCAGGCGTGGGGCAACCTTGATTTCATATGTTTATTGTATCATAAAAACCAAATCCGTATGATCGGGGTGTTTTCTGCTGCTGTATAATTTGTTATTGTGGTAATATCGGTAGAAAGTATAGAAACCCGTTTTACACTCAATATCAATATCGGCGTATAGCAATACTCAGACGCCGAATACATTGGCCGGTCAGGCCTAGACCGTTAAGGCGTAAGCTCATATTCCCTTGCAAGTCCTCGTCGAAATTGTTGGCAAAGCGACGGAAGATATTGATTTTATGGGATAATGATATCATTTGATTGCCACACTTGATACATATGGCGACTTTTATAACGTCAATATGTACTTCAGCATTGTGGCATTATTTGGTCGCTCGCTAAGTATAGTGTACCTACATTGACATAGGCTATCACTTCACTGAAATGTAGGGTTGGAATTATCACGTTCAGGTTCACGTTCGCGTTCACACAGAACCTTTCAAAATGGTTCGTGTTCAAACGAACCTGAACCTTTCAGAGGTTCACACCATCCCTTGGCACTACGGTAGGGTTACCATACGTTCTCTTTTGAAAGGATTTGTCCTCTTTTTTTTTAAAGTGTCTTCGGAGGACGCCCAAATGTCCTCTTTTTGAGAATTTTGGTCAGATATAGTGCCAAGTTCTACTGAGACACAATAACTCGGCACTGTAGTAACGCTCCGGCGACTATTTCGGGAGCTGGGCCGGAAAATTGACTTTTTTCTAGTCAACCGACCACGAAGTGCGAAAAATTTACCATTTTTCTCCGGTTTTGCAAGTCTTGAAATTTTGAAAAAGTGATCTCTTCACAGATTTCCAAAATATGGTAATCTTTACGCCATCTGCCGGTGTCCACTCTCACGGAACCAGATCCGCCACTGCTGGAAATATCTTTATACAGAATTTAGCCGCTAGTGTGTGCCAGAGATCCTTAACTTTTGTTGGTCCAAGGATTTGGAACTCCTTATCAATAGAGCGCAGAGGTTTGTCATTTGCATCATTCAGTCGGAATTTTAAGTCTCAACTCATTTCTACATATTGAGACCTGAGAGTATAATCTGGTATTTATTTTGAACTAGTGTTATAGTTTTTTTTTTCTACTACCACTGTTTTGCGTTTGCGTTTTGTTGTTCAATCTTTTGTTGAAGTGTTACTGACCGACAGTTGCATGATATAAATGTTCTGACGTTACGCCTTGACTACAGCTGACTTGAAGACTACACATCTTGATGTGGTCATATCGCTGTGTTAGTCTTTTTTACATATTTGTGTGAACAACCATCGTACGAATAAAGAATCTGTCTGTCTGTCTGTCTGTCCACACTACGCTATAGGACTCGGCTGAAATTTGAGCAGGAACAACGCACTGAACATGTTGGATTGCGAAGTGGTTTTTAACAGTCGTGGTCAGCACGAGAATTCCTGCAGTGGCAGTGAGTCGTTTATAGGCCTACGTATCATTGATCCGCTGCGTTAATGAGCACGAAAAACTGGGTTTGGATATGAAATGGCTGACAATTTATATTCGACTTTTGAATAGATTCCTGCCGTACTGCACAGGTACAATCGGGTGGACGGTATTTATTGTGTCAAATGTGTGGGGCCGGCATGGGTTGGGTAAGAATCCCAGCGGGGGCCAGCGCCATATTACTGTATAGAATACATGTATAAATGTATGACGTTAGGATTAGCTTGATAGACTCGAGGCTATAGGGTCAGACGAGGGGTGATAGGGTTGTAACCATGTCAAAAAGCTCCGAGTCACAAGTCAATCTCACTTTTATAGTTTTGTCAAGTCGAGTCATTTTCAATTCACCACCGACTCAAGTCCGAGTCCAAGTCAGCGAGCAGAGGGTCGAGTCCGAGTCATGGTATTATGACTCGAGTCGAGTCCAAGTCATTGTGGTGACTAACCAGTTTCCAGTTAAAGTCTTGCTAAACCCCCTTTTATAACTCTGTTTGGTGATATCGGATGGTTTATTTCACAATATACTAATTTTCATCATTTTTTAGCAGTTTCTGGTCGCATTTTCAAGTACAAGTACCGATAGACGAAATCCCAATAGTGTGGTTACTTTACTATTCTTCGAAATTACAATGAAATGTCAGTCTTGGCCGTCTGAGTCTCGAGTCATATGACTTGGTTCGAGTCATGCGCAATGACTCGAGTCCAAGTCGAGTCAATACACAGATTGACTCGAGTCGAGTCGAGTCATTTCCGTATTTTTAGAAAATGACTCGAGTCAAGTCGAGTCATCATAAAATCGTGACTCGAGTCAGACTCTAAGTCAGGTTCTAAACATGATCTAGCCTTGGGATGAGCAAACTGTGACCTGCAGAGAAAGAAATGCCAATTTCGTATGATGAACGGCGGATATTCACATGTCCACACCGTGTTAATTTTTATCCCAGAACATTCAACTGCACTTTTTTATGCACCATTGATTTGAATGGCTAACAAATAAGAGACTCTCTTTTTCATCCGATACTACAGCTGCAGTCTTCCGTGCCGAAGGCCGTGCGTTAACCAAATATGCCCATTGCCCATTGCCCACTCGTTCCACAAGATTTGCGACACAAATCACACACTACAAGCACAATCTTTATTTATCAATCAGTCAAATAGGCCAAATGCTTGAACTGCGTCGGCCATTCTATTTCATTGATTTGAATATCCACGGAATGCTGAGATGAGTAACATCAGTATAATACTGAACCGTTGAAGACGAGCATGACCAGTTTTTTGTGAACAAGCCGACTTGCACCCTTCACTCGCTTGAATCGCTTAACTGAATCTAAGAATGTTCAATGTTCATATTTTTCAATGCAGGCCGGAGATAGGGCATACTCCCGATTTACGTTCGCAAATCATATTTGGATTTATATTATGGGCATTGGAAGAAATTCCAACTAGCAAGCACACACAATAAAACACTGTTCAACTTGCTCTCCCAGAATATTCATCACAAAAATGGTTCACAAAATATTTTAAACGCGGCTTGCGGCCCTCATCGATGCAAATAATGCACTTTAATTTGTTGAAGGTGAACGTATATTTGGTCGTAAAATCGCGATAGAAGATGATGTTTCTCAGAGCGCGCGATGAAATCTACGTTTCTAACGATGATGTCGAATTTTTAATCGAACAAGGATCGTTAGTTTGCTGAAATCAGCATCAGTACGCTTTGCGACATGCATAGTAGCCTAGTGACCAATTTTATCGGACTGTACAATCGGCCGGCAAGGTTGCGCTGAAAACGAAATTGCAGACATGCCGCCAACCCGCAAAAATTACAATTACAGGGTGCGCTAGTCATACCGAAATACCCAGATTCGGCAATGGCAACGAGCACAATTTGTTTAGACGCGGGCATAAGTTTTAATCAAAAAGACACATAAACACAAACAATATTACACTCAGAGATTGTAACTGTTTGGCGAAAGTGTCTCTGCGGACGGTAGCAGGCCTGCATGCGGACGCACTAAATCAAACCACCGACGATAGTTCACGAGATGTCGATGACCCATTTTTGCATACAAATGATTCTCGCTAATTTGCAGTACACAGCATCGATAATACGAATTAGTGAATTGGCATTTCAAAATGACGGGATTTCTAGGAATAAATGAGACACTTCCTGGCTACGCACCTATGGGTTTTAATATCGACAACGCGCTGGTTAATATATCAACCCGGGGCCTACGTAGACCCCGATCAGCCAGTCGAATTTGATCGCAAAATGGCGCGCTTGTAATTATCCACGTGTTATTGCAGCAAGAGCAATATGGGCTCATGCCGCGACCTTATCAATAAAAATACAAATCCTAAAGGTTTGGAATTCGATCCGCGATATGTTTGCGCTCGATGGAGTCTGTCCACTGCACAGTACACAGTCAGTGACTTCCACATTTCACATTTGGCCTACTTTATACCGTTGTAAATAGCTTATTATAGCCTACCCATATTACGAAATGAAAGGGAAATAATTAGGCTGTGATGATGTGATGCTCAACACACCTCGAAAGGTGTGAAGTTTTTCGTAGGACTAAAGTTTTTTGTGGTGATGGTGTGTGGGTAAAGCGAGCAAAAGCAGCTATGACTGACTGCAAAGATATAGGCTGGTATCTCAAATCTGAAACAAAACTGCGTATGGTTTACAGGAGTCTCTACGGTTCACGGTCCAAACATAGGCCGAGTAAAGGTAGGCCTATAAACGTGTCGCAAGATCGCAACTGAACCAGATCGATCTATCAATCAATGCCATATATAGTAAGATCTGTCTGAGATTTGGCTCAAATTTGCGCGGGTAAATAATCCCAGGGCCTGCAAAGAACAAATTATCAATTTTGAAATGTTTGCGGTCCACGAAATCTGTCTCTAATTTAACCTCCTCCGGTACTTGCTAATGCGGGGTGAGAGAAGGGCGGGTACACTTAAATATGCACAATGCACATGCACATGTTGACGTTTAACGAATTTTGCTAGTGAGATGCTCCTGAGCTGGGTGTCTTTAGTAACTCTTTTATATGTTACAAATATCTACACCTTGATATTTATCTTATCATATTCAACTTCATATTTTTAATGTACGCCATCATTGATGTACGCCATCTACTGATTTGAACGGCTTACGAATAAAAGACTATCTCTCACAGTCGACACTCCAACCGCAGTCTCCCGTGCACAAAGTCGTGTACCATCCAGCTGTGATAACTAGGGCAAGCTTTTGCAACTTTTTACAGCTTTCGGCAGCTTCCTAAATACTCGGAATCGGAAGATATGTAGTATGCCGTTTTAAGCTGTTTGGAGAAATCTTATAGTGTAACTTTTGTCTTTTTTTTCATGCAATTTTTGCAACATTTTCGATGTTACTTGAAAGTATTTTCGATTTTGGTGAAATACACGGCCAAATCCAACTGAAATACCTTAAATCAGCACTGAAGTAACGATCTCGCGGGCATTTCGCGAGCTGAGTCGGTAAGTTGACTTTTTTTTAGTCAACCAATAGAATGCGGATGGAAAACTGTATTTCGGGAGTGAAACTGGGAAGTTGACCTTTTTTTAGTCAACCGAGCAAAACGTGGTCTTCTAGAGAAACTTTTGTGAAAAAATAAATGCAACTTTTGTCAAAAATAAATGCAAATTTCCACGGATTTAACTGCAACAAAAACTTGCCCTAGTGATCTAGGGCTGGGCAAAATCGAGTACCTGAGTGATTCGATTCTGAATCACGAAATATGCTTCGAGTCGAGTCGAGTAATCGAGTATCACCCAGTATGACGTCAGAACAGAATTTAATACGTCAACGTTCAAATATGTACCGTTTATGCCACCACAAAGAATATAATGCCTGTTATCCATCTCATAAATGATACTTTGTTATTTTTTCGACCATACCGATTTCATCCACTTGGTGTGTGGGATACTTACGACTTCAAAAATGTGCTACGTCCAGTAACCTTCGTAGCTTTGTACTATATGTTTCGTATGCTACGATACCGCCAATCAAGGTTTCAAGGCTTGAACAGTGAAAATTAATATCGAAACTATAATTCCCGTTGATAAATTAGCTTTCACTTGCGAGAAGCGTATAATTTCAGTACTCGAAAAAATTATCTTTTACTACTCGACTCGAATCATTAGAATTAATACTAGATTCAGATTCGAGTTCTCGAATCATTGTGCCCAGCCCTAGTGATAACTCCTTTCACAAGATTCGCAACACAATCGCTTAATACAAGTACAATCTTTATTCATCAATCAGTGAAATAGGCCAATACAGCTTAATCTGTGTCGGCCATTCTATTCCATTGATTTGGATATCCACTGAATGAGATGCGTAACGTCAGTATAATACTGAACCGTTGAAGACGAGCACGACCAGTTCTTTGTGAACAATCCGACTTGCACCCAACACTTGTTTGCATCGCTTAGCTGAACCTAAGAATATCCGTTTATTTCAATAGCTGATCTGAGATAGAGCATCAGCGCAATGATACTTACCTGTTTCACCAATGGATCCCCCGGGGAACCTTCGCATGGTTGCGGAAGTGGATTTTTATCCGTACAAAGATTCCTGGGGGTAAACCTAGCTCTTCTGTGAGTTTTTCTTATATCCTTCATCGCAGATTTACACCTTTGGACAAACATTACACATATATGACCTGCGCGAACTCACGAGTGAATTGAACATATTTACGTTTCGCCTTTTTGGAGTTGCATATCGTACGAGTGAAGGCCGCCTGAATCCTTGTTGCCAAACCCAAACAAGGCCATATCGGGGTTATCGGTTGATTTGATATTTCTTGCTGAAGAGAGCAAAACGGACAAATTATAGATTTCTTCAGAGGTGGTCAAATTGGTCAGTGATACCACTCTCAAGAAGAAGTATATGAGTAACACCGTAAATTTTGATACCTACTCAATTACACCGAAAAGTAGCGATATCTAAGGCATGTCTATGTCCAAACTACTGAAAATTGGAGTAGAGATTGAAAGATTGGAGAAATACTCAAGAACACTCTAAATACGAGACAACGCCGTACTCCAACACCAAACTTCTTTTCAGGTGTTTAGTTATTTTTACACAAAACAAGTTCTCTTTGGTGTTGACACCAACGGAAAAAGTTTTAGAGTGTATATAAATTTTTAAAAACTAGATTCACTCAAGGGGTCGCATGATTGTCGTAGTTAATCGTGGCTGACTGCTTTTAGAAATTGCAGCGTTCATTCTTTACGATCGGAAAATTTCAGATATCGCTACAAATATATGCAATCTTCGCAGATGTATTTCGTTACTGAGATATTTCACGCGTTTCTTCCGACAATCTCACTCGTAAAAGCGACGCAAACGCAGGGTTGTAACCAAGTCACACTGTCCCCAGTCACAAGTCAATTGTGCTTTTATAGTTTTGACACGAGTCATTTTCAATCCACTAAAGCGTCACGTCCGAGTCCAAGTCAGGGTTCAAAGGTTCTATTCCGAGTCACAGTGTTGAGACCCGAGTCCGAGTCCAAGTCATTGGGATCAATGCTCATCATCTAGGGCAAACCTGTTCAACTCACGTTTTTACAGATTTGTTTGGGTGATCTTGAATGATTCGTGTTCATAATGTAGTATTTTTCCTAATTTATTACACAGTTTCTGGCCCTATTTTACAAACGCTAGTACCGATAGACGAAATACCAATAATGTGGTGGATTGCTATTCTTCGAAGCTACAATGAAACGCCTGTTATGACCGTTGGAGTGGAGAAATGGCAAAACCTACTTGAGTACTAGGAAAAAGTAGGAATATACTATACAAGCAGGAATTACCGCCTCTGATTCATTTACTAAACTAACTTGAATTTCATCAAGTTTTGCGGGTGATAAATACTAACCATATTTTTGACATCTTTTTCTATTATAAGGCGCAATGCGAATTCCATTTTCTTGTGCATTTGTAGCGTGGTCGCAGGCACTTATACATGGTAGAGAAACTGGGCTGATGTGGTTATCAATTTCGACGGGCCCGCCCCGACCGAGTGGATCGGAAACTAGGTCATTCCCGCTCACTTGTAGCAGATCTCCGACTTTCACCTGCAAGGAATGATTCTCACCGACAGTTACCGTAATGATAGGTATAGCTTAACTTACGAGGGCGATGTCATGATCATATGTTCTCCCATTGTATTTTGGGTGGATCAAAATCGTCCCAGCTCTGTATATCTTCGCGTGTGACGGGATAGACGCGCCTCCGGAAATTTCCGCAGTGATTCCTGTTTATATGGAAAATGAACATGCGCCACTACATTTGTAGGTTAGGGAATTTAAATAGGCAACCGTTTCACTAGTAATAGAAATATGCATCCTCGACTAACGCAAACTGACCAATAGCGTAACAAATAGCTGGACTGTCGAATTTAGATCCTGTCGCCGTGATGTATCGTTAGGGTCATTTCAAATGATAACAGATGACTATTTATGCAAAGGCCATTTTCTGTACTATTACAATTAGGGAAGTAGGAACTGCCAGAATGAAGTGAACGCAAAACCACTCGAAATCAAGTGAAAGTTGACAAGACCCATAGGAGTATTTAAATATAGCAGATGCAATTCGTTACCGATTACTTATCTTCTCTCGGAATATCTATAGTGTGGGCGTTCAAAGTCAGTGGGTAATGTAGGCGAAAATACATGCAAAGTACATCGCTGTCTAGTGTCTATATCTGTTGATAGTGCTGTAATATGTACTGTTCAAGTGTTCATACTGTAATCGTAAGCGTTATAGCCTACTATACAACTACAAATAGTTTAATGTATCAATCAAATGATGGACTGGTCACCGGACACTATAATCTACCTTGAGTTCATTTCGTAGCTTATACTTCGTTTGGACTTCACGCAAGCCTTGAATAGCAACGAATTTATTTTCCATTCAAATTGAAAAGGAACTCTATTATGTTCTTGTGAACATTATTGACTTCGTTCGACATCCAATAGTTTTGTTCCATCATCTTGGCCAGAAGCACGTTTTTAAAATCATTACCTATACTTATAGATTATCCATACCTAACGCAAGAATAGCCGATGTTGGATTGGTCTGAGACAAACTTTCGATCGCATGGGCTGCTGTTAACACCCATCTGTCGTTGATTAGAGAGCCACCTCCTAACTTTGCTTCGTTGCTCTGAAAATAAGTCAGCTTTGTAAGCTAAGTCAGCAATCTAATCTCTAATACTTGTACGTACACGAATAGAAAATCGAATTAAAAACACGCAGCATATCATATGTGACGCGAGTAGATTATAAGAGGCAGAGATGAGCTGTAGATCGAAATGGCCTCCCTTATTATATCAAGTTAATTGCTACCGCTATATCCAGGGTTGCCATACCGTCCTTATTTCTAAGATTTGTCCTTATTTTGAAGGGCCGCGTCTTAGAAAACTCGACTGTCCTTATTTCTAAGAAATGTCCTTATTTTCGACTTGTGTCCTTATTTTGTCTTATTTTCAAACACTACACTACTGAACTTCGGTCGTTTTCCTCTGGTATCTGTGTTGCATAATATTTTAAAATTATGCTTTTGCATCGAGATTTTATGACATCATAACTGAATTGAACTCTCGTGACGTACACAGCACAAGATTTGACTTCTAAGTGATGAGATAGCTCGTGCAGTGATTAGTGGTATAGCAGTTTCGTATGTACCAAGCTACCGCAGCGGACGTCATTTTATCAGTAAACAGCAGTGCCAGGTTCCTGCTGTTTGGTCTACAGCAGAATAAGCTCAAGCTGTGGGGAAGGCAGCATTTATTGCGCAATAAAAAAGGCGCAGTGCAGTCTACACACTGGTTAAAAAGTAGTAAAGCTATAAGTCATTGATAAATTTATCTAAATTATATTGCACTTGCGCATATAGTTTTATCTACTAGTAAGGCTACATCTGATTAGTTGAAATGAACAGGCGAAAAAACGTGTTTTGTGACGATTATGAGAGAAAATTCAAAGATATCTAACGAAACTTGAAGGGCGAGTGTTTCGCACATTGCAATATCTGCAATTGTGACGCTAACCTGGAGGCTATCGGAAAGACCACTATTTTAACTCACATTGATACCCCAAAACACAAGAAGTGTGTCACGATGATTAATTTGAGCCAGTCGATGAATAATTTTTCCACAAGGCTATCAGCATCAACGACCAAGGCAGCTGCTGCAGAGGGTAACTGGGTAATGGGTATTCCATACTGTCAAAACCAGCAATCGTTCCTCACCAACGATTGCACATTGCAATTGTTCAAAGCAATATTCCCTGATTCCAACATCGCAAATAAGTTTTATTCGGCCAGGACTAAGACTATAAGCATCGTTACTGGAGTTCTTGCTTCATACGCTCAAAAAATGATTTTGTCTAGACTTGGCTTCTAATCGCGAGGTGAAGAAGTTTGGTTTATTACCCTATGGGGGGAGGGGAACCGGGCCAACGTTTTTTCTTCCTTTTTGGGGGGGGGGGGACTGACGAAGTTCTGTTTCGGCCCTGAGTTAAGGTAAACCTAGACGAGACCTGAGCTGTTGTGTGATCCACGAATAACTTTCTAATAATAAGTAGTTGCAGGAGCATGTTGTTTCAGGAGAAAAGTATGGAATGTGATATGCCACAGCTCGTAAAAATACAAAGTTTGTAAAAAACTCTTTCTCGTTCTAATCTAATTTTTCGACTGTCCTTATTTTTGGGTCCATGTCGGTGGCAACCCTGGCTATACCCCATAGATATTTGATGCATGTTTGTGGCATGAAAACTTGTCCAATGTCAGTTGTGACTTAATATGGTGGTATTATATGTTTTGTGTTCGCGGACAACCAGAAGAAGCTCTTTGATTTATACAATGACGCCTTGTGAACAATATGAAGTCGCGGATGGCCAGTCGCGGATGGCCAGTGCTAAATAACATATTACCTCCATCAATATGTTATTTCTTTCTTGTAGTATGATAACATACCAGGGCGCGTCCTTGGATGACGGATCATCAATGCTAACGCCAGCTGCAATAAAGCGACATTGAGTACAGATAGCATCAACTATAAGACGGTAGTAACGATGTCTTTGTGCGATGACCAAAGCTTGTCCGCATGCACTGAGGGAATGTTGATAAAATCTGGTTCTTATTTGTAACAGACGCTACATAGATATAATCAACCTATACGGAGGTTAGTCATCTATAGGCACTTCATCGTTATGGATACACATTTCTGCTACATTCTTATTGCTTACTCACACGTTATTCCATGTTAAGCAAATGTATTGGTAAATATTGTGCTTTTATATGCAGACACCGATGTGTAATTACCCCTGCCCATTGCCTTTTGACATGGCGGTCGCTCGCATTGTCTGACCTCTTCGCCCTCTCCGCTACATAGCCCCGGGGAACTGCAGATTCGCGACCTTGACTCTACCCCATATCCACAACTCACTGGGCACTCACTCCAATTCGACCACAGAGACCATTTTGTAGTTGTGTCTTCCCCTAAATGTCACGCATGATTGCTTGCAGTTTGACAGGAAGGAAATCGCCATTTACGCGATATTATGTGGCGACTTACCGTCGCAGGGACCGTCGGAACAATCTTTCGTCTCGCTTCCACCCTCGTTGCAGCCCTTGTCTCCGATACTGCCACCAATACATACGCGTGTTCTTATCGCAAGGCCGTCGCCACATGTTTTCGAACACATGCTCCATAGCTGCCATTCTCCCCATCCTGTAAAACATGCACACAGGCGAATCGTGCTAGTCTATTTCTTCATTTTATTAAATCTCGTGGTGCTTTGAAATGATGAAAATATTAATAAATTGAACTGATCTGATGTAACGACCAGAGTTTAAAATGGCCTGAGTCATTTAGTACCTAGTACTCGTTCGGTCTGGTATGGTACAGTCCGGCCTGTGTCACCTGGCCATATTGGCTGATGTAGATTAGTACAAACGTATTCTGTGTAACTCAGCAGTAGAGGATGCGCGGTGCCTTCTTCCACTACCTCGTGTTATTTCCATCATCCACGTCCGCATATATATTTGCTGGTTTTGAAGTGTATTCCGATAGTCTTGGGGGATTAAATGTGAACTTCCAACATAAGTAGAATGACTTCTGTTACTCACTTGCAGAGCAATCTTCTTTAGTGCATGTCTTGGTATCTAGCTTGGGGCCGGGGCAATTATTTCCTGGCGATTCACAAGTCCTTTCTCTGTAAGTAGTGCCGATACCACACGAAGCGGTGCACTCCGTCCAGTCTGACCATTCTCCCCACTTACCGGCTGTGCGAAGTAGTTCAAATTCGTAAGCCTGCCCAGAGATCATGCATTCTTCATACTCACATTTCTTAGTACATGCTTCAGTTTCACATTCCTTTTTTTCTTCATCGACCCCTTCGCAATTTGTGCCGGTGTTGCACACTCGCTTCATGGAAGATATGCCTTTTCCGCATGTTGCGGAACAAGCGGACCACGGCCCCCAGTCACCCCACTCGCTCACTAACACACGAAGAAATCACTGTAAGTTATTCACTTTTATATACTTATCAATTCTTTTTTCTACGATGGTTGGGCCAAAATACGAAAGCTTGACAATGAAATGGCATCATTACTTCCCAGACAAAGTATCACCATTGGATATCGAAGGTGTCTTCATTCAACTGGATACAGTCCAATTTCGATAGTGTCAGCGCCTCAGCGGTGTCGTAGGCTACGATATCGATAATGATTATCGTCTTCAAAAGTTCAGGAGGCTCCACCCGTGCATTTTTAGTTTAAAACTATTGTATTCGAATGATAATATTATGGAAAGATATGTTTACATTGATTAAATTTATACAGGCCTGATTATCTCGAAACTTCAGATTTAATAATGTGCAATATAGAATGTTGATCATATGATAATAATTTGAAGGGTAAGTTTCAGTGGAATTGCGTATTCCCAAAACTATGTAGAAACGTACCGTCACATCAGCTTACATTGCAATTGTGTTTGAAACTTGACAAACTTCACCCGTGCCTCTTTTCAAGAGTTAACGTCACAGCGCAGCATAAGACATATCCTTTTCAAAAGAAAACCAATATGTCCATACTTAAAATAGGTCTTCGTGTGAGAAGGATATCTCGCATAGCTTCGTCGTGACGTTACCTCGTGATAGGAGGAACACGAAAAGTTCATCGAGTGTCAAATAAAATTGCGATGGCAGTTGTTAAGAAGGCTATATTTAGGTTCTGTACCACAAATCAGTTGTTCAAATTTTAGATTTGATTATATTGTACATTATAGCATATACTAGGTGATATAGTATTTAAAGGTAATATTTCGTAGGCTAATTTTATTGCCCGAGGTCGTACCAATGACAAGATGTTTAGCAATGTCGCGAGGATTTCTTATAGCATGTACAATAAGGTTGTTCAATAATAACTTTTCTTCAAGTTTTTGTGGTTATTAGATAAAATTGTTAGGTTGGCTAAAACGTTGCACACCAAATTTGGCTCAATTGCAACCGGTAGATGTAAAGCTATAGGATCTTTAAAATTTTGAAATTATACTAAAAAATTTAAAAATAAATCCATCTAATTTTACCGTTTACCCTATGAAATTGTTTAGTTGTCTACAAAAACGATGCAAAGAAAATTTTACACAATTCCGACCCTTAGAAGCGAAGTTATACGAATTTTCATTATTAATTCTGGGATTACCCGCCGTCAATGCTATTTCCACAAGTCCAAAATTTACAACTGCAATAACTTCGCTTCTGCCGATTTGAATTGAGCGAAAATTGTTCTGCATCGTTATTTTAGACACCTTAACAATTTCATGGGGTTACCAGTAAAGTCTGAAAAATATTTTCATATTTTTTATAATAAATAAAAAATTTCCAAATTCCTAAAGCTTCACATCTACTAGTTGGAATTGGGCCAAATTTTGTGTGCAACGTTTTCGTGGCCAACCTTTATCAAATTGCCGCAAAAATTTGAAAAAAAATTGGAACAACCCTAATGTACAATTTGAAGTACCTTTTAAACGTGACGCATGAAAGATCAAAGTCGTTGACATACATTGCACCAATTTATAAACGACATAACGTGATGTTTTTATAGTATACGAAACCTGTTACGCAAGGGCCCTCTTCGCATTTGTTGGTTTCGGAGGACGAACCCTCGCACCCAGGATCATTCGGCGCTCCGCCAATACACACCCGCTCTCTGTTTGTAGTACCCTCGCCGCAGGATGCAGTGCAAGGACGCCAGGGCGACCATTTACTCCATCGAGCTTACAAGAGATCAGAATTAGAATGCTACATTATGAGACTTTGAGTTGTGTAGAGCTGTATCTACACCAATGTTTTGAACTCACAACTCAAGTTAAAGAAACGAGTGGTATTTGTTTCAACACCAGACACTTTAAATCCAGATGGAGTCAATAACTAAGTAATTCTACTTTTCGCGATACTCGAGTAGGTTATCGGTAATGCCCCCTTACAATTTACCCAAGTCTACTTTTTCCCTGTTTCCTTTGCTACTTGTACAGTTTCCAGGCAAAACTACATCCTTGAGTTTTGAGAAAAGTGGGCATCGCTTTTACAAGTAAAAATGTCACAATAACCCGCAATATATATTGGTAGATGACAACTATTTGTAGTGCCAATAGTCGTTTTGAATGCGCCATGCAATTTTGAAAGCAGCTACCTTGACTTAACTGCTAGAAGTATGCAATAACTCGACAAAATCTATTTTCGGAAACTACGTATACTCGATTACTTTTCAGACCTTTCGTTTTCTAATTCCATTCGAAGTAGCTTTGACAAACTGGAAAAAGTTACTTGCGTTACTTCTGTTTGTACTTGAGTTAAAACACTGACTATAGTTTGACCATCTCTTGTTCGATCTGTTCAGCATTAGTCTCGTGAATCTACAGTCTAACAAACTTCGCAACGAATTACTCTTGAAGTCGAGAACATGAACCACTGCTTAAACCCCCAAGTTCGACTTCTACTACGATGGGCCATCATACAGTTGTGAAGATCTCACCGCTGATACAAGGCGGCTGGGTGCATGGTTCCTTGTCAAGGTTGCTACCAAAGCATCCTTCATCCCACTGCTTCCCGTTGATACATATTCTAGTTCGAGCCCGTTCGCCGTTACCGCAAGATGCTGTGCAGTCGCTCCATACGCTCCAATTGGACCATCGAGCTTGAAGAAGTATGACAAAGTACACTATGAATGCCATCTTAGCCGAGAATACAACCGAGATTCGTATGTATGTAGGACCAGCATAATGTCCTATATGGTGTGGACACAAGCAAATCTCACGGCTCACTGCAATTGGTCTACGTCACACTTTCCATTTGGGTAAAGGCAATTTAACGGTAATTTTTGACCGGCTTGCCGAGCATTAAATCTAATAAAACGGGTATGAATCAAAAGCTTCCGATGAACTGATTCCGCTCATGGTCCTGGAACCCCCGCAATTAGCCTCGAATTTCTCATTGTTATGAAGATTGGCATTGTGACGCAACGTAGGGCCCTAATGCACTATGAACCCAATTCTACCCTTACAAGCCAAGGCTGGTAATGTGTGCTCACTTCTACCGAAGCACCTGTAGAAAGTGTCAACAGCGCAACGTTTCTCTGCGACGCGATTCCACTTCGAAACACAAGCTCATTGCCTATTGCCGCATCGCCAGCTGAGCAGTGAGCACTCTCACTCTCGCCGCTCAGCCGCTCATCTGCTCTTGAGCTGCGGTCTCGTTTAGCCTGACAGCATTGTTGCATCACAATGCCAATCTCCAGAACCGTGTGTCCACTGTCCACACCATGTAGGACACTACTCCACCCAGATCTGGGTTTTTCGAGCATCACCTGGGTTTCTGGGTTTTTATCCTTGAATTTTGTTTTTTTTTCAACATCATGTTGGTCAGGTCAATTCTACGCTAGAAAATTAATAATTAGATTAGTATGATCATTAGGGCTCTTCAAAAATGACTTTTTTTCTCAAATCGTACTGGCTACTTGATAAAATTGTTAGGTTACCTAATTTAAGCCTACACACAAAATTTGGTTCAATTCCAGCCAGTAACCGCTTTGCTACAGGAGAAGAAAGTTTCTAATTATTATATAAAAATGAATGATAAAAAATTTGAAAATTTTCTGTTCACCCCATGAAAGTGTTAGGCTGTCTATAGAAACGATGCTCACCAAATTTGGTTCGATTCCAACCAGTGGAAGCGGAGATATTGCCGTCGAAAAATTTGGATTTGAATAAAATAGTATTTACGGTGACCGATTCTTCGTTTATTTATTATAGTTGTGCTCACCGTAAATACTATTTTATTCGAATCCAAATTTTTCGACAGCAATAACTCCGCATCCACAGGTTGGAATTGAACCAAATTTGGTGAGGATCGTTTCTATAGACAGCCTAACACTTTCATGGGGTGAACAGAGAGAGCCATTTGGAAATCCCCCAGCAAGTTAATCAGCGGGGGGCGTTATCAGCACATTCAAATATACGCTGGATTTCATAATTTGGTTGTATATTTTTCGGTTTAATGGTCAAGACTCAAGATCATTGAAGTATATATAGTATAATGTGTGGTGTGATTCGAATTTTTTTGTCACAAATATCAAGTTTTCATCGGCTATGTTACGAGAATTCTATAGTTTTACATACGTTCTACAGAAGCGTCAGAGTCCTACTACTCGCTATAAGCCATATATATAGCTAGCCATGGAGGCTAATTATCATTAATCTAGATATGGTTGATATTGTCACCACGCCTTTTCTAGAATCCACTCGTTACGATGTACCCATGTAGCCTACTGGGCGTTATTAATGAGCTGACCATCCATTGACTTTACTAATTCTATATAATATCTTGGTTACGGAATACATTTCGAGTTAAAAGGCAGTAAAGACAGAATTTTCACACAGTCGATTCGGACGAC